>NC_052070.1:48057073-48713107 GCF_015852505.1 Tachyglossus aculeatus | reverse complement strand
AACATTGACCACCTCTAAATTCCAGCTCCTTGCTCATCATAAATCACACAGTACAGCTCTACCCGGGTCACACGTGCCGAACCCAGGGAGTCAGGACTGGCCCCGGGTCCCAGACCCCGCTGATCGGATGGGGTTAGGTCCAGATGTCCCCTGACCAGGGGCTGCGGTGCCACACTGGGATCCTGCCACATCAGGGCAACGGTGCCCGGGGGGTGGGATTCTGAATCTAAGCAGCCCTCAGAGCAAGTCTGTATACGGCAGCACCCCGTAGAACTGAATTCCCCTCCACTTCCATTATGCTCCAGGCTCATATCCTTTCTTGTCTGGCACTCAAAGGCCAGGGTGCAGAGCTGCCTTCATACCAGGTAGGACTGAAGAGAACTACTTTACCTTCTGGCCCATTCACAGCTCTATCTTACTCCATAATAAAACAATGCCAGAGAAAAGGCATGGCTTAATGGAAAGAACACAACCTGGAGTCAGAGGGACTCTCACTTCTCTGCTACGGGACCCTGGGCAAGTCAGTTAACTTCTCCGGGCTTCAGGTACCTCTTCGGTAAAATGAGGATTAAGGCTGAATCCCATGCGGGACAGGAGATTGCGTCCAACCTGATTATCCTGTACCTGCCCCGGCGCTTAGTACCGTACCTGGCACATAGTAAGCGCTTAAATACCGTTTTTTTAAAAATCATTTCCGACCCTTATGAACAGAAACAGTTCACAAGAAAGGGGTTCTTGAGATGTGCATATGTAAACTTTGCTCATTACACTTATATTAATTGCTTCCTATGCTGCTAAGAGCCACAGAGTCTACCCGACACGGGCTTCGAGAGGGATGCAAACAATACGGCCGAACCCCGGGTCCCAACAGAACCCTAACTCACAATCACCTACCTGTATAAAACTTCATCAGAGAGGGAACTAGCAACTTAGTGGAGAGTGGGTGGTTCTCAATCATTTCAAAGAACTTCTGTGTTCGAGGCTGGACGGCAGGATTGGTCATGAACATGACCTCCACCAACTTGGCCACCAGATACGGATTTCGGATATAGTTCTGGTTGCACAGCATCACAACAAGGAACATCACAATGTCCTGAGTGCAGGGCTCGTAGAGCACCTGAGGAGAATATCTGAACAGAAAAGACAAGCAGCAAACACAGTGGTGGCAGTAATTGTAACAGTAATGTTTAAGGTGCTTACTGAGTGCAGAGTGTCTACTAAGAGCTGGGGAAGAGTACATGAGTGGGAATTAGACACGGACCTGGCCCCGTCTGTTGGTGAAGACACAGCTACTCGGGCCAGACAGATTTAGCCTCTGTTGGTACTGATCAAAGCGGCAGGCACATCAACACCAACTCCCAATTTTGGGGACTGAAACCACGCTAGGATTCAATCAAGAAGCCACCACGAGCTCTCCTCAACCTCGGACAACTCTTATTTTGATGGAAATGTACTTGGGTTAGAAGTTTCTTTCTGGCTAATTCCACCAAACACCAAAAAAGGCCTGAGAGCCCAGGCTGGGTCCTTATCCCGGCTCTGCTACCAGTGCTCTGCACACAGTAAGCGCTCAATAAATACGACAACGAATGAATGAAAGTTACTTAATGGCCCCGTGCCTCAGTTTCACCATCTGTATAACAGGAATTTAATGTCTGTTCTCCCTCTCTTCTAGACCGTGAGCCCCGTGTGGGAAAGGGAATAGGTTTGCTCTGATTAACTTGTATTAACCAAAGGGCTTAGTACAGTGCCGGGCCCGTAGCAAGCATTTTAAAAATATTATAATTAACTGATTTAAGGCTGCCGCTGGCCTGCTGAGGGTCCCCCGTGCATGAAATCCATTAACACGCAGAACGAGCTGAGCCAAGCCAGCCTCTTCCCAAGTATTTTTCTCATTTTACAGATGGAGAAATTGTGACACGTAGAGAGCTGGTAAATTGCCCCAAGTCAGAAAGACAGAATTAGATGACAAAAATTTCTGGCTGCCAGTCATACGTTCAGTCTGTACCTCCCCCGCCAACTCTCTCTCATCCATCAATTCAGCTCAATTTTCACTGAATACATTCTTATTAAACTTGCTTGCCCTTAGAGCTGTAACTCAAATTGGCTTAGAACCAGGCATTGATTTATTTCCAGGCCTGAGACAGCGGTCATTTAGGCATAGAAAATTTCAAGTACGAAAGACAGCAAACCAAGGGCGCAATACTGTTCATTTAATCATATATACATTGTACCTGGATCCCAGGCTTAATGCTGCTAGGAAAACACTGTAATGTAGAGCAAAATTGATTTTACTTACTGTACAATAAAAAATAGAAATTCAGCAACATCTTCTACATAAAACTCAGGCAGTGCTGCGAACACCTTCGGGACATCTGGATTTAAAGGCAGCGTTATACTGGGAAGAAGAAAAGGAAAGGGAAGCATGCTTATGGAATCCATGGTCAGTGGTGGCCTATGGGAAACTATCATGAGTTAGAAAACATCATTTTACTGAACTGATTTAGTGTGTAGTCAGCTGAGATTGCCCAGCCATGTTTTACATTTTTACCCAAAGGCTTGTGTCTCTCTCCCCACCATCTCAGGCACCGGGTGACTTCAAATGGGCATAAATCATGTCTACCAACTCAGTGCTCTGCACACGGTAAAACTCTCAATAAATATCACGGGTTGATTCAACTCTAGTATTTCATTAGTACTTCGAGACCAGATTTAGCTGGTCATACAGGACCTCCGAAAGCAGTGTGAATACAAAGCTTCCAGCTAGAGCCCACCAATATCCTCTGTTTTACCTACACTCTGAACCAAACGGACATTCTCTCCATTTGTCCCAAATCTGTAAGTGACCACAATATCCTTTTATCATATTTCATAAATGACAAATAAGTCTGATTCCCTAGCTTTCCCCATGATAGCGAAAGGAATGTAAAAATGCTTTGAAAATGTCACTTAAAAAAAAAAAACTGCATGATTATGGTGTTTGTTCTTCTTGACAAGCACCAGGCTAAGGACTGGGGTAGATACACTACAATCAGATCACACTCCTACTCCACGCTGGGCTCACAGTTGATGGCGGAGGGAGAACAGGTATTTAATCCCCGCTTTATGGGTGAGGAAAGGGAGGCACAGAGAAGCTAAGTGACTTGCCCAAGGTCACACAGCTGGCAAGAAGTGGAGGTGGGATTAGAGCTCAGGCCCACTGACTCCCAGTCCCAAGACTTTCCACTGGATCATGCTGCTTCAACTGTCAATTCTTCCACTACACAAGGATAACCTTGTGTTAAAATTGGTGTTATAGCACTCTCTAGTCTGTAAGCTCATTGTGGGCAGGGAACATGTCTACTAACTCTGTTAAGTCTACTAACACTCTCCCCCAAGTGCTTACTACAGGGCTTTGCGCACAGTAAACGTTCGATAAATACCACCGATAGGTAGATAGTACTCCCACCTTAAATGATGCCAAGGCCCAAGGGCAAGCCACTTTTTCTGACACTGCACTGTCCTTACTGTACCTAGAAACGTCTGTTGCTGGCAGAACGTTTCCCAGTTCCTCAATAGCATTCTATCCCTTCTCCGGTTGTGATCCACCCATCACAAAATCCCACTTGTAATCTTGTAATAATAATAATAATAACAACAATAATAATGATGATGATGGCATTTGTTAAGCACTTACTATGTGCCAAGCATTGTTCTAAGCGCTCAGGTTGTCCCATGTGGGGCTCACATTCTTAATCCCCATTTTCAGATGAGGTAACTGAGGCCCAGAGAAGTTAAATGACTTGCCCAAAGCCACACAGCTGACAAGTGGCGGAGCCGGGATTAGAACCCATGACCTCTGACTCCCGAGCCCAGGATCTTTCCACTTCTAAGAGGGTCACAATAAGGTTTCAGAGGATGATAAAGCCCGTTTCAGCTCTAGGAGTGCATTAGACAAGGAGTTCACATTTAAACTTCAAAACACTCCATCAGTTTAAAATGAAGAACCCACTCACTTGGGGTAGGCAGGGTCGAGGATGCGGAGCAGCAGCTGGATGACCATGCCGTAAAAATTCAGACACCTTCTGAGGAAGCTCTCATCTAGCAAGCCAGCATCAGCGCAGGCTTTGCATCGCACCAATTTCTGGAGATGGAAAAGAAGTCCCAAGACCAAAGGTCGGTTAACGTCTAAGCACGTAACACAAGTTGAATAAAAATAATAGCGACGATGATAATTGCGGTATTTGTTTAGCGCTTATGTGCCAGGCGCTGTACAAAATGTTGGGGTGGTGACAAGCAAATAAGGTTGGACACAGTCCCCGCCCCACGTGGGGCTCACGGTCTTAATCCTCATTTTACTGGAGAGGGAACTGAGGTACAGAGAAGTTAGATAACTTTCCCAAGGTCATACAGCAGACCAGGATTAAAGCCCGGGTCCTTCAGACTCCTAGGGCCCATGGTCTACCCATTATGCCACTCTGCTTGAGTCAACAAAAATCCACACTGCTTTTCCAAATCTCTCTATCGGGTCTAAAAATGCGCCATAACATACAAAGGTTACTCTACGTGGGGAAGGAGTCAATTAGGGCTAACTGTCATATCAAGTTAAAGAGAACTGTAGTTTCCTTTCTAAGACTGCTGTTTTATGATCAACAGCTTTTCCCCTCGCACCAGTCCGCTGACTTACAGGATGCCTGGTTCTAGAAAACTTGTGTTTCAGGTCGAAATATTATAGGAAGAAACCAATCTCCTCTTAGGAACACTGTTTTAAATGGGGGATTCATTCCTGAATCAAGGTCCGATACCCTATTTTTACCCAAATTACCCAGAACTGAACGATACATTATAGATAAGTAGTCTAGCTTCGCTAATGCATTTATAATCAAAGACGTTCCACAACAGCATAGCCTCTCTAGCCTGTATGCTCCTTGTGGGCAGGACATATGCCTACCAACTAACTCTGTTATACTGCTCGCTCTGAAGTGCTTTCCGCAGTGCTCTGCACCAATTAAGTGCTCAATAAATACCACTGATTGGTTGATGGCTGACATTTACTTCACTGGAAGTAAAATGGATCTATTCATTTTCCCTGGTAACTCCACCCGGCAATCAGTTGACAACCTATGGGCTTCTCCCACTCCTTCCTCCCTTCCCTTTCGAAATTTTCCCACGCCATCTTCCCCCCACCACTGTGGCTCCTAAGATGTTTCCCCTTCTTTCCCATGACTCCCACGCTTCTTTCCTTCCACCGGCCGCACTCCCGGCGGTAGGGCCAGAGAGGCGGCTGGTGACAGGTGAGCTGAAATAGAGAGGATGTTGAGAAACGTGTTACTCATCTGAATTCCCAAAATCATACGTCTAGGACTGCCTGCATTCGGGATGTGTGTACAATATAAGTACACATCCTATCACCTTGCCTCACCTTACCTTACTTCCCTGATTTCCTAGAACCCAGACCACTCACTTCGCTCCTCTAACACCAATCTACTCGCTGTACCTCGAGCTCATCTATCTCACCACCAACCTCTTGCCCACATCTTGACTCTGGCCTGGAATGCCCTCCCTCTACATAGCGAACAGACTATCATTCTCCCCACTTTCAGAGCCTTATCAAAGGCATGTCTCCAAGAGGCCTTCCCCGACTAGGCCAGCATTTCCTCTTTTCCAACTCCTTTATGCGTGGCTCTTGCAGTTGAATTTGCTCCCTTTACTCACCCGTCCCTCAGCCTCATAGCATTTACGTACATATCCATGAATGGCATATGAAATTTATCTAGATTAATGTCTGTCTCCCCCTCTAGAATGTAAGCTCATTACCGGCAGGGTACGTTTCCACCAACTACGTTATACTGTACTCTCCCAAGCGTTTAGTACAGTTCTCTGCACCCAGTAAGTGCTCAATATATATGAGGAATATGTATATTCCTACACTTACATGTGCTTATGTGTATAGCTTATACATATGTATCACTCACCCAGCACCTTAATATCTCATCATTTTATCTTTGTATGTTACTTTATCTAGACCCACAGTAGTGATGTACTACAAGATAGTCTCAACTGAGAGATGAGGAAACTTGGGTGGAAAAAGTATACGTGATTTTCCCATGATTATGGAACAACTCTGTCATATCCAGGACTAAAACAAACGCCTTGCTCCTAATTCCCCCTCTATCAAGAAGGAAACAATGCTCTCCTGGCTGAGAGGAAAATTTATGTACAGTCACTAAGAATGCTGCCAAGCCCTGATGTCAACTTGCTATACTTTAAATGTGCAGTATTGGTTTTAGATTGCTATTTAGATACGTGGAATGGATAAGCAAGTTTCTTAAACCCAAACGACCCAAAACACTATTACGTGGATTAGCAGAGGGTGAGTGTGGGAAAGCGAAACAAAACAAAAAAGCCACTCATTTCTGCCTCTTTCCTCAATCCCAATCAGTGCGGGTGCAAGCACACAAACACACACACAAAGAGAGAGAGATTTGGGTCTGTCAGTAACAGCCACAGAGTAATTCTCCATTGTCATAATTAGTCCAAACCTTAAGTTGAGTTTTACAGCGCTTCAGCATTTCTCGATGTCTAGTTGCCAGAGGGGAATCTTTCCATTGGCTCTCATTATTTTTCAGATCCTCCACAGTTCTGAAAATCATGGAAAACCACGAACAGTTAGGGGGAAGTGGATATCTGTGCTCATTTTTTCATCTTGATTTGAACTACCAAGGAAATAAATCAATTAGGAAAGGAACACAGCAGAGAGAGCTCATTTTCTTAAGGTGGGAGCTAAGGGGGCAGAGAATCAGCAATGCAAGTGAACTTGTACCTTAGTTATTATGGGGGGATGGGACGCAGTGCTCTGCACACAGTAAGCACTCAATAAATACAACTGATTGATTGATTGATTGATTAGACTAAGACTGTCATTTTTACCAGCTGACAAAAAGCACCAGGTCACCACTTCAAGTTCCATCAGAAATGTTTCGTTCCTAAAAATCCTTGTTGACATTAAACCATCAGGTAGAGACAAAGGTTTTTGTTTTGGGTTTGTTTGTTTTTTAAAAAAAGACCTCCAATAATTCTGAAAAGGTATCGCTAACAGACTCATAATCAGGGATAATGGTTGTTTTCCATTTACTCTGATGAGAGGCAAAAACCTCGGAGCTCAGAAATTTTCAGGTTATAAAATGAGAATCCAATTTTAAAAAACAGGACAATTCATTCAATCCTATTTACTGAGTGCTTACTCTGTGCAGAGTACTAATAAAAATAATGATGATAATACTTAAGTGCTTACTATGTGCCAAACATTAAGTGATGGGGTAGATACAAGATAATCAGGTCCCACACAGGGCTCACATTCTAAGTTGGAGGGAGCGCAGATACTGAATCCCCCATTTTGCAGATGAGGGAACTGAGGCAGAGAGAAGTGAGGTGACTTGCTCAAGGTCACACATCAGGTAAGTGGCAGAGGTGGGATTAGAACCCAGGTCCTCTGTCTCCCAAGCCCATGCTCTTTCCACTAGGCCATGCTCCCTCCTTCCTACACTATCACATCATCATCTGATGTTCGCCAACCAGTTTATTGAACAAGGGGAAGAGCTAATTGCTTCAATTTAAAGGGAAATTAATAGGAATTTTTAATGATCAGATGAAGGTTGATCTGACCATTAGATCACTAGATCAGAGGCTGTCATTCTCCATTTGAGAAGCAGCGTGGCTCAGTGGAAGGAGCACAGGCTTGGGAGCCAGGTCACGGGTTCTAATGCTGGGTCCACCACTTAGCTGTGTAACTTTGGGCAAGTCACTTGACTTCTCTGGGCCTCAGTTACCTCATCTGTAAAATGGGGATGAAGACTGTGAGCCCCATGTGGGACAACCTGATCACCTTGTATCACCCCCCACAGCACTAAGAACGGGGCTTTGCACAAAGTAAGCGCTTAACAAATACCAATATTATTATTATTATTTGAGAGCCTCTCACACAATTAGTTACAGTCTTTAGGAAAGGTAAAAATCACCTAATTCTCACGGGCCTGGTTGGACACTGGACCATGACAAAGCTTTGCACTTCAGAAACATTTAAATTATTTCCCCAGAAACATTAACCAAGCAGCGTGGCTCAGTGGAAAGAGCCCGGGCTTTGGAGTCAGAGGTCATGGGTTCAAATTCCAGCTCCGCCACTTGTCAGCTGTGTGACTTTGGGCAAGTCACTTCACTTCTCTGGGCCTCAGTTGCCTCATCTGTAAAATGGGGATTAAGACTGTGAGCCCTACGTGGGACAAGCTGTTCACCTTGTAACCTCCCCAGCGCTTAGAACAGTGTTTGGAACATAGTAAGTGCTTAATAAATGCTATTAAAAAAAAAAAGTGCACGATTGGAGTTGGAGTAGGGCATTCAAATAGACAACCTGCCCCATCCCTGCCCAAAATAACATAGAGGTGTTTTCCAGACCAAGGCAATGAACTCCAGAACTCAGTGTACCCAAAATTGGGGGCCATCCACTGAAAACTGAAATCAGGGGGCCAACGAGTGCAAAGTAACACGAATACCACCTCCATCTGTTGTTATGATTCCAGTGATAATCCTGGAATTGTATTTAGGTGCACACACTCCCGACCATAAGACAAACATGAGATAACTGCAATACAAATCTAACCTGTTGAGCTCCCTGATGGCTCGGAGTCTACGTATGTAGCGACGACAGCTGGGGAGGATAGAGAGATGGTGGGCGTGCAGGGTGAGGAAGAAACATTCGGTAGGGAATTTCGGCTCAGAAAATGGAGACTGATCTCCATCTATATTTAAAAAAAAAAATAAAAAATAGCGGAGCATGAACAGACTACAAATAGCTGGGTGAACTGAATCACAGACAGAAGTCTTTTATGCCACTGTACCCTTCAGTGATGTTTCCGTAATACGCTTTATAATGCACTACATAATGGCAACTCACAGAGAGCTTAGACAAGAAGTAGGCTCCAAAATAAAAACTCAGTAACTCGGCTCTAAGCATAGTCCCCAACGGGGAAGTTAAATGTGATTTTCAGAAAATAACCAGAGATTCGCCCTTTAGTTTATTAATTTCCTAAGGGTAGGTAACATTCTGCTTTTTCATTGCAGCAGAGCGAACCATCATATGACCGCAGCCTCTCTTGCGTGTTCTTGCCCTCCACACCCTGCAGCCAAATAAACTACCTTCCCTCCCCACCCCGGCCGTTCCCCTACACCTGGCACGCTCTGGACGCAGCCAAGCTGACTTCCATCCGCACCATCCAGATCCCATCACATCCTACTTTCCACCACCCTGGCAGAGACGGAAGAAACTCCTGCAGCCCAAGGCATCGTAAAATCCCAGGAAAATCAGTGACTGCAGTAGCCATTTCTGTGGACTCTGAAGCACGGGAAGCCTGAAATTCTGCTCTTCTAGCCACCGTTCCCTACTGACTTTTGTTTTTAATTTGTTCATATCTCGTATCAATCCACGGCATTTATTGACCGCTTTCTATCTGCAGAGCACTGTGCTAAGCACTTGGGAGAATGACAGAATCAGCAGATACGTTCACTGTCCTTAATGCTGTTTAAATGTTTACCATCTCATCGCTCCCAGTGCTTCTGTCTCATTCATTCGTTCGATCGTATTTACTGAGTGCTTACTGTGTGCAGAGCACTGTACTAAGCTCTTGGAAAGGATAATTCGGCAACAAATAGAGACAGTCTCCAGTCCTCTCTCTCCCCTACCTATAATCATAGATTGGGAACCACTCGGGACCGTGCCTCATTCCCATCTCTGTTGTCTTTCTCGGTGCTTAGTACACTACTCTACCCAGAGTAAGTGCTTAATAAATACTATTACTATAGTATTATAGTACTATAGCAGTACTATAGTATAAATAAATACTATAAATACTATTACTAATATTATCACTTCTTTTGTATTCTCCCAGGCTCTAAATACCTCTAATTGGTTGAATGACCCATGAGTTGATTTTAAAGAAAACGTTACTAGATCAAATAAAAATACCAAGGCACCACCACAACCAGAATAAGACCATCCGAGACAAAATTCCCACATGCCGAAACCCCAGACTCACAGAGTTCAGTCACCCAACTAGTCACATCCTCCATAGTTGCTTTCACTCGCGTCTCATCGGTTGGAAGGATAATACGACACCTTGGGTGGAATATATAGGTGGGGTCGACTGTCTCTAGTTTGATTTTTGTGCTTAGCTGCTGCAACACCCACAGAAAGTTTAGCATAAACCCATCTGTGGATACCAAGCGATCATCTGTCTGTGAAACAATAAGATAAATCAAACCTATTGATTAGGGTAGAATCTTTGGGAAGGAAGAGGATTTCTACATTCTGCATTAATAATCTGTGAAAAAAAAAAGAATCAGTCTGAATTGCAGATAATACATAACCCCCAGGACATCAACTATTCCATCATGCGGGGAAAAAAAGCTTGCTAAAATACTCTTCTTGCATTTGGTCTACATCTAGCCTACAGCACTCTTCACACCTTCAAACTTCACCACTTACACCTTTTTGTGGTCAAGAGAGCAATGCACCTCTGGAGATGTTCCTCAACAGTGGTTCTTTTGAATATTCATTTATTCAATTAATAGAAGTTACGGGGAGGTCCACTTTACCTAGACCAATTTCCCAGACCCTGTTAATCCTGTTTCACCGTTCTGCAAGGAATGCCCCACTTTGCCCCCCTTACCTGCATCTGTGCTTTCTTCATATTGCCATTGACAATAGCCGCCATATAACTGAGGGCTGCCTCGCGCGTTTCTCCGTTCAGCAAAATACTATGCAGAATCTTGAAAAGCTCTTGCTGAAATGTAGAGAGAGAGTTTTTGGTACGGGGCAGAAGACTGGACTTGCCTTTAAGAACTGATGGCCCACACCCCAAAAAAGAAGATAACCACAAAATGTTTGTGATACATACAGTCAACTGTTCCGCAGCGACTCAGTTTTGAGTGAATACCACTAACTTCTACTACAAATAATACTGCGGCTACTGCTGCTGCTACTCCTGTTGCTACTCCTTCTGTGGCTTTGCAAGCTATGAGCCCCATGAAGGACAAGGACCACGTCAGACCTGACTAACTTGTATCTACTCCAGCACTTAGAAGAGTGCTTCACGTAATAAGTGCTTAAATACCACAATTATGTCTATTAATCCAGGGTGAACTACGGCCATCTCACTCTGGGATATCCCAAGAGGTAAAGGAAGTAGTGAGGGGATTTTCTCTTAACTGAATAGAACTAGCCAAAGAGGATTTTGCCTGTGAAAGATGCCTTTCGAGGGTACATTAAAAAAAAAAAATTCACTATTCACAGTCTTCTCAAGATTACTCTGACGTGTAGTTTATATGGATGAGGTTCGTCCTTGGTTTGTGTGGAAAATGATACTTTATGACTGCTGAATCCCTTCTAACTATTCCTCACCGCAATTCAAGTAAACAATTCAGAGATGATAAGTTACCTGTATATACTTTCAGATTCGTTACCCTTTGGGTTCCCTCTCAGAGTACCTACCCTTGCCGACTCCAGATAATGCTGTAGTGACTGGCTAACCACACGAGTGTTTTCCAGGGTAATGGCGGGTCCTGAGAAATACTTTTCAACGACCTTGGTCTGGAACGAGGAAGGCGATGTTTAAATTTAGCAGCTAACGCGAGGGGGTAGAAGTAGAAGATGACAAATGGCACCGTACTTACATCATCTTCAGCAAAGACAGAAAGACTAAAGAAAGGCCCAAGATAAGAGAGTTTCTGCAGTTCTCGCCCTGAGCCTGGGCTTAAGGATTTAGGCAACCACAAAGGCAGGGACACAACCTACAGAAGAGAAGAGAGAGAAAGTGAGAATAGGTCAACTGAGCTGTCAAATTCAGAGAATCCTATTTTAGTTCCTACTGCCTCCTCACCATCCCAACTGGGTCAAGCTTCAGCCTCCACCACAGTTGGTGAAACGTGGCTTTTTAACACAAGCCACCTGTGCTGAGCCTCCCTCCAATGCTTTCTCTTCTCTATCAGGGGCAGCCAGCCCGCCATGTACGCATCAGTGGGCCTTCTTTCGATTGTCAAGTCAAATGTTCAAAACTGAGCTACTCTCATGTAATCAAGTGATTTGAAAAATTTTATTACACAGCAGCTGCTTCCTATTAATGTCACATATCCCAAAAAGCACAGATGGAAGTATACAATTTCATTCCATGCAGTGGTTGTACTTTACGACAGCTTCGCCCTCAGAGTCCTCTAACACTATTATTCAGTTTTCATGAAACCAATCACAGTGGGTTATGGGGAAAAAGTTGTCCAATAATGTTATTTTGGAAAAGTTGCAAAAACCCGACGGCTTTGGGTTTATTTAAAAATACAATTCCACCCAGAAAAAAAACCCAACCAAAAACACCCAAGACTCACCAAACTGCACATGGGGTGAGTTTTCCCAAACTTGATTTCACAGAGTTCACCTAATGCCTATTGTGAAAATGAGAGATACATTTAATATAAACATTTTGCAGGCCAAAAAAATACACTTTACCTCTGTTTATAAAAGGAGCAATACAGAGAAACATTAAGCACTATCTGGTCACAAATGAAAAGAACTCTATGTTTTAGATGAATATATAAACATACAGTACAGTGCTCTGCACATAGGACTTACTAAATGCTATACTGCTACTACTACTCTCTCTCAATGTATAGACACACTGTGTGTGTGTATACACACAAATATATAATTAGCTGTCCTCTGAATTCCTCTAAGTGTATCTGAAATACTGGGCAGAACAGTTTTGCTGGGAGTATTAATTCCCTGCTAAAAAACATTTATTACAGTAGTTTCCATTTGTTCAAAACTCCCACTTTGAAATAGTGCAGGAAATGACATACTAATAGGGGACGATGTATAAAGAAACTTTGGGAGTCACTTAAAACATGAAGTTACATCTTAGAGATATGACCTTTAGGTAGAAACAGTGCATTTTAACTAAATCTTCCTCCTTCAGAGGAAGGGGAGTGACTTGCCCAAGGTCACACAGCAGACAAGTGACAAAGCTGGGATAAGAACCTATGACCTTCTGACTCCCACGACCATACTCTATTCACTATGCTATAATAATAATAATACTAATAATAATGGCATTTATTAAGCGCGTACTATGTGCAAAGCACTGTTCTAAGCGCTGGGGAGGTTGCAAGGTGATCAGGTTGTCCCACGTGGGGCTCACAGTCTTAATCCCCATTTTACAGATGAGGGAACTGAGGCACAGAGAAGTGAAGTGACTTGCCCAAAGTCACACAGCTGACAATTGGGGTTGGCAGGGAGACAGATGAGATTGAGATACAGTAAGTAGGTTGGCAATTGAGGAGCAAGGCATGTGGGCTGCTGTGGGTTGTGGTACGAAAGCAGTAAAGTAAGGTAAGAGAGGGTAAGGTGACTGAATGTTTTAAAGCTGATGGTAAGGAGTTTCTGACTGATGTGGAGGTGGATGGGCAATCACTGGAGGTTTTTGAGAAATGGGGAAATATGGACCGGGAATTTTTTGTAGAAAAATGATCCAAGCAGCAGAATGAAGTGTGGACTGGAGTGGGGAAAGACAGGAGACAGGGAGGTCAGTACGGAGTTTGATGCACCAATCAAAGCAGGTGAGGATAAGTGCTTGGATTAACACGGTAGCAGCTTGAATGGAGAGGAAAGGGCAGATTTTAGCAATGTTGTAAAGGCAGAACCAGCAAGACTTGCTAACGGACTGAATATAGAGGTTGAATGAGTGAGATGAGTCGAGGATAATGCCAAGGTTATGGGATAGGGAGGATGGTGGTGCTGTCTAGAGTGACAGGAAAGTCACGGGGAAGGCAGGATTTGGGTGAGCACATAAGGAGTTCTGCTTTGGACATCTTAAGTGTGAAGCATTGGCAGAACATCCAAGTAAGGATGTCCTGAAGATGGAGGAAATGTGAGACTGCAGTGAAGGAGAGAGATCAGGGCTGGAGATGTAGATCTGGGAATCATCTGCACAGAGATGGTAGTTGAAGCCAAGGAGGTGGATGAGTTCTCCAAGAGAGTGGGTGTAGATGGAGAATAGAAGGGGGCCCAGAACTGAACTGTGAAGGATTCCCAGAGTTAGGGGGTGAGAGGCATAGGAGAAGCTCATGAAAGAGATGAGAACAGTGCTCAGCGCTTAGAATAGTGCTTTTCACATAGTCTGTGCTTAACAAATGCCATTATTATTATTATTATTATTATTATTAAGGAACGACCAGAGAGATAGGAGAACCAGGAGAGAACAGTGTCAGTGAAGCCAGTGTTGGATAATGTTTCAGAAGGGGGGTGGTCAATAGTGTTGAGGTCAGCTGAGAGGTTGAGGAGGATTAGGGTGGAGTAGAGGTCTTTGCATTTGGCAGGAAGGAGTTCATTAGAGACCTTTGAGAGGGCAGTTTCTGTGGAATGAAAGGGAAGGTAGCCTGATTGGAGGGGGTCAAGAAGTGGAGGAGAGGAAGTGGAGACAGTGGGTATACTTAATCTGCTTACAGAGTTTGGAGAGAAATGGTAGGAGGGAGATGGGGCGATAACTGGAGGGAGCCATGGAGTCAAGAAAGGGGTTTTTTTTAAGGATAGGAGAGACATGAGCATCTCTGAAAGCCGTGTGGGGAAAGCTAATGGAGAGTGAACAGGTGAAGATGGTGTTCAGGGAAGGCAGAAAGGAGGGGGCAAGAGCTTCCATAAGGTGCGAAGGGATGAGGTCAGAGGCGCAGGTGGTGGGGCCAGATTTTGAGAGGAGGTGGGAGATTTCCTCTTGAAATACTGCTGGGAAAGATGGGAGAGTTGAAGAAGGACAGGAGGAGGGAAGGACAGAAAAGGAGCAGGGGAAATTTTCGGGATATCACAGCTCAGGGTTTCCACTATCTCAATACAGTATGTGGCCAGGGCATTTGGAGCAAGAGATGGGGGTCGTGGGGGGGAAGGGGGGCAGGGGATCTGAGGAGGGAGTTAAATATCAAACAAATGGCGAGGGCAATTGTTATGGGATTCAATACGGATGGAGAGACAATAATGGTTGGAAAGACAATAAGGATGGACAGACAATGTTGCCAGGCAGAGGAGAGGGCAGAGTAAAAGCAGGCCCAGATGAAATTGAGGTGGACAGGGTCAGCCTGACAGCTGGATTTCCACCAGCAGCGCTCTGTGGTACATGCACCGGAGCGAAGGAAGAGGTGATCCAGGGTCGTGGATTAGTGGTATGAGATCGGTAAAGGGATAGGGGAATGACTGAGTTGATGTCAGGAGAGAATATGGTGTTGAGGGTGTCAATTTGGTCATCGAGGGATGGTAGTTTGGGAATGGAAACTAAATGGGGCACGATGACTTGAGAAAATTGGATGGATTCAAAAAACAGAAGGTCTCTCTGAGGGAACAGGATGGATTTGTGGGGATGGGGCATGTGGGAGAGAAGGCAGGTAAGAAGGTTGTGGTCATATAGGGATTTCAGATGTTGAGGGTAGAGACTGTACACTGACTACAGATGATGAGATCAAGTGTATGTCCAAGTTGTTGAGAGGGTGAGGTGGGGTACAGCAGTCGGTGGAGATGAGGAGTGATAGATACTGGGAGCGGAAGAGTCATCAGGAACGTCCACATTGATATTGAAGTTCCCAAGGATCAGTGGAGAAAGAGAAAAGGAATGCGAGAAAGGAATACATATTTACTATTCTATTTTGTAAATGATGTGCATATAGCTTTAAATTCTATTTGTTCTGACCATTTTGACACCTGTCTACATGTTTTGTTTTGTTGTCTGTCTCCCCCTTCTAGACTGTGAACCCTCTGTTGGGTTAGGGACCGTCTCTATATGTTGCCGACTTGTACTTCCCAAGCGCTTAGTATAGTGCTCTGCACACAGTAAGTGCTCAATAAATAGGATTGAATGAATGAATGAATAGAAACAGTTCAAAGAGCTGGAAGTGAGGCCTGGGGGGCAGTTGATGACCGTGACTAAGTAACTGGAGTGGGTGGTAGAGGTGGATGATATGGGCTTCAAAGAAGGGAAAGAGAGGGACGGGGGAGGTGGAAACTGGCATTTGGGAGTGAGAAAGAAGCCGACTCCTCCCCCTTTCCCAGTGAGTCTTGGGGAGTGGGTGAAGAGGAGACCCCCTCTAGAGAAAGCAGCAGGGGAGACTGTGTCATTTGGGGAGAGCCAGGTTCCAATGATGGAGGAGGAGGAGCAGGGACTGGGTCAGGAACAGGTCAAGGATGAAGGGAAGCATCCCCGTACCACAGAGGAATCCCGCAGGCCGTACCTGGCTGAGGCTGTGGGAAAGGTGCAGCAGGGGGAGAGGACGGCATGGGATGGGGAGGGAGATAAGGGATGGTGCTGGGACAGGATAAAAGGGATGGGGAGGAGGAATAAAGTGGTGCAAGGGGTGGGGAGGAGCTCGATGGAAGGAGAGGCGGGCGGTGATGGAAATGAAGGGGACTGAGGGAGGGGACACGATGGAGTTAGAGAAGCTTAAGGGTTATACATGAGGTTGTCAGCATTAACTGCTTAATCTGGTGGTTCTGTGATTCAACAGCCGAACTGAACGCCGGTCCTTAAGTGAAGAGTGTTTATTATTATTATTATTCTTGTTACTATTATATTATTACTAGTATAATAGTAATTATAACTACTATTATTAGTTAATAATAACGATTATTATTATGATGTTACTTGTTAAGCGCTTCGTATGTGCCAAGCACTTTTCTAAGCGCTGGGTTAGATAGAAGGCAATCAGGTTGTCCAATGTGGGGCTCACAGTCTAATTCCCCATTTTACAGATGAGGTAACTGAGGGAGAAGCTAAAGAAGTTAAGTGGCTTGCCCAAGGTCACACAGCAGACAGGTGCCGGAGCTGGGATTAGAACCCACATCCTCTGAATCCCAAGTCCACGCTGCTCCCACTTAGCAACGCTGCTTCTCTAGGTGATCCAATATACATGAATACAAGTTTCCCTACAAACACAGCACCCAAAAAGCTTTGGGATTCTATCCAGAGGGTCGGCGAAATTAATGGGTTCCATTACCACGTGCATTTCACAGATTAGCTATGCTAATCCGATACTTTCTGGCATTACTGCTTGCCGCAACGCAAGCATCAGTCACAACACCAAACAAGACTATTGTCCATCACAATGACGGCCTTTGTCTTTTGATCCTGAGTGGAACATTTTGTTGATATTTGACCCTACAAACACTTATCTGAGATATCAATTTTTACAAGTACAATAGTAAAGAAGCCAACTATTTTTAAAGAGTACAATAGAAAATAAGTCACTGATTCCATCAAGGAAGATTTAGAAAATGCGGAAATGACTACTTTTAGTTAAAGTATTACGGCTGTGCTGAAATCAGTCTACGTGTTTTGTTGTACGTCTCCCCTTTCTAGACTGTGAGCCCAATGTTGGGCAGGGACCGTCTCTATGTGTTGCTACTTGTACTTCCCAAGCAGTTAATACAGTGCTCTGCACATAGTAAGCGCTCAATAAATACGATTGAATGAATGAATGAATGAATATTAGAAAGTTTGACCTCCTCCTCCTCCACACTCTTCATGTCAGGACTGCCACCAACAATGTCAATGTAATAAGTATCGCTTAGGAACCATACATGTACTTTCATAAAGGACCCAGAAGTATAATGAGACACACACAAAGGACAAATACACATTTCAGAATTCTTTTCCAAATTCAAAGTAATCACTCTTACTCCCTTCATTTCCAATCTTTTAAAACATCACCTTTTAAAAATTGTATGCTTTGGTTTATTAGTTTTTTTTAACTGGGTGGCCAAGTCTTCTGCTACAAAAAGCATTACAAATGCCAATACTGCCTATAAGATAATGCCTCTTAACAAAGCTTGAGTTGAAATATAATCTGGTTCTATACTTATCCTCTCAATGACATCCAGACTAATGCATTCAGTTTACATGGGCAGGGAACATGTCTGATAATTCTGTTGTGTTGTACTCGCCCAAGCGCTTACTACAGTGTCTGGCACATAATAAGCACTCAATGAATACAATTGATTGTGTGATCAAAATATTTTTCTTCCTAGAGTTCAGGGCAACAGATTCAGCCAACAGCACATCCGGCTGTATTCTTTCTCACTCCTTCACCACCACTGTAGTCATGTCCCTGAAATCAAAACATGGCTGGCAGTCCTGCCCATGAAGCAAAAAACCAACTAAACCTTAGTTCACAATCTCAGAGCCATACAAAGCTAATGTGCCAATTGGAGAGAGAAGCTGTAGGAAATAAAGGCAGCGGGTGAAGCTTACAGCCTTAGGAAGCGAGCCTGGTGGGGAAGAATTCCTTTTCAGAGGAGGAATCTTCAAAAGTAAAATGGGCTTTGTAAATGTGAAAAGTTAATTTTCTAACGGTAGTCATGTTTCAGGCAGGTCAATGATCCATTCTTGAACTTTTTTTACTAGTAGGTTTACTTATCGATTTATGTGTGTCAAGATCTTTGCCAAGTGAATCAGAGGTGTTTAAGAAGGAACCTCATTACACACTTTAGACCAACAGAACCAGTCAGGAGGGAATGCATTTTACAGCATGACTACATTCCTTCTGTAGGCAGCCTAAGACATGGCAGATGCAGTCTGCCGAGCCTGAAGTTGCCCTACATCATTTGAGGGGCTGAGGGACGAGCATTTTGAACCACCATACCCAATGACTTCACATCTGAAATGTAAAACCCAAAACGGAGCAAAGTTGGTTTCATCACCTGGAAAACGATGCACGAAAATCGTCTTTAAGCGGAACTGTTGGATAGAGTCGTAGGGTTTTTTTTTAGGTCTTACCATAAGGGGGTATTTGAAGTAGTCGCTATCAAGGGAGCACTCTTTGGCAGCATGAGCCAGGCCTTGTAAGATGGGGATAAAGATCTGTAAGGAAAAAGGAATCACACGGTGAGATCGTTCAAGAACAGGAAACCGTCAGATCTAGATGTGGACGCTTAGCCATTTCATTCTATTCCCAAGGGAAAACAGGTCATGAGGATACTTCTGTCCTGGGGAACTGGTGTTACATTCCTACTGGGCAGACGTGGCCAAACCTCCCCATTTGGGACAACTTCTATTCCCCAGAAGGTCCTTGGAGAATCCCACCAGCTCTCAGGATCCAGAGGCACAAGAATCCCTGCTTCAATCTCCACTGATGCCCTCAGGAATAACAGGATGCCCCATGCTCCAACTCAACTGTTCCTCAGGTGGAAAGTTGATGCGCAATGTTGCCAACATTGTACTTCCCAAGCGCTTAGTACAGTGCTCTGCACACAGTAAGCGCTCAATAAATACGATTGATGATGACGATGATGCGCAAGTACCTACCCAATTTCCAGAGGACCTAAGAACAGGGAGGCAGTGTGGTTTAGTGATAAGACTAAGGTACTGGAGCTTTGTCACTGGCCTGTTGTTTGATTCTGGGCAAGACATTTAGCACCTCTATGCCTCAGTTTCCTGATGTTTAAAATGGAGATAATACCTGCCTCTCTATTTCACAAGGATGTCATGAGGTCAAAGTGAGATACATAAATGTCAAAAGCTCTTTATGTTAATACTTGTCTCCCCCTCTAGACTGTAAGCTCATTATGGACGGGGAATATGTCCATCGCATTGTTACCCAGAACTCTCCAGAGCACTTAATACAGTGATCTGCACACAGTAAGTGCTCAATAAGTATTATTCACTGATTGAGGAAAAATACAAATACAATTTCCAAGTATTAACATTATCAACAAGTTGCGGGCATCTCTCTTCCTTATTATTCCGGTCCTCCACCTCATTTTTTTGGTCAAACTTTTAGAGTCTGACACTAAGAGATGATGCCAATTTATGCAGAAACTAGAGTAACTTCTCAGTGTTTCTGACCAAAGCTTTTGGTCAACCAATCAATCAATTGTATTTATTGAGCGCTTACTGTGTGCAGAGCACTGTACTAAGCACTTGGGAAGTACAAGTTGGCAACATATAGAGACAGTCCCTACCCAACAGTGGGCTCACAGTCTAAAAGGTCAAAGCTTTTGGTCAGAAATGAAGTTTTTCCCTAATAATTATTTCCACCCATGCATCAAATCAATGGGAGGAGGCACAGCCTAATGGAAAAAATATGGAACTGGGAGACAGGAGATCCAGATTCTAGACTGTGAGCCCACTTCTAGACTGTGAGCCCACTGTTGGGTAGGGCCCGTCTCTAGATGTTGCCAACTTGTACCTCCCAAGCGCTTAGTACAGTGCTCTGCACACAGTAAGCGCTCAATAAACACGATTGAATGAATGAATACAATGATCTGATTTTCTTTTATCAACTCAGTAACTGCCCAGCTAAGTACCATTAAGAACAGGGGATACTGAAGCAGTTCAAAAGAGAAGCATGCCAAAGAGAAGCACTAGTGGGAATAGCAAGGGCCTAGGAGTTAGAGGACCTGGAATTTAATCCCAGCTCCACCACCTTCTGTTGTATGACCTTAGGCAAGTTACTTAACTTCTTTGAGCCTCAGTTTCCTTACCTGTAAAATGGGGATTAAATCCTACTCCCTGCTATTCAGACTGGAGAGCCTCAGTAGGACAGGGATCTATGTCCAGCCTGAGTATATTGTTTCTTCCCCAGTGCGCAGTACAGAGGTTTGCACATAGTAAGTGCATGACGACTACCATAAAAAAAGACCTACGTTCACATTCACGGATGTGAATGGAAACATCCGATATGAACCTTCTAACTCAATACCATATAATGAGTTCTCAACCTGATGTCCAGACTCTAAGGTGCAAGAATTTTCCTGAAAGACTTATAAATATTCTGGGCAAGGTTTCCTGATCACATCTAATCCCAGACTTCATTCATCTTGAATGACTCAGCTCGGATACGGGGACAATCTAGACTAACAACATGAAGTAATAAATGTCAAAACAAGAAGTGCTGTTGATGAACAAATGAGGAAACGAGGACCTAAACGCCAAACATCAGAAAGTCTGCTATTCAAAGTTATCGGCAGTGTCCTTTGATAAACTGGGCAAAGCTCCCTTCCCTACTAATTTTGTTCCATTCCAACAAATACCCACTTCAGTTATCTCTTCTTATTTTTAAAAGCAAAGCTCCCTACTGGATTACAATGTGTCTGTGAAGTGTCTTTGGATCTCTCTGGATACAGAACGGATTAACTGTTGCCGCTGAACTAACTCTGGTAGCGGTAATGTCCTGCATTGTTTGCCCTCTAAAAATGGAATTCGCTAAATCCCAGCTCTACTAAGGTGGGTAGTAATTTTTTTTATGGCATTTGTTAAGCGCATATTACGTGCCTGGCACTGTACTAAGCACTGTGGGAGATACAAGCTAATCAGGTTGGACACCGTCCATGTCCCACACAGGGCTCACAGTCTCAATTCCCATTTTGCAGAGGAGGGAACTGAGGCCCAGAGAAGTTATGTGACTTGCCCAAGGTGATACAGCAGACAACTGGCCGAACCGGGAATTAGAACACAGGTACATCTGACAACTTGACACCTGTCCACATGTTTTGTTTTGTTGTCTGTCTCCCCCTTCTAGACTGTAAGCCCGTTGTTGGATAGGGACCGTCTCTATATGTTGCCAACTTGTACTTTCCAAGCACTTAGTACAGTGCTCTGCACACAGTAAGCGCTCAATAAATACAACAATGAATGAATGAGCTTCTCTATATAAAATAATCAAGTCAATATACAAAATTATTCCAACAATGGGAAAGTCAGGAAAATAACATGTTAGCTCAGGCATACTTTTAACCTTAGGGATACTGAAAAGTAGACTCAGAATTTTACGAAATCTGTTTCCACAATTAAAATCCATAATTACCTAAGGAAAACAACGCAAAACTACCTCCACGGTTAGGAGCTTTGGCGACCTACCTATGATTTTGTGATTTAAAAAAGCTTCCTATTTTCAAACAAATCATTTTCGTCCGTTAAGATGAAGGATTAACTCCCCAGAGTAAATTTTGCCCAATATTCCCAAATCTACTGCTCTAGCCTTGACCTCTCTCCTGCTCTCCAGCTTCACATTTCCTCCTGCCTTCAGGACATTTCTACCTGGACATCCCACCAACACCTTAAGCTAAACGTGTCCAAAACAGAGCTCCTTATCTTCCCAAACAGTGACCTTCTCTCACTGTAGAAAGTACCACTATCCTCCCTATCTCACAAGCCTTGGCATTATCCTCAACTGATCTCCTGTTCAACCCACATATTCAATCTATCCGCAAATCCCGTCGTTTCTACCTTCAAAATATCACTAGAAATCGGTCTTTCCTCTCCATCCAAACTGTTACCACTCTGATCCAAGAATTTATCGAAGCCTGCCTTGACTACTGCATCAGTCGCCTTAATGCCTTCCCTGACTCATATCCCTTCCATACTCTACTGCTGCCAAGATGATTTTTCTTAAGAAAAAACAAAACCTAGTCAGTCAGTCCATATCTCGCTACTCCTCAAAAACCTCCAATGGTTGCCGCTAACCTCCTCACTGTGCCTCGTTCTCACCTGTCCCGCCGTCAACCCCCTGGCCCACAACCTCCCCCTGGCCTGCCGCACATCCACCAAGCTACCTCTCTTCCTCCCTTCAAAGCTCACCTCCTCCAGGAGGCCTTCCCAAACTGAGCCCCCTTTCCTCTCCCCCTCCCCCTCCCTCCCGCCCTACCTCCTTCCCCTCCCCACAGCACCTGTATATATGTTTGTCCAGATTTATCACTCTATTTGCTTTACTTCTACATATTTACTATTCTATTTATTTTGTTAATGATGTGCATCTAGCTTTACTTCTATTTATTCTGATGACTTGACACCTGCCCACATGTTTTGTTTTGTTGTCTGTCTCCCCCCTCTAGACTGTGAGCCCACTGGTGGGTAGGGACCATCCCTATATGTTGCCAACTTGGACGTCCCAAGTGCCTAGTACAGTGCTCTGCACACAGTAAGTGCTCAATAAATACAATTGAATGAATGAATGAATGAATGCACATCCACCTCTGCCTTAAACTCCTTCATCATCAGCTTTAAAGTATTCAATCAGCTCTCCCTCTCCTACCTTGCCATGTTGATTGCCCACTACAATCCAGCCCACATGCTTCGCTCTTCCAATGCCAACCTACTCACTGTCCCTCAGTCTCATCTATCTCCCACTGAGCCTTCGCCCTGTCCTCCCTCTGGCTTGGAATTCCCTCCCCCATCATATTCGACGGACCACAACTATCCCCAACTACAAAGCCATCCTAAAATGACATCTCCTCCAAGAGGCCTTCCCTGACTCACCCCTCAGCTGTCTTACTTGTCTTCCTTTCTGCATTGCCTACCCACTTGGATGAGTACTCTTTAAGCACTTGATATTCACCCCACCCTCAGCCCCACTGCATTTATGTACACATCCTAACCCACTGCCATTTTCCCTAACTGTGATTTCTTTTAATGTCTCCCCTTCTAGACTGTAAAATCCTTGTGGGCTGGGATCGTGTCTACCAACTTTATTGTATTGCACTTTCCCAAGCTCTCAGTACAATGCTCTGCACAGAGTCAGCACTCAATAATTACCATTGACCGGCTGACTGGTGGATTCTATCCTACCCTCCTTTCCTAGAGTGATCTGGATTTTATAATCCAACTCGTCTATCCCTTAAGAGAGAGAAAAAGCAAACCAACAAAATCAATCAATCAATCGTATTTATTGAGCGCTTACTGTGTGCAGAGCACTGTACTCAGCACTTGGGAAGTACAAGTTGGCAACACAAGTGCTGCACGTTAAATCCCCACCCTACTACCCCTATGAAACATGGAGTAGTCTCTATTTCCAAATCAATCAATCAATCGTATTTATTGAGCGCTTACTGTGTGCAGAGCACTGTACTAAGCACTTGGAAAGTACAAGCTGGCAACATATAGAGACAGTCCCTACCCAACAGTGGGCTCACAGTCTAGAAGTCTTTCCAAATCCAAAGGATCGATACGATGTGGGATAATAATAATAATAATAATAATAATAATAATAATAATAATAGCATTTATTAAGCACTTACTATGTGCAAAGCACTGTTCTAAGCGCTGGGGAGGTTACAAGGTGATCAGGTTGTCCCACGGGGGGCTCACAGTCTTCATCCCCATTTTACAGATGAGGGAACTGAGGCCCAGAGAAGTTAAGTGACTCGCCCGAAGTCACACAGCTGACAACTGTCGGGGACAGGATTCGAACCCATGACCTCGGACTCCAAAGCCCGTGCTCTTTCCACTGAGCCACGCTGCTTCGCCAATGATGACGTGGGACAAATGGGGGACGTGGGATGACGTGGGACAAATGACTAGCACGTTAGAACACTGAGGCAAAATGAAAGAATGAAATATTTGAAGATGAAATAATAATAATGATGGCATTTATTAAGCACTTAATACGTGCAAAGCACTGTTCTAAGCGCTGGGGAGGTTACAAGGTGATCAGGTTGTCCCACGTGGGGCTCACAGTCTTAATCCCCATTTTCCAGATGAGGGAACTGAGGCACAGAGAAGTGAAGTGACTTGCCCAAAGTCACACAGCGGACAACTGGTGGAGTGGGGATTCAAACCCCCGACCACTGACTCCGAAGACCGTGCTCTATCATCTTGAGGATGCAAAATCTCAAATTTCCCCACAGAACGGGGGCCAGCTGGGTGCTTGCCTTCCTGTCCCTCTGAAGCATGGTTTCTCCAGAGGTGGCCCAGAGGAAGAGTGAGAGAGTGAGGGGAAGGAAGGAATGAATGAAGGAATGAAGGAGGGAGGGAGGAAGGAAGGAGGGAAGGAGGGAAGGAAGGAAGGAAGGAAGGAAGGAAGGAAGGAAGGAAGGAAGGAAGGAAGGAAGGAAGGAAGGAAGGAAGGAAGGAAGGAAGGAAGGAAGGAAGGAAGGAAGGAAGGAAGGAAGGAAGGAAGGAAGGAAGGAAGGAAGGAAGGAAGGAAGGAGGAAGGAAGGAAGGAAGGAAGGAAGGAAGGAAGGAAGGAAGGAAGGAAGGAAGGAAGGAAGGAAGGAAGGAAGGAAGGAAGGAAGGAAGGAAGGAAGGAAGGAAGGAAGGAAGGAAGGAAGGAAGGAAGGAAGGAAGGAAGGAAGGAAGGAAGGAAGGAAGGAAGGAAGGAAGGAAGGAAGGAAGGAAGAGGAAGGAAGGAAGGAAGGAAAAGGAAGGAGGGAGGAAAAGAAATAGAGAGAGCAAGTGCTCACTCCAAGCTTACAAACACTGTCTACAGAAGGATACAGAAGGATACTGAGAGCTCACCTCCTCCAGGAGGCCTTCCCAGACTGAGCCCCTTCCTTCCTCTCCCCTTCGTCCCCCTCTCCATCCCCCCATCTTACCTCCTTCCCTTCCCCACAGCGCCTGCATATATGTTTGTACATATTTATTACTCTGTTTATTCATTTATTTATTTTACTTGTACCTATCTATTCTATTTATTTTATTTTGTTGGTATGTTTGGTTTTGTTCTCTGTCTCCCCCTTCTAGACTGTGAGTCCACCGTTGGGTAGGGACCGTCTCTATACGTTGCCAGCTTGTACTTCCCAAGCGCTTAGTCCAGTGCTCTGCACACAGTAAGCGCTCAATAAATACGATTGACTGATTGATTGATTCCCAGGCTGGAGACAGCTTTGGGGCACTGCAACTGATTGGAGTGATCCCAGCCCAGGTCAGCACCAAGCCTTGTAACCCAGCTAGATGCTTCTAACGAGGAGGGAATGAATACAGAGGGGCCCGGCAGTGATGGTGGCTCATAGGCTCAGTGTGGGCTCAAGAAACTAAGCCCACATAGAAGCCACACAAGGGCACTGCTGCCGGCCAGGAGACCCACCCCAAGGGTCATCCCCAAGTTCAGATGGTGGCCATGGGTTCGGGAATTAGGTGGGGAATGATAATAATAATAATTATGACATTTGTTAAGTGCTCACTATGTGCCAGGCACTGTACTAAGTGCTAGGGTGGATGCAGGCAAATCGGGTTGGACGCAGTCCCTGCCCCACGTGGGGCTCACAGTCTCAACCCTTATTTTCCAGATGAGGGAACTGAGGCCCAGAGATGTGAAGTGACTTCTCCAAGGTCACACAGCGGACGGGTGGTGGAGCTGGGATTGGAACCCATGACCTGATTCCCGGGTCCGTGCTCTAGCCACCACACCATGCTGCTTCACACGTGATGGAAACACGTATTAAGCACAGCTGAGAAGCAGCACGAAGTAGTGGATAGACACGGGCCCAAGAGTGAAAAGGTCAAAGGTTCTAATTCTGGCTCCACCACTTGCCTGCTGTGTGACCTTGGGCAAGCCACTTTATTTATTTTACTTGTACCTATCTATTCTATTTATTTTATTTTGTTAGTATGTTTGGTTTTGTTCTCTGTCTCCCCCTTTTAGACTGTGAGCCCACTGTTGGGTAGGGACTGTCTCTCTATGTTGCCAACTTCTACTTCCCAAGCGCTCTGCACACAGTAAGCGCTCAATAAATACGATTGATTGACTGATTGATTCTCTGGGCCTCAGTTCCCTCATCTGTAAAATAGGGATTGAGACTGCGAGTCCCACGTGGGACAGGGACTGTGTCCAACCCGATTTGCTTACATCTACCCCAGCACTTGGTCCACTGCTTGTTGCATAGTAAGCACTTAATACCACAATTATTATTATTAATTCAGGAGGAGGAGATGCAAGGACATGGCAAAGGTCCCTTTGTGCCCCTTTCTCCACGACGCTTGGGGTAAATGCCACACCTGCTTCGTCCCCTCTCATCCCAGTTACATCCCACTGAGCCTCTTGATTTCTCACCCTTTCTAAGCCCATCTCTGCACATAAGCAGAAAAACACTCGCGTCGCACATGTTAGTCTGCCTTTAGGACTAATAAAGGGTGCTTCCCTAAGCCCTCATTTCCTCTTCTCCCATTCTCTTCTGCATCGCCCTGAAATTTGGGATTTGCTCCCCTTATTCACCTCTCCCTTAGTCCCACAGCACTTATGTACATAGCCATAATTTACTTATTTATACTGATGTCTGTCTCCCCTTCTAGACTGCCCGCTCACTGAGGGCAGGGAGCCTGTCTCCCAACTCTGTTGTATTGTACTCTCCCAGGCTCTTAGCAGAGTGTTTTTTACACAGTAAGCGCTCATTAAAAATGAGCGATTGTTTACAGTGTTCAGCCATTCATTCTTTCAATCATATTTATTGAGCACTTAGTGCTTACAGTGCAGGGCAGGCAAGTACAATTCAGCAATAAAGAGAGACGATCCTTGCCCACGCCGGGCTTACAGTCTTGAAGGGGGAAGAGAGACATCAAAACAAAACGAAATGTTGCTTGGAGTACCTCCATGTAGGTGAAAATTATCTACTATTGTTAACGTATATGGACTACATAAATCTTTCATGAGCGTGATTTGATTCTATTCCTCTAGATTCCCTTATCTTTCTAGGAAAAAAAAAAAGTTCCACTGGGCTTTCTCTGTCACTCCTACGATTCAACAAGATTAAGCTAACAACCGATCCGAGACAAGAATTCATGAACACAACACCCAAAACACTGCAGCCAAGCTACCGAAACACTTACTCTTGGATGTTTGCCTCCCGACCCTACCAAACCGCGAGTTCAGGTTGCTACAGTTTCCCAGAACCACAAAACACAAGATTGGTTAGGAGTGCACAAAGGTGGTGATGAAACCAGGCATAAAATCTGATTAAAAGAGATCGATGCCACCGGTCATGCCTCCAACCCTCTCTGTTGTTTTCCATAGCATAACGAAACAGTGCTCACAGATAAGGAAATAAAAAAGTTAAAATTGGCACGCAGCACTACACTACCGCAGCTGAATGACACAGCTCAATGAGGAAGTTTTCTTAAGGATAAAAATAAAATGCTTACCTTACTCGGAAATCTCTATTAAAATCAACTGCACCCGTTTGATTTAAATGACTGTTTCCCCCTTTTAGACTGTGAGCCCACTGCTGGGTAGGGACTGTCTCTATATGTTACCAACGTGTACTTCCCAAGCGCTTAGTACAGTGCTCTGCACACAGTGAGCGCTCAATAAATACGATTGATGATGATGATGATGATGACGGAAAGCAAATTATTCATCAAAAACATATACAGTCGTGTGTCATTCTCAAAGAAGCCGCCACAAGCTTGAATTTCACCCAAGGATGCAGATGTGGCATCCACCCAAGGGTGCAGATGTGGCATACCCCAAAACAGAAGAGGACGAAGAAAAAAAGCTAAGATTTTATTTCAGGGTTAAGTTTAACAGTGCCTTTAGTTTGTTTAGGATAAAGTAGTATTTAAAAGCACCATATAGTGTTTATAGTCATATTTTACTCTCCAGCCTATCTTTTCTTCATTACAGACTCTCAAATCACTATCAGTAGCAGGGCAGAGTCAAAGGGCATAGTGCTAGGAGTCAGAAGGCGCAGGTTCTAATTATTTTGGTGTTTGTTAAGTAATTAGATTCAAGTTAATTCATTCATTCATTCAATCGTATTTATTGAGCGCTTACTGTGTGCAGAGCACTGTACTAAGCACTTGGGAAGTACAAGTTGACTTGCTAATCACGTTGGATAACATATCTGTCCCACATGGGGCTCACAGTCGAAGTAGGAGGAGGAAGAACAGCTACTGACCTCCCCATTTTCCAGCTGCTTGGAGTACCTCCATAAAGGTGAAAATTTTTTATATTTACACGGACAACACTGACCCTTGTCCAAGGTTAGAAAGCAAGCAACTGGCAGAGCTGAGATTAGAACCCAGGTCTTCTGACTCCTCTCCCAGCTCTGCAACCAGCCAGCTGGGTGCCGTTGAGAAAGGTAATAATCATTATGGTATTTGGATAAATGCTTACTATGTGCCAGGCACTGTACTAAGCGCTGGGGTGAAGCGGCGTGGCTCAGTGGAAAGACCGCGGGCTTTGGAGTCAGAGGTCACGGGTTCAAGCCCTGCTCCGCCAATTGTCGGCTGTGTGACTTGGGGCAAGTCACTTAATTTCTCTGGGCCTCAGTTACCTCATCTGTAAAATGGGGATTAATCAATCAGTCAATCAATCGTATTTATTGAGCGCTTACTGTGTGCAGAGCACTGTACTAAGCGCTTGGGAAGTACAAGTTGGCAACATATAGAGCCAGTCCCTACCCAACAGTGGGCTCACAAGACTGTGAGCCCCACGTGGGACAACCTGATCACTCTGTAACCTCCCCAGGGCTCAGAACAGTGCTTTGCACATGGTAAGCGCTTAATAAATGCCATCATTATTTGTTTGTATAAACAATGTATAAACACCTGATTTGTTTGTATAATAAAAATGCCATCATTATTGTTATACAAACAAATCCGGTTGGATACAGTCTCTGTCCACATCGGGCCCACAGTCTTAATCCCCATTTTACAGATGAGGCAACTGACGCACAGAAGTGAAGTGACTTGCCCAGGGCCACAGGTCTTTCTGCCTCCCAAGCCCACGTTCTATCCACTAGACCATGCTGCTTCTCAATAAGGGACTTCTGAAAAATAAAATAGAATTAAGTGCCTACTGTGTGCTAAGCACTGTTCTAGATATAGAGTTATCAATCAATCAATCAATCGTATTTATTGAGCGCTTACTATGTGCAGAGCACTGTACTAAGCGCTTGGGAAGTACAAGTTGACAACATATAGAGACAGTCCCTACCCATCAGTGGGCTCACAGTCTAAAAGGGGGAGGCAGAGAACAAAGCCAAACATACCAAAAGAATAAAATAAATAGGATAGAAATGTACAAGTAAAATAAATAAATAAATAGAGTAATAAATATGTACAACCATAATAAATATGTACAACCATAAATAAATATGTACAACCATAATAAATATGTACAACCATAATTCAGTTATTCAGTTGGACAATTATTCAGTTGGACACTATCCCTGGAGCTCACTGATTAAATACAAGGGGCTGGGATGGGAACTTCAATTGATTGGATTACCCTGTACCGCTCCCGGGGCTAAACCACGCACTCCGACACACAGTGACTGTTAAATACCCTAACGAAATAGTAATAAAGTAAAAGTTTCATTATCCACATGGCCAGGCGAAATTGGAGGTGACCGGGTGGTAAGAAGTTTTCAGTTAAAGAAAGGTCGGGCCTGCGCATCACAAGGAGGGCCAGGATGAGATGCAGAATTGGGAATAATCCTTTCGGATAGTCTATCAACCCAAAGAAAGTCTGCAAAGTGGGCAGGCATCAGTGGGCAGCTAGAATTCAACGAGTTTTCCGGAGGTACTTCTCCTTCCCTCCCGCCTCTCCTCCTAACGTCCCCCATTTCTGTTGAGATCCTTCCTGTCCCAGAGGGCAGGAGCAGCGTGGCTGAGTGGAAAGAACTCAGGCCTAGGGGGCAGAGGGCCCGAGTTCGAATCCTACCCCCGCTGCCTGCCTGCTGTGGGACCTGGGCAAGTCTCAGGGACTCAGTTTCCTTCATTTGTAAAATGGAAATTCATTTTACTTTTACTCGTACATATCCACTGTTCCATTTATTTTATTTTGTTAATATGTTTCGTTTTGTTGTCTGTCTCCCCCGTCTAGACTGTGAGCCCGTTGTTGGGAGGGACCATCTCTATATGTTGCCAACTTGTATTTCCCAAGTGCTTAGTACAGTGCTCTGCACAAATCAATCAATCAATCAATCAATCGTATTTATTGAGCGCTTACTATGTGCAGAGCACTGTACTAAGCGCTTGGGAAGTACAAGTGGGCAACACATAGAGACAGTCCCTACCCAACAGTGGGCTCACAGTCTAAAAGGGGGAGACAGAGAACAGAACCAAACATACCAACAAAATAAAATAAATAGGATAGAAATGTACAAGTAAAATAAATAAATAAATAAATAGAGTAATAAATATGTACAACCATATATACACATATACAGGTGCTGTGGGGAAGGGAAGGAGGTAAGATGGGGGGGGATGGAGAGGGGGACGAGGGGGAGAGGAAGGAAGGGGCTCAGTCTGGGAAGGCCTCCTGGAGGAGGTCTTCACAAAGTAAGCGCTCAATAAATACGATTGAATGAATGAAAATTCCCCTTTCTCCCTTAGACTTAGATTGTGAGTCTCATGTGGAGCAAGGACCGTGTCCAACTTGATTAACTTGTATCGACCCCAGCCCTTAGAACAGTGTCTGACACAGAGTAAGCGCTTAAATACCACAATCATTGTTGTTATTATTATTATTATTCCCAGAAGTCGACACCCTAGGTGTCATCCTCAATTCCTTAGTGCCTTTCAGCTCCCCCACTCATTTAATTGTTAAATCCTGACAGTTCTTCCTCTTTTATTCTCCCATAGACTTAGTCATTCATTCATTCAATCGTATTTATTGAGCGCTTACTGTGTGCACAGCACTGGACTGAGCACTTGGGAAGTACAAATCGGCAACATAGAGAGATGGTCCCTACCCAAGAACAGGCTCACAGTCTAGAAGGGGGAGACACACAACAAAACATGTGAATAGATGTCAAGTCATCAGAATAAATAGAAGTAAAGCTAGATGCACCATCATTAACCAAATAAACAGAATAGTAAATATGTACAAGTAAAATAAATAGAGTAATAAATCTGTACAAATATAGACAAATGTTGTGGGGAGGGGAAGGAGGTAGAGCGGGGATGGGGATGGGGAGGAGGAGAGGAAAAAGGGGGCTCAGCCTGGGAAGGCCTCCTGGAGTAGGTGAGCTCTCAGTAGGGCCTTGAAGGGAGGAAGAGAGCTAGCTTGGCGGATGTGCGGAGGGAGGGCATTCCAGGCCAGGGGGAGGACGTGGGCCGGGGGTCGACGGCGGGACAGGCGAGAACAAGGCAAGGGCTTTGAATGCAGTAGGTGCTCAGACTGGCTCACCACATGTCACTATTTATTGACTGATCCACAAAACATCCCTAACCTGTCTCTGTCTATTCAACCAAGTAGGTATCACCCTGATCAGAGTCCAGCCTCCTCACTGGTTTCCCTGCCTCCTGCTTCTTCTCCCTGCAGTCCATATTTTACCCCGCTGCAGGGACCAGCTGAAGCATTGCTCAGTCCACGTTACCCCACTCACAGAACTTCCACTGTAAGCTTCTATGCCAGCTCTCTTTTTTTAAAAAAAGCACTGTTCTAAGCGCTAGGCTAGCTCTCTTCCTCCCTTCAAAGCCCTACTGAGAGCTCACCTCCTCCAGGAGGCCTTCCCACACTGAGCTCCCTCCTTCCTCTCCCCCTCCTCCAGACTGTGAGCCCACCGTTGGGTAGGGACTGTCACTATATGTTGCCAACTTGTACTTCCCAAGCACTTAGTACAGTGCTCTGCACACATTAAGCACTCAATAAATATGATTGATTGATTGATCCCCCAACCTTACCTCCTTCCCCTCCCCACAGCACCTGTATATACGTATATATGCTTGTATGTATTTATTACTCTATTTATTTTACTTGTACATATTTATTCTATTTATTTTATTTTGTTAATATGTTTTGTTTTGTTGTCTGTCTCCCGCTTCTAGACTGTGAACCCGCTGTTGGGTAGGGACTGTCTCTATATTTGTTGCCAACTTGTACTTCCCAAGCGCTTAGTACGGCGCTCTGCATACAGTAAGCGCTCAATAAATACGATTGAATGAATGAATACAAGCTAATCAGGCCCAACACAGCCCCTGTCCCACATGGGGCTCACAGTCTTAATCCCCATTTTTACTGATGAGGTAACAGGCACAGAGTAGTTAAGTGACTTGCTCAAGGTCACACAGAAGACACAGAACCCAGGTCCTTCTGACTGCCAGGCGTGGACTCTATTCCCTAGGCCACACTGCTTCTCATCATCATCAATCATATTTATTGAGCGCTTACTGTGTGCAGAGCACTGTACTAAGCGCTTGGGAAGTACAAATTGGCAACATATAGAGACAGTCCCTACCCAACAGTGGGCTCACAGTCTAAAAGGAACTGTCTTCTCCACAGACAGTACTGCTATCCAGGCCTTTTCACCCACTCCTCCTCCTCCCAAGATCACCTTCTAAATGCACCTCATCCTCTACTCTCCAGCCTCCCTCCCCTCCCTCCCACGCTTCCCCCAGCCTGCTCGGCCTGACCTCAGAACTCCCCATCTTCAACATCCTCTGAAAAATCCCGCTTCCTTTGGAGACACGCTTCTCTCATTAATTCGCACCAACGCCAGTACATCAACTAACCTCACCCTCACGATATTTCATTCGGAAACCTCTGTACCTATGGATCTTTGGTTGCATTTTCAATTTCTCAACGCTTCCGTCTGCACTACTTCCTGATAGATCCTTGTTGTTCTTCCAGCACCTGTTAGATGTAAACAATTTGCCAGTGCACCCCATAAATATGATTGATGATAAGATCGCAAGCTCCTAGAGCGTAGTGATTGCGTGCCTTCCTTCTGTTATTCTCACTCGGGCTCTTTGAACAGGGACTTGCATTTCAGGAGGTGCTCAATAAATACCACGATTTGCTAGCATATCAATTTTACAGAATTGAAGCAGAGTCAGTCTTACAGGACTCTTAGCAAGGTATCTAGGAGAGATGGACCAAGACCTTGGAATTCTTAATTCTCATCCTTCTGATTTTGTAAGGAGACCATAATCCTTCTCTCAGAGAAAGAAGGTCAGGTAGATGTTTGTTGAGGACAAACACGAGTCTTGAAGGAAGATTTCTGTAATTCAGTATTTACCAATCAATTGCATTCATTGAGTGTTCACTGAGTGCAGAGCACTGTACTAAATAAGCACTTGGGAGAAGAAGCGTGGCTCAGTGGAAAGAGCAGAGGTCATGGGTTTGAATCCCGGCTCCGCCACATGTCTGCTGTGTGACCTTGGGCACGTCACTTAACTTCTCTGAGCCTCAGTTACCTCATCTGCAAAATGGGGATTAAGACTGTGAGTCCCACGCGGGACAACCTGATCACTTTGTTACCCCCCCCAGCGCTTAGAACAGTGCTTTGCACATAGTAAGCGCTTAACAGATGCCAACATGATTGGGAGAATAAAATGCAACAGAGTTGGTAGACATTCCCCGCTCCCTAAAGTCTAGAGAGGGAAAAAGACGTTAAAATAAATTATGGATACGCACATAAGTGCTTGGGCTGAAGGTGAAGTGAATAACAAGAGCTAAAAGGGCACAGATCCAAGCACACAGGTAAAGCAGAAGGGAGAGGGAGTAGGGAAAATGAGGATTTAGAGAAGGCCTCAGAGCTGATGTGATTTTAATAAGACTTTGAAGGTGGGGAGATTGGTGGTCTGTCAAATAATAATGATGGTATTTCTTAAGTGCTTACTATGTGCCAAGCACTGTTCTAAGCACTGGGTTAGACACACGGTAATCAGGTTGTCCCACGTGGGGCTACAGTCTTAATCCCCATTTTACAGATGAGGTAACAGGCACGGAGAAGTGAAGTGACTTGCTCGAAGTCACACAGCTGATAAGTGGCAGAGCCAGGATTAGAACCCACGACCTCTGATTCCCAGGCTTGTGCTCTTTCCACTAAAGAGTTCCAGGCTACAGAGAGAGGATGTGGGAGCCCACTGTTGGGTAGGGACTGTCTCTATATGTTGCCAACTTGTACTTCCCAAGCGCTTAGTACAGTGCTCTGCACACAGGAAGCGCTCAATAAATACGATTGATGATGATGATGAAGTTGGCGACGAGATAGACAAGGTTGAGGTACCATGCGTGCATGGGCGTTAGAGGAGCAAAGTGCGCGGACTGGTCTGTGATGGGACATCAACCAGGTACGTCCTGCGCCGTCCAACTCTCAGAACCACAGGGCTCATCGAAGTAGGGGTTCTTTTGCTAAAAACATAGCCACCTTGGACTGCCGGTTCAACGGGGCACTTACTTGTTTGAACACTTCTTCATCTTGGTGGGTCGTCCTCATCAGTTCTTGGATGAAGCCGAATGGGAGGTTCCTACACAGCATATACGGTACCAAGAGAGACTGCTGCTGCCCGGACCTTTATTCGCACGAAAATCCACACAAAGCAAGAAGACGGAACATTACCTCCTACTGCACGTAGGACGGCTCATAACGCAATGTCAGGGTTGGAGTCCCTGAGCCAGACCTAGAAGGGACTGCTATTTCTGTCACCACCACCAACTCTCTGTCCTTATCAGTGACTGAGTCAGAGGGTTCCATAAAAAAATAACAACAAAAAACAGTTCGTCTTGCTGGTGTCCCGATCCATTAATACAGAAGCATTAAATATATCACTATTCCCCATTAGTCTTAACTGGCTAGATAATTCATGTTGCACAACCGTAAGAATCTCAAATTATAACCGAGCTCTTTCAAATAACATCGTGCTTATGGCAACAGGAAGCCTGGATCTTTATCAGTTCTTATCAGTCCGTGCAGAGTCGCATTACGCCGGCTCAGTAAACACGGGGAGCCTCAGATTAGGCTTCTAATATTTAATTTCAAAAGCAAACCCACCAATTGGAACCCGCTGGTCTGTGAAAAACAATGCAGGAGACCGAAGAGGAGGCAAAAATCGAGCAGTCGGGAGACCAAATAGCAACAGCCACCCTGTCAGACCCCCTGGATCGGTTCCACTAATGGTATTTCCAAGTGTGAGCATGTGCATCTGCTCACTGAAGCAGCGCGGCTCAGTGGAAAGAGCCCGGGCTTTGAAGTCAGAGGTCAGGGGTTCAAACTCCGGCTCCGCCAACTGTCAGCCGTGTGACTTTGGGCAGGTCACTTAACTGCTCCGCGCCTCAGTTCCCTCATCTGTAAAATGGGGATTAAGACTGTGAGCCCCACGGGGGACAACCTGATCACCTTGTATCCCCCCAGCGCTTTAAACAGTGCTTTGCACATCATCATCGTCATCACGTACAAGGACAGACAGTACATGCTCAGGACTCTAGCCAAAATAGCCACACGATCAGGTTCCTTCTCCTCCCATCAACTTATGGCCCGATTACCTTGGTTGCGTTAGTGAACCCTGAAGCACCAACGCCGCGTGGGATATGCACTGTGATCGGATGTTGCTCAGTAACTGGCTGACTGCTGGCTGACTGCACATCTGGAAAGGAATGTTTGAAATTGAAAAAAAAGACCGGGGAACGACTACAGGAAACGTTGTAAGCTTGTCTCCCTCCCCTTTCCCTACTTAAATAAATTTCGATAGCTTAAAAGAACAGTCTTCTGTTTTACGGCTTTCTATAGAAAGGCACAAAGCACAACGGGGGGAATTAAATCTACTCCTCGAAAGTGGCTCGGGGGCAGTTTTGAATTTCAAAGCAGCACCAAGAAACACGCATTCACTGTTAGGGCAAACCTCAATTATGCCTTTTCACAGGTGGGTACCATACTTAGGGAAAACCAGGTAAGTTTCCAACAAATTTAGAGCGGCAAAAGAGAAAAGCAACGTGGTGAGAATCTAACAGATCTCTCTTCAAAATTGTTAGAACCCGCTAAACAGTGTGGCTCAGTGGAAAGAGCCCGGGCTTTGGAGTTACAGGTCATGGATTCAAATCCTGGCTCTGCCAATTGTCAGCTGTGTGACTTTGGGCAAGTCACTTCACTTCTCTGGGCCTCAGTTACCTCATCTGTAAAATGGGAATTAAGACTGTGAGCCCCCCCGTGGGACAACCTGATCACCTTGTAACCTCCCCAGCGCTTAGAACAGTGCTTTGCACACAGTAAGCACTTAATAAATGCCATTATTATTATTATTACTACTAAACCGTTCTTTGGGATTACAAAAAAAAAATCTGTGCTTTTTCCAAATGTGGCCTAGTGCAAAAAGCACGGGATTGAGTGTCAGACGATCTGGTTTAGAGTCATGACTGCCATTTACCTGTTCTGAAACCTTGGACACGTAACAACTTCTCTTTGCCTCAGGCTCCTCATTTGCAAAATAGGGATAAAATATCTCTTCTTTCCTCTTAGGCTGTGAACACCTTGTGGGGCAGGCACTGTGTAAGCTCTGATTCTCTTGTAGCTACCCTAGCAGGAGGCACAGTGCTTAGCACATGGCAAGCACTTAATAAACTCTTCTATTATTAGCCCAGGACTTCCGCGTGAATCCTCTCTAACTTACCTTTGGTGCTTTTCTCTCCTCTATTCCAACTCTGTCAAAACACTCGATGAGGTAGTTCAGCATATCTGTCTCCTTGCAAGTTTCAATGGTGAAATGGTCACTGCAGGAATCAGAAGTACTTGACCCACCAGAAGCTCCCAAACTTTGGGAAAAAAAAAGGGGGGGGCAGAAAAAAAATGAACATTTAAACCTTCTTGAGGGTGCTTAGCCGAATGCGGCAGAAAGCCAGGTCACTTCCTGGCACACTACCCACAAAGCATCAACACCCATGCAATCACACTTGAAACGGTGATGGTGCTTCACGTGTCAAAACCAATGGCCATATTCTTATTCAAACTCTTATTCAAACAAAATAAAAATGCACATGTCCCAATCCTATTCCACAGGGCATGCACACAATTTTCGGGCTACGAAATTCAAGTGATAAGGAGTGTGACCTAGTGGAAAGAGCTCGGGCCTGAGAGTCAGAAGACCTAGTTTCTAACTCCGGCTCTGCAAAATAATAATAATAATAATATTGATAACAGCGGTATTTGCTAAGCACTTGTTAAACACATACCAGGAGCTGAACCAGGTGGTTGGGTGAATACAAGCGAATCGGGTCGGACACAGTCCGTCCCAGATGGGGCTCACGGTTTTAATCCCCATTTTACACATGGGGTAACTGAGGCACAGGGAAGTCAAGTGACTTGACCAAGTTCACCCAGCAGACAAGCGGTGGAGTCGGGGTTAGAGCCCAGGTCTTTCTGACTCCAAAGGCCAATCCTCTACCCACTAGACCACACTGCTTGTCTGCGGTCACTTCACTTCTCTGGGCCTCAGTTAAACATCTGTAAAATGGAAATTAGGACTGTGAGGCCCTCGTGGGACACAGACAGTGTCCAACCCAGTTATCTTGTATCTACCGTAACACTTAGTACAGTGCCTGGGCACATACTAAGTGCTTAAATACCATGGAAAAAAATTACGCTAAAAAATTTCAACTTCTGGGCATCTGGGCCATGTCAAGTGCGTGTTTGATCAGACAACTAGAATAACCCAGATAGATGCACAATACTAATTTGCTACATTACTGTCAGCCTGAAATAGTTCTGCTCCGAAGCAACATTATGTTAACCAGTCGGATGCCCTGAATCCAGACAGCTGTCCAAAAGGAAGCGAGTCTTCCTCACTTCCACACACTTTGATCCAAATCTGGGAAGACCCGAGTTCTCACCAGGCCTGATCTTGAGGGAAATTTTGGAGTCAGTCAGACTTCAGATTTGGGACCAAGCACTGCAACATTTTTCCCCCTTCCAAGATTTTCAGGGAAACAGAGAGTTTACTGAGCTATCTGATTCAAACATTAAGTCAATCTGTGGTTAATCTACAACTGTGCAAAAGACCTCAAAATCCATATTCCAAGTTCTATGTCTATTTCCTTAAAAGTACCAAGAGATGAATGCCGATTCAGGAAGTGATACGAAACGGCAAAACAGATAGAAACGAAAAACTTTAAGGACAATAAATCCGGCACCTACGACGACAGAGGCCAGAAAAAAAAAGGATCAGTTATTTGAGATGCCTTTTCCAGATGAGAGCAGGGGCAGACAAATCCAACAGTGGGAAAAGGCCAACAAAAGGAGCATCGGTTTGGGAGTCGGAGGACCTGGGTTCTAATCCTGCCTCAACTCCCTGCGTGTTGTGGGAACTGTGGTAAGTCACGACTTCTCCAATCCCCCGTCCTCATCTGTAAAATGGCTATTCAAAACATTCTCTCTCCTACCCAGAATGGGAGCCTTGTATGGGACAGGGAGAGTGTCCAACCTGATTAACCCGTTTATACCCCACTGCTTAATACAGTGTTTGGCACATAGTAAGCGCTTAACGAATACCACAATTATTATTATTCAATCAATCCATCAATCGTATTTATTCCTGTTCAGAAACCAAGGCAACATGAGAAAAATTCGCCAGCTGGGTCTAGGAATGCACCTATACCTCAAAGACGGTCTAGTGTCAAAATATGCCGGGCATGTGAAACAGAAAATATTGCCAATGCTTTTGCGGTCCAGTTGATTTCAAATGCTACTCCGGATGTTACGGTCTCGGTTTTCGAAGACCTGATTAATAGTGAGACTGAAGAGGCAGTCCAATGAGAAGGCAGCCTCGAAGCCAGAGCAAGATGCTGAATGGTACTCTAAAGGAGGAACACTAAGTGGGTGATTCAGATGCCTTCCTTCTGGAAATGTTTCCTGGGAGGAGACAAAGATTTTTTTTTTTTTTTTAAACAAAAGTCACTTTGTAAAAAGGTAGCTGCATGCTAATATCAATTTGGGGGGAAAAAGTAAATGTACAGCTTCTGAAACAAAAATCGGTTCCTGGACATCTAATTGAGGGATTTCCTGGTTTTTTTAATGCTATTTGTTAAGCACTTACTATGTGCCAATCAATCAATCAATCAATCGTATTTACTGAGTGCTTACTATGTGCAGAGCACTGTACTAAGCGCTTGGGAAGCACAAATTGGCAACATATAGAGACAGGCCCTACCCAACAGTGGGCTCACAGTCTAAAAGTGCCAGGCACTGTACTAAGCGCTGGGGCTGATGCAAGCTAATCAGGTTAGATACAGTCCATGTCCCACATGGGGCTCTCAGTCTTAATCCCCATTTTACAGATGAGGAACTGAAGCACAGAGAAGTGAAGTGACTTGCCCGGGGTCCCACAGCAGAAAAGTGGTAGAGCCGCCACTAGAACCCAGGTCCTTTTGGCTTTTAGACCTATGATCTTTCCCCTAGCTCACGCTGCTTCTTGACTTTCTGCTACTACTGAGCAACGTGGTAAACTGTAAAGGCATGTGACTTTGGTCACCCAGACATGTTTACCGTTTTTTTCTGCCCTATTGGAAGATTATGTCCTTGGGCATAATTTGAGAGAGAGGCACTGGGGTCCAATGTTACGAGCAATGGGCTGGGATTTAGCCCCAATTATGGTCTGTCACCCCCTCTAGACTGTAAACTCACTATGGGCAGGGACTATGTCTGTTTACCGTTACCCCCTACTCACCTAAGCACTTAGTACAGTGCTCTGGACACATTAAGTGCTCAGTAAATACAACGGACTGACTCAACTGCCTTAAAATGGGGATACCACCCGCCTCTTTCTAACTCACAGGTTGCTGAGGATAGAATACGATGGATAATAATAATAATGGCATTTATTAAGCGCTTACTCTGTGGAAAGCACTGTTCTAAGCGCTGGGGAGGTTACAAGGTGATGAGGTTGTCCCACTGGGGGCTCACAGTCTTAATCCCCATTTTATGGATGAGGGAACCGAGGCACAGAGAAGTGAAGTGACCTGCCCAAAGTCACACAGCTGACAATTGGCAGAGCCGGGATTTGAACCCATGACCTCTGGCTCCAAAACCCAGGCTCTTCCCACTGAGCCATGCTGCTTCTCCTACTCCTGGATACTTTGGAAGTGAGAGATTATAAGCTTCTTGAAAGCAGGAATAGTGTCTAACTCTATTTTACTCTCCGTAGTGCTTAGTATAGTGCTCTGCCCATATAAAGTTCTCAATACCGTTGATTGATTCCTTTAAGAAAAAGTGTGCTACAAATATAGCGCTATTATTAATCCACTTCTGCAGCGCAGAGTGCTCGGTCCAGGCCTGAGTCCTAGAGACCTAGCTGGGCCCCCAAAGAGCCGAGCTCAATCAGTTTCGGGGGACATCGCGGCCTCCGGCTCCTCTGTTTTCCTCGGCAACAGGGAAGTCCAAGAAAAAGACTATGTTCAGCTGCAGATGAAACCAAAATACCAAATAAATAGGGAGTTTACCTGGTTGGCAGTTGCAGCCGCAGCCCTCGGCTGCCACTTTACTGGATCCCATTCTCCTTAGGCAGCCACCAGTGTTTTTTGGGCCCAACTTCCAAAATATGGCTTTTGCAGGGCTCTCTATTCAACCTCAATGCCTATCTAGATCTTGCGGTGAACGTTATGTAAACATCTCCCCTTTCTCTGTGCCAACCTCCATTCATTCATTCACTCAATCGTATTAACTGAGCACTTACTGTGTGCAAAGCACCATACTAAGCGCTTGGAAAGTACAATTCGGCAACAGGTAGAGACAGTCGCTACCCAACAATGGGCTCACAGTCTAGAAGGGGTCCGCCGCCCCCCAACTAAATAGAAAAGGCCACAGTGTTACCTATCAAATACACGTGCTATCGTTAGGATAAGGGCTTTTAACCAAGTTCTATCCCAGAACTGTTCTTAAAAAATTAAGACTGAACTTCCCACCCTGCTAAAAAGATTTTAATTGGGGTTTATCTTGGCATACTCATCACCAAAACAGATTTAACGTTCATTTGAGTGCATCTTCATTATGCCACGGTTGACTAAAGTCCATGTATCACGTGTGCTTAGGAGTTGACGGTACTCCCACTGTCATCAGTAGACTACCAAGGATTTTGGAATGAAACGTCTCAACAGTTTAGTCCTTTCAAAATGTGTGGGATTTATTAAAAAAACAAAAAACGATATTGGGGACAAGGGAATTGCCCCAGAAAAGAGCCTGGAGTTTCATTGGAAAATTAGTCACTATGGTCAGTTCATTTTTTGTGCCATCTTTCTTATTACTTCAAAATAAAGTCTTCATTGCACCTCCAAGTCAAGATTAGGATATTAAATTTTGGATAGAAGATGCCATCTGATCGCCCAAATTAAGTAAAGCTGTCTTAAGAAAGTTACGTAAGCCTTAAGGTACTTGTGATTTTGAATATTCACTCACCATTTGCTTCACTTTTGATCACTCAAAAAGCGATGTTATGAAAAGGCTGTTCTCATGCAGATGCTACTGTTTGTGAATCTTGAAACAGAGGCAAAATAAACTTGGAATCTTAAAATTTTAAACCCCAAAATGCACAATTTTCTTTCATTAAAAAAAAAAACCCTTAAAAATTCACATCAAACAGAAACTCTGAATGGGACTAGGGATTTATAGTTGTGAGAAGCAGTGTAGTCTAGTGGAAAGAACCCAGGCCTGGGAGCCGGAAGACCTAGGTCCTAATCCTAGCTCTTCCACTTCTCTATCACAATTTCTCTATCTCTCTATCACAATTCTCTATCACAATTGTGGTATCTCTATCACAATTTCTCTACCACAATTCTGTATCTTCTATATCACAATTCTCAACTGCAAACTAGGGATCCGATACCTGTTCTCCCTCCTACTTAGATTGTGAGCCCTAAGTGGGACTTCATGTCTTATATCTACCTCAGCGCTTACTACAGTGCTTGGCACACGGTAAACGCTTAAAATGCACCGCAATTACCATTATAGCTACAAACCATTAACCTCATCTGCTCTGCCCCAATCCTTGCTAAAAGTGCCTGCACAGACTTGGGCAAGAGGGATTTTTCAAGAGAAAATTCCTGTCCTGCGCAAACACTCACCACGGTGTGTCCTTGAGTCAATTCCTTAATGACGGTTCACTGAAATCTGAATTCCTAATGTGTAAGCTTACCAGACCCCTTTCAGGGAGAAAATATATAGGATCGGGCAAGATCGCGGCGAGCTTCACGGGGGCTAACGATGTTACTTATCCCAGTTTCTTGTAGGCTCAACTTCAACAGCTGAAAAGAATAGCATTACTCTGTTTCGATTAAAATGTCCCATTTCCAACTTGCTCCTGGAAGGAGGAATCACCACCCAACAAAAGTAAAGGATATGTTCAATAAATAAATAAAACAAAAATAAATAAAACCTCACTTGCTCCATTCAGTTTGCAGCATCTAAAATTGCCGCTCTTAGCACAGTGCTCTGCACATAGTAAGCACTCAATATATACGATTGACTGATTGCCCCGCTCACCATTCTGAGAGGGTATTTACAGCTGCGGCTATGACGACCCGTGTGTGCCCCTTCTCTCGGGATTCATCACCAAAGTCCGGAACGATTGCTTCAATGTCTCCCACACCTAGGGCTTTGAAGTCCTTTGAAGACTTGGGTCTCTACCCCGAATACCTAAGCCCGTGCTCTGGGGTCTACTCTTGCGATGGACAAAGAAGATCTGCTGAAATCTGGAAGCAATGACTCAAGAAGAATTTCGGGATCCAGAGGGGAAGTGGCAATGGGGGAGCTGCGGCCGGAGGCTGGCGATGGACGGCTCCAACAATCCACTGTTTTGATAAGCTTCATTCCATCTGGCTAACAAACTGGGATGTTGACATATTGGGACGTTCCCCAGGGGAGTGTCCAAATATTTTGGTTAAAGCCTTTTCCCTGTTATCCCTCAAAAGCAGCTGTTCCCACATTTGTACTTTTCAGGAACACTGTGTCTCTCAAGCGGTTACCCTCACATTTGGTGGCCACCACAAATGCTCGCATCAAATGCTCGGTTTCTGCTCATTCCAACTTCTTAATGAACGTGGTCCCTAATGACACGCATCTCCAGCCTCTCCACATTTTTGGAAAACAATTCTACATAAGTTTCTTTGGAAGCAAGGAAGCTGCTGATCCTGGGAACAGGTGGCATTTCCTACTTGCTAAATTTTCATCTTTCAAAAAAAAACTGGTGCTAATTTACTCACTGTACCTCCATCCTACCTATCCTGCCACCAATCCCTTTCCCAACTCTTCCCTCTGGCCTCAAACTCCCTCCCCCTTTATATTGGACATTCCCCCTATTTTCAAAGCCTTCCTGAAACCACTTCTTCCAAAAGGCCTTCCCTAAGTCCTAATTTCCTGCCCTCCCCTCTCTGTCACCACTGCACTCATATCTGTACCCCTTAAGCACTAGGTAGTCACCCCACCCTCAGCGTATTTCTTTACCTTCTGCAGCTGCAATTTAATGTATCTGTAAGACACTTGATACTCACCCCACTTCCATCCCTACAGAACTTATGTACATATACATACACACTGCATCTGTACTTTTAATATCTGTCTCCACTTCTAGTCTATAAGCTCCTTGTGGGCAGGGATTGTCTACCAACTCTCCCAAGCGCTTTGTACAGTGCTTAGCACACCACAAGCGCTCAATAAATCCCAATAATTACATGTGGACAAGCAAATTTTCTCTCTCATTTTTAAAGTCTTCCCAAATCTCATTTGTCTCCAAGGTAGCCCTCTTCCCACCTATTAAAAAAAACAAAAGGCGGGGAGGGGGAGAAGCTCTAAAAATCTGTTAGTTCCTAAGCACCAAGGCATGCAGATAAACACTCCATTCCTTTGGTACCTGGACCCAAACTGGACACAAGAAAAATCATCATCATCAACACCACCACCTTCATCATCATCATCATCTTCTTCATTTTCTTCATCACTACTGTCCCCGGACATGTCAGAAAGTGCGAGGAAGAGGAAGGAGAAAGGACTGTCGTACATACTACCACAACAAAAGCAAAAAAGGCCATCAGTTGAGCAAAGGGGAAAAGAGGAAAGGGGAAATAAAGGGTTTTTTTTTGTTGGGCGGGGGGGCAGGAGAAACCGTTGGAACAGCTTTCCCTTTAAATCTTTGGGTGCCAAATGTCTTCACTACCATGCAGACCAAAGCTCGGCTGAATTAATTGTTTGAGAGAGAGAAAGGGCAGGCTGGGTTAATCGTATTTTCATACTGCTGCTTATTAGGAAGCTGAATTTACACATAAGCCCAGCAAGATCCCTGTGTAAAAAGGCACTTCAGAAATGCAAAGCTTTATTAAATGCTCACCCAAGAATCACACAGAAAAATAATCATCAATTTTTAATGAGGCCACTTCCCTATTTGCAGTAGTAGCACAAACTCACAATCTCCCGTAATAGACCTGGTTTAGAATAAAACGAAACTACTCGGTGGAACACTTGGCATTTGCAAACTGATGCCAACGAGAAGCCTAATATTTGGGGTTTCCTTTCCCTCTCCCATCAGAGGATAGGGGAGGAAGGGCCAGGGCTGCCAGCCGTAAAGATACTCTAGCAAGGAAAAGGCCTAGGTGATGGTAAGCCGTATCTTCAGTGGAAACCAATACCCCAGGGGTCAATTTTGCAAAGTCTAATAAGGTGTCAATTTCCGACTATGAGACTGGTGCGGTTACCCGGAATTTAATTTCCAAGGAGGCTGCCTGCCCAACAGTGCACAGGGAAAGATAAGAGAACTGGGATTTACGCTAAAGATGATTCACCAAGTTAAATGTGTGGCGGAACGGAGGGCGCGGCAGGATGCCGTGATGACGCAAACCATTAAGCTGTGACGTTTTATAGCAAATGCCGGCCGAAGCAAGGAGCCAGTAAGCAAGTCACCGCGCTAATGTGACTCAAGCCGAACAACAAAACGTTGGCCTCCGGGTCAGTGCTGTGCCACCATTCCTCTCAAGTGTGTTAACAGTCCAATCCCTGCCCCGCAAACAAGCACACCATTTTCGTCTTGAGGAAAATACCTAGGTGGGTTCCTTAAGGAAGAGGGACCCCTACTCGAGGGACTGGGCGAAGCAGGAAATGACGGTGGGCCCATGGTTGTGGGGGTCTGTCTGGAAGAGCTGGCAGGCGCCGCTTGAGGGCCGGCAGCCACGGCTGGTGGGCTCGACGAACTAGATGGGATGGCGATGCTGGAAGACCGAGGGCCGGGGGGGGCCGAGGAGCCCCAGGGGTGGGTGACGGTGTAGGGGCGGTACCGTGGGGAGGAGGGCTGGCCTCCAGAGGGGCTGCCGCCCGGGAAATGAGGACTGAGCCCCACCGGAGGCACGGGGAGCGGGACGGCCGCATTGGAAGGCGAGGTAAAAGAGGAGCCTGCCAGGGGCGTGTGGCTTGCGAAACTGGTCCTGGAAGCTGGACTAGTCTCGTACAGGCTAAATTAATTGGGGTGGGGGGGAGAGAAAAGAGGAAGAGTCACATGAGCACAGGAAGCAAATAGGAAAATAATTTGTTTTAAAATGAAAGAAAACCATTTTTCCATTACATAAGGAAGGCATATTAGATCAGACCAATGGTCGCTTCCTGCCAGGATTCTGTGTCAGACTGTGGCAACAAAGGATCTATGCTCCTTGTGTCACGGGAACCAGTCTATCAGCTCTGTTACGCTGTCTTCTCCCAAGCACTTAGTACACGGCTCTGCACACAAGTCAGCGCTCACTAAATACCATAGGTCGCTTGACACGAACTCCAAGTACACTCTTTATCCCCATTCTTGTTTTTAGAGAGGCACCCTTTACCATCTCTAACGGTTCCCTCTAATCACCTCATTTTTCACTCACCCCTCCTCAAACCCATCGACGTTTTGCTGCCTGCGCAATTCCCTTCAGGAACAAATCCCATACACTACTACCCACTGAGTGAAGAAGAGTTTCCTCTTTTCGATCTGAATCTGACATCTTCCAACTTCAAGGGCAGAGACATTCTTCCCTTCTCCCTAAGCCCAATAAAGCCAGACATGCTCTCGCTTCCCCCTCCCCAGAAAACGCCTTCTCTTCTCGGTTGCACCAAACTGCGTCTCTTCCCTCCTAAAGAGTCACTTTCTCCAAAGGGCATGAGGACACTTTCATGGCCGGGCTAAGAACTTATCCACCTCAGCACTCATGAATTTTCTATTTCATCCCTGAATCTATTATTTATGCCCATTCTTTCAATCTTAGCTACTGTACCATTAATCAATTTGTGCCTGCTGTCTTTCTGACTTTAGGTTACCAGCAGAGATCGCGTCTTTTACTTTTTCGTTCCCTAAGTGCCCATTATGGCGTTCTGCACACCTTACGTGCTTAATAAATACTATCAATGCTAATAGCACGTAGTCTTATAAAAGCTAGTTATCTTAGCAGTTCTAAGCAAGGTACGGTGCTGGTTGCTTTACCTCCGGAAAGACGGTGCTTTTTCCAAAGGCAACTGCACAATTCACACAACCATTTTCAGACCGTGATGCTATTTGTACGTGTTTTCAGCAATGACCCAAAAAACATACCCAAAAGGAAATGAAGCACCCCCGCTGATAATAATAATAATGATGGCATTTGTTAAGTGCTTACTATGTGCCAAGCACTGTTTTAAGCACTGGGATCAACCTTCCCCCAGTGGGACGACATTTCCCATTACGATCTGCACGATGTGGGGGACCTTAAAGAAAAAACAAATCCTCCTCACAATCGTCTCTCCCACCAGATATCTGAACGAAACCAAGCTGACCTGGACAGAGAGCTGGCCCCAAAGGAGCCCACATTACAGAGCATTGGGCTCGTTCCTGGATTGGAGCTGGTATTCAGCATCAGATTCCTGTCCGGGGACCGGGCTGCTGTGGCGATTGGCTGCGATGTCGCCGTCAGACTGGCAAAGGGGTTCTCGTCTCTCGTCTGCGTGGACATCATTAGCACTTCCATCAGGATCTGGCCGATCAAGTCTTTGAAATCGGAGAACACTGGGGAGGAAGACGTTAAGAGTGAGGTTCATCATCATCAATCGTATTTATTGAGCGCTTACTGTGTGCAGAGCAGTGTACTAAGCGCTTGGGAAGTACAAGTTGGAAGCGTGGGACTGGTACTTGATGCTTTTCTTCTGTCCTTCTCAACTCTGATTTAGGACAGGGGTCAATACTTCTGACCTAGAGAACAGCTAACTCCGGAGAGTCATGCATTACCTACTTATCAGCTGCTAGTGTAGTTGAGTGAAAGGAGTAAAGTTTGGAGACCTTGAGGGGGAAAATAAAAACAGTCTCCTACTCACCTTTCTCATTGGAGAGTCCCTATAAGTACGCAGGGCGGACATACGACATTTGCCTTGCATCGTTTTCTCACAACTTTCCCCTTCCTGGTCGCTGAAGGTTTAAGATGTCACTGAAACCCATAAAGGTTCTGACCCGTGCAAGGAGTTGGAAGGTCTCAAGGCTTTAAACCGTGGCCGTAAAATAGACTGGAAACAGTAGTGTCTGCCCCTTTTAGACTGTGAACCCACTGCTGGGTAGGGACTGTCTCTATGTGATGCCAATTTGTACTTCCCAAGCGCTTAGTACAGTGCTCTGCACATAGTAAGCGCTCAATAAATACGATTGATTGATTGATTGATAGTGCTCGCGGACTACTGACCAGACCCTGAGATCTACACTCATCGGCTCATTACCGGCAACCGATGCTGTAGTTTGGGGAGTGGGACCCCGGCCCAGACGAAAGGGACGCAAACCTGAGACCGACCCAAAAGCACACCCTCTTGAGGCTTCCATTCCCAGTACTCCAACCAGCCCATCTAAAACTGAGCGCTCCTGCAAGACACTGTAGATGACCTGTCTACTTTTCCAGGACTTCGTCTTTCAGTGGCCTACCACTCCCTGTCAGAATCCCAGGGTTCTTCGTAGTGACAGAGAGCAGCCCAGTGCAAGGAAAGTGTGTATGTGGAAGGAAGGCAGAGGAAGGAGAAGAGTCTGGTGAGGGAGAAAGGAGAATCTGCCAGAACATGCCAAGGAATATTTCTCCCCATGACTGCCTAGCAAAAAACCAATCAGAGAAAACTGTGAAGCATACCCTACACATTTTGTTAAGGAATAGGGAACGGTCATCTGATAAAACAAGCTGGTACAGACACAGGATGCTGAGGCGTCTGAGGCAATGGTTTGGCACCATGTCTGAAACAGGCTTTTATGAGAATGAAAGTCCTGCATTTCGGAAGAACCGAGTGTGCAGATTAATTTCTGGGGAATATTCCCTATTCTGAATTAAAGTGGTATTTTCGTAAGACCTCTCAACACTTCAAGTCCCTGAAATCTACAACTCACTGATTGGTTGAAGTGACCCAGATTCTTCCCAGTTCTTCCTGCTTATTGACAGGAGCACGGGCTTTTCACGTTGAGCACAGGAGTGAACTTGGGGTGCAGCACTGAGGGGGCAGGGCAAAGAGGAGGAAATAAGGAAAGAAGGATCCTCTTGTCCATGCCTTTGGGGTGGGGGATAGGGGTGCAGGGAACAGGGAGAGAAACAGAGGAAGAGTGACAAAGGAGAGGAAAGAGAGAGAAGGAAGACTGATGGAGAGCAAAAGAGGGGGAGAAGAGAGAGGACAATAAGTTGGATGGCAGGGGAAAGAAACGCTTACTTTCCACTGTCACATCATCATCATCATCAATCGTATTTATTGAGCGTTTACTGTGTGCAGAGCACTGTACTAAGGGCTTGGGAAGTACAAGCTGGCAACATATAGCGACAGTCCCTACCCAACAGTGGGCTCACAGTCTAGAAGGGGGAGACAGAGAACAAAACCAAACATACTAACAAAATAAAATAAATAGAATAGATAGGTACAAGTAAAATAAATAAATGAATAGAGTAATAAATACGTACAAACATATACACATATATACAGGTGAGGGTCCCCAGTACACAATGGGGAGTGGAAAGCTGGGGAGCAGGATCTTGTTTCCCTGCATAATCCCCCATCTCTGAGAACCCAGAAGACCCAGGCAGACAATTAACTGCTCTGATAATTACCTTCAGGGTCATGTGGGATAAATAACCCCTTTCCTGAGTCTCCCTCACAGCCAGCGGCAAAGTGGGGGGAAATATGCCTCAGTTGATCACTATTTCCTACAAAAACAACTTATCATCATCATCGATTGTATTTATTGAGCACTTACTATGTGCAGAGCACCGTACTAAGCGCTTGGGAAGTACAAATTGGCAACATAGAGAGACAGTCCCTACCCAACAGTGGGCTCACAGTCTAAAAGAGTGGGCGAAGTAGCCAGGCAGTAGCGGTCCTGAAACCAGCCAGGACGGGCAGCTGTGGCTACTTGGTAGAGCAAAGCACTGGACTGGGAAGTGGCATGGCAGCTGTGTGGGTTTACAAAGCCACTACAGTAGCTCCAGAGTCTGAACACTAGGCTCATCCCAAGAGCTTTTCTGATGGGGTTGCTTTCGGGTTAAGGGGGCATGCAATTCATCCTCAGTGGGCTCCAGGGGCATCAGGAGCTGCTGGCCTGGCCTCAGGATGAACAGAAGCTCGTTATGGGCAGGGAACATGTCTGTGAATTCTGTTTTATTGTACTCTCCCAAGCATTTAGTACAATGCTCTGCACATAGTAAGTGCTCAATAAATATGATTGACTGATTGATAACAGGAACACCCACCCCCTTTCTTAATGTTATCTGTTAAGCACTTACTATGCTGTCACTTACAGTATTTGCTAAGTGCTTACAAAATAATCAGGTTGGACACAGTTCCATGTTCCACATGGGGCTCACAGTCTTAATGACCATTTTACACGAGGTAACTAGGCACAGAGAGGTGAAGTGAATTGCCCAAGGTCACACAGCAGACTGGTGGTGGAGCTGGGGATTAAGGGCCCCAGTCCTCTAACACCCAGGCCCGTGCTTGCTGGCATCAGGGCCCGGCCGGGGACAAGTCTTCCTGCAGAGCTAACACCTTGTCTCTACTTCCAGTCCCCGATTTCCAGGAGCAGGCTGGGTTAGTTACGGCTGCTCAGCCAGATCCAAAAGGAACCAATAAAGGGGGCGGGGGGCCCCTATCCCTCCTTTTCACTGACGAAGCCGGCACCCCTGCCTGGGAATGATCTAGGAATTTGGGGAGACATAGTGAATGGAACCCTGAAAGGGTTAATGTTCTTCCCTACGCACCTAACTTGCGATACAGGAGTGATTTAAGCACAGGAGAGAAAAGAGAGCCCATATGCTGACGTCAACTGCAGTTTGTTCTCAGTAAGGTCGGCAGAAACGAAAAAATGCCCAATCACAATTAGCCGACCCAACGGATATCCCTGCAGACAACTGCAAGTAAATAAACGGTTAGGGGTGAAGTTTAGTTGATCCAGACTGATGCCACACCTTAAACAGCTCTTCTCCTCTCGAAACTGCCTGGAACAGAATAGGACGGGTCCAGGTTCCTACCTTCTTTTGAGTTCTGCTTGAACTGTGCAGAGAGCGAAGTAAGAAAGATAACGTCTCTATCCCGGTCCTTCCAAGACACTCGAAAGATCTTACAGACCAGCTGTAAAGCTTGGTCTTCTGACACCTCGGCTCCTGACGAAGGCTCCTTTTGAAAGAGAAGAACATTTTTGTGATAATCTGAGGTGAGTTCTTGATGATATGGGTCAGAGTGCCATATAAAACCGTATTTCAAACCAGTTAGATATTATCTGTAAGTGTGTTCAAAGAAAGTTACGTTGCTTTAAGGGGAACCCGCTCTACAATTAAAATGCTTTCATGGCTGTGATTTCAAAGGCTCTCAGATAGGTTTTCCATCCATAAAATCCATAAAAACCTCCAATGATTACCCGCTCCTCTCTGCATCGGCTTAAAGGCGGTCACTCCTTTCTCTCCCAGCTACCTCCCTGCTCTCTTCTTTCACTATTCATTCAGTCGTATTTATTGAGCACTTACTGTGTGCAGAGCACCGTACTAAGCACTTGGGAAGTACAAATCGGCAACATATAGAGATGGTCCCTACCCAACAACGGGCTCACTACACCCCACCTCAGCCGCTTCCCTCCTCCTTCAAAACCAGCAGATCACTACTCTTCCTGACCTCAAAGTCAGGAAGATGAAGTACCGTGGCTCAGTGGAAAGAGCATGGGCTTGGGAGTCAGAAGTCATGAGTTCTAATCCCGGCTCTGCCATTTATCAGCTGTGTGACTTTGGGCAAGTCACTCAACTTCTCTGGCCCTCAGTTACCTCATCTGTAAAATGGGGATTAGACTGTGAACCCCATGTGGGACAACCTGATTACCTTGTATCCCCCCCAGCGCTTAGAACAGTGCTTGACACATAGCAAGCGCTTAGCAAATGCTATCCTTATTATTCAAAGTCCTTCTAAAAATTGCACCTCCTCCAAGAGGTCTTCCCTTATTAATGCCCACTTCCTCACCCTCTACAAGCACTTCAACATCATCAACGCACTAGGTTACTCACCCCCAATAGTATGCATGCCCGCATCTTCAGACGCTGTTCCTTCCCCAGTCCTAGAATTTATTTTAGTGTTGGTCTCCCCAACTAGATTGTAAGCTCCTTAGTGAGACGCCTACTAATTCTGTTGCACTTTCCGCAGGGCTTAGTACAGTGCTCAGCACAGAGTATGTCCTCGATACATACTGCTGATTGATTCTTTGGGGATTTTTGAAATAGCTCCAGGAAACATCTTGGAAGCAAATCAAGAAAGGTTGGATCCCTATTCATTGGCATCCTTTGCCCTCCCCAGCTCAGGCTGGCATCCTACAGCCAAAACCAAGTCCTTTCATATAAGTCAACTCCATTGCGGTGGTGGTGGTGGCCATTGTCCCAACTGGTTTACAGTTGTGGAGTCCCAGCCTCTGTTTCTCTTTCACTTTCCTCCACAGCTGTTCAGGCTAGACTTCCAACCTGGCTCATCCCAGGACCCCAACTAGAACTGAAAGTTTTCCAAGCACGGCTGAAAAGACCCCAAATCAATAACCAATGGCATTTATTGGTTACCGGCTACAGAGTACTATACTGAATGCTTGGGCGAGTACGACAAAAAAAAAACAGGCCACTTCTCTTCCCTCTAGACGCTTACAACCTAGCTGGGGAGACAAACATTAACATAAAATTACAAGTAGCATAAAGATATGTCTCTAAGTGTTGTTTGGGATGGGGTGAATCCCTAAGTGCTTCGGGGGTACAGACTCAAGTGGAAACCTCCAAATTATCTAACGACCCCACTGCCCCAACACTCAAAATGAAAAAGTGGCAACTTTGATTCCACCAGGGATTTTTTTCCCCATCTCTTAAATGAAGTAGAACCTTTAACTGTTCCTCCCTAGTTCCTCCCCAACATGTTCATTGTTACACAAGCTGTATCAACTAAACCGGAAAAAAAAAAAATCCTCAAAATCTCATCTTGTACAATGTGTATACCAAAAGGTTCAGATAAGTGTACAAAATTGGGTAATTACCTGTCCAACAAAAAAAATTGCATTTGGCTATCTGAACTGCAAACTCAAATAGTCTGGATAATCAGGTTTCTTCTGTACCATGGAAAGTGCCTACACAGAATTATTGGCAGGGAGGTAGAGGAAGTAAAGGAATGGAAGAATTTAGTACAAAAGACAAATAATTTTCCTCCCCTGCCACCATATAGAGATAATTTTATTTGAAGAATAAAAAATTAAAGCAAATATTTTCAGAACAAAGAAAAAACTGTGTTCAGAAAAAGATCTCCAGTATCTTTCCAGTCATTGAAAAATGGAAGAACCACACTTACACAAAACAAACATTTTCCGTTCATTAAAATCTTTTTTCCGTTCATTAAAATCTTAGTACAGTGCTCTGAACACAGTAAGTGCTCAATAAATATGATTGAATGGAATTTGCCCTCAACTTTGACCCTGTCCCTCACAGGCCTCCAGTAGAGCTTGTGTGAATTCTCACCTGGAAATAAACTTTGGCTCAGATTATTAACCCGAAGTGCCACCGCTCGTTAGTGCATAAAGCAAGATTTAGATATAAAATTAAACTAAATTTTTAGGGATAGACATGACAAAAAGAGGCGATGGGGGGAAAAAATCCCTGATTATATGTCATAAGGTGTGGTGGTGCTTCAACTCAAGGCACAATAAATAATACTGCAAAATGAGGCTGTTTCCCAGGCTATTGGACTTTCTTTTCCAGGAAACCAGAAGAATGCCCAAAAAACAAATACGATTGTTGATGATGAATGCCCAGTCCCAATTACATGAGCAGAAACCAGAAGCAAAGACTTCTACCTCCTGCTCTCCTTCTCAATGAGGCGCAATCAATCAAATGACCGATTGAAGGAAATCCTTTTATCTCTTACCTACCTTATCGGTGAGGCTCCTTTTTTCTCTGCGATCACTTTCGTCCACCTCCATATTTTCGATTCCTGAATCCACATCCACCTGGGACATGCTGGGGGTGGAAAGAACAGAGCTTTTAGAAACCCACAATGTCCTTTAGTGATACTGAAGGAGGGAATGTTAAGTTTTGTGAAATTCATTCAGGTTTTAAAAAAATGAGTAGAGAATAAGTTGATCTACAAACACAAGGTTTTTCTTTTTTTAACTCTGGTCACTAGAAACTGTCATTGCATTTTGCTCTTATATTAAAGCAACAATAATCAGTGGCATTTATTAAGTGCTTACTGTGTACAGAGAGCACTGTACTAAGTGCTTGGGATAGTACAATACAACAGAGTTGGTAGACACACGCCCTGCCCACATGTTCACAATCCAGAGGATGGTAAAGATATTCTTCATGTGACAATTTTCATTCAAAAAAACCCAAAGTTGTACTATCTCTACTGATACTTTAGATCACTTTAGTCTGACCTTCTAAGTTTACATTAACAGAAGCTCAGAAGCGCACATTGCTTTTTCTGGCCTTGTGCAAGTCACTTAACCTGACATCTGTAAAATGGGGATAAAATACCCACTCTCCCTACCACTTAGACTGTGAATTATATGTGGGGCAGGGGCTGTGCCCAATCAGACTATCTTGTACCTACCCCCAATCTGGCACACTTCAGTGCTTAATAATAATAAAAATAATAATAATGACATTTATTAAGCACTTACTATGCACAAAGGACTGTTCTAAGCTTTATGCAAAACCCAGGACATTGAAAAAATCACTTCCACTGTTCTGTGTATTAATTCACTCAATTTGGTCTAGTCAAACTCAATTTCTTTAACCCCGCAGCTATGAAATGCTCAGCCACAAACTAGGGAAGCCAACAAATGAATTAAATTTCGACTACTGTTTAGACTAGCCCCACATGAATTGCAGGAGAGGCAGTTTTAAAGTCATTTCATCTTCACTCTTCAGAGACTAAGCAAGATAACAAGCCATGCCTACTCTTCAAATTGCACCAGTTAATAAAGTTCTTCTGATTTCCAATAGCCGTAATAGAACAGACTGATAAAAACCCTTCACAAACAAAACATTTACTGTAGCATTAATAAAATACCCAGGAATGAAGCGCTGAACACAAAGTACAAACAAGACTAAGCTGCACAATCTTTTGACAAGGAAAACAAGAAATAGATGAATGATTTTAAGATCCTGATTCATGAACAGAAGTTTTGTACCCTTAAAGGCAGAATCAATGATGAGCGTATATACAAGCTCCCGAGGGAGAAGAGACGGAACGCAGAAAGAACACTTTTCGGGAATGATCTCCGGCATCACAAATGCTTTTTTCCTATTTTACAAAAGGCCGTTTCAATGTGTAGCAATCAAAAACAAGTCAACAAACCCTCTTACTCATGTACATCTGGGGAAAAGAGCTTGCCTGATTTAACTCCCCTGCAGAAGCCTAAGAATTAGGATTTGCTTCCTGTTAAGTTACCCTGCCATGTCAGATTCTGTTAACTAATGTTTTCTGAAAATTAACAGGATTTCCAAATGGTCCTTTAGTGGCTCTTTTCTCTTAAGAGAAGTAGCATGGCGTGGTGGATAGAGCATGGGCCTGGGGGTCAGAAGACAGTGCGTTCTAATCCCTGCTCTGCCACTTTGTCTACTGTGTGACCTTGGGTAAGTCACTTCACTTCTCTGTGCCTCAGTTACATCATCTGTAAAATGAGGATTCAGACTGTGAGCTCCACGTAGGACAGGGATTGTGTCCAACCCGATCTCCTTGTACCCACTCCAGTGCTTAGTTCAGTGCCTGGCACACAGTAAGCGCTTAACAAAAACCATTATTACTATTATTATTACCTAGAACTTGATCAATCACCTTTCAATCAAATCAGTTATTAGACGAAGTTACAATCCTCCAGACAGCCATCACGGACAGTGGTTCAACTGGGGCAACTGACAGGGTGGATTTTTCCTACAAAGTGCTAGATAATTCCAGCATTTCCAACAGTCCATTATCTTGTTGAACGGTTCAACCTTCTCCATTTTACCTTTTCTCACAGGAGACGCTGTCGATATCCATGCTCTGGGACCGCGACAGAGACTGCGACTGGGTTTCAAGGCTGTTTGAGGGCGAGCTGCTGAGCGAACTGACTCCTTCACTGCTCTGGCTTCGATGGGCTACTCCTAAGTGAACACACAGAAAACAGTTATTTCCCAGAGTTAGAAAAGAAAGGCACGCTGCGTGAGCCAGCCAAGCTTTCTTCCATGAAAAAGTGGCTGTATCGTATTACGGTTGTATCATGGGGTATGTTTTCCCATAAACGTACATTTGATCTGTTAGGAGTCATTCCAGAATAGTAATTTGAAATTCCTTCACAAGCTATATACTGGAACATGTCTAAAATACTGTTTAAATCTTTATTACAATCAAACCACATCACCACAATATTAAACAAATGAGGAGTTGGAATATGAGTGCAAGCCTCGGCAAGAAACTACAATAGTACAAGCGTGTACTGACTGTGTTAGTGGTCTCTCCATTTAAGTCGGGCAAACTCTTCACTAAGCTTAAACCATAGTCTCCTCTTCTTCTTAAAGCACACTGTGGCAACCAAGTGCCTTCTGAGTGCCTTAAAACTCTGCTCTCCAACTGGTTCTTTTTACTTCAATCGTAATTAAAAATTCCCCTGCTTTCTCATAAACTGATCCTAGCTTTTTCAACCAAAGATTTTTTTCTCATGGTAGAGAAGCCCTAACTTCATTGAACCCCATGTGGGACAGGTACTGTGTCTGACCCCATCTGCTTGTATCCACCCCAGTGCTTAATTCAGTGCAGGGCATATAGTAAGTGCTTAAATACCACCATTATTATTCATTCAATCATAGTTATTAAACCCTTACTGTTTGCAAAGCACTGTACTGAGTACAATATAACAATAAACAGACACATTCCCTGCCCACAATGAGCAGCTTGCACTGGACAACCAAGGTTTGATGAAGTGTGATTCCTATGAATGAGTGCAATACACAAATTGAAATCTGCATCCTCCATTTCCCAATTAAGTTGCCTCTCCAGTTGACTTCTTTGGTTATCTGCACAGAGGTCTGTTCGACGCTTTGAAAATCTAATATTCTGGGCAGAACTTCCCCCGAGATCCATTCATTAATCACTGCTTCATCTCATTGCAGGTGCAGAGGAGGTGGGAAGGCACTTACCAACCTGTGGTGCCCAGTCAGAATATATAGTTGTATAAGTTTGTATCTTAAGGTTCATTGCAACATGGAATAAAGCATCCATCTAAACCACGGCAATTGTATCCTTGAGGTGAATCATAGGGTGGTAACAGGTCATTTACTTGATTGTAATTGAGAATAAGGAACTGTCCCCAACCCCAGCTGCTTTGATTTGAATCATTATGGAATTCAGCCTTTAAAGAATATCTCACCCATCGATATACTCAGCTGAAGTAAACATTAATATCCTTGCTTTCCAGAAAAAGTATTCACTCACTCAATCGCATTTAGTAAGCACTTACTGTATGAAAACCACTGTACTCATTCCTTGGGAGAGTAAAATATAACAATACACACATACATTTCCTGCTCACATCAAGCTTACAGTCTAGAGTAGCAGCAACGACAATGACTTTAATTCACCTAGATCCCTTTATCCAAGGAGCTCAAAGCCCTTAACAAAGAGCACACTCCTAAAATCCCCTGGCAGTTCCTCCAACCGGGAAATCAGGGCCTCCAAGGGAATCGGGAGGGAATTCCAGGGACATCCCAGGGCAGACACTGCACAGAGGCCGCAGAAGGCTTAGTAGGTGTTTGATATTAGAAGCAACAAACTACCAGCTGTATAGCAAAGGTTAAGCCAACTTCCTGCATTTTCTGGGCCCATCTCCTACCCTCCACCCTACCCAGCTGTAGAGAAGCTGTGACACCAAAAGATAACAAAATGCTGACTTTTGGGGGAGGGAGTGAGGAGAGAAGGGAGGAAGGATTAAAAAAAAATGAATGGTATTTGAGCACTTATAGTTTACAGTACTGTACTAAGCACTTAAAGCACCTTAAGGAAAAGGGGAAAAGAATGCAGGGTATGGGAAGTCTGGAATGAAACCATTGAGTAGGTCAGGTAATGCATCGGACTCATAACACGATTGTTATGAAAACTGTTTCTTACGTCAAAACACTGGCACACTGGCGAGACCCTATTTTCTCATAGGAGCACTCTTATAAATAAGGGGACTGGTTCCTGAATCAAGGCTGGATACCCTATTTTTAACCCAAATTGTGTGCTCAATTATAGATGAGTAATACGGCTCCCTTCATTTACCTACCTTGAGTCAGAGAGACTCCACAATAAAATAGGCTGCTCTGACTTCACTGCAAGTTAATGGACATGTTACCCTTCCCAATGACTCCACCTCAAGATTTAGTAACCGCCCCCCACCACTCCTAATGCGCCTTTTAAAATAGTTCCCCAACGGCTCCCTTGGCTGGAGCCAAAACTGGAACGGAGAAGCAGCAAAGCCTAGTGGACAGAGCACAGCCCTGGGAGTCAGAAAGACCTGGGCTCTAATCGCAGCTCCATCACTTGTCTGCTGTATGACCTTGGGCAAGTCACTTCACTTCCCTGTGCCTCAGTTACTTCATCAGGGACTGTGTCCAACCTGATGAGCTTGTATCTACCTCAGTGTTTAGCACAGTGCCTGGCACATAGACAGTGCTTAATACCATAAAAAACCACCCTGTGTAAGCTGAGTAAAAACTTAGCAATATTAAGCACTTAGTACAGTGCTCTGCACACAGTAAGCGCTCAATAAATATGATTGAATGAATGGTATAAATGCCATTTTGCATAGCATGAACAATCCAAAGGACTATATACCAAATATCATTTTTAGGCAGATTAAACTAAAGAATAGAGAGATTAAACAGCTTGTCAAAAGTCACCCAGGAATGTTTGTACAATCGGGTCTCCCAATACCCAATTTAGCATTCTTTCCAGAAGACTATTTGGCCTCTTAGCCTACCCTTCACACCTAGCCAACTGAAAGGCTGTTGTTATAAGAAAAACTAGAGGAGGTAGGATAAACACTAGAAAATTGCCCAGGAAATACTTAGTGTAAGAATGAGAAACAGCATGGCCTAGTGGAAAGCACGTGGGCTTGGGAATCAGAGGGCCTGGGTTCAAATACCAGCTCAGCCATTTGCCACTGGGCAAGTCGCTTCATTTTTTTTTTCTGTGCCTTAGTTTCCTCAACTGTAAAACGGGGATTCGGAAACCTGTTCTCCTTCCTTACTCTGCGAGCCCCAAATGGAACAGGGACTCTGTCTGACCTGATTAATCCGAATCTACCCTAGCCCTTAATATAATGGCTGACACACAGTTAGTGCTTAATAAGTGCCATTATTATTAATTTTCCCACAATAGGAACTATGCCTCCCCAAATGACACATTGCAACTCTGTTATTAATATAAACATCCAACACTTCCAAAGGGGATTCATACAAAGAACATTCATTGTTCTTTTTCTTAAAGTTGAGGAGATGAATTTAACTACGCAAGTACTCCTTATCTGTCCCACATTTCCCTAGAGGATCTCAGAGAGCTTTAGAAATGCACCGGCTTCCCCATTTTACAAACACCAGTTGAATTCTCTGCACACTGGATAAAACATTAACCCTCATAACACCAGAGTTAAATTACTGTTTAGAAAGACTTTGATGTCCTCAGATGAAAGGAGATACTGAATTGCAAAGCAGTTTTTTCTACACCTGCAACAGGTGGCTGACCTGCCCGAGCTAAATTAAATAACTGCGGAATTATGCTTACTTGGGGGCAAAATACCCCAAGGCTACAAAACTCTGAAGGGAACTGATCAAAAAAACAAAAACAACCAAAAGGCAACCCAATCAATGATATTTATTGAGTGTGTACTATGTGCAGTACACTATACTACACATTTGGGCAATATTTATGCCATTAGGAAATGTGGCTCTCTCCGTAACTAGGTAGGCAAGGCCACAGTTTAAAATTTAACTGCTGGGGAAAAAAAATCAATAAGGAGGCATAAGGAACTTGATTGGGAGGGGTTTCATTGGGGATGAGGGGAGAGGTAAACACCCAAATGATCCAAATTCAGAAGGGGAATTTCCTGTGGGCAACTGTGTGTTTACGATGGGTTTTGGCAGAAGGTCAGATGTGAATTTAGCCCACCCAAACAGAATCCCAGGATAGTTGGGAAGCAGATCCGTTCCTCCCCTCCCTCTTCTATGGCCATCCTTATATCTGATTAACTTTAAAGCATTCCAACGCTACACCTCTGGTGGATGCACCAGATCAGAAACAAATTTACTGGGTAAGGAAATCAAAGATTTTTGTCCTCTAGCCCCTCCAACAATGCAGAAAGTGAAGACCAATCCACTTTCCAGAACAATGGCACACCAACAATTCCACACCAATCTATCCAGAACAATGTCACCAATACGTCAGCTTCAAATTGGTCTTTAAAACACCCTAGGTATGCTCATGAGTCTGTTTTGGCTAAAAAAATAAAATAAAGTAGTGTTAGCCCAGCATGTCTCCTAATAAAACATGAACACCAAACCAGGTGTGGCACAGTTTCAAAAACCCAAGTTCTATAATTGACAAACTAATTAGGGAGAGGGAATGCACAGAGAAGGCTACTAATTGAAAGGAAACAGGTGAAATTCACTACTAGAAAGTATTCTTTCAGGGATTAGAATGCATTGCCTGAATAGTATTAGGTTTCAAATGAAAAACAGAGAACCAGACCAACAGCCTATTTTTAAGTTACAGTCCTCAGCCTGTTCCAGAATTCTGACTTCAAACTGCCCAAGTTTGATCCATTTTTAGGATTTTAAAAAAAATCACTTTTTAAGGCCACCACTGAAGGTATTAAGGCAAGATAGTTTCACAATTCTGCCAATTTCAAACACCAGGCATCAGCTTTATTCTTTATTTAAAAAGAACTTCAGAATTTCAGAGCCAATTTGTTTCTCCAAGTGGAAAAAAAAATATATTTTGAGGGTTGATGTTTAAATTAAGGCTGAAAAAGAGGAGCTGCATCAGCGCTTAGAACAGTGCTCTGCACATAGTAAGAACTTAACAAATACCATTATTATTATCATTATTAAACCTGCCAAACAATGAGGTTTACATACACCTTATTGCTGTCACAGTGGGTGCTCATAAATATTGTCCTGGAAATTTAAGACCTTTTAGGAGGCAGAATTAGAACTCTGGTCCTTCTGTCTCCCAGGCCCATGCTCTAGCCACTAAGCCCCGCTGCTTGGGAGAGGACAACAAAAGCAGTACACAGGGCACCTGCCCTTCAGGAGTTTTACAACCTATCAGGGGAGACAGACACTGAAAATACATCACAGACAGGCCGAAGGAAGGAAAGCAGATGAGTTTGTGATAAAATAAGATGCTGTACATATATGTCCAAAACTGTTACCAGAGGTTGTGAGTGCTAAGGTGACGTGCCAGAGGGGCAGTCAGAGGATTGTGCTCCAGACCGCTCCACCAGATGGCCAGTTAATGACAGCATTTATTAAGCGCTTACTATGTGCAAGGCACTGTTCTAAGCGCTGGGGAGGTTATAAGGTGATGAGGTTGTCCCACGGGGGGCTCACAGCCTTAATAATAATAATGATAGCATTTATTAAGTGCTTACTATGTGCAAAGCACTGTTCTAAGCGCTGGGGAGGTTACAAGGTGATCAGGTTGTCCCATGGGGGGCTCGCAGTCTTAATCCCCATTTTACAGCTGAGGGAACTGAGGCACAGAGAAGTTAAGTGACTTGCCCAAACCAACAGTTCTAGACTGTGAGCCCACTGTTGGGTAGGGACTGTCTCTATATGTTGCCAACTTGTACTTCCCAAGCGCTTAGTCCAGTGCTCTGCACACAGTAAGCGCTCAATAAATACGATTGATTGCCCAAAGTCACACAGCTGGCAATTGGTAGAGTCGGGATTTGAACCCATGACCTCTGACTCCAAAGCCCGGGCTCTTTCCACTAAGCCACGCTGCTTCTCTAACAGTTGACTCCTGTGGGTACCCGCCGCCCTCCCAAGCGGCTCTTTGGGTCCTTGGCCTCCCCTTCCTCCTCCAGACCGCCTCGCTGCCTCCCCGGAATCCTGCACCAAGTCTCCTGTGCCTCACTGAGGAACCGCCATCCCAACCTGTCTTCCACCGTGCCGGCAAGATAGAAAAAGCAGGCCCAGTATGGTCCCACCTCCACTATAACTCCGGAGGACTGTGGCTGGGGATTCGGAGTAACAGGGAGCCTCAAATTCTGCTGCTCCAGCTACCGGGAAGCAGCACGGCCTAGCGACAAGATCACGGGCCTGGGAATCAGAGGACCCCTCGATTCTAATTCCGGCTCTGCCAACTGTCTGCTGCGTGACCTTGGACAAAGCATTTCACTTCTTTGATCCTCAATTGCCTCATCTGGTAAAGGGGGATTGAAAGAACAGTCTCACTGGAGTGAAGAGGGCAGACATTGGATGGTAAAGGGTCAACAAGGGAGTTAGAGGAGAGGAAGTGTAGACAGCGAGAGTATGCAGTCAGGTCAAGGAATCTGTACGGGAATGGAAGGAAGGCCCTACTGAGAGCGCACCTCCTCCAGGAGGCCTTCCCAGACTGAGCCCCCTCCTTCCTCTCCCCCTCCCCATCCCCCTGGCCCTATCTCCTTCCCCTCCCCACAGCACCTGTATGTGTTTGTGCACATTTATTACTCTATTTTACCCACTGTTGGGTAGGGACTGTCTCTATATGTTGCCAACTTGCACTTCCCAAGCGCTTAGTACAGTGCTCTGCACACAGTAAGCGCTCAATAAATATGATTGATTGATTGTACATATTTACTATTCTATTTATTTTGTTAATGATGTGCATCTAGCTTTACTTCTATTTATTCTGATGACTTGACACCTGTCTACATGCTTTGTTTTGTTGTCTGTCTCCCCCTTCTAGGCTGTGAGCCCGTTGTTGGGTAGGGACCGTCTCTATATGTTGCCAACTTGTACTTCCCAAGTGCTTAGTACAGTGTTCTGCACACAGTAAGCGCTCAATAAATATGACTGAATGAGTGAATGAGATGGGGTGACAGGTAAAGTCAGCAGTGGGATCCAGAGAGGGTTTTTTTTGTTGTTGTTATTGTTGTTGTTTTGTTGTTAGGACAGTGGAGAGATGGTATGTTTGAAGGTGGGGGAAGGAGTCATCGGTTGAAGGTGGCAGTGTTTTTAGATGATGGGTTAGAGGCACAAATGAAAGGGGGACTTTTTTTGAATAGTATGTGCCAAACACTGTAGTAAGCACTGCGGTGAATAAAAGCTACTCAGGTGGGCATAGTCCATGTCCCACATGGGGCTCACAGTCTTAATCCTCATTTTATTATTATTATTAGGAATAATGATAACAATGGTATTTGTTAGGTGCTTACTAGGTGGCAGGCACTATCACTAGGGTAGATACAGGAAAATTGGGTTGGACCCAGTCCCTGTCCCATATCGGGCTCACAGTCTTAATCCCCATTTTACAGATGACGGAACTGAGGCGCAGAGAAGTTAAGCGACTTGCCCAAGGTCATAAAGACAAGAGGCAGAGCCCGGATTAGAACCCAAGACCTCTGAATCCCAGGCCCATGCTCTAAGCATTAGGCCAAAGCAGGTAGAAGACCTATTCTTGACAGTCGAGAAGGATGAGTGCGTGGATGTGGCCTTCCCAAACTAAGCCCTCCTTTCCTCTTCTCCCACTTCCTTCTGTGTCGCTCTAACTTGCTCCCTTGGTTCTTCCCCCTTCCCAGCCCCAAAGCACTCGTGTACATATCTGTAACATTAATTTGTATTAATGTCTGTCTCCCTGCCTCTAGACTGTAAACTCATTGTGGGCAGGGAATGTTTCTGTTTATTGTTGTACTGTATTCTCCCAAACGCTTAGTACAGTCCCCTGCACACAGTAAGCACTCAATGAATAGGAATGAATGAATGAATGGAGCGGTCAGGGGAGACTTTGAAGCCACTAGGAATGAGTTCCCTAATGTGAGCTGCTGACAGGCAGAAACAAAAGGATTGAGAAAAGAAGAGCAAGCATGAGGAGAGGGGAGAGGGGAGGGAAGAGAAGTGTTTAAAGTGGCCGGTCCTGAAAAACCTGTTCAACATCTATTAGCTGGAGGATTATGGCCTCCACATTAAGGCCCCAAAGAAAGCTATGTGATTGAACACATGTCAAAATGTTCCTAGGACATACACAAAGGAGTTGGAGTTAAAAAAAAAAACCTCCTTATACCCTTAGGGAATACAAACTCTTAAAATTCTTGCTTCATCTTTGGTTACTGAATGCCTACTTTATGTAGAGCACTCCATCTTTTCTCCTCCACCACCACCGCCCCACCCACAGAACTTCACATGCAGCAACCCTGTTCGAACATGTCCAGACCATCTCCTTCCAGACGGAAAGATCATCACAACATATGGCAAGGAGGGGGTGGCTCATACCCATTTCACATTAGGGGCCTGAGACAGAGTAGCTAAAAATCATTTCCACGGTAACTAAAAATTAGACAAAACGAGCACCCCAATGAATTCTTCCTACTCCTAGGATTAGGATTAGACCACACACTTGTCATGAACCAGGGACGTCGGGTATTCAACTTCCGATGGGCTGGATTCATCCTCTAATTCAAATGACACTCGGGTATTCAACTTCCGATGGGCTGGATTCATCCTCTAATTCAAATGGCACTAGAAGCGTTTCGACACCATCAAGGTCTGAATAGCCCAACCCAACATCCTGTTTCAGTAACCAGAGAGTCCCAGTGTTTTAAAGACAACTATGAATGCTCAAAGCAAGCATGCAAGTCATACCTGCCGCAATTTACATAGTTTAAGGGTTGTGAATAAAAGCGAGGGAATGTGTTAAATGTAGGCTAGCAATCTCTGGGCTGTGGGTGATAATTAGTGTCATTTCTGACAGAGTTCTCAGCCAAAATGGCATTTGCTATAAAAAGATGAGGAGCTAGAACTTTGGATCCTTGAAAGCAACTGATTTTGATGCAACGCCTTTCAATTAACGGGCAGTACCGGGGTTCCTGAAACTAAGGAACAAAATGCAGGGGATGAGAACACAGGGCAATAAGGAGAGCTGCTTATTCAATAACTGGTTTATGTTCTGCAGGAAAGAACGCAAAGCATTCAATCTTTATAGTGATAACGAACGCAAAGACAAAGATTATCGATAACCAAAGCACTCGGGAGAGGCAGCATGGCCTAGCAGTAACAGCACCAGCCTGGGAGTCGGAGCACCTGGGTTCTAATCCCGGCTCTGCCACTTGTCTGCTGAGTGACCTTGGGCACACATGGAATCATAGTTAACTTCTCCGTGCCTCAGTTCCCTCATCTGAAAAATGGGGATTCAACACACTTTCTTCCTCCTACTTCTGTGAGCCTCACGTGGGACCTGATTATTCTGTACAATTACAAAATGAATACAGTACTGGCTAAGTGCTTCCTATGAGCCAAACGCTGTACTAAGCACTGGGGTAAATATATGATAATCAAGTTGAACGTAGTCCCTGTCTCTCACGGGGCTCACAGTGTAAGTAGGAGGGAGTAGGACTTAATTCCCATTTTACATATGAGGTAACAGGTTCAAAGAACTTGCCCGAAGTTACAAAGCGGACAAGTTGGCAGAGCTGGGATTAGAACCCAGGTCCTCTGACTCCCTGGGCTCTTTCAACTAGGCCAAGCTGCTAGCCCGTTGTTGGGTAGGGACCGTCTCTATCTGTTGCCGACTTGTACTTCCCAAGCGCTTAGTACGGTGCTCTGCACCCAGTAAGCGCTCAATAAATACAATGGAATGAATGAATGACCCCAATGCAGTGCCTAGTACAGTGCTTGACACGTAGTACATGCTAAATACAATGATAATTTTATACCCAGCTCTCGCTATAACTAGAACATTAATTTTACCTCTAGGTGAACCCAAGAACAAGCATTATAACCTCCCACCTTCATCTCAATAATAGAATCTCTACATGAGGTCGGAAAGCAATAGGATCTAGTACTATCCTGAATTCCCCTAATTTAAAGGTAAGAAAAACCTTCCAAGGACAGTTTTTCTCCTTGGTTGTACCCCCGGCCCTAACCCAGTGAATTACATCCTTCTGCAGGGATTTCAGCTACCTGTACCTATACCTCAGTTAAATATTTAAATCGACATCTACCCTAGGGCTATTTTCTCAACCTCATTTCACCTGAATATTTGATCGAATCTACTCAAAAAAATTCAGACGTTCTGGCAACTGGGCCTTCAATGTAGCTTCTATGAGTATAAAGTAACTTTATTCCTGAGTTTATTTAGTAAAAATGGGCCATCTCAATAGATTAATCAATCAGTGGCATCTATTTAGCCCTTACTGTGTGTGGAGCACCATACTAGGCACTTAGAAAAAAATACAGCAGAGATGACATACATGGCTTGACAGCCTACCCTTGGGGAGACAGACATTAAAATACATTTCTGATACGGGAAATTGAAGAGTGTTAAGGACATTTACGTAACTGTTGTGGGTGAATCCAAATTCATCATGTCTCTGACAGCTAATTCAGTTCCAAATTCAAGGAAGTGAATAAAATTAATTCTCTCATCATTAAAGATATGTGCAGGTCTAAGGGGGCACACCATTGCCCTCTGGGGATCCTCTCGATTCATAAGGTGTCCTTAAAATACCTATGATAATCTTTGTTCGGGAAATGGCTTTAACAAAAATTTCAGCCAGATTCATAATGAGGGGGTATTTTCCCAAAATCTAAAAATAATGTTAAGTCAATGTAAAACCTGAAGGCTGAATAATGAGTATAATCACTTAACAAGCCCTTTACCCCATTTTTATTTTTTTTAGCAAAAAGGTCATTTAGGAAAAAAAACAGATTAACTTGTCTCATCTCAACACTGAGAAAGGTAGAGCCTTAAAAGTATCTTCACATGAAAGAATAACAGGGAAATACTTGTGGTGGAATCTCTTTTCTGGGATCCTCTCGATTCATAAGGTGTCCTTAAAATACCTATGATAATCTTTGTTCGGGAAATGGTTTTAACAAAAATTTCGGCCAGATGCAAAATGAGGAGGTATTTTCCCAAAATCTAAAAATAATGTTAAGTCAACGTAAAACCTGAAGGCTGAATAATGAGTATAATCACTTAACAAGCCCTCCACCCATTTTAATTTTTTTTAGCAAAAAGGTCATTTAGGAAAAAAAAAACAGATTAACTTGTCTCATCTCAACACTGAGAAAAGTAGAGCCTTAAAAGTATCTTCACATGAAAGAATAACAGGGAAATACTTGTGGTGGAATCTCTTTTCTTTTAGTAAACTGAAAGACTGTGGTCTGTAAAGTCTGAGGGAAGGGATTGGGTCTACCTACTTTTTTGTACTCTCCCAAGCTCTCAATAAAGGCTCTGCACACAATAACCACTCAAACTTCAGAGTCTGAGGAAAATTATTCTACAAATACAGGGTATTTTCCTTATATTTTATTGATGGAAGTATCAATGGCGCTAGACAACTTACTGTGTACAGAGAGAGCACTGTACTAAGCTCCTGAGAGAATCACAACATGACAGAAGGGGTAGGCATGATCCCTGCCCAAAAGGAGGTTAAGTCTAGATGGGGAGATGGACATTAAAATAAATGACAGATAGGGGAAATGGCAAGAGTATAAAGATCTGTACATAGGTTCTGTGATGATGATGGCATCTGTTAAGTGCTTATTATGTGCCAAACACTGTTCTAAGCACTGGGGGGGATTCAAGGTGATCAGGTTGTCCCACGTGGGGCTCACAGTCATCATCCCCATTTTACAGATGAGATAACTCAGGCTCCGAGAAGTTAAGTGACTTGCCCAAGGTCACAAGCAGAAAAGCGGCGGAGTCGGAATTCAAACCCACGACCTCTGATTTCAAAGCCCATGCTCTTTCCACTGAGCCATGCTGCTGGGCAAATACCAATGTAATAATAATAATTATTATTATTATTATGGTACTTGTTAAGGGTTTACTTTAGGCCAGGCACTATACTAAGCCCTGGATACAAGCAAATTGGGTTGGTCACAGTCCCTGTCCCACATAGGCTCACGGTCTCAATCCCCATTTTACAGATGAGGTAACCCAGTCACAGAGAAGTGAAGTGATTTGTCCAAGGTCACACAGAGGACAAGGGGCAGAGCTGGGATTAGAACCCAAGACCTTTTAGACTGTGAGCCCACTTTTAGACTGTGAGCCCACTTTTAGACTGTGAGCCCACTGTCGGGTAGGGACTGTCTCTATATGTTGCCAACTTGTACTTCCTAAGCGCTTAGTACAGGGCTCTGCACACAGTAAGCGCTCAATAAGTACGATTGATGATGATGATGACCTTCTGATTCCCAGGCTCACGCTCTATCCACTACACCATGCTCCATTGAGGTGATGCAGCAGGGAGGGTGACCGTGCCTTTTTTCAATCATGTCCACTACAGATGCCAACTGTCCATTTTGAGTGCAGGGGCATAAAGAGGTTGGGTTTCAAATGGCTAGCAGATAAAAATCCACCATTTGGGGGGGCGGTTTTCAGCCTTAACTTCTTTTCACACAGTAAGCACTCAATAAATACCACTGACTGATTTAGTGACTACCTGGAAACTCTCTGCGGTTACCTGAGAGCTGGGATGAACAAACCCAGGAGCCCAGTTCACTACTCTGGGTCTCAGTTACATTATCTGTAAAATGGATATTAAGACTGTGAGTCCCATGCGTACTTTCCAACTTGTACTTCCCAAGCGCTTAGTACAGTGCTCTGCACACAGTAAGCGCTCAATAAATGACTGAATGAATGAATGAATGAATGAAAATGCTGTGGGGGTGAATACCCCCTGTTGCCCCAGTGGAGTGGGCACCCGTGTCTCCCCCTTCTAGACTGTGAGCCCGTTTTTGGGTAGGGACCGTCTTTATATGTTGCCAACTTGTACTTCCCAAGCGCTTAGTACAGTACTCTGCACACAGTAAGTGCTCAATAAATACGACTGAATGAATGAATGAATGAATAGGAGATGTAGCGTGGCTTAGTGGAAAGAGCACAGGCTTGGGAGTAGGAGGACATGGGCTCTAATCCCAGCTCCGCCACTCGTCTGCTGTGTGATCTTGGGCAAGCCACTTAACTTCTCTGTGCCTCAGTTACCTCATCCGTAAAATGGGGATAAAGACCGTGCGCCCCATGTGGGACAACCTGGTTACCTTGTATTTACCCCAGTGCTTAGATAATGCTGTGCATATTGCTATAATTCTATTTATTCTGATGGTTTTGACACCTGTCTACATGTTTTGTTTTGCTGTCTGTCTCCTCCACGTCTAGACTGTGAGCCCGCTGTTGGGTAGGGACCGTCTCTATATGTTGCCGATTTGTACTTCCCAAGCGCTTAGTCCAGTGCTCTGCACACAGTAAGCGCTCAATAAATACGACAATGAATGAATGAAAGAATGCTTGGCACATAGTAAGTGCTTAACAAATTCCATAATAATTACTATTATTATTATGACCCTGGAGATGGGAGCCGCCCATGTCTCAGCCCTCAGAGAAGCAGCGTGGCTCAGTGGAAAGAGCTCGGGCTTTGGAGTCAGAGGTCCTGGGTTCGAATCCCGACTCCGCCACATGTCTGCTGTGTGACCTTGGGCAAGTCACTGAACTTCTCTGAGCCTCAGTTCCCTCATCTGCAAAATGGGGGTTAAGACTGTGAGCCCCACGTGGGACAACTTGATCACCTTGTATCCCACCCCAGCGCTTAGAACAGTGCTCTGCACGTAGTAAGTGCTTAACAAATGCCATTATTATTATTATTATTATTATTATTATTATTATTATTATTATGTCTGTTGGAGGGATGAAGAGGTGAGGACTGGGACATTCATCAATGACTTTGGGTGGTTATTTTATCTATTTAGCTCTGTGGATTTTAACTGAATGACTGAAAAGGCGGGGGAAAAAACACTATTCAAAACATTTTCCTAGTACAAAAGTCTACAAGGCACCCATAACCAGGTCCTTTCCTTGGGACCCTGGCCTCTTAGGAAGGGTGATGCTCACACTTGTGATATAATCACGTAGAGTGAAACCTTGAATCTCAGTTGGGGAATCTTAACAACTAAAGAACAGTGTCTTGGAAGAGGTGGTCCAGCTAGAATTTGGTAAAGGAATAAAGTACCGCTGTGCCAAGAATCAGCTAGATTATGCCGGGAGGATGCAAGCAGGTCCAGCGGAATGCTTTTAGAAATAGGACTTGTCATGAAGCAGAGAAGCAGTGTGGCTTAGTGGCTAGAGCATGGGTCTGTGACTCAGAGGGACCTGGGTTCTAATCCCGGCTTTGCCACGTCTGCTGTGTGACCTTCGGCAAGTCACTTCACTTCTCTGTACCTTAGTTACCTCATCTGGAAAATGGGATTAAAGAGCGTGAACCCCACGAAGGTCAGGGGCTGTGTCCGACCTGATTAACCTGCATCTACCCCAGTGCTTAGAACAGTGCTTGGCATATGGTAAGCACTTAACAAGTACCATTATTACTATTATTATTATTCATAATAATAACCATCATGAAGCAGTATTGCTTAGTAGATATAGCACAATCCTGGGAGTCAGAAGGACCTGGGTTCTCATCCCAGCTCCACCACACATCTGCTGTGGGACCTTAAGCATGTCACTCAACTTCTCTGTGCCTCGGTTACCTCATATATAAAATGGGAATTAAGACTGGGCACCCCATGTGGGACATGGACTGTGTCCAACCTGATTAACTTGTATCTGCCCCAACGTCATTAACAGGGCTTGACACATAGTAAGCACTTAACAAATGCCATTATTATTATTTTCCCATCGCGACTCATGTCTTCCCACCACATCATCCTCTGCTACCAGGCATCCTCCTCTACTCGGCTACGTTGCTTCCCCAGGATCTCGCTCCAGCTTTCCTCCACATCTCCGAGCAACCTCCATCCCGACCTTCCTGGCACTATCCCCGCGGGAAGGGAAAGAAGAAAGCACGTCATCTCCACAAAACCTCGGGAAGACTGTGGCCACTGCTGCTGTAGCGGTCACCGCGATGGCTTTTCTGGCTTTTGGACTCAGCCACGAGGCGTCTGAAGTTCTGCTCCTTTAACCATAATGCCCAGCAGATTTTTTTTGTTTCTACGTTGTGTACCATCCATGTCTTTATGTTGTCTTAAGGTCTTGTTTCATCTCTCAATCAATCAATCATATTTATTGAGCATTTACTGTGTGCAGAGCACTGTACTAAGCACTTAATCTAATCTCCCTAATCTCTCTGTACTAATCTAACCTGTACTAATCTCTCCTTACCTGCCTGTTGCCAGTCCCCACTCCCCCAGTTATATTTTCAGATTGTGAGCCTTCTGAGGGTCAGGTATCATGTCTAATACCCATCTGTGTATTCTGATTACTTAGTACAATGTAGATAGTAAGTGCTTAATAAATATTATTACTGCGGAAAAAAAATGGCTACAAGTTTTCTTAAAATATTCTTTTTAAGTATCCTTTTATCAAAGGAAAAAAAAACCAGGCACATCACTTTCAGAGACACATTACATATTTATGACTACACTGGATTCCTGAATTTTGAAAAACTACACTTTGATTCTATCTCCAGAATAAAATAAAAACTCAAGATTTTAAAACGCTATCATCTGAAGAAACTTGTTATTTTATCTTGAGTCCTATCAATAGCTTTTCAAAAGTAACTTTCATTCATTCATTCAATTGTATTTACTGAGTGCTTACTGTGTGCAGAGCACCGTACTAAGCGCTTGGGAGAATACAACAATAAACAGACACATTCCCTGCTCACAAGGAGCTTACAGTCTAGACAGGGGATGGCACACATTAATACAAATAAATAAATTACAGATATGTACATTAGTGCTGTGGGCTGGGAGGGGGGGAGAACAAAGGGAGCGAGTCAGGGCAATGCAGAAGAGAGTGGGAGGAGAAGAAAGGTGAGGTTTACTCTCTTGGAGGAGGTATATGCCCTCAATAAGGTTTTGAAGTGGAAGAGAGTAATTGTCTGTCGGTTTGAAGAGGAAGGGCCTTTCAGGACAAGGGAAGTATGTGGGCTAGGGGTGCAAGATAGGTGAGATGGAGACACAGTGAGATTAGCTTCCATTAGAGAAGCAAAATGTGCGGGCTGAGTTGTAGAAGGACACTAGCCAGGTGAGGTAAGAGGGGGCAAGGTGGTGGAGTGCTTTAAAAGCCAACGATGAAGAGTTTTTGTTTGATGCAGAGTTGGACTGGCAACCACTGGAGTTTTCTGAGGAACAGGGTGACCTGTCCTCAGCATTTTTGTAGCAAACTGTACAAACAAAACTTTAGCTAAAGCGTTCACAATCTGAATTACCCACATCTACCCATCCAACTGAAAAATTCTCTTCAAAGGCCTGGTTATCCATTACCTGATGAGCCTATTGGGGAGGTAGCTGGGGTCATGTTGTGGACGTTTAGGCCGAGACTGTGGGAAGGGCCCGGGGCTGGTACTGCGACAGGTGGTCCTGGTGGGTTCTCTCTCTGTGGAGAGGTAAGAGGGGTGGTAGGCTGTGAGGTCTGCCCACCAGCGAGTCGAGCGAGGCGCCTCCGGCGAATCTGAGGAGAGAGATTGAGAGATTAAAAAACTGAAATCCACAAATCATTGCGTTTATGTTTTCAAAGAGCAGAGCGCAACTCTGCCAAGGAACACTATTGCACTTGGAAAGAAAAGTGTTAAAACCTGTACAAAGTTTTCCTTCTGAGTTCCTGTAGCTTATTAGAGGCCACACAAGTTTAATATCATGCGCCAGATCCTATGTTGACAGGAAATGCGCTGCAGGGAAAAGGCACTACATTTGCTATGCAAATCATGGAAAAAATGATTTACTTGCCCTGTGAGGTCCTTTGGACCCCAAGACGCCATTTGGAAAGTTATTCTGTCACCCATCTAAACTGCCGGCCTAGGGTTCCAAATGATAGAAAACTCAAAAATAGCTCATCCAAAGACTTTTCTGAATTTCACAATTACTTCCGAACCAAGAAAAATGCAAGCAATACAATCTCCTGGGGGGAAAGCTAGCCCTTCAACTCAAAAAGAGAATCCGTAAGTGGGATGAATTCACGACCCCTGCACCCAGAGGCTACACAGTTGCCTTCTCCACTGTAAATGCAGCAAGGGCAAAATGAAGAGGGTGAGAACTGCAAAAGCAGCTAAATTGCTTGTCATACACTTCTGCATGATGGAAAGAGGAGAAAGTCGGGTTAAGTGGGCAGTTCTGCACCTTTATAAAGCTTTTAATGAAAAGGATTAAAAGAAAGGCACATGGGTAGCTCAATAAAACTGGCATTAACGGGATAAAGGGAACTCTGTTATCCTAAAAAAATGGGGGGGGGGGGGGAGGATTATGAAGCAAAATGATCACTTGATCATTGCTTCAGTGACAAAAATAAAACCTTCATTTTTTTTTTCTAGGCCAACAGTACTGAATCAAAAGTTCCATTTCCTCACTGGTTCCCGTAATTCCTCAGTTGTCAAAAGAATGCAGGAATCCAACAAAAGATACTGTATCAAAAGATTGTCTTAGCCATGTTATTACAGTCATTTAATGGCTGGCCAAACTCTCCAGCAGATAAGAGAGAGGAAAAGATAAAGTTAAACCAAAACCCAACTGCAGAGAAACATACAGACTCTTTTCAGTGATTCTTGTGTCCAGGCATGAAGTGGGTAGAGGGTTATGAGGACTAAATACTCTTGTTATGTTCAAATAAATCAAAAGGACAACTCTTAGCAAAGGTAACCTCCTCACCCTGCATTGGGAAGAAACTGTAAACTTGTTGAGGGCAGAAAATGTGTCTACCGTTCATTCATTCATTCAATCGCATTTATTGAGTGCTTACTGTGTGCAGAGCACTGTACTAAGCGCCAAAGAGAACAGCATAGATTAGTGGAATATATATCCATATACATATATACCCTGTATATATATGTATGTATATATATAGTAATAAATACGTACAAACATATACATATATACCCTGTATATGTATATGTATATATACCCTGTATATATGTATATGTTTGTACGTATTTATTACTCTATTTATTTATTTATTTTACTTGTACATATCTATTCTATTTATTTTATTTTGTTAGTATGTTTGGTTTTTTTTTTCCTCTGTCTCCCCCTTTTAGACTGTGAGCCCAATGCTGGGTAGGGACTGTCTCTATATGTTGCCAATTTGTACTTCCCAAGCGCTTAGTACAGTGCTCTGCACATAGTAAGCGCTCAATAAATATGATTGATTGATTGATTAGTGGAAAGAGAATGGGCCTGGGAGTTAGAGAAGCTGGGTCCTAATCTTCTTGTCTGCTGTGTGACCTTGGGTGAGTCACTTCGCTTCTCTGTGTCCCAGTTACCTCATCTGTAAAATGGGGATTAAGACTGTGAGCCCCAATCTAATTAGCCTGCATATACCCCAGCACATAGTACAGTGCCTGGCACATGGTAAACACTTAAATACCATTATCAACAATACCAAGTCTGTTATTTTGGACTCTCCCAAGCACTTAGTACAGTGCTCTGCACACAGAAGTGCTCAATTAATATAACTGATAGATTGGAAGGCAGGATATGGTTGTCACCCCAAGGCAACACAGAAGAGGGATGACAAACTAACACCACTGGCATTAACGAGCCCACTCAAAGACAAGGCTATTCGTGTTGACCCCCTAACCCACAGTAAGCACTGAAGACATCTAACCTAGCTATGTATATTGCTACAACCCACTGCTATTCGTCTTGAAACAAATTAGAACAAGAAAGCACACGTGGTTAATGAGTGATATTTGTAAAGATCATTTTTTGAAGAAAAGATTTTTCTTTTACAGCTCCCACATTTAAGAAAAAATATACCCTCAAATGCTTTTTCTCTTTGGCTGCCTTTCTACAGAGGTCTTCTAAATTTTCTTTAAGATGGTCACCTCCTCAAACTTCACATGTTACAGGAATGTAGGCTAATTTCATATGTTTTGATTTAGTCATAAATAATGCCAAGAAAAAGGAGTCCGCAAATTACGTAGCCACATTCCAAAATTAGAACACAAATTTAACCCTGTTGCAATTTAACATCTGCTGTAAATTTTCCGGCCAGATTCCTAAGGATACGGGCAAAAACATGCCTGTAGGTTGATTTTGCTCCAAACACTCCAAAATGTATATTGTCATGTGAAGCCAGCGTATTTCTTTAGAAGATAATGCAATTCTACCACCTGACAACTGGTTTTTTGGAGTAAAAGAAAAAGTTGCAATTGAATTCTTATCTAATTGGAGGGATTTTAAACAACTCCCCACCCCCCCATATTCTTCCCCTTTTTCTCTTTAAAAATAATAATAATAGTGGTATCAGTTAAGCTAGTCAATCATACTTATTGAGCGCTTACTGTGTGCAGAACACTCTATAAAGTGCCTGGAAGAGCATAATATAACAATAAACAGACGTGTTCCCCTTCCTCAAGGAATTTACAGTCTGGCGGGGGGACAGGATAAGCAGCAGAGCTTAGTTGAAAGAGCACGGGCCTGGGAATCAGGGGTCGTGGATTCTAATCCCCACTCCGCCACTTGTCAGCTGTGTGACTTTGGGCAAGTCACTTAACTTCTCTGGGCCTCAATTACCTCATCTGCAAAATAGGGATTAAGACTGTGAGCCCCACATGGGATAACCTGATTATCTGTGAGAGGAGTGCTTGGCACATAGTAAGCACTTAAATAACATCATTATTATTTTTACTTATTAAATAACAGTACATAAGTGCTGAGGGGCTGGGAAGGGGGATGAATAAAAGGGAACAAGTTCATTCATTCATTCATTCAACCGTATTGGGCGCTTACTGTGTGCAGAGCACTGTACTAAGCGCTTGTCACGGTGATACAGAAGTGAGTGGGAGAAGAGGAAGGGGGGGCTTACTCAGGGAAAGTCTCTTGGAGGAGATGTGCCTTCAGTAAGACTTTGGAAAAATATGGAACTCTTTCTGAATTTACATGTCAGGGTTTACTAAGTGCTAAAAACTGTATTAAGTGCTGGGGTAGATACAAGATAATCAAGTTGGACACAGTCCCTGTTCCACCTGGTGCTCACAGCCTAAGTAGAAGGGAGAACAGGTATTTTATCGCCATTTACAAATGAGAAAACTGAGGCAGAGAGAAAAGTCAAGTAACTTGCCCCAGGTCACACAGCAGACAAGTGAGAGAGCAGAGATTAGAAACCTGGTCTTCTAAGTCCCAGCCCCGAGCTCCTTCCACTAGGCCATTCTGTTTTTCTTAAAAAAAAAAAAAAATCAATCCTCTCGCCTCCATTCTGCCAAAAGGATTACTAATTTGTCCCTGGATTCATAAATCCTGCAAAGTATGATGTCACTGATGAGCTATTCTCAGAAACTGTGGAAGGCATCACACATCACAGACAAGGAAAATAGCTCTAACTTCTTACTTTTTTTCCCCACAAACCCAATTTCACTCAAAATGATAAAAGAAAGAATGCTTTAAGACCATACTGTTTCCAGCAGAAAGTTTAATCTGATCAGAAAATAGTAAGAATGGGGCATGACAGATATTTTATTAACACTTTTGCTACCATTAACAGACCTGTAAATTCTTTTCCTGGTAGCATAACTTTCAGCGGAGTAAACTGTAAAAAACTGTTCTGGTTTATCATTTTCCAAAGCTATCTTAACCTATTAGGCAAACAGAAGATAAAATTTCATGAACTAGAAATTTACCTGCTATACAATTTAAGCCTTACCAAAAAAGTTTAGGAGGAATAGTTAAAATTAACTACTGAGGTGTTTAACTAATGCTTAAGATTTACATCTCTTAATATGAAATATTATAACCTACCCTGGGTTTTTAAGACACATGGAATGGGGCAGGAAAGCATACAGGAAAATGATTGATTCAAATGAGCAGGGGAAGAAAAAAATGTTTGATTATCAAGAAAGGGGAAAAAAAAGACAATCTGTAATTAACCAAGAAAATACAGTATCTCAAGAAGCCATGGGTAATAGCCTCATCAATGGTATTTATTGAGTGCTTACTGTGGGCTGAGCACTGTACTAAGCACTCAAGAGAGGGGAAAAGAGCACTGTCCTGAGAGTCAGGGGACCTGGGTTCCAATCCCCGCTCTGCCAATTGCCCACTGTGTGACCTTGGGCACGTCACTTCACTTCTCTATGGCTCTGTTTCCTCATCTGTAAAATGGGGATGAAATACCTGTTCTCCCTCCTACTTAGGCTTTGAGTCCTATGTGGGTTAGGGACTGTGTCTAACCTGATTAACTTGTATCTACCCCAGATCTTAGAACAGTGCTTAATAATAATAATAACAACAACAATAATATTCTCTCCTATGAATCAACGCCTTAGTATGGCAGGAGAGTTTGCATACGCTGATGAAGCTCGGAACTACGCAGGTCTAAGCCAAAGCATCAAAGTCAATTCACCTGTGCTGGGCAGCACCAGCATGGGAAGGAGTCCAAGACAGATGATCAAGTGATCAAAACATTGTTCAAAGACAATGGCAGACAGTCAAGTTTTTTACTGCACAGAAGAATAATGATGGTATTTGTTAAGCGCTTACTATGTGCCAAGCACTGTTCTAAGCACACTTCCGTATCTTCACCAGGAAACCTCTACAGATACACATACCAGAATGACTTTATTGCAGAAGATGGGAAGTTCTGGAGAGGGTGTGTCCATGGAGTCACTATGGATCGGAAACGATTCGACAGCATTTGAATAATAATAATGGCATTTGTTAAGTGCTTACTATGTGCCAGGCATTGTACTAAGTGCTGGGGTAATTGGGTTGGTGATTGGTAACTGGGTAATTGGGTTGGATACAGTCCCTATCCCATATTGGGCTCAGAGTCTTAACCCCCTTTTTATAGATGAGGAAACTGAGGCCCAGAGAAGTGAAGTGACTCGCCCAAGGTCACTCAGCAGACAAATGGCGGAGCCAGGATTGGAAGCCGGGTCCTTCTGATTCCCATTCCCATGCCCTATCCACTAGGCCATGCTGCTTCCCTATGCCTGACACACAGAAAGCATTTAAACACAATATTTATAATTATTATTACAATATGACAGAGTTGGAAGACATGTTCCCTGACCATTCATTCATTCAATTGTATTTATTGAGTGCTTACTGTGTGCAGAGCACTGTACTAAGTACTTGGGAAGTACAAGTCGGCAACATATAGAGACGGTCCCTACCCAACAGCGGGCTCACAGTCTAGAAGAGGGAGACAGACAACAAAACAAAACGTGTAGACAGGTGTCAAAATCGTCAGAGCATATAGAATTATAGCTGTATGCACATCATTAACAAAATAAATAGTAAATATGTACAAGTCAAATAAATACAGTAATAAATCTGTACAAATACATACAAGTGCTGTGGGGAGGGGAAGGAGATAGGGCGGGGGGATGTGGAAGAGGAGAGGAAAAAAGTGGCTTACAGAATAAAGGGGGAATTAGATGTTAAAATAAATTAGAGATGTGTACAAAAGTGCTGTGGGGCTGAAGATGGAGTGAATAGCAAGCGCTTACAGGGTACAAACCCAAGTGCACAGGAGACGCAGAAGTAAGAGGGAGTAGGGGACATGAGAGCTTAGTCTGTGAAGGCCTTCTGGAGAAGATGTGATTTTAATAAGGCGGCTCCGGACTGTGTAACTAAGAGCAGTAGAAACTTCCTCTAGCAAATATCAAATATTTCACGTGCACCTGGAAAACAGATCTTGCTTTCACTGTTAGACAAATGACAGTATAATGCAGATTTGAAAATTCCAATAAATAACTAGAACATATGGCCTGGCCCAAACCAATTTTAAAGAAAGGTCAGAATATTTTCAGTGGCTTAAAATTGGTTTAGGCCAGGCCATATGTTCTAGTTATTTATTGGAATTTTCAAATCTGCATTATACTGTCATTTGTCTAACAGTGAAAGCAAGATCTAAAGTGCAAATATATTTGGAAATCTGTAGATTGGGATTAGAGAAGTGTATAAAAGAAAGAACTCTTCACTATTAAAAGTACTCAATGACCCAATCAAAATCTTCGGGTGAAAAAGCATGTGAAGTTTTTTGAAATGGTATGTATTTTAAGATTTTGAATGGCTCAGTTTCCTAATGGCCACAGTAAATTAAAAGGAGAGGTAATTGGCAATGTCCAATAAATTAATTGGAATTTTCCAGTTTTTTTTTTCCCCCACTACAAAAAGAAAACTGAATACGTAAAAGTTACACGTACAAAAGTGCAAGGGGAAGTAATGAGGGCAAAAGCACTGAGATGATAGAGGGAGGATATGACCTGGGGAGAAGAAAAACGGAAGAAAGCTTCCTGGAACAGATGGAAGGGTTTTGAAAATGGGGAGGGCTGTGGCCTGACGGATTTAAGGGGAGGGGGTCCGAGGCAGGAGGAGGTGCAACAGTTATGGGTCGGAGGCAGGAAAGTCGAGAATAAGGCACCGTCTGACGACGTTAGCCTGAAGACTGGAAGGAGAGCTGGAGCTTAGGGAAAGAACTCAGGGATTGTGTTCGATCTGATTATCCTGCATGCCTGGCACATAGTACCATAAATAAAGAATGGATTGGGGGGAGAGAAGAGAGGGAGAGAGAGAGCTGAGCAAGAGAGAAAATGGAAGTGCTGCGAGAGTGCCTTGTAGCATATGGCCACGGGTTTCTGTTTGATGCAAAGATGAATGGTGAAACCACTGTAATTTTTTGAGGAGTGGAGAGACAAGTGCAGGACGGCATTTTAGAAAGATGATCTGGGCAGCAGAGTGAAGTATAGCCTGGAGAGAGATGACAAGTGAGGAGGCAGACACAGTTGACAGGCTGGGCTAGGACAAAGACCTGAACTGGCTTGTGCCTGTAGGACTTTCAATAGAGAGGAAAGGGCGGATTAAGGATATGTCAAAGAAACAATAACTTGATTTAACAAGCGACTGGGTGTGAGAGCTGGAAAAGAACGAGGGAGCAAGGATAACGTCAAGTGGAATAACAATAATAATGATTTTGGTATTTGTTAAGCGCTTACTACATGCCAAGCACTGTTCTAAGCGATGGGGGAGATACAAGTTAATCAGTTTGTCCCACACGGGGCTCACGGTCTTAATCCCCATTTTCCAGATGAGGTGACTGAGGCACAGAGAAGTTAAGTGACTTGCCCCAAATCACACAGCTGATAAGTGGCAGAGCCGGGATTAGAACCCATGACCTCTGATTCCCAAGCCCATGCTCTTTCCACTGAGTCACACTGCTTCTCTAAAGCACTGGAAGCAGTGTGGCCTAGTGGATAGCGCACAGGCCCGGGAATCAGAAGGATCTGGGTTCCAATCCTAGCTCCGCCACTTTGCTGTGTGACCTTGAGCAAGTTATTTCAGTTCTCTGTGTCCCAATAACCTCATCTGGAAAATGGGGATTAAGACTGTGAGCCCCAAGTGGGACACGTATGGAATACATCCTGATTAGTTTGCATCTATCCCAGTGCTCAGTACAGTGCCTCGCACATAGTAAGCACTTAGATACAATTTTAAAAAGTGGGGGGGGGGGGGACACTTTGGAGACAGGGAGGATGTTGGCAGTGCTAAGATTAGGAGTTTAGCTTTGGAAATATTGACCAGGAGATGTTAGCAGGACATCCACATGAAGTCTCGCAGGCAAGAAGAAATGTGAGATTGAGCACAGAAGACATAAGGGCTAGTAAGATAGATCTGGGGATCATCCATATAAGAGGTAGAAGCCGAAAATGCAGGAGAAATGGTTATAGGCATATGTGTAGGGTCAGAAACAGAGTTCTTAGCAATGCACTCCAAATTTTAGGAGAACTGGGTACATATTAGCCACTACTGTCCCATTCATCCACAATGACAGGCAATGACGGACCATCGCCGAAGATGAAACTGGATTCTACATTGGAGGTGAGGAGAAAGATGGAAAGAAGACTTGGCGGAGCCATGTCATCTCATTATGACAGATCTGAATTGTACTTTCTTCTCTGCCTGCACCAGACACCTCCTGCCTTTTAGGGAGTTTCCATTGATTCATCTCAGCTCCAGAAACATTCAGCAAAACAGATTACAGAAATGAAGATAAGGACTGTCAACATTTGGTCAGAACTGAGCTCACACCAGAGATCTCAAGACTAAGTTTTGGTGGCCTTCATACTCTTTCCTTTCATCCTTCAGTTTGGGAGGACAACCTGCAGCTTTTCAAACAGTCCTAGAGGCTCTGACTATATTAAAAGAATTAGCCTTGCATATGTTCAGCAACGGACCATATCTCCAAGCACATCAAGGGATGTGTGAGGATTAGAGACCAAAGTAAACTGAGACCTCGGACCACTGAGCAACTGTTGTGCGAAAGCTCAACAACTAAAACTTATGAATGCTGAGTCTGGAGTAGCTGATCTATCCACCTGAAACATATTAAAGGCTGTATTATCCCTTTTCTATAAAAGTTGAGAAAAAGAGAGAGAGAGAGAGAGAGAGAGAGAGAGAGAGAGAGAGAGAAAATGTGTGTGTGTACAGAAATTTTTAAAAATTCCTCTTCCCACTTATCTTTCCCTAGTTTAGGTATATGTTCTCCAGCTGTTGTTTCTTTACACTTTCTGAGTAATGTGTGTTTTTCACTCCCCCTGATAACAAATGGATGCTGATATGCAGAAAAATGGTCCAGAAAAGGTAGAGTAACTATACTGAATCCAGATACTGAATTGTACTGGACTCTTCCTAGTACAGTGCTCTGCATATAGTAAGCCCTCAATAAACATTATTGATAATGATGCTGAATGAGACCCACTATGATACACTGCCCTGAACTGTGCTCTAAGTGTCTGTTAGTGAAAGCCCTTTGCCCAGTGTCCCAAGGACTTCTGGAAGAGAGTGAGATGGTCAAGAATTCTCTTTTCCCAGGACCCATGCAGGGAATTCCCTTAGAGAAATTTTGAGTTCAAGATCTGCTAAAGCCAGATATCCAGTGTGGGAACAGGGTTCACACCAGTACTAATCTGAAAGCAAGAGTCAGAACAAACCAGTAAGGCTCAGTGCTAAATCCTAGGGAGGGTTTGTTTGCCCAGGGAACTGCTATATTTGTACAGTTCAACTAGGGGACAATTTATATATTCATATTAACACCTCTCTCCCCCTCTAGACTGTACAGTTGTTGTGGGCAGGGAATATGTTGGTTAATTCTGTTGTATTCTGCTGTGCTCTCCCAAGAGCTTAGTACAGTGCTCTGTACACAGTAAGCGCTCAATAAATGCCATTCACTGATTGATACATACATACGGAACTACCAAACAGTGGTCGGGGACACCCAGCTGCAGTGCATATTCAGACCCATTTAAACAAAGTTTGGCTTGAAGCGAGACCAATGTGCTACATAAACGGAGAGATCTGGGGTCCACGGGCCAGTGTTGGGGCTATACTGGACCTCCACTCCCTGCCCCCTAAACTAAATTATGGTATATTTTATTAGGGTCCCTCTGCAATTATTTTCCCAAGTACAGCATGGGAAAATGACAATCCAGGAGCACAAACACTTGCATATGCCTTTAAAGCATCTGTAGCCTGAAGAAGTAGTAGTGATATTATTTTGTTTGCAGAGCATTGTACTAATCTCTGATAAAGAATACACAGGAGGGAACTGGAGGGGAGAGGGAGATACTCACAATCTGAAGATAATAAAAACAGTTAACCTGAAAAGCTTATTGTTGAAAGCTACCGTGCCTCAACCACTATAAATGACAATTCAGAGTAATGAATGGTGAGAAAGGCATATTTTCAGAAGTTACATAGTACTTAAAATATTACAGTACATAATCCAGGCCCTCAAAACAGTATTTTTTCTTCTATTTCAACAGCACTGAACAGGTGGGAGTTGTTTTTGTCTTTACATCGCTTTATTGTTTTGTTACATCTCTCCTTATGTGTCTGTTAGCAATCCCCTTTTCCTCTTTTCATTTTCAGATTGTGGTGCCCCCCCACCCCCAACCCCCCCAACCCAGGGAAACAGGGATTGGGTCAAATTCCCACTTGCGTATTCTGGTTTAGTATAGTGCTTGGCAAACAGTATGCACTTAATACTAATACTACTTCTGTTATATGAGCCCCCAAACCCTCAGACATTACGATTATTGCACACAACAACAACAACTGTGGTAAGTGTTAAGACCTACTGTGTACCAAGCATTGTTCTAAGCACTAGGGTGGGTACAAGGGAATCAGTTCAGACACAATTTCTGCCCCACACGAGGCTCACAGTCCAAGGACAGGTATCACCCCCATTTTTCAGATGAAAAAACTGAGGTCCAGAGAGGTGAAGTGGCTTGCCCAAGTTCACACAGCAGGCAAGTGGCAGAGCTGGGATTAGATCCCATATCCTCTGACTCTCAGGCCTTCTTGCCAAGCCCTGAGCTAAGCCCTGGAGAAAAAAGATGATTTGCGTGTCTCTGGAACTGAACACTAAAAAAAATACACGTTTATTTTTCACCGGGCTACCTCCCAAAGTGATCCACCAGGAGACTAAATGGCAGGTGAAAGACAGTGGAGTACTAATCGCTTCGCGGCTAGAGAAGCAGCGTGGCTCAATGGAAAGAGCACGGGCTTTGGAGTCAGAGGTCATGGGTTCAAATCCCAGCTCCGCCAATCGTCAGCTGTGTGACTCTGGGCAAGTCACTTCACTTCTCTGGGCCTCAATTCCCTCATCTGTAAAATGGGGATTCAAACTGTGAGCCCCCCAGTGGGACAACCTGATAACCTTGTAACCTCCCCAGCGCTTAGAACAGTGCTTTGCACATAGTAAGCGCTTAACAAATACCTTCATTATTATTATTATTATTTCCTGAGTGACCCCGAGCAAGTAATTCACACAAAGTTTGGTAGTTTTACTTTCTTTGCTCAAAAAGGGGCTTACAGATAAATACTAGTGAAACTCGGCAAATACCAGCCTTAAGAAAATTTTTTAAAAATTGACCTTTATGAGGGGGGTCTTATTCCTTTATACTAGCCAAAAATAAGAATTCTTCAATCCATGTGCTTTTGACAGTGGAACACAAAATATATTTTAACTGCCTGAAGTCAACCGATCAGTTGTGATTTCTAACAAGAAATTCACCCTTTAATTCTCCAAACAGCAACTACGTAATTGTTTCGGTTTGTAGGGAAACTTTAAAAACAAGGATCCAATAATTTTGTATTACAGGACAGTAAATAATTCCAATAAAAAACACAATGGTGCCATAAAAAAATAGAGCCTACTATGGATCATTGTTAGGGTATGGCTTTTTTTCAGGTAAGTATATATGCTGAAAGGGGGCTGTCAATGGGTAATTCTAGGAGGTTGGTTTTTTTTTGGGGGGGGGGTTAAAAAAATCTGGTTTAGTGCTCCAAAGACCTCAAAATTTCCTGATTGTATTTTAACTTATTTTTTGCTCACATATAGACATTTCCGAATGGCAAGGGCACCTTTTTGGTATTTGAAAATGATACAAATAGCTAAATGAACATACATAAATCTGGTGGCACGTATAGCAGTAAGGCAGCAGTGTTTAATTTAGGGAACTGGAGGCAACCCATAGCAAATTTAATATCCAAAGCTCAGTTTAAGCTGAGGCAACTATACTGGAGCAGGTAAAATGTGGAGACTTTGGAGACTCACACGAGAGAAAAAATTCTGAACACGTGGTCCGGTTACACAGGGACCATTCTCCATTCCCATTCTCCCTACCCCCAAAAAAGTTTATGAACAAACCTTCCAGATCTCATATTCCAAAAATCATGACAGTTTCCTTGCTACTGGACATAAAGGTATTTGTCAATTTGTTGACTGACAGAATCAGACTGGATTTATAAATCAAAGTAAACTGTTTGGAAGAAGGCTTTCTTAAGTTTAACCCGAATTTTTTTAAAATGGCTCTGGAGGAAGGAAGAGAAATAAGTTGGGAAAAACCCTAAAAAACCCCAGCTGCTGTTCTCTGTCAACTCCGATTATTAGTAATCGGAGACTAATGATTATTAGTATCATCCACTGCCCCCAACCAAGCCTCTGCCCTGGGGTCGCCACTGCTGAGCCCCCAGTCGTCGCCTGGAATCTCTTCCTGCTCTCCCAGCCCGGGAATTGGGAATTCATTCCAGGCTCCTCAGAGCTCAGTTCCCGGTGGCCCCGGGATGTCCTATCCCAGATTGAGCCCCCTTTTCCCTCTCCTCCTCCCCATCCCTCCCCACAGCACCTGTATATATGTTTGTCCAGATTTATTACTCTACTTGTACATATTTATTATTCTATTTATTGTGTTAATAATGTGCATTTAGCTTTAATTCCATTTGTTCTGACGACTTGACACCCATCCACATGTTTTGTTGTCTGTCTCCCCTTTCTAGACTGTGAGCCCCTTGTTGGGTAGGGACCGTCTCTATCTGTTGCCGACTTGTACTTCCCAAGCGCTTAGTACAGTGCTCTGCACACAATAAGCGCTCAATAAATACGATTGACTGAATGAATGAACTAGTAATAATTACAGGCAGGTATAAACTTCCTTCGTTGTTACATGAATTTTGCAATGGAGACAGGTTAATTAATCCTGGGGCAATAAACACCCTGTAATATTGAGAAACTTGTTGAATAAAACTGTGGCTAAAAAAGCAAATGAAGCTAAGCAAGCATTTGGCTTTGCAGGCAACCCAATTAAAAATAAATGAAATTATAGTCCTACATTCTTACTCATGAAAATATGATTGGTACTACATAATTAACTGTCATTTGACACCCAGATCAATCAGAAATATTTATTGAGCACTTACTTTGTACAGGGCACCATACTAAGCGCTTGGGAGAATACAACGGAATTAACAGTCACACTCCCTGCCCAGATTGAGTTTACAGTCTAGAGGGGGAGAGACACACGAAGATACAAAGAATTTAAAAGCTGCAGTTCTTTAATAGTGAGGTCATTGGGCACTTCCCCATTCTGAATTCATACTTCCATGTGATGTGATCAGAACCAGTATGGTGAAGCGGACAGAGCACGGGCCTGGGAATCAGAAGGTCACGGGTTCTAATCCCAGCTCTGCCACTTGTCTGCTATATAACCTTATGCATTCAATTCACTCATTCAATCGTATTTATTGAGCACTTACTGTGTGCACAGCACTGTACTAAGCGCTTGGGAAGCACAAGTCGGCAACATGTAGAGACGGTCCCTCCCCAACAACGGGCTCACAGTCTAGAAGACGGGCAAGTCACTTGGCTTCTCTGTGCCTCAGTTACGTTGTCTGTAAAATGGGGTTTGACACTGTGAACCCCACATGGGACAGGGACTGTGTCCAAACCAATTTGCCTGTATCCACCCCAGCGCTTAGTACAGTGCCTGGAACATAGTAAGCATTTAACAAATATCATTATTATTATTATTATTATTAGTCTTAGTCCCTGCTTCTTTGCATCCCCAAATTTGCAAACCATTGTGTTCTTGTACTTCCATCCTTTCATTTTTTAAATGCTCTTGACATCATCATCATTAATTGCATTTATTGAGCGCTTACTGTGTGCAGAGCACTGTACTAAGCGCTTGGGAAGTACAAGTTGGCAACGTATAGAGACAGTCCCTACCAAATAGTGGGCTCACAGTCCTCTTTATATGCTTTGTGGCTTTGTTAAACCTGCAGAAAGCCATGAAATTTGCTATGCAATGGCACTGCTATGTCTACTATGTTGACGGTGGCACTTTCCACTGTAAAAGACAGACAAATCTCAATCCAATCACAAATATTTTGGGACTGAGAACATCCCCACAGGAACTGATCACAATGGTCTTGGTTTGTGCAGCATTACTCGCAGTCCTGCAAGGCCAGCAGTTGCAACGAACAAGGAGGTAGGTAGGGGTGCAGCAATGCTGCAAAAATGACCACAAGAATTTCATGTAAAAAAAAACAAACCACTACTTATAGCCATAGCATAGTGCCACTGCACCACTGAACAGCAGGGTCAGAAGGACCTGGGTTCTAATCCTAGCTCCACCACTTGTCTCCTGGGTGACCTTGGGCACCTCACTTCACTTCTCTGTGCCTCAGTTCCCTCATCTCTAAAATAATAATAATGACATTTATTAAGCGTTATGTGCAAAGAACTGTTCTAAGCGCTGGGGAGGCACAAGGTGATCAGGGTGTCCCACGGGGGGCTCACAGTCTTCATCCCCATTTTACAGATGAGGTAACTGAGGCACAGAGAAGTGAAGTGACTTGCCCGAAGTCACACAGCTGATAAGTGGTGGAGCCAGGATTTGAACCCATGACCTCTGACGCCAAAGTCCGTGCTCTTTCCACTGAGCCATGCTGCTTCCAAAATGGTCATTACGATTGTGAGCCCCATGTGGGATGGGGACTGTGTCCAAACTGATTTGCTTTTATCTACCCCAGCACTTAGTACAGTACCTGGCACATAGTAAGCGCTTAAAATACCATTAAAAAAAAAAAAATGGTTGCTCTTTCAGGAGTCCCCTGTGGTCTTCACCCCTTATGTTTCCCGGATTCCTGCTGAGTCTGTTCTCCACAAGAGATGCATGCCCTACATTTAATTTATTTGTGCCTCAGTTGCCTCATCCGTAAAATGGGGATTAAGACCGTGAGCCCCAAACTGGACAACCTGGTTACCTTGTATTTACCCCAGCACTTAGATAATGATGTGCATATAGCTATAATTCTATTTATTCTGACCGTTTTGACACCTGTCTACATGTTTTGTTTTGTTGTCGGCCTCCCCCTTTTAGACTGTGAACCCGTTGTTGGGTAAGGACAGTCTCTATATGTTGCCAACTTGTACTTCCCAAGTGCTTAGTACACAGTAAGCGCTCAATAAATACGATTGAATAAATGAATTTATTATCCTAGCAAAGACTGGGCGGCTCTCAGAAATTCCTGATCAGGCTTAGGGCTTCCTATCTGCTTCTGATTGATCATCAGTCACCCTCCCTTCCACCTTAGAGGCTGGGAGTGAGCCAGACTAGGTAATCTCTGAGGAGAAGTGAAAGCAAAGTTGGAGGAAAAACAACAGACCAGAAGACGACTTTGGGAGGGGGGAAGGGGGTGTTTCATCAGACTTCCTGATAATAATAAATACCATCATTATTAATAATACCATTGCTTGTTAAGCACCTATTATGTAACACGCACTGGGGTAGGTACAAAATAAGTAGATGGGACACAAGTCATCTCCCACATGGCTCACAGTGAAAGAGGGAGACGGGTATTTACCCACCATTTTGATGAGGAGACTGAGGCACAGAGAAATTAATTTACCAGCCCAAAGCCACAGAGCAGGCAGATGGTAGAAATGGGAATAGATCACAGGTCACCTGACTTTCAGGCCACTGCTCTTCTCACTAGGCTGTGCTGCTCCTCTTAGCCACTTTTTTAAAAAAAATGGTATTTGTTAAGTGCTTACTATGGACTAGGTACCATACTAAGTTCTGGGGTAGATGCGAGATAATCAGGCTGGACACAGTCCATATCCCACAGGGGGCTCACTGTCTCAATCCCCATTTTAAAAATAAGATACCAAGCGCAGAGAAGTTACGTGACTTGCCCAAGGTCACCCGGCAGATGAACGACTTCCACACCATTCTTTCAGGCTGCCACTAGTGCCCCTCACCACTGCCTATCATTTGACTTGGCCATTTGTCCAGTTGCAAATTTAACTCATCATTACCAAACATAAGATGGAAAAGGCCCAGATGAGACGTGTCCATAACAAATATCTTTCCCATTTTGCTTTCATGGAAACCCTCCTATTCCACGGCAGTTCTGTTCATCAGTAATGTTTTGTCGAGCTAAAAGCACAGTAGTCCCCAGGAATCCACAGATTTTTTGGTTCACGGTTTCGCCAGTTTGTGGATGACTGGATCCACATTCCCGGCCATGGTGGTGGGCCCCAGATCTCGCCTACCCGCTGCTGCATCATTCCCTCATTGATTCATTCATTCAATTCGGTTGTATTTATTGAGTGCTTACTGTGTGCAAAGCACTGTACTATGCCTTGAGAGATCACAATATAACAATAAACAGATATTCCCGGCCCACAGCAAGCTTACAGTCTGGAAGGGGAGGAGAGGGGGAGAAGGCAACGCTCCCCTTTCTAAAAACGCCTAGCAGCTGGGAGTTGCAGGATAAACTTTCAGGAGCTTTACAGGCAGTGGCCTTTGGGTGCATATGGTATTCTCAGTTCCTCTAACCAATCCCCCATGATGAGCGAGAGACTACTGCTACTGCTTTACCCATATTTACCTAGGCTACAAACTTCAAATTTGAGGCAAAATTCGGCAATGCTTCACATCCCCCCAGATAAGCATTCTCAGAAAGCCTGTTGTAATAAAGCTTTGGAGAAATATCAATGACACATTATAGATGGCTTTTAAGACAAATAAACGTCCCCCAATACTCTTAATTTAATTGGGCCTCACTACCTTAGATTTGACATTTTCCAATCTGTGGTTAATGAACAACTTTTTAATACCAGGCCCATTAAAAGCCAGTGAAAGTCAAAGGCACAAAGACAAAGGAAGACCTCAAGGAACAGAAGGCTGGAGATCATAACTGTTTTGCTGCAACAAAAGTTATTCCCACTCATTGCATATTAAGTCAAAATGATCGCAACACTTTCATAACACCCAAACCTAATTTACTCTTTAAATGAACGTACAGCACTTGCAACGGCACACTTGCACAACATCCTATAGTTAACCGATGAGAAGCAATGTTGCCTAGTGGATAGAGAATGGCCTGGGACTCAAAAGGATCTGGGATTGAATCCCTGATCCACCACTCATCTGCTTCGTGTCCTTGGGCAAGTCACAATTTCGGTCCTCGGTTACCTCATCTGTAAAATGGGCATTAAGACTGTGAGCCCTAGGTGGGATGTGGACTGAGTTCAAACTGATTCGCTGTTTTGGGTTTTTTTTATGGTATTTGTTAAGCACTTACTATATGCCAGGCACTGTACTAAGTGCTGGAACAGATACAAGCTAATCAGGTTGGACATAGACTCTGCCCTACCCCGGAGTTTAGAACAGTGACTGGTACATAGTGAAGGCCTAACAAATACCATAAAAACAACAAACACGAAACAGAGCAATGGTGAACCAGAAAAGGCTATAGGCTGAATACATTTCCAATCTTAGGAAATATACTAGATAGAAATTAGTTAACCTAATAGCACTATGATTCTAGTAAGATTCACAACAATCCCTACCCTGCTGAGTCTAAAGGGAAATTATGAACTTTTTAAGTACAGTGAATAACACAAAACACAAAGCACAAGGGGCTACTTTTCGTGAAGGGGTGCTTCAAAGTTTAACAAATCTTTTTATTGTCTATTACTAACTTAGGCCTTAATTTTCAGGTTTAAAAAAAACCCCTAATACAAATTCCAAAACATTACACTCTACCACTTGTCCACATCTGTGACTCATCTAGCTTTTACACATAACTGATCACTGCACAAAAATTCTTCAAGTGATTAATTCTACCCAAACCAATATCAGTTATACAAAAACTACACAAATGCACACTGATCACTTTTTTAGAGTTTTATACTTTCATTTTCTATTTTTGCCTTATTTGAATTTGGGGTGAACTCCATAATGTAAAAAAGATCTGTATGAGGCTGAAAATTAGATGAGATGAGAATCACCTATAAATATAATGCCCTGAAAATTCTAACTGCAATTAGATTTATGACCTGCACAATTAACTAAATGCAAAACTTAAGATGGAGTCCAACAATTATTACTGGGCAGCTTTAAGACTTTGGAGGCTTAGCTACAGAAAAAAAATGTAAAAGTAAAGGAGGAAGATATGGGCTTTGTTTACATCATGGTCAAAATTATGTTATACATATTTTGTTTATGAATGAAATACTACATATGTTTTTATACCTTGAAAAAGACTGCAAAAAAGCAGCCTGCTCAAAACGTGGTTGACAACTCCAAATTGGATATTTTATGGTATCCTAAGCGTGTACTATGTAACAGGCAGTGTACTAAATACTGGGGTAGATACGAGCTAATCAAGTTAGACACAATCCATGTCCCACATGGGGTTCACAGTCTTAACCCCATTTTACATAAGAGGTAACAGGCACAGAGGAATTAAGTGACTTGCCCAAGGTCACACAGCAGACAAGTGGCAGACACAGACACAGCAGACAAGGCCCAAGCTCCACCTGCTAAACAACACTGCTTTCCACACTGCTTGGAAGATGAACTTTATATGAACACACAAGAAAAAAGTATTTTTAAAACTTAAGACCTGTAAAAATCCATTTTGAAAAAAAGCATTTTTTTCCAAAGCACAGCTGTACCACCCTATTTGGAAGAGTAAATTATTCTAGAAAGGGAAAAAGGAATGCACAAAGTAGAAACTCAGAGTTTAACACTGTCTAAAGGTTGAGTCAACCTAACTGTGAACCTGGAGCACAGTGTGGATAATAAACTACCCCCAAAAAATTTGAATTCAAGTGGCATACTAAAGGTCGCCTGTCTTCCCACCCTGGTTTAAAAAAAAAAAAAAAACAGGAATATTTTCCAGATATTTTAATTGCTGTTTGGGTAAGAACTGGGTGGAGTCCCACTCCCAAGTTACTGATGTGCTTGTCTGCTCTCATCTGAAGTTTAGGACATGGACTTAAAGTGTAAACAAGTTTACACCACACCAATCTTATGACTCTGTATAGAAGAAAACCCTGAATTTTGTCTGTAACCTTTTCAGAGGAATGGGAGAGCAGTTAAATTTTCTTTCTATATAATTTCCCAGGATCAGGTATAAGTCGATTACTTTTAAGGGATTAAATAAATCTCAAAACTGCATTCAAATTAAATAATTTTACAGAAAACCATTTAAAATGAAACTTTCCCGAAGGCACACGTACACCAGCTCTATTGTGCTGCACTTTCCCAAGCACTTAATATGGTGCTCTGTATGTAAGCTCTCCATAATGATGATGGCATTTATTAAGCGCTTACTATGTGCAAAGCACTGTTCTAAGCGCTGGGGAGGTTACAAGGTGATCAGGTTGTCCCACGGGGGGCTCACGGTCTTCATCCCCGTTTTCCAGATGAGGTAGCTGAGGCACAGAGAAGTGAAGTGACTTGCCCAAAGTCACACAGCTGACAAGTGGCGGAGCCGGGATTTGAACCCATGACCTCTGACTCCAAAGCCTGGGCTGTTTCCACAGAGCCATACCATTGAAGGATTTGATATGGGGATCCTCGGGGGCAGAATAAATAACTGAACAGCTTATTGAGGAGAGGTAAACAATGTCGATCAGACAGGTTGGTACATGTTTTGAGCAAGAAGGGAAAATGACCAGAGATTGAATCTTGCCTCCTTCCCTTCCCCACAGCACCTGTATACATGTATATATGTTTGTACATATTTATTACTCTATTTATTTTACTTGTACATATCTATTCTATTTATTTTATTCTGTTGGTATGTTTGGTTTTGTTCTCCGTCTCCCCCTTTTAGACTGTGAGCCCGCTGTTGGGTAGGGACTGTCTCTATATGTTGCCAACTTGTACTTCCCAAGCGCTTAGTACAGTGCTCTGAACACAGTAAGCGCTCAATAAATACGACTGATGATGATGATGATGAATCCCACCACCCATTGTAGAGAGTCCTCCAGACAGAGCAGGGTGAGTAAAAAAATATCTCACCTCACCCAAACCCTGTCTACTGCTCTTCCTGGGAGACTCCAGTTCAATTTCATGCTAGGAAACGAAATTGACAATAAAAAGGAAAATGCAGAAGTCATAAAGTTAAAACCAAAGTAATTGGCACGTTTGTAGGATAGTCACACAGTGATCGTGGATCTCCTAGATGTAAGTTCCTGAAGGACTATGATACATTACACTGCACTATACAGTTTCTTTACAGTTTTGCTCTATACAGCACTTTTTCCCTCATAAACACTGGATTACACAGCACTGTGCTGAACTTAAATTGTTTTTAGTTACTAGAAGTAAAAAATTGAAATACCATCTATTCAACACCATTCTCACCCACTTTCACTTTCTTGAGATTTGGGGACTTTATTTTTTGGTCTCAGTTTTACTTGCCTGCCTCATTAACATCGATCAGTTATGGAAAGGACTAGAAGTCACACCAATATGTAATAATAATAATAATAATGGTATTTGTTAAGCGCTTACTATGTGCAAAGCGCTGTTCTAAGCGCTGGCACTGTCCTAAGCACTGCTATTTAGTGATTTTATTATTTGGGGGATTGGTAAAATCTCGTTTATCTTAGCTTCATTCTTTGAAAGAAACCTGTTGCACTAAAGGTATAAAAACAGGTGGCCAAAGTTTTGGAAGTAAGGTTAAGGAACTGACTCTCCCAACTTCAAGTCCCCTGGTTTATTCCAGAAGTTAGACCAGTGGTGATCTCAGACATCAAAAAGAACACAGAATATTTTATTAAGATGACTGCTTTGTCTAGGTTCTGGTTAATTGTTAAGTTCTGATGACAACATCGATGACAAGAAGAGTCAGAGTCCTATAAACTGGCCCTTCCTCTTAAATTATCCTGACATTTACCCTTCTGTCAGCCAGGTAAATTTAGATGATCTCAGGAAGTAGCTTCACGCTACTACAGAAGCAGCGTGGTTCAGTGGAAAGAGCACGGGCTTGGGAGTCAGGGCATGGGTTCAAATCCCGGCTCCACCAACTGTCAGCTGGGTGACTTTGGGCAAGCCACTTAACTTCTCTGGGCCTCAGTTACCTTATCTGTAAAACGGGGATTAAGACTGTGAGCCCCACGTGGGACAACCTGATCCCCTTGCACCCTCCCCGGCGCTTACAACAGTGCTTTGCACATAGTAAGCGCTTAACAAATGCCATCATTATTATAAGTATATATTTTGCATTCCTAATCATTATTTTTAAACTCCTGGCTGGGAAATTCCTCCCTCCAATCAATCAATCATATTTATTGAGCACTTACTGTGTGCAGAGCACTGTACTAAGCGCTTGGGAAGTAAAAGTTGGCATCATCATCATCAATCGTATTTATTGAGCGCTGTGTGCAGAGCACTGTACTAAGAGCTTGGGAAGTACAAATTGGCAACATATAGAGACAGGTCCCTACCCAACAGTGGGCTCACAGTCTAAAAGTATTTTAGTAGCCCCCGGAAGAGAAACGTCTCCCCCGCTTCTAGACTGTGAGCCCGTTGTTGGGTGGGGATTGTCTCTATTTGTTGCCAAACTGTACTTTCCAAGTGCTCAGTACAGTGCTCCGCACACAGTAAGTGCTCAATAAATACGGACTGCATGAATGAATGAAAGTGATACACGAATATAACCATTTTTTGGTTCCAACTTGCCCTACCTTTTCTTGTTTAGCATAGTACTTTGTACTACTTGGATTACGAGGCTGGCTAGAAGTTCATTTCTACTCAAAGCCCTTAAAATAAAGTGTCTACTACTAAACTAATTTCTCTGCAGAAGATGGAGCCCACACACTCCTTCTCCCCTACCTAAACACGCACACACATCCCTACAAAGATTATCCACAGCAAACTGCACCTCCCGAAGTCAGTTCTTGACCATTCTTATCCCAACAAAGTGGGATTGCAAAATCACGATGTGGGACTTGAAACATGATAGACTGGGAGACCATACGGCTAAGTGGCAGAAGCGAGGCAGTCTTGCCTTTCAAAACAGCCAAGTATCATAATAAAAACTATTTTCTTCCGTCCTTACCTGACCCGAACCTCCCAACTAGTGTGTCCTCTCCCTGGAGATCACAGCTCCCAAGCCGACACTGCCCACTCGGACCAAAACTGACCACTCGGACTAAAACTGGGGCACTGATGACTTAGGGTTTCAATTAACGTGGCTTTTTGAATAGTTTCAGAAGAACCGACAATGGGCGGGATTTCCAAGGAGAAGCTATCCCCGGGTAGCAGTATTCCCAAGCGCTTAACACAAGTGCTCTGCACACAGTAAGCGCTCAATAAATACGACTGAATGAATCTCTACGAACAAGGGGTTGCATAAAACCCCGGAAAATCCTGGCAGGCCCCAAGGAACTTCAGGAAACTCACCAAAAGTCCAATCATTTCTTCCTCTACAAAGACGTCGATTCATTCGATCGTATTTATGGGGCCCTGTGTGCAGAGCACTGTACTAAGCGCTTGACTCTCCTACCGTTTCGCCTTTGTTTCCATAAAATGCCAGCGAGGAAGATCGCAAGGCACCTACGTGGCTTGACATATTTAAAACCACAGACAGTCCCTCAAAGGAAGAAGACACTTTGACAACACGGCCTTCCGCGAAATCGTCGGGCCTTCGAAGCTGAAGAGGGTCTGGTTACAGTTCTCTGAACAAAACACATTTTCATCTCCAAAACAGACCTCGGCTCCCCCCGCCCCGGGCCCCCTGGGAGAAATCACAAGGACGAGAAGACCGTACTCGTAACTGTACTTTCCAAGCGCTTAGTACACAGTGCTTGGAACATAGTAAGCGCTTAACAAATACCATTATAACAATAATAACGATGATGGCATTTGTACTATGTGCCAAGCACGGTTCTAAGCGCTGGGGGGATACGAGGTGATCAGGTTGTCCCACGGGGGGCTCACAGTCTTAATCCCCGTTTTACAGATGAGGCTCAGAGAAGTTAAGTGACTTGCCCAAGGTCACACAGCAGACATGTGACGGAGTCGGGATTCGAACCCATGACCTCGGACTCCAAAGCCCGTGCTCTTTCCACTGAGCCACGCTGCTTCTCTAATCTTATGATTACAGTGCTCTGCACACAGTAAACGCTCAATAAATACTGACAATGAATGAAAGATGAGGTGGGAGGGCTACGGACTAGGGGTAAAAGATAGTTGGGGGGGGTGATGGGGGGGAACCCCAAAAACATTTTCGGAAAAGTCATCCATTTACTCGTGTGACTCCACACCTACCCCCTGCTCCCTTCCCACGGCTGACGAAGCCAGGGTACCCGGCGTGGCTCAGTGGAAAGAGCCCGGAATTGGGAGTCAAAGGTCATGGGTTCAAATCCCAACTCCGCCGCTTGTCAGCTGTGGGACTTTGGGCAGTCACTTAACTTCTCTGGGCCTCAGCTGCCTCATCTGGAAAATGGGAGATGAAAACTGTGAGCCCCACAGGGGACAACCTGCTCACCCTGTATCCTCCCCAGTGCTTAGTACATAGTAAGCACTGAACAAATACCAAATTATTATTATTATATCTAATAGACTGTGACCCCGTTGTTGGGTAGGGACCGTCTCTATATGTTGCCGACTTGTACTTCCCAAGCGCTTAGTACAGTGCTCTGCACACAGTAAGCGCTCAATAATAATAATGGCATTTATTAAGCGCTTACTCTGTGCAAAGCACTGTTCTAAGCGCTGGGGAGGTTACAAAGTGATCAGGTTGTCCCTCGGGGGGCTCACAGTCTGCATCCCCATTTTCCAGGTGAGGTAACTGAGGCCCAGAAAATAATAATAATGGCATTTATTAAGCACTTACTATGTGCAAAGCACTGTTCTAAGCACTGGGGAAGTTACAAGGTGATCAGGTTGTCCCTCGGGGGGCTCCAAGTCTTCATCCCCATTTTACAGATGAGGGAACTGAGGCCCAGGGAATAGTAATAATGATGGCATTTATTAAGCGCTTACTATGTGCAGAGCACTGTTCTAAGCGCTGGGGGGAATACAAGGTGATCAAGTTGTCCCACGTGGGGCTCACAGTCTTAATCCCCATTTTCCAGATGACGGAACTGAGGCCCAGAGAATAATAGTAATAATAATGATGGCATTTATTAAGCACTTACTATGTGCAGAGCACTGTTCTAAGCGGTGGGGGTGGGGGAGACAAGGTGATCAAGTCGTCCCACGTGGGGCTCACAGTCTTAATCCCCATTTTCCAGATGAGGGAACTGAGGCTCAGAGAAGTGAAGTGACTTGCCCAAAGTCACACGGCTGCCAAGTGGTTTCAACCCATGGCCTCTGACTCCAAAGCCCGACTGAATGGCCCCCTTCTAGACTGTGAGCCCAGTGTTGGGTAGGGACCGTCTCTCTATGTTGCCAACTTATAATAATAATAATAATAATAATAATAATAATAATAATAATAATAATAATAATAATAATGGCATTTATTAATTCATTCAATAGTATTTATTGAGCACTTACTGTGTGCAGAGCACTGTACTAAGCGCTTGTGAAGTACAAGTCGGCAACATATAGAGACGGTTCCTACCCAACAGTGGGCTCACAGTCTAGAAGGGGGAGTTAAGCGCTTACTATGTGCAAGGCACTGTTCTAAGCGCTGGAGAGGTTACAAGGGGAACAGGTTGTCCCACAGGGGGCTCACAGTCTTTATCCCCATTTTACAGATGAGGGAACTGAGGCCCAGAGAAGTGAAGTGACTTGCCCAAAGTCACACAGCTGACAATTGGCGGGGTTGGGATTTGAACCCATGTACTCCGACTCCAAAGCCCGGTCTCTACCCACTGATCCACGCTGCTTCTCCAATCAATCAATCAATCGTATTTATTGAGCATGTACTGTGGGCAGAGCACTGTGCTAAGCGCATGGGAAGTACAAGCTGGCAACATATAGACACAGTCCCTACCCAACAGTGGGCTCACAGTCTAAAAGGGGGAGACAGAGAACCAAACCAAACATACTAACAAAATAAAATAAATGGAATAGATATGTATAAGTAAAATAGAGTAATAAATATGTACAGACATATATACATATATACAGGTGCTGTGGGGAAGGGAAGGAGGTAAGAAACTGTGGGCTCACAGTCTAAAAGAGGGAGACAGAGAACAAAACCAAACATACTAACAAAATAAAATAAATGGAATAGATATGTACAAGTAAAATAGAGTAATAAATATGTACAGACATATATACAGGTGCTGTGGGGAAGGGAAGGAAGTAAGAAGCAGCGGGCTCACAGTCTAAAAGGGGGAGACAGAGAACAAAACCAAACATACTAACAAAATAAAGTAAATGGAATAGATATGTACAAGTAAAATAGAGTAGTAAATATTTACAGACATATATATAGGTGCCGTGGGGAAGGGAAGGAGGTAAGAAACAGTGGGCTCACAGTCTAAAAGGGGGAGACAGAGAACCAAACCAAACATACTAACAAAATAAAATAAATGGAATAGATATGTACAAGTAAAATAAATAGAGTAATAAATATGTACAGACATATATACAGGTGCCGTGGAGAAGGGAAGGAGGTAAGAAACAGTGGGCTCACAGTCTAAAAGGGGGAGACAGAGAACAAAACCAAACATACTAACAAAATAAAATAAATGGAATAGATATGTACAAGTAAAATAGAGTAATAAATATGTACAGACATATATACATATATACAGGTGCTGTGGGGAAGGGAAGGAGATAAGATGGGATGGAGAAGTCTAGAAGTCTAGAAGACAGTGCTTCTGTGTGTACTGTGTGCTAGAAGCAGCGCTTAGCACACAGTAAGCGCTCTAGAGTAATAAATATGTACAGACATATATACATATATAGATATATACAGGTGCTGTGGGGAAGGGAAGGAGGTAAGATGGGGGATGGAGAAGTCTAGAAGCAATGGCTCAGTGGAAAGAGCCCGGGCTTTGGAGTCAGAGGTCATCGGTTCAAATCCCGGCTCTGCCACTTAGCTGTGTGTGACTTTGGGCAAGTCCCTTCACTTCTCTGGGCCTGAGTTCCCTCATCTGTAAAATGGGGATTAAAACTGTGAGCCCCCCCCGTGGGAAAACCTGATCACCCTTGTAAACCCCCCAGCGCTTAGAACAGTGCTTTGGACATAGTAAGCACTTAATAAATGCCATTATTATCTTCTAGACCGTGAGCCCGCTGTTGGGTAGGGTCTGTCTCTATGTGTTGCCGACTTGGACTTCCCAAGCGCTTAGTCCAGTGCTCTGCACACAGTAAGCGCTCAATAAGTAGGGACTGTCTCTATATGTTGCCGACTTGTACTTCCCAAGCGCTTAGTCCCGTGCTCTGCACACAGTAAGTGCTCAATAAATATGATTGACTGATTGATTGATTGATAGAAGACTGTGCTTCTGTGTGTACTGTGTGCTAGAAGCAGTGCTTAGCACACGGTAAGCGCTCAATAAATACGACTGAATGAATGAATGGACGGATGAATGAATCAATCAATCGTATTTATTGAGCGCTTACTGTGTGCAGAGGACTGTACTACGCGCTTGGGAAGTACAAGATGGCAACACATGGAGACAGTCCCTACCCAACAGTGGGCTCACAGTCTAAAAGGGGGAGACAGAGAACAAAACCAAACATACTAACAAAATAAAATAGACAGACTAGATATGTCCAAGTAAAATAAATAAATAGAGTAATAAATATGCACAAACATATATACAGGTGCTGTGGGGAAGGGAAGGAGGTAAGAAACAGTGGGCTCACAGTCTAAAAGGGGGAGACAGAGAACAAAACCTAACATACTAACAAAATAAAATAGAATAGGTATGTCCAAGTAAAATAAATAGAGTAATAAATATGTACAAACATATATACAGGTGCTGTGGGGAAGGGAAGGAGGTAAGAAACAGTGGGCTCACAGTCTAAAAGGGGGAGACAGAGAACAAAACCAAACATACTACCAAAATAAAATAAATGGAATAGATATGTACAAGTAAAATAAATAGAGTAATAAATATGTACATACATATATACATATATACAGGTGCTGTGGGGAAGGGAAGGAGGTAAGGAACAGTGGGCTCACAGTCTAAAAGGGGGAGACAGAGAACAAAACCAAACATACTACCAAAATAAAACAGATAGAATAGATATGCACAAGTAAAATAGAGTAATAAATATGTACAAACATATATACATATGAATCATCATCATCAATCGTATTTATTGAGCGCTTACTGTGTGCAGAGCACTGGACTAAGCGCTTGGGAAGTACAAATTGGCAACATATAGAGACAGTTCCTACCCAACATCATCATCGTCATCAATCGTATTTATTGAGCGCTTACTGTGTGCAGAGCACTGGACTAAATACGATTGATTGATTGATTGACTAAGCGCTTGGGAAGTACAAGTTGCCAAATATTGAGACAGTCCCTCCCCAACAGTGGGCTCACAGTCTAAAAGGGGGAGACAGAGAACAAAACCAAACATACTAACAAAATAAAATAGAGTAGATATGTACAAGTAAAATAGAGTAATAAATATGTACAAACATATATACATGTACTACCAAAATAAAGCAAATAGAATAGATATGCACAAGTAAAATAAATAAATAAATAAATAAATAAATAAATAGAGTAATAAATATGTACAAACATATACTGTGAGCCCACTGTTGGGTAGGGACTGTCCCTATATGTTGCCAATTTGTACTTCCCAAGCGCTCAGTACAGTGCTCTGCACATGGTAAGCGCTCAATACGATTGATGATGATGATGATATACATATATACAGGTACTACCAAAATAAAGCAGATAGAATAGATATGCACAAGTAAAATAAATAATAAATAGAGTAATAAATATGTACAAACATATATACAGGTACTACCAAAATAAAGCAGATAGAATAGATATGCACAAGTAAAATAAATAAATAAATAAATAAATAGAGTAATAAATATGTACAAACATAAATACATATATACAGGTACTACCAAAATAAAGCAGATAGAATAGATATTTTACAAAAGTAAAATAAATAATAAATAGAGCAACAAATATGTACAAACGTATATACATGTACTACCAAAACAAAGCAGATAGAATAGCTATGCACAAGTAAAATAAATAAATAAATAAATAGAGTAATAAATATGTACAAACATATATACAGGTACTACCAAAATAAAGCAGATAGAATAGATATGCACAAGTAAAATAAATAAATAGGGTAATAAATATGTACAAACATATATACAGGTACTACCAAAATAAAGCAGATAGAATAGATAGGCACAAGTAAAATAAATAATAAATAGAGTAATAAATATGTACAAACGTGTATACATCTACTACCAAAATAAAGCAGATAGAATAGATATGCACAAGTAAAATAAATAATAGAGTAATAAATATGTACAAACGTATATACATGTACTACCAAAATAAAGCAGATAGAATAGATATGCACAAGTAAAATAAATAATAAATAGAGTAATAAATATGTACAAACGTATATACAGGTACTATCAAAATAAAGCAGATAGAATAGCTATGCACAAGTAAAATAAATAAATAAATAAATAAATAAATAGAGTAATAAATATATAAAAACATATATACAGGTACTACCAAAATAAAGCAGAAAGAATAGATATGCACAAGTAAAATAAATAAATAAATAAATAGAGTAATAAATATGTACAAGCGAATATAAACATATACAGGTACTATCAAAATAAAGCAGATAGAATAGATATGCACAAGTAAAATAAATAATAAATAGAGTAATAAATATGTACAAACATATATACATGTACTACCAAAATAAAGCAGATAGAATAGATACGCACAAGTAAAATAAATAAATAAATAAACAGAGTAATAAATATGTACAAGTATATATACATATATACAGGTACTACCAAAATAAAGGAGATAGAATAGATATACACAAGTAAAATAATGAATAGAGTAATAAATATGTACAAACGTATATACATGTACTACCAAAATAAAGCAGATAGAATAGATATACACCAGTAAAATAAATAATAAATAGAGTAATAAATATGTACAAACGTATATACAGGTACTACCAAAATAAAGCAGATAGAATAGCTATGCACAAGTAAAATAAATAAATAAATAAAGAGTAATAAATATGTACAAACGTATATACAGGTACTACCAAAATCATGCAGATAGAATAGATATGCACAAGTAAAATAAATAAATAAATAGAGTAATAAATATGTACAAACATATACTGTGAGCCCACTGTTGGGTAGGGCCCGTCCCTATATGTTGCCAATTTGTACTTCCCAAGCGCTTAGTACAGTGCTCTGCACATGGTAAGCGCTCAATAAATACGATTGATGATGATATATACAGGTACTACCAACATCAAGCAGATAGAATAGATATGCAGAAGTAAAATAAATAATGAATAGAGTAATAAATATGTACAAACATATATACGGGTACTACCAAAATAAAGCAGATAGAATAGATATGCACAAGTAAAATAAATAAAGTAATAAATATGTACAAACATATATCGTGAGCCCACTGTTGGGTAGGGACTGTCCCTATATGTTGCCAATTTGTACTTCCCAAGCGCTTAGTCCAGTGCTCTGCACATGGTAAGCGCTCAATACGACTGATGATGATATACATATATACAGGTACTACCAAAATCAAGCAGATAGAACAGATATGCACAAGTAAAATAAATAAATAAATAGAGTAATAAATATGTACAAACATATACTGTGAGCCCACTGTTGGGTAGGGCCCGTCCCTATATGTTGCCAATTTGTACTTCCCAAGCGCTTAGTACAGTGCTCTGCACATGGTAAGCGCTCAATACGATTGTTGATGATGATGATATACATATATGCAGGTACTGCCAAAATCAAGCAGATAGAATAGATATGCCCAAGTAAAATAAATAGAGTAATAAATATGTACAAACATATACTGTGAGTTGGGTAGGGACTGTCCCTATTTGTTGCCAATTTGTACTTCCCAAGCGCTTAGTACAGTGCTCTGCACATGGTAAGCGCTCAATACGATTGTTGATGATGATGATATACATATATGCAGGTACTGCCAAAATCAAGCAGATAGAATAGATATGCCCAAGTAAAATAAATAATAGAGTAATAAATATGTACGAACATATATACGGGGATGAATGACCCCGGTGGCGTCCCCAACGTGTCCCACACCCGAGTCCTCACCTCATCAGCGCTCAGCTCCTCCATCGCCTTCCTCTTAATGGTGAAAAGAGTTGAGGGGGAAAAGACCCTTTTGTTTTTTTTCCCTTTTTCTTTCCTTTTTCTTTCCTCTCCCCCCTCGCGTGGAGCCGTTCGGGAGAGGGGGAGAGGCTGGTCCGGAGGCCTGGTCCCCCCCGGGGGGGGCGGGAGGGCGGGCAGCGGGGTTAGCAGAAGTGCATCGTCAGAGGTTGGCCAGGCCGGGAGGCCGGGGACCGGAAGTCGCCCCCCTGGACTGTAGTGGACGCAAGAGGGCCGGGCCGCACGCCGAGGAGGAGGGCCTGGCCTGGTCGTCGCCGCCGTTCCCCCGCGTCGGGGCCGGCTCCTCGTGGCGGCCTGGCTAGCCCCGAGGCGACGGGCCCCCCCGGCCACGCGGGCGAGGCCCGGCTGCCACCATGGACGCCTTAGCAGGCCCCGGCTGCGGAGGCCGGGCGACGGAGAGGACGGGGTTCCCGCGGCCGCGTCGACCAACCTTCCCCTCAGTCCGCTCTCGCCCCCTGCCCCGCCATTATTCATCAAAACAACGGGGCGGCCATCTTGGAAGGGGGCACGTGACCCCCGCCCGCCGCCGCCGCCGCCGCCGCCGCCATCGCCCGGCGCGCGGAGGAGGCGGCCAATCAGAAGCGGCCTTACCTCAGGCGCTTTCGGTCATTCATTCATTCCTTCGATCGTCTTTATGGAGCGCTCGCTGTGTGCTAAGCGCTGGGGAAGGACAAGTTGAGGAGGCGGCCAATCAGAAGCGGCCTTACCTCAGGCCTTTTCGTTCATTCATTCATTCCTTAGTACGGTTCCTTAGTCCCTTAGCGCTTAGTACAGTGCTCTGAACACAGTAAGCGCTCAATAAATACAATTGATGATGATGATGATGACAAGTTGAGGAGGCGGCCTTCCCTCAGGCGTTTTCAGTCATTCATTCATTCCTTCGGTCGTCTTTATGGAGCGCTCAATGTGTGCTAAGCGCTGGGGAAGGACAAGTTGAGGAGGCGGCCAGTCAGAAGCGGCCTTACCTCAGGCGCTTTCGGTCATTCATTCATTCCTTAGTACGGTTCCTTAGTCCCTTAGCGCTTAGTACAGTGCTGTGCACACAGTAAGCGCTCAATAAATACGATTGATGATGATGATGATGACAAGTTGAGGAGGCGGCCTTCCCTCAGGCGCTTTCAGTCATTCATTCATTCCTTCGGTCGTCTTTATGGAGCGCTCGCTGTGTGCTAAGCGCTGGGGAAGGACAAGTTGAGGAGGCGGCCAATCAGAAGCGGCCTTACCTCAGGCGCTTTCGTTCATTCATTCATTCCTTAGTACGGTTCCTTAGTCCCGTAGCGCTTAGTACAGTGCTCTGCACACAGTAAGCGCTCAATAAATACGATTGATGATGATGATGACAAGTTGAGGAGGCGGCCTTCCCTCAGGCGCTTTCAGTCATTCATTCATTCCTTCGATCGTCTTTATGGAGCGCTTGCTGTGTGCTAAGCGCTTGGGAAGGACATGTTGAGGGAGTGGCCTTCCCTCAGGCGCTTTCAGTCATTCATTCATTCCTTCGGTCGTCTTTATGGAGCGCTCGCTGTGTGCTAAGCACTTGGGAAGGACAAGCTGAGGAAGCGGCCAATCAGAAGCAGCCTTACCTCAGGCGCTTTCAGTCATTCATTCATTCCTTAGTATGGTTCCTTAGTCCCATAGCGCTTAGTACAGTGCTCTGCACATAGTAAGCGCTCAATAAATACGATTGATGATGATGATAAGTTGAGGAGGCGGCCTTCCCTCAGGCGCTTTCAGTCATTCATTCATTCATTCCTTCGATCGTCTTTATGGAGCGCTTACTGTGTGCCAAGCGCTTGGGAAGGACATGTTGAGGGAGCGGCCTTCCCTCAGGCGCTTTCAGTCATTCATTCATTCCTTCGATCGTCTTTATGGAGCGCTCGCTGTGTGCTAAGCGCTGGGGAAGGACAAGTTGAGGAGGCGGCCAATCAGAAGCGGCCTTACCTCAGGCGCTTTCGTTCATTCATTCATTCCTTAGTACGGTTCCTTAGTCCCGTAGCGCTTAGTACAGTGCTCTGCACATAGTAAGCGCTCAATAAATACGATTGATGATGATGATAAGTTGAGGAGGCGGCCTTCCCTCAGGCGCTTTCAGTCATTCATTCATTCCTTCGATCGTCTTTATGGAGCGCTTACTGTGTGCCAAGCGCTTGGGAAGGACATGTTGAGGGAGCGGCCTTCCCTCAGGCGCTTTCAGTCATTCATTCATTCCTTCGGTCGTCTTTATGGAGCGCTCGCTGTGTGCTAAGCGCTGGGGAAGGACAAGTTGAGGAGGCGGCCAATCAGAAGCGGACTTACCTCAGGCGCTTTCAGTCATTCATTCATTCCTTCAGTCGTATTTATGGAGCGCTTGCTGTGTGCTAAGCGTTTGGGAAGGACAAGTTGAGGAGGCGGCCAATCAGAAGCGGCCTTCCCTCAGGCGCTTTCAGTCAGTCATTCATTCCTTCAATCGTATTTATGGAGCGCTTGCTGTGTGCTAAGCGCTTGGGAAGGACAAGTTGAGGAGGCAGCCAATCAGAAGCGGCCTTCCCTCAGGCGCTTTCAGTCATGCATTCATTCCTTGAATCGTATTTATGGAGCGCTTACTGTGTGCTAAGCGCTTGGGAAGGACAAGTTGAGGAGGCAGCCAATCAGAAGCGGCCTTCCCTCAGGCGCTTTCAGTCAGTCATTCATTCCTTCAATCGTCTTTATGGAGCGCTCGCTGTGTGCTAAGCGCTGGGGAAGGACAAGCTGAGGAGGCGGCCAATCAGAAGCGGCCTTCCCTCAGGCACTTTCAGTCATTCATTCATTCCTTAGTACGGTTCCTTAGTGCCTTAGCGCTTAGTACAGTGCTCTGCACACAGTAAGCGCTCAATAAATACGATTGATGATGATGATGACAAGTTGAGGAGGCGGCCTTCCCTCAGGCATTTTCAGTCATTCATTCATTCCTTCCTTCAGTCGTCTTTATGGAGCGCTTACTGTGTGCCAAGCGGTTGGGAAGGACATGTTGAGGGAGCGGCCTTCCCTCAGGCGCTTTCAGTCATTCATTCATTCCTTCGGTCGTCTTTATGGAGCGCTCGCTGTGTGCTAAGCGCTGGGGAAGGACAAGTTGAGGAGGCGGCCAATCAGAAGCGGACTTACCTCAGGCACTTTCAGTCATTCATTCATTCCTTCAGTCGTATTTATGGAGCGCTTGCTGTGTGCTAAGCGTTTGGGAAGGACAAGTTGAGGAGGCGGCCAATCAGAAGCGGTCTTCCCTCAGGCGCTTTCAGTCAGTCATTCATTCCTTCTATCGTATTTATGGAGCGCTTGCTGTGTGCTAAGCGCTTGGGAAGGACAAGTTGAGGAGGCAGCCAATCAGAAGCGGCCTTCCCTCAGACGCTTTCAGTCATGCATTCATTCCTTGAATCGTATTTATGGAGCGCTTACTGTGTGCTAAGCGCTTGGGAAGGACAAGTTGAGGAGGCGGCCAATCAGAAGCGGCCGTCCCTCAGGCGCTTTCAGTCAGTCATTCATTCCTTCGATCGTCTTTATGGAGCGCTTGCTGTGTGCTAAGCGCTTGGGAAGGACAAGTTGAGGAGGCGGCCTTCCCTCAGGCGCTTTCAGTCATTCATTCATTCCTTCAGTCGTCTTTATGGAGCACTTACTGTGTGCTAAGCGCTTGGGAAGGACAAGTTGAGGAGGCGGCCAATCAGAAGCGGCCTTCCCTCAGGCGCTTTGTCATTCATTCATTCCTTCAGTCGTATTTATGGAGCTCTTACTGTGTGCTAAGCGCTTGGGAAGGACAAGTTGAGGAAGCGGCCTTCCCTCAGGCGCTTTCAGTCATTCATTCATTCCTTCAATCGTCTTTATGGAGCGCTTACTGTGTGCTAAGCGCTTGGGAAGGACAAATTGAGGAGGCGGCCAATCAGAAGCGGCCTTCCCTCAGGTGCTTTCGTTCATTCATTCATTCCTTCAGTCGTCTTTGTGGAGCACTTACTGTGTGCTAAGCGCTTGGGAAGGACAAGTTGAGGAAGCGGCCTTTCCTCAGGCGCTTTCAGTCATTCATTCATTACTTCAATCGTATTTATGGAGCACTTACTGTGTGCTAAGCGCTTGGGAAGGACAAGTTGAGGAGGCGGCCTTCCCTCAGGCGTTTTCAGTCATTCATTCATTCCTTCAATCGTCTTTATGGAGCGCTTGCTGTGTGCTAAGCGCTTGGGAAGGACAGGTTGAGGAAGCGGCCTTCCCTCAGGCGCTTTCAGTCATTCATTCATTCCTTCAGTCGTATTTATGGAGCGCTTGCTGTGTGGTAAGCGCCTGGGAAGGACAAGTTGAGGAGGCGGCCAATCAGAAGCGGCCTTCCCTCAGGCGCTTTCAGTCATTCATTCATTCCTTCAATCGTATCTATGGAGCGCTTACTGCATGCTAAGCGCTTGGGAAGGACAAGTTGAGGAGGCGGCCAATCAGAAGCGGCCTTTTTTTATGGCATTTGTTAAACGCTTACTATGTGCAAAGCACTGTTCTAAGCGCTGGGGGATAATGTGATCAAGTTGTCCCACGTAGGGCTCACAGTCTTAATCCCCATTTTTACATATGAGGTAACTGAGGCTCAGAGAAGTTAAGTGACTTGCCCAAGGTCACACAGCAGACTTGTGGAGGAGCCGGGATTCGAACCCACGACCTTTAACTCCAAAGCCTGTGCTCTTCCCACTGAGCCAGGCTGCTTCTCTCAGCGTGTGTGCTAAGCGCTTGGGAAAGACAAGTTAAGGAGGCAGCCAATCAGAAGCGGCCTTCCCTCAGGCGCTTTCAGTCAGGCATTCATTCCTTCAATCGTATTTATGGAGCGCTTACTGTGTGCTAAGCGCTTGGGAAGGACAAGTTAAGGAGGCAGCCAATCAGAAGCGGCCTTCCCTCAGGCGCTTTCAGTCATGCATTCATTCCTTCAATCGTATTTATGGAGCGCTTGCTGTGTGCTAAGCGCTTGGGAAGGACAAGTTGAGGAGGCGGCCTTCCCTCAGGCGCTTTCAGTCATTCATTCATTCCTTCAGTCGTCTTTATGGAGCGCTCGCTGTGTGCTAAGCGCTTGGGAAGGACAAGTTGAGGAGGCGGCCAATCAGAAGCGGCCTTACCTCAGGCGCTTTCCTTCATTCATTCATTCCTTCAATCGTATTCATTCATTCAATCGTATTTATTGAGCGCTTTCTGTGTGCAGAGCACTGTACTAAGCGCTTGGGAAGTACAAGCTGGCAACGTCTAGAGACGGTCCCTACCCAACAGCGGGCTCACAGTCTAGAAGACATTCATTCGTATTTATGGAGAGCTTGCTGTGTGCTAAGCGCTTGGGAAGGACAAGCTGAGGAGGTGGCCAATCAGAAGCAACCTTACCTCAGGAGCTTTCAGTCATTCATTCATTCCTTCAATCGTATTTATGGAGCACTTACTGTGTGCTAAGCGCTTGGGAAGGACAAGTTGAGGAGGCGGCCTTCCCTCACGCGCTTTCAGTCATTCATTCATTCATTCCTTCAATCGTATTTATGGAGCGCTTACTGCGTGCTAAGCGCTTGGGAAGGACAAGTTGAGGAGGCGGCCAATCAGAAGCGGCCTTCCCTCAGGCGTTTTCAGTCATTCATTCATGCCTTCAGTCGTATTTATGGAGCGCTTGCTGTGTGCTAAGCGCTGGGGAAGGACAAGTTGGCAACGTATAGACACGGTCCCTACCCAACAGTGGGCTCACAGTCTAGAAGGGGGAGACAGACAACAAAGCAAAACATATTAACAAAATAAAATAAATAGAATAGGTATGTACAAGTAAAATAAAAAAAATAAATAAATAGAGTAATAAATATGTACAAACATATATACATATACAGAAACAAAGCATATTAACAAAATAAAATAAATAGAATAGCAAATATGTACAAGTAAATAGAGTAATAATAATAATAGCTTACTATGTGCAATCAATCAATAATCGTATTTATTGAGCGCTTACTCTGTGCAGAGCACTGGACTAAGCGCTTGGGAAGTACAAGTTGGCAACATATAGAGACAGTCCCTACCCAACGGTGGGCTCACAGTCTAGAAGGGGGAGACAGAGAACAAAACCAAACATATTAACAAAATAAAATAGAATAGGTTATGTACAACTAAAATAAATAAATAAATAAATAGAGTAATAAATATGTACAAACATATATACATATATACAGAAACAAAGCATATTAACAAAATAAAGTAAATAGAATAGTAAATATGTACAAGTAAATAGTCATAAATCTGTTGGGTAGGGACCGTCTCTATATTGTCAACTTGTAATAATAATAATAATAATGGCATTTATTAAGCACTTACTATGTGCAAAGCACTGTTCTAAGCGCTGGGGAGGTTACAAAGTGATCAGGTTGTCCCACAGGGGGCTCACAGTCTTAATCCCCATTTTACAGATGAGGTAACTGAGGCCCAGAGAAGTGAAGTGACTTGCCCAAAGTCACACAGCTGGCAATTGGCGGAGTCAGGATTTGAACCCATGACCTCTGACTCCAGAGCCTGTGCTCTTTCCACTGAGCCATGCTGCTTCTCTAAAAATCTGTTGGGTAGGGACCGTCTCTCTATGTTACCAACTTGTAATAATAACAATAATGACGGCATTTATTAAGCGCTTACTATGTGCAAAGCACTGTTCTAAGCGCTGGAGAGGTTACAAGGTGATCAGGTTGTCCCACGGGGGGGGCTCACAGTCTTCATCCCCATTTTACAGATGAGGGAACTGAGGCCCAGAGCAGTGAAGTGACTTGCCCAAAGTCACACTGCTGACAATTGGCGAGTCGGGATTTGAACCCATGACCTCTGACTCCAAAGCCCGGGCTTTGTACAAACATATATACAGGTGCTGTGGGGAGGGGAAGGAGGTAGGGTGAGGGGGATGGGGAGGAAGGGCCAGTAAGCACTTAAATACCACAATTAATATTATTAGAGACTTCTAGACTGTAAGCCCACTGTTGGGTAGGGACTGTCTCTATATGTTGCCAACTTGTACATCCCAAGCGCTTAGTATAGTGCTCTGCACACAGTAAGCGCTCAATAAATACGATTGATGAGGATGATGATTAGAGACTTCTAGACTGTGAGCCCACTGTTGGGTAGGGACCGTCTCTATATGTTGCCAACTTGTACATCCCAAGCGCTTAGTACGGTGCTCTGCACACAGTAAGCGCTCAATAAATACGATTGATTGATTGATTAGAGGAGATTCTGAATGGGGTGGCTATATTGGGGTGCTTCTGGAACCTTTGAGACTTTTGTTTTTGTTAAGGGTTTACTATGTGCCAGGAACTCTCCCCCTTCTAGACTGTGAGCCCCTTGCTGGGTAGGGACCGTCTCCATATGTTGCCAACCTGTACTTCCCAAGCGCCTAGCACAGTGCTCTGCACACAGCAAGCGCTCAACAAATACGATTGTTGGGTAGGGACCGTCTCTATCTGTTGCCAACTTGTACTTCCCAAGGAAGTGCCCACTGTTGAGTAGGGACCGTCTCTATCTGTTGCCAACTTGTACTTCCCAAGCGCTTAGTCCAGTGCTCTGCACACGGTAAGCGCTCAGTAAATACGATTGAATGAATGAATGAATGAAAAGTTGTTGCCAACTTGTACTTCCCAAGCGCTTAGTACAGTGCTCTGCACACAGTAAGCGCTCAGTAAATACGATTGAATGAATGAATGAAAGAAAAGTTGTTGCCAACTTGTACTTCCCAAGCGCTTAGTACAGTGCTCTGCTCACAGTAAGCGCTCAATAAATTTCTAGAGTGTTGGGTAGGGACCATCTCTATATGTTGCCAACTTGGACTTCCCAAGCGCTTACTACAGTGCTCTGCACACGGTAAGCACTCAATAAATTTCTAGACTGTGAGCCCGCTGTTGGGTAGAGACTGTCTCTATCTGTTGCCAACTTGTACTTCCCAAGCGCTTAGTCCAGTGCTCTGCACACGGTAAGTGCTCAGTAAATACGATTGAATGAATGAATGAAAAGTTGTTGCCAACTTGTACTTCCCAAGCGCTTAGTACAGTGCTCTGCACACAGTAAGCGCTCAATAAATTTCTAGAGTGTTGGGTAGGGACTGTCTCTATATGTTGCCAACTTGTACTTCCCAAGCGCCTAGTCCATTGCTCTGCACACAGTAAGCGCTCAATAAATACGATTGAATGAATGAATGAATGAAAAGTTGTTGCCAACTTGTACTTCCCAAGCGCTTAGTACAGTGCTCTGCACACGGTAAGCACTCAATAAATTTCTAGACTGTGAGCCCGCTGTTGGGTAGAGACTGTCTCTATCTGTTGCCAACTTCTACTTCCCAAGCGCTTAGTCCAGTGCTCTGCACACGGTAAGTGCTCAGTAAATACGATTGAATGAATGAATGAAAAGTTGTTGCCAACTTGTACTTCCCAAGCGCTTAGTACAGTGCTCTGCACACAGTAAGCGCTCAATAAATTTGTAGAGTGTTGGGTAGGGACTGTCTCTATATGTTGCCAACTTGTACTTCCCAAGCGCCTAGTCCATTGCTCTGCACACAGTAAGCGCTCAATAAATACGATTGAATGAATGAATGAATGAAAAGTTGTTGCCAACTTGTACTTCCCAAGCGCTTAGTACAGTGCTCTGCACACGGTAAGCGCTCAATAAATTTCTAGACTGTGAGCCCACTGTTGGGTAGGGACCACCTCTATATGTTGCCAACTTGGACTTCCCAAGCGCTTAGTCCAGTGCTCTGCACACGGTAAGCGCTCAATAAATACAATTGAATGAATGAAAAGTTGTTGCCAACTTGTACTTCCCAAGTGCTTAGTACAGTGATCTGCACATGGTAAGCGCTCAATAAATACGATTGAATGAATGAATGAATGAAAAGTTGTTGCCGACTTGTACTTCCCAAGCGCTTAGTACAGTGCTCTGCACACGGTAAGCGCTCAATAAATTTCTAGACTGTGAGCCCGCTGTTGGGTAGGGACCGTCTCTATCTGTTGCCAACTTGTACTTCCCAAGCGCTTAGTACAGTGCTCTGCATATGGTAAGCGCTCAATAAATTCGATTGAATGAATGAATGAATGAAAAGTTGTTGCCAACTTGTACTTCCCAAGCGCTTAGTACAGTGCTTTGCACACAGTAAGCGCTCAATAAATTTCTAGACTTAGCCCGCTGTTGGGTAGGGACGACCTCTATATGTTGCGAACTTGTACTTCCCAAGCGCTTAGTACAGTGTTCTGCATATGGTAAGCGCTCAATAAATTTCTAGACTGTGAGCCCACTGTTGGGTAAGGACCATCTCTCCATGTTGCCAACTTGTACCTCCCAAGCGCTTAGTCCAGTGCTCTGCACACAGTAAGCGCTCAATAAATACGACTGAATGAATGAATACGATTGAATGAATGAATGAATACCCAACAGCGGGCTCACAGTCTAGAAGAGGGAGACAGACAACAAAACAAAACATATTAACAAAATTCATTCATTCATATTTATTCATTCATTCATTCAATAATGTTTATTGAGCGCTTACTGTGTGCAGAGCACTGTACTAAGCGCTTGGGAAGTGCAAGTTGGCAACATATAGAGATGGTCCCTACCCAACAGTGGGCTCTGAGCTCTTACTGTGTGCAGAGCACTGTACTAAGCGCTTGGGAAGTACAAGTTGGCAACATAGACAGTCCCTACCCAACAGTGGGCTTACATTCATTCATTCAACCGTTTTTTATTGAGCGCTTACTGTGTGCAGAGCACTGTACTAAGCGCTTGGGAAGTACAAGTTGGCAACATAGACGGTCCCTACCTAACCGCGGGCTCACATTCATTCATTCATTCAATCGTATTTATTGAGCGTTTACTGTGTGCAGAGCACTGTACTAAGCGCTTGGGAAGTACAAGTTGGCAACATAAAGAGACGGTCCCTACCCAACTGCGGGCTCACATTCATTCATTCATTCAACCGTATTTATTGAGCGCTTACTGTGTGCAGAGCACTGTACTAAGCGCTTGGGAAGTACAAGTTGGCAACATCTAGAGACGGTCCCTACCCAACAGCGGGCTCACAGTCTAGAAGGGGGAGACAGACAACAAAAAACCGGACATATTAACAAAATAAAATATGTACAAATAAAATAAAGAGTAATAAATAATAATAATAATAATGATGGCATTTGTTAAGCGCTTACTATGTGCGAAGCACTGTTCTAAGCGCTGGATCTGTACAAACATATATACAGGTGCTGTGGGGAGGGGAAGAAAGTAATGCGGTGGGGGGAGGAAGGAGGGGGCTCAGTCTGGGAAGGCCTCCTGGAAATAAAATAAATAGAATAAATATGTACAAGTAAAATAAATAAATAAATCTGTACAAACATATATACAGGTGGTGTGGGGAGGGGAAGGAGGTAGGGATGGGGACGGGGATATGGCGGGGGAAAGCTGGGCCTCCGACTCCCTTAGCAACAGCACAGAGGAGGGACGGGACAGACAAGGTGGGGCGGGAAGAGGGAGACATGGAAGGAACCGAGGAAAAAGTCAGGAAGGGAGAAGGACAGGGAAAAGGGGCTGGAGAGGAGGAGATGGACAAGCGTCTTCAGGGAGAGAAAGAGGAAGCACAAAGAAGGATGAGGAGGCAGGGCAGAGGGGGAAGAGAAAGCTCAAGGAGCCAAAATTCAAAAAAAAAAAAATCCAGGATTTGGATTTATGGAAAGAACACAGGCTTGGGAGTCAAAGGTCATGGGTTCGAATCCTTGTTCCTCCACTTCATTCATTCAATCGTATTTATTGAGCACTTACTGGGTGCAGAGCGCTGTGCTAGGGCTTGGGAAGTACAAGTTGGCAACATTCATCCATTCAGTCGTGTTTATTGAGAGCTTACTGGGTGCAGAGCACTGTACCAAGCGCTTGGGAAGTCCAAGTTGGCAACATAGAGAGATGGTCCCTAAGCGCTTGGGAAGTCCAAGTTGGCAACATAGAGAGACGGTCCCTACCCAAGAGCGGGCTCATAGTCTAGAAGGGGGAGACAGACGACAAAACAGAACATATTAACAAAATAAAATAAATAGAATAAATATGTACAAGTAAAATAGAGTAATAAATCTGTACAAACATATATACAGGTGCTGTGAGGAGGGGGAGAGGGAAAGGGGACATGGCGGGGGGAAAGCTGGGCCGCCGACTCCCTTAGCAACAGCGCGGAGGAGGGACGGGATAGACACGGTGGGGCAGGAAGAGGGAGACATGGAAGGAGCCGAGGAAAAAGTCAGGGCAACAGGAAGGGAGAAGGACAGGGAAAAGGGATTGGAGAGGAGGAGATGGACACGCGCCTTCAGGGAGAGAAGGAAGAAGCACAAAGAAGGATGAGGAGACAGGGCAGAGGGGGAAGAGAAAGCTTGAGGAGCCAAAATTAAAAAAAAAAAAAATCCAGGATTTGGATTTGTGGAAAGAACACGGGCTTGGGAGTCAAAGGTCATGGGTTCGAATCCTTGTTCCACCACCTCATTCATTCAATCGTATTTATTGAGCACTTACTGGGTGCAGAGCACTGGACTAAGCTCTTGGGAAGTACAAGTTGGCAGCATCTAGAGACGGTCCCTACCCAACAACGGGCTCACGGTTTAGAAGAAGGTCACACTTAGCTGTGTGACCTTGGGCAGGCCACTTAACTTCTCTGGGCCTCAGTGACCTCATCTGTAAGATGGGGATTAAGACTGTGAGACCCATGTGGGACAACCTGATCACTTTGTATCCCCCCCCGCCCTGAGCTTACAGCAGTGCTTTGCACATAGTAAGCACTCAATAAATGCCATCATCATTATTATTATTATTATTCTCTGGGCCTCAGTTCCCTCACCTGTAAAATGGGGGTTAAGACCTTGAGCCCCACGTAGGACAACCTGATTGCATCCCCCAAGAGCTTAGAACAGTGCTTGGCACATAGTAAGCGCTTAACAAATATCATTGTGCACATAGTAAGCACTGAACAAATGCCACTATTATTATTATTATTATTATCATCATTATTATTATTATTTAGCTTTCCTGGAACCAGTCACGCTGTTACCAGCCTCTGTGAGAGTTCTTATTTTAATCCACTGGAGCTGGGGTGTTTTTGTGTGTTCCCCCTCACAGATTTTAAAATAAAATCATCACTTTTCATTTCTGGTCGTGGATTTCGGGGAGTTGTTTTCCAAGACTCTTGATACTGCAGTAGTGAAGGTGTCTCACTGTTAACGTCGTCCTTGTTTTTAGGTCTGTTAAACCCCTCCATCTGTTGCGAGGTAACGTAATTAGCGGGAAAAGCTAAGACGTAGCTAGAATTCCACGTACTGTGCCTTTTGGGATTTCGGACGTACACGGCACTTAGGAATTTTGGAATCTCTTCCCGAGATATAAAACGTGTAAATGAAACAACCCGGAAAACAAGTACAAAATCTCCCAAATGCGCTGACAGTTAAATTTACCATTGAGCCTCCAACTATAAATAACTGGAAGTCACAAAGCGGCCTCGTCAGTTGAAGCAGTAGGCAAATGTGGGTCGGTGAAAAATCCCAGTAAAGAAAGTATACGCTCTGAATGCAAGATATTATGACTATGACGTGTTCCTACTTCGCTATATTAAATGTTCCCTTTCTGAGTTGAATCTTCAAACGGGGGTTCCGTAATTAGAGCCGTTCCATTTCATTTAAAATTTATTGAATTCAGAAACCGGCCTGCTGAGTATCGAGGGAATTGACCAGCAAAATGAAGCAACTGGGAGTTGGCCGTAATATCTGGAATTTAGGGTGGGAATTCTGAAAGAGAGACCTCTGATCACTTACCAGGCTCCCTCCCTAGCCTGAAATTCCCCTCCGCAAATCACCAGGATACCCGCAGTTTAGTTCTTCCCCATCTTCAAACCTCTCCTAAAATCCTACCTCTGCCAGGAGGCCTTCCCCAATTAATTCCTAACATAATAATAATAATAATGGTATTTGTTAAGCGCTTACTATGTGCAAAGCACTGTTCTAAGCGCTGGGGAGGTTACAAGGTGATCAGGTTGTCCCCGGCGGGGGGGCTCACAGTTTTAATCCCCATTTTACAGATGAGGTAACTGAGGCCCAGAGAAGTTCACTGCGGAGAAGCAGTGTGGCTCAGTGGAAAGAGCCCGGGCTTTGGAGTCAGAGGTCATGGGTTCCAATCCCGGCTCCACCAACTGTCAGCTGTTTGACTTTGGGCAAGTCACTTCTCTGCGCCTCAGTTCCCTCATCTGTAAAACGGGGATTGACTGTGAGCCCCCTGTGGGACAAACTGATCACCTTGTAACCTCCTCAGCGCTTAGAACAGTGCTTCGCACATAGTAAGCGCTTAATAAATGCTATTATTAGTATTAAGCGACTTGCCCAAAGTCACACAGCTGACAAGTGGCGGAGCTGGGATTTGAACCCATGACCTCTGACTCCAAAGCCCGGGCTCTTTCCACCGAGCCACGCTGCAACCCTACAGCCACCCTTAGCACTTAAGCATAGAGGAGGAGGAGTAATGGTATTTATAGATCAATCAATCAATCAATCGTGTTTATTGAGCGCTTACTATGTGCAGAGCACTGGACTAAGCGCTTGGGAAGTACAAATTGGCAACATATAGAGACGGTCCCTACCCAACAGTGGGCTCACAGTCTGAAAGGGGGAGACAGAGAACAAAACCAAACATACTAACAAAATAAAATAAATAGAATAGATAGGTACAAGTAAAATAAATAAACAATAAATAGATGCCCATTGAGTTCAACGCAGTGTACTAAGCAGTTGGGAAACTGGGCAGTGTAATAGACAGAACACGGGCCTGTAAATCACAAGGACCTGGGTTCTAATCTCACGCCACCGCACGTCTCCTGTGTGACTTTAGGCACATCACTTAATTTCTCCGGGCCTCAGTTCCCTCATCAGTAAATTGGGGACTGACACTGTGATTATCTTATCTCCCCCAACACTTAGTACAGTGCCTGACACATAGTAAGCGCCTAACGAATACCATTAAAAAAGAAAACAAGGCACCACAGAAGCCTGTAATGTGTTCCCAGGATAATGGAGTTTACATTCTAATGGTGGAAACAAATATAAAAATATTTACAAACAGTGAAATCAGAATTAGTGACCTGAATGTTCAGTTAAAACATACATATATATCCAAGCGTATCCATCTCCCCCTTCTAGACTGTGAGCCCACTGTTGGGTAGGGACTGTCTCTATATGTTGCCAACTTGTCCTTCCCAAGCGCTTAGTACAGTGCTCTGCATACAGTAAGCGCTCAATAAATACGATTGATTGATTAGTACAGTGCTCTGCACACAGTAAGCGCTCAATAAATATGATTGATTGATTGATTCAAGTGTGGAGGACAGGTATAGAAACACGAGCGCAAGAGACAGTTGTTGGGCTGATGTGACTCAGGGGGTGGATAATTCGTGGCTCAGTGGAAAGAGCCCGGGCTTTGGAGTCAGAGGTCATGGGTTCGAATCCCGACTCGGCCACATGTCTGCTGTGTGATCTTGGGCAAGTCACTTAACTTCTCTGGGCCTCAGTTCCCTCATCTGTAAAATGGGGATTAAGGCTGTGAGCCCCACAGGGGACAACCTGATCACCCTGTCTCCTCCCCAGCGCTTAGAACAGTGCTTTGCACTGAAGCAAAAGTGCCCGGGCTTTGGAGTCAGGGGTCATGGGTTCAAATCTCAGCTCTGCCAATTGTCAGCTGTGTGACTTTGGGCAAGTCACTTCACTTCTCTGGGCCTCAGGTACCTCATCTGGAAAATGGGGATTAAGACTGTGAGCCTGATTACCTTGTAACCTCCCCAGGGCTTAGAACAGTACTTTGCACATAGTAAGTGCTTAATAAATGCCATCATTATTATTATTATTATTATTTGCACATAGTAAGCGCTTAACAAATGCCAATTATTATTATTATTATTATTATTATTATTATTAATTAGTTGGAGGAGGTGGGATTTGGAGGGAAGGGGGTTCCAATCTGGAAGCCAGCTGGAGCAAGGGGTCGGAGGCGGGCAGGATGAGGATGGAGTACGGTCGGAAACTGAACTTGAAGATTGGGGAGGAGGGAAATACGTGCTGAGTGACTATCAGTACGATGACCGGGGCAGCAATCCGGAGTATGGGCTGAAGAGGGAAGAGGCAGGGAAACTGATGAGGAGACTGATTCGGGAAGTAAGCCATGACGTGACCAGTGGGAAGCAGCATGGCCTAATCAATCAATCAATCAATCAATCGCATTTATTGAGCGCTTACTGTGTGCAGAGCACTGGACTAAGCACTTGGGAAGTACAAGTTGGCAACATATAGAGACGGTCCCTACCCAACAGTGGGCTCACAGTCTAAAAGGGAAAGAGGACGGGCCAGGAAATCGGAGCACCAGAATTCCAATCCCAGCTCCACCACTTGTCTGCTGTGTGACCTTGGGCAACTCACTTCAATTCTCTGGGCCTCAGTTACCTCATCTGTAAAGTGGGGATTAAATCCTCAATCAATCAATCAATCAATCAATCGCGTTTATTGAGCGCTTACTGTGTGCAGAGCACTGGACTAAGCGCTTGGGAAGTACAAGTTGGCAACATATAGAGACAGTCCCTACCCGACAGTGGGCTCACAGTCTAAAAGGGAAAGAGGACGGGCCAGGAAATCGGAGCACCGGAATTCCAATCCCAGCTCCGCCACTTGTCTGCTGTGTGACCTTGGGCAACTCACTTCAATTCTCTGGGCCTCAGTTGCCTCATCTGTAAAGTGGGGATTAAATCCTCAATCAATTAATCAATCAATCAATCGTATTTATTGAGCGCTTACTGTGTGCAGAGCACTGGACTAAGCGCTTGGGAAGTACAAGTTGGCAACATATAGAGACAGTCCCTACCCAACAGTGGGCTCACAGTCTAGAAGGGAAAGAGGACGGGCCAGGAAATCAGAGCACCGGAATTCCAATCCCAGCTCCGCCACTTGTCTGCTGTGTGACCTTGGGCAACTCACTTCAATTCTCTGGGCCTCAGTTACCTCATCCGTAAAGTGGGGATTAAATCCTCAATCGATCAATCAATCAATAGTATTTATTGAGCGCTTACTGTGTGCAGAGCACTGGACTAAGCACTTGGGAAATACAAGTTGGCAACATCTAGAGACAGTCCCGACCCAACAGTGGGCTCACAGTCTAAAAGGGAAAGAGGACGGGCCAGGAAATCAGAGCACCGGAATTCCAATCCCAGCTCCGCCACTTGTCTGCTGTGTGACCTTGGGCAACTCACTTCAATTCTCTGGGCCTCAGTTACCTCATCTGTAAAGTGGGGATTAAATTCTCAATCAATTAATCAATCAATCAATCGTATTTATTGAGCGCTTACTGTGTGCAGAGCACTGGACTAAGCACTTGGGAAGTACAAGTTGGCAACATCTAGAGACAGTCCCTACCCAACAGTGGGCTCACAGTCTAAAAGGGAAAGAGGACGGGCCAGGAAATCAGAGCACCGGAATTCCAATCCCAGCTCCGCCACTTGTCTGCTGTGTGACCTTGGGCAACTCACTTCAATTCTCTGGGCCTCAGTTACCTCATCCGTAAAGTGGGGATTAAATCCTCAATCGATCAATCAATCAATCGTATTTATTGAGCGCTTACTGTGTGCAGAGCACTGTACTAAGCGCTTGGGAAGTACAAGTTGGCAACATATAGAGACAGTCCCTACCCAACAGTGGGCTTACAGTCTAGAAGGGGGAGACAGACTGTGTGACTGTGGGCAAGTCACTTAACTTCTCTGTGCTGCAGTTACCTCGTCTGTAAAATGGGGATGAAGGCTGGGAGCCCCATGTGGGACATGGACTGTGACCAACCAGATTAGCTTGTATCCACCACAATGCTTAGGACATTGCCTGGCACGTAATAAGTGATTAACAAATACTATTTTTTTAAAAAGTATAGGATTACACCAAAGTTACAAGCTTCAGTTTCAGGAACAATGATGCTATTGCCAACGGAGATGGGAAAGTTGGGAAGAAGGGAAGACTTATATTTGCCCACTCAGCATGACATAGTGGATAGAACAGGGCCTGGGAATCAGAAGGTCATGGGTTCTAATCCTGACTCTGCCACTTGTCTGCTGTGTGACCTTGGGCAAGTCACTTAACTTCTCTGCACCTCAGTTACCGCAACTGTAAAATGAGGATTGAGACCGTGAGTCCCACATGGGACAGGGACTATGTCCAACCCAACATATTTGTATCCACCCCAGCACGTAGTACAGTGCCTGGCACATTGTAAGTGCTTAACAAATACTGTAATTATTATAATTATTATTAAATCCAATTATTCAGCTGTTCCACCCTGTGATATTTGTACTACCTCTTATTTCCACAGTCTTCATGCTCCCACTATTAGTTAATGATTTTTGTCTTCTTCCCATTAAATTGTAAATTATTTGAAGGCAGGGAATATGTATTTTGTTTCTTTTGTACTCTTCTGAGCACTTAGTATGGTACTTTGCACTCAGTATCGATTGATTAATTGGTAGTAAAAAGATATCAACAGTCACACTAGTGTATTTAAACTGTTTCGCATCCCGAGAGCCCTTTCATCTCTGAATATTCAACTTCTATAAGAAAATATCATCTCTATTTCACAACTAGGAAAACCGAGGCCAGTAATCATCCCAAGATTATGCAAACCAATGTAGCCATCTCTCAGTGATTTTTGTTAGTGGAGAAAGGAAGCATGAATACAAAATAACAGATTAAACCCAACAAGAGGGGTGGCTTGGGATGCTTTGATCAGTGATGCTTACTGAGTAAGTACTAGGTATTGTACTAAGGGTTTCCCCCCATCTGGGCAGTGAGGGAAAGTGGCTCCCCATTTTCAAAACCTTATTATTATTAATAATAATAACGGTATTTGTTAAGTACTTACTATGTGCCTGGCACCGTACGAAGCAATGGGGTAGATACAAGGTAATTGGGTTGTTAATTATGTTGCCTATTTGTACTTCCCAAGCGCTTAGTACAGTGCTCTGCACACAGTAAGCGCTCAATAAATACAATTGATGATGATGATGATGATACATAGTCCCTTTTCCACATTAGACTCACAGTTGTAATCCTCATTTTACAGACAAAGTAACTGAGGCACGGAGAAGTAAAGTGACTTGCCCAAGGCCACACAGCAGACTCATGGTGGTGCTAGAATTAGAATCAGGTCCTTTTTTTTTTTAATGGCATTCATTAAGCGCTTACTACGTGCAAAGCACTGTGCTAAGCACTGGGGAGGTTACAAGGTGATCAGGTTGTCCCGCGGGGGGCTCACAGTCTTCATCCCCATTACAGGTGAGGGAACTGAGGCCCAGAGAAGTTAAGTGACTTGCCCAAAGTCACCCAGCTGACAAGTGGCGGAGCCGGGATTTGAACCCATGACCTCCGACTCCAAAGCCCGGGCTCTTTCCACGGAGCCACGCTGTCCTTCTTACTCCCAGGACCGTGCTCCGTCCACTAGACCCCGCTGCTTCCTTACTGAAGGCCCATCTCCTCCAAGAGACCTTCCTTGCTTCCTTCCTTCATTCAATCATATTTATTCAGCGCTTTACTGTGTGCAGAGCACTGTACTAAGCACTTGGAAAGTACAATTCAGCAAAAAAGAAAGACAATCCCCGCCCACACCGGGCTTATAGTCTAGAAGTGGGAAGACAGACATCAATATGAATAAATAGAATTATGGCTATATACATGCCAAAACATGTAAACCGGCATCAATATAAATAAAAATTATAGATATGTACCTATATACACAAGTGCTGTTGGGAGAGGGGGAGATCAAAGGGAGCGAGTCGGGACAACGCGGAGGGGTGGGGGAGCTGAGGGAAAGAGGGTTTAGTCTGGGAAGGCCTCTTGGAGGAGGTGAGCCTTCAGTAGGGCTTTGAAGGGGGGAAGAACGAGGTACAGTGTGGACGTTAGCAGCAGAGGAGTGTAAGTTGCGGGCTGGGATGTAGGAGAGAAGGGAGGTGAGGTAAGAAGGGGCAAGGAGATGGAGAATTTTAAAGCCAATAGTGAGGAATTTTTGTTTCATATGGAACTTGATGGGCAGCCACTGCAGATTTTTGAGGAGCTGGTGACAAGCCCAGAACGTTTCTGTAGAACGATTGCTTCTCTTCCAGGTTTTACTAGGCATTTCCCGCTTTCAAGTCCTTATTAAAATCACACCTCCTCCATGAGGGCTTCCCCAACTAAGCCCCAAGTTTTCCTGCTCCCTCTCCCTTCTGCATTGCCCTTGCACTTGGATCTGAGCACTTTATTCATTCATTCATATTTATTGAGCGCTTACTGTGTGCAGAGAACTGTACTAAATCATCATCATCATCATCATCAATCGTATTTATTGAGTGCTTACTGTGTGCAGAGCACTGTACTAAGCGCTTGGGAAATACAAGTTGGTAACATATAGAGACGGTCCCTACCAAACAACGGGCTCACAGTCTAGAAGGGGGAGACAGACAACAAAACAAAACAAGTAGACAGGTGTCAATACCATCAGAATAAATGGAATTATAGCTATTTACACATCATTAATAAAATAAATAGAATAGTGAAGATGTACAAGTAAAATAAATAGAGCAATAAATCTGTACAAACATATATACAGGTGCTGTGGGGAGGGGAAGGAGGTAGGGTGCGGGGGATGGGGAGGAGGAGAGGAAAAAGGGGGCTCAGTCTGGGAAGGCCTCCTGGAGGAGGTGAGCTCTCAGTAGGGCTTTGAAGGGAGGAAGAGAGCGAGCTTGGCGGATGTGCGGAGGGAGGGCATTCCAGGCCAGCGGGAGGGCGTGGGCCGGGGGTCAACGGCGGGACAGGTGTGAACGAGGCACAATGAGGAGGTTAGGGGCAGAGGAGCGGAGGGTGTGGGCTGGGCTGGAGAAGGAGAGAAGGGAGGTGAGGTAGGAGGGGGTAAGGTGATGTAGAGCCTTGAGGCCGAGAGTGAGGAGTTTTTGCTTGATGTGTAGGTTGACAGGCAGCCACTGGAGATTTTTGAGGAGGGGAGTAACATGCCCACAGCGTTTCTGCACAGAGAGGATCCAGGCGGCAGCGTGAAGTATAGACTGAAGTGGGGAGAGACAGGAGGATGGGAGATCAGAGAGGAGGCTGATGCAGTAATCCAGTCGGGATAGGATGAGAGCTTGAACCAGCAGGGTAGCAGTTTGGACGGAGAGGAAAGGGCGGATCTTGGCGATGTTGCAGAGTTGAGACCGGCAGGTTTTGGTGATGGATTGGTTGTGAGGGGTGAACGAGAGAATGGAGTCAAGGATGAAACCAAGGTTGCAGGCTTGTGAGACGGGAAGGATGGTAGTGCCATCTACAGTGACGGGAAAGTCAGGGAGAGGGCAGGGTTTGGGAGGGAAGATAAGGAGTTCAGTCTTGGACATATTGAGTTTTAGATGGCGGGCAGACATCCAGATGGAGATGTCCTGAAGGCAGGAGGAGACATGAGCCTGAAGGGAGAGAGAGAGAGCAGGAACAGAGATGCAGATTTGGGTGTCATCAGCGTAGAGATGATAGTTGAAGCCGTGGGAGCGAATGAGTTCACCAAGGGATTGAGTGTAGATAGAGAACAGAAGGGGACCAAGAACTGACCCTTGAGGAACCCCTACAGTAAGGGGATGGGCAGGGGAGGGGGAGCCCGCAAAGGAGACTGAGAATGAACGGACAGAGAGTTAAGAGGAGAACCAGGAGAGGACAGAGTCTGTGAAGCCAAGGTTGGAGAGCGTGTTGAGGAGAAGGGGGTGGTCCACAGTGTCGAAGGCAGCTGAGAGGTAGAGGAGGGTTGGATAGAGTAGGAGCCATTGGATTTGGCAAGAAGGAGGTCATTGGTGACCTTTGAGAGGGCAGTTTTGGTAGAGTGTAGGGGATGGAAGCCAGAATGGAGAGGGTTGAGGAGAGAGTTGGAGTTGAGGAATTCGAGTATTTATTCGTCCCACCCTCAGCATCACAGAACCTCTGTATATATCCCTAATTTATTTTAAGGTCTGTCTCCTCCTCTAGACTACAAGCTCCCTGAGGGCCGGGAACACATCAACTAACTCTGTTGTATTGAACAGTGCTCCACAAAGAGTAACTGCTCAATAAATACAATTGATTGATTGAAATAGGACCTATTCTTCCTACGATGCACATCTATTCCTCACTTCTCTCAGCATCAAGACGAAACTCCTAACCACTGGCTTTAAGATGCTCATATTAGTGTGTCGGGCTTCCGATAAGAGAAGGTTTCTCCACAGACTGATCAGTGATACCCAAAAGCCCAGGTCTCAGTCAGTCAATCGTATCTATTGAGCACTTTCTGTTGGCAGAGCACTGTACTAAGCACTTGGGAGAGTACAATATTACACTATAATAAACACACAGGTCTCAGCAGCAGTCATTAAGGTGAAGATGGCCCTACCAGGGAAAACCATAATTTTTATTTTTGCATTTTGCCTGGTGGCCTATATGACTAGGCCTTCAGTTCCTCCTCTCCCATTCCCTCTGCATTGCCTTGCACTAGGATTTGCACCTTTTATTCACCCCTCCCTCAGCCCCATAGCACTTATAATAATAATAATAATGATAGCATTTATTAAGCGCTTACTATGTGCCAAGCACTGTTCTAAGCGCTAGGGAGGTTACAAGGTGGTCAGGTTGTCCCTGGCTTTGGAGTCAGAGGTGATGGGTTCGAATCCTGGCTCCACCACATGTCTGCTGTGTGACCTTGGGCAAATCACTTAACTTCTCTGAGCCTCAGTTACCTCATCTGTAAAATGGGGATTAAGACTGTGAGCCCCACGTGGGACAACTTGATCCCATTGTATCCCCCCCAGTGCTTAGAACAGTGCTGTGCACATAGTAAACGCTTAACAAATGCCATCATCATTATCATTATTATTATTAATACAATCTACCCTAGCACTTAATACAATGCCTGGTACATACTAAGTGCTTAACAAATACCGTAAAAGAAACTTCTCTTAAAAGCTGGGAAAGGAAAAATGCAGTAGTAAGGCCTAACATTTGGAGAAAACTGGCTTAACCTGTTCATATAGCCACCAGCAAATACTTGAAGCTCTATCCTTCCAAATGCTACTATCCCAGTGGAATTTCCCCTTGAATAATAATTATAATAATTATGGTAGTCATGCTATTTGTTAAGCGCTTACTGTGTGGTCATCATGTGGACTTCATGTGGTCATCTTTGGTTTTTTTATTATTATGGTATTTGTTAAGTGCTTTCTTTAGGCCAAGCACTGTTCTAAGCACTGGGGTAGGTATAAGTTCACCAGGTTGGATGGAGTGCGTGTCCCACGTGGGACTCGTAGGCTAAGTATGACGGAGAACAGGTATTGAATCCTTACTTTTTAACAGTTGAGGAAACTTGCCCTTAGTCACGCAGCAAGCTGTTGGCAGAGCGGGGATTAGAACACAGGTCTTCCAACTCCCAGGTCTGTGCTTTTTTCCCTAGGCCATGCTGCTTCCTTGTACAATTACAAATCACAGGATATCCTGTTGCTGCTTATTTATTGCAGATAGAGTGTAGAGGAGGATTATGTTGCAGAAATGGATTATATTTTGATGACATATTATTACATTATTCAATGAACCCTGTATGTATTGTCATTTGAAATGTGCATTTTAAAAATATTTTATGTGAGGTATCAGTTTTGAAGTCCATTCTTATCAACCCGCATGTCCATTGCCCACACCAGCTGTTTTAGACTTTTAACTCTGTTGTCCACCATAGCCGCCTACTCCAGCAGAAGCGGCATTGACTGCATTTTCCCTAAAGCCTTAGCATAACCGACTCCATTGTACGCTGGGCTTAACAACAAGATGTGTGAGAAATTGGCGCAGGCCTCAAAAGAAGATCACTGACACTGGCACTGACACAGGCTGACACTGATCAAAGCGGGGACACCCTGTCCGAAAAGACCCCATCCTGTGTGGGCGACAACAGGGTGCCAAAGTTTGGCGCCCGCGGGAATCCTTTGTGTAGCTCCGTTAGGGAACCAAATAAAAGGGAAGAAGCGGCTGGGATCAGGGCTGTTCATCACTCGTACCTCTTGGGAGGTGAACGGGTGAAGTCAGCTTTCCTACCTCTACTGTTCCATCTGAACTCAGGTCTCCGAATCATTATTCAATCAATCAATCAATCAATCAATCGTATTTATTGAGCGCTTACTATGTGCAGAGCACTGTACTAAGCGCTTGGGAAGTACAAATTGGCATCACACAGAGACAGTCCCTACCCAACAGTGGGCTCACAGTCTAAAAGGGGGAGACAGAGAACAGAACCAAACATACCAACAAAATAAAATAAGTAGGATAGAAATGTACAAGTAAAATAAATAAATAAATAAATAAATAGAGTAATAAATATGTACAACCATATATACATATATACAGGTGCTGTGGGGAAGGGAAGGAGGTAAGACGGGGGGATGGAGAGGGGGACGAGGGGGAGAGGAAAGAAGGGGCTCAGTCTGGGAAGGCCTCCTGGAGGAGGTGAGCTCTCAGCAGGGCCTTGAAGGATAGGATGCAGATATTATTCCTATCTGCATCACCACCTTGGGTTCTCGAACCCTGCACCGGATTTACAGTTAACTTATTTTTCCCCCTGCTTGTCGATAACAACTCTTTTCCTCAAATCCCCTACCTTCCCGTTCCCCCATCTCTTGTCCTTAAGGACCTAGTTATATACTTTATCAATTCAATTGAAACCATCAGGGGTTAAAACCTAAAACCTTAAAACCTCCTTTAAATCCTTAAAACCTCCCCTGGTCCTCTCCAGAACCTCCCTCCTCCTGTTACCTCTTCAACTCCCCCATCCTTTCCAATATCATCTCAAGAGGAGATGTCCCCACTCTTCTCCGTATGTACCTCCTCAACCGATGACTCTGACATCAGCTTTCAATCTTGCATTTGATGCATTTGATTTGATTTTTTTTTTTTGCTTTCCTAAAGTGCAAATGGTTGGTTTTATTTATTTATTTATTTTACTTGTACATATCTATTCTATTTATTTTATTTTGTTAGTATGTTAGGTTTTGTTCTCTGTCTCCCCCTTTTAGACTGTGAGCCCACTGTTGGGTAGGGACTGTCTCCATATGTTGCCAACTTGTACTTCCCAAGCGCTTAGTACAGTGCTCTGCACACAGTAAGCGCTCAATAAATACGATTGATGATCTTATCAGAATGCTTGCCCCCTCCGTTTTTCCCTCCCTGATGCCAATCTTCAACTGTTCACTTTCAATGGCTCCTTCCTCACTGCTTTCAAGGAGGCCCACTTATCCCCATCCTAAAAAAACCCTCCCTTGTCCCCGTGGCTCCCTCCAGTTATCACCTCTTCTCCCTCCTACCATTCCTCTCCAGAGTTTTCTACACCTGCTGCCACCATTTCCTTTCCTCCAATTCTCTCCTTGGTGGCCTGCAGTTGGGTTTTCACCCCCTTCACTCCCTAGGCCCAGCCCTCTCTAAGGTCACCAACGACCTCCTTTTTGTTAAGTCCAATGGCCTCTACTCCATCCTGATCCTCCTTAACCTCTCAGCTGCCTTCGACACTGTGAATTATCCCCTTCTCCTGGTTACATGAGCCAACCTTGGCTTCACTGACATTGCTCTGTCTGGTTCTCCTATCTCTCTGACAGCTCCCGCTCAGTCTCCTTACTAGGCTCCTCCTCTGCCTCCTATCCTCTAACTATAGGGATTCCCCAAGGCTCAGTTCTGGCTCCCTTTCTATTCTCCATCTACCTCCGCTCCCTTTGAGAACTCATTTGCTTTCATGGCTTCAATAACCATCTCTTTGCAGATGATTCCCAAATCTACCTCTCCAGCTCTGACCCCTCTCCTCTGTAGCCTCATATTTTCTCCTGCCTCTAGGAATCTCTAAAAATGGCCAGATCATTTTTCTGAAAAAAATGATAGTCCGTATCGTCCCGCACCTCAAAAACCTCCACTGCTTTCGCACCCACCTCTGCGTCAAACAGAAACTTGTATCTTCTGCTTTAATAGTAAATAATAATCATCATCATCATCAATCGTATTTATTGAGCACTTACTGTGTGCCGAGCACTGTACTAAGAGCTTGGGAAGTACAAGTTGGCAACACATAGAGACAGTCCCTACCCAACAGTGGGCTCACAGTCTAAAAGGGGGAGACAGAGAACAAACCCAAACATACTAACAAAATAAAATAAATAGAATAGATATGTACAAGTAAAATAAATAGAGTAATAAATATGTATAAACATATATACAGGAAGTATGTATAAATAATAATAGTAATAAGGATTGAGGAATCTGTTAAGCACTTACTGTGGGTCAAACAATGTAGGGTAAGTACAAGAGCTAAGGTAAGTACTGTGTCCAACCCGATTTGCCTGTATCCACCCCAGCACTTGGTACAGTGCCTGGCACATAGTAAGTGCTTTACAAATACCACAATTATTATTATTACAAGATACTCAGGTCCCCCATGGGGCACACAGTCTAACTAGGAGGGAGAACAGGTATTGAATTCCCATTTTGCAGATGAGGGACCTGAGGAACAGAGAAGTTAAGTGACTTGTCCAAGGTCACTCAGCAGACAAGTGGCGAACCAAGGATTAAAACTCACTTGATTCCCAGGCCTGTACTCTTCCATGCTGCTTTTTGGCATGAGGTTTGAGGCACTCAATCAGCTCTCTCCATCCTACATTGCCTTATGTATCTGCTACTTACAACCCAGCTTGCACACTTCATTCTCCTAGAGCCAGCTGACTCACTGTCCCTCAATCTCATCTATGTCCTCCCTATGGCCTGGAACTCCCTCCCCTCTTCATATCCACCAGACCACCACTCTCTCCACCTTCAGAGCTAATTTAAATTATGCTTCCTCCAAATGACTTTGCCCGACTAAGCCTTCATTTCCCATGCTCTCTCTCCCTTCTGCATCACCCCGGCACTTAGATTTGCATTCTTAATCACTTAATATTCACTCACCCTCAGCTCCACATCCCTTGTATGTCCCCATACCCTGCCGTTACCCCTTTCTGTATGTAGTTCAATGTCTCTAGACTGTAACCTCCTTCTGGGTAGGCACTGTGTCTACCAACATTATTGTATTGTACTTTCCCAAGCACTTGGTACAGTGCCCTGCACACAGTAAACACTCAATAAATACAATTGATTGATTGATAAGAAGTCTTTCCAAGGCTGGAAATAAATGTTTTTACAAGGGCCTCTTTCTTGCCTGCATTTCTGCAGTTTTGCAGAATCATAATAAAATAGAGAAAATTTCTCTATCATGGATTCCATTCTTTGAGGACCACCTCACATTCTCATAATTTCTTTCCATGGGCTTTTTCTGGTTGGGTTTTAAGCATTCCAAGTGATAAAGTTTCTTCCCACTTCCCTCTGAGGGATAGTGGTTCGCTACCTTAAAAAAACTCAGTGTGCAAGGAAGTCATTCCTGTTACTTAGCCTACATTTTCCTTTTCTCAGTTTCATCCAATTACTCCTTATTGTACCCCCTTGGACTATCCAGAATAATTTGTCAGCTTCCTTTGGGAGCTTCCAAGCACAAGAGCCTTCAGGCAAAACTGTTCTTGGGATTGTCTGAACAGTGAACAAAAGAACTTGATAACTCTAGGGGCAGGCGAAAAAAGGAACTGTAAGATAGATTTGAAACACAGACGATGTGGGATCTGAAAAACTGTACATTTTTGGTGAAGGAAAATTTGCACCTGAAAGTTGGTACAGGACTATGCAAACTTTTGGAAAGATAAATAATTGGTGAATTAATAATAATAATAATAAGAATGGTATTTGTTAAGCACTTACTATGTGCCAAGCACTGTTCTAAGCACAGAGGTAGATACACGGTAATCAGATTGTCCCACGTGGGGCTCACAGTCTTAATCTCCCATTTACAGATGAGGTAACTGAGGCCCAGAGAAGTTAAGTGACTTGCCCAAAGTCACACAACTGATAAGTGGCAGAGCCAGGATTAGAACCCACGATCTCTGACTCCCAAGCCCGTGATCTTTCCACTAAGCCACACTGCTTTGAGGATTATGTCTTCTCTATCTATTGTTATCTTCCAAGCACCAATTCCAGTGCTCTACAATTTTCTTAGATTATAAACCTCATGAGGGACAGGAATCGTGCTTAGTCCCCACCTGGGTATTTTCTCCCAGCATTTAGCCCTTAACCCTAACCCTAATTAGTTCTTTTTTCCACTCTTGGAGCACTCTTTCTTCTTTCTAGCACAGGAAAAGCCATCACTTTATTGTTAAAGGAATTACCAGTCTTTTTCTAGCAACTTCCTATTTTCTTTGCAAAGTTAGTTTCCTTTTTATGTGCTCATTTAGAATATCTGAGATTGGACATTTTAAGCATCTGTATTCAGTGAAGGGCATCAAATGATAGCAGTTGCTTCTCCCGCTATAACGAATTAATCAATCAATAGTATTCACTGAGTGCTTCTGTGTGCGGAGCACTGTATTAACTGCTTGGGAGAGTACAATATAACAGAGTTAGTACACATGTTCACTGCCCAGAACAAGCTTACAGTCGGGGGAGACAGACATGAATATAAATAAATAAATTACAGATATAACGTATATGACGACACTGTCATCTCTCACATATTATCATATTCTTGTCTTATGCTGTCCAGCCGTCTCCGACTCATAGTGACATCATGGAACGCCCCACCTCCATCTGCAATTATTCTGGTAGTGTATCCGCAGAGTTTTCTTGATAAAAAAATATGGAAGTGGTTTACCATTGCTTTCTTCAGCGCAGTAAACTTGAGTCTCTGACCTCGACGATCTCCCATGCCTCCGCTGCCCAGCGCAGATGAGTTTTGACTGGAAGCAGATTGCTTTCCACTCGCTAGCCATTGCCCAAGCTAAGAATGGAAGGGGTAGTCCTCAACCTGACTCTCCCTCCCATAGTCAAAACTGGTAGAGTACTGGAAAACTCTCCAAGTACTATCCTGAGAGGGTAGTCACCATATTATTATAGAGAAAATCAAATGTAACCAAACGAACAACATCCCTGAAGATTGTAAGCTCCTAGTGGACCAGGAGTCCATATCTGTCAACTCTAATTTATTGTACTTATCCCAGCACTTAGTGCAGTGCCCTGCACACAGAAAGCGCTCAATAAATACCATTGATTGATTGATTGATCCATAGAAAACTGGGCCTCAGAGGGAGTATGGAGACTATCAGGATTGGATCCTGGAGAAAAAAAGAAGGGAGCATGGTCTAGTGGTTAGAGCCTGGGACCTGTACTCAAGGGATCCAGGTTTTAATCTCAGCTATGCCCTTGGCCAGCTGGACTTCATTTATCTGCAATGTAGGATAAAATACAGCTCTCCCCACCTCTTAGATAATAATAATAATAATAATAATAATAATGGCATTTATTAAGCGCTTACTATGTGCAAAGCACTGTTCTAAGCGCTGGGGAGGTTACAAGGTGATCAGGTTGTCCCACGGGGGGCTCACAGTCTTAATCCCCATTTGACAGATGAGGGAACTGAGGCCCAGAGAAGTGAAGCGACTTGCCCAAGGTCACACAGCTGACAATTGGCAGAGCCGGGATTTGAACCCATGACCTCTGACTCCAAAGTCCGCGCTCTTTCCACTGAGCCACGCTGCCCTGTGTGGGACAGGAACTGATGATTAAATTATATCTACCCCAGCGCTCGGTACAGTGATAGATTGGTAATATATGTCCCCGAAACCTTCCCTTCATCTCCACGACTGGATTCTGCACTCAGAGTGTGCTCTCTAAGTACTACTGGCTGATTGAGGGCCAGTTCAAAAAAGCTGAACATTATCAGTCTCCCACAGGAGGTAGTGAAGTCATCTTAACTTCTGCCAGAGTAATACGGAGAGGCAAGCTCTCACATCATCCGCATCAATTCACTGATTCCCATCATTCGACACTTAAGGTTATCCTGTAAATTCAGCTGCATCTAGTCACTGTAATGGAGATTACCCATTTATTGTAATCAAATGGCATGTGTTTCAAAACGTACAATTTAATCTTCTGGGAATGATATGATAGTTTAAGATTTATATTTTGTACTCTCCCAAGGACTTAATACGGTGCTCTGCACATAGTAAGTGCACAGTAAATGCTATTGATTGATTGATAACTCTGCTGAGCTCTCACCTGGATAGAAAATAAAGTGCCCAATCACAATTCTCCAAAAATCTGATCAGTAAACCTGAAAGGATCCTGTCTTTAAGGTTAATCCCGAGAGTTGATTCAACATGAATGTGCTACTAATGTTGCTCTCAGGAGAACCTAATCCTAGGACATATTTATCAAAATTTCTGTAGGGAGAATGGAGGGCTCTGCAAGTTGTGATTATAGAAGGGAAAATTAGCCCCAAACTACTGTTTTTCAGAAGGATAAGGAGAGAAAATAGATTTTAAGAGGCTGGGTGTTTACCATAATGTAGTCAAAGGGAAACAACTGAGAAATAAGTTCCCCCCATCATTATATCTGTTTTTGAAAATAGCTAAAATAGTCCATTTCCCCCTGGAGTGGCAATTCTGGAGCTGGTAGCAGCATGGCCTAGTGGGATGAGCAAAGGTCTAGGATTTAGGAGGCCTCAGTTTTATTCCAAGTTATGCCCCTGGCCCACTGTGTGGCCTGGAGCAAATCATTTAAGCCTCTCTGTGCTTCAGTTTCCTCATCTGTAAAATGGGGGTAACAGTCTATTTCCCCTATCTGTAATGCATTTCCATGTCTGTGACCCCCTCTAAACTGTAAGCTCCTTGTGGGCAGGGAACGTGTCTACCAAATCTGTTGTACTGAACTCTCCCAAGAGATTATTGCGTTGCTCTGCACTTAGTAATCGCTCCATAAATGCGAATGATTGATTAATAGGTCTCCGGTGCTTTATCCAGTGGGCCATGCTACTTCTCTCTGGGCTTCCCAACTAACTTTCCAAATTGGTTTAAGCCACTTTAGTGGGGCTATTGGGCATTTCTCACAAATGTTAATTAACAATTCAGTAGTCTTCCTTTCAGTAAATTCCAACACAAACTTGTAGTCTTATTCGTACTTGCAAATGAATAGACTTGCTTTAGCAACAAGCAGATTTAGAGGTCCCAGAATTAACATTTGGCCCCGAGAGTTAAAAGGTGTGACTAAGTCTGATCATCAGTCTAGCAGTGGTATTTACTGAGTGCTTACTTTGTGCAGAGCACTGTACTATGTGGCTGGGAGAGTACAATACATTGGCAGACAAGACCCCTCCCTTAAGGAGCAGACAGTGGAATGATCTTCAGGAATCAGTGAATAAGTTTTAGAAGTTTCTATCATCATGTAATAACAGCTCCAAATTGCAACTCACAACTGTAGAGGAAGGGAAGCATAAATACCAGTGTTCAATTACACAAATTAGAAGAGGTACCCAAGCAGAAGGAAATTAGGTTGTCTTATTTGCTATGGACAAATAAGAATGCTAATTCAAATTGGAGATTGGGTACACAGCCCTGGTATTCATTCATTCATTCATTCAATCGCATTTATTGAGCGCTTACTATATAATAATAATAATAATGGCATTTATTAAGCGCTTACTCTGTACAAAGCATTGTACTACGCGCTTGGGGGAGTACAATATAACAACAAACAGACACATTCCTACCCACCATGAACTCATGAACTCACAGCCTAGAGGGGGAGAGAGACATTAATATAAATAGATAAATAAATTACAGCTATATATACAGATATATGCATATGTGCTGTGGGGATGGGAGGGAGGATGAATGAAGGAGCAAGTAAGAGCAGCACAGAGGGATTGGGAGAAGAGGAAAAGGGGGGCTTAATCAGGGAAGGCTTCTTGGAGATGTGCCTTCATTCATTCATTCATTCAATCGTATTTATTGAGTGCTTACTGTGTGCAGAGCACTGTACTAAGCGCTTGGGAAGTACAAATAGGCAACATATAGACAATGGTCCCTAACGAACAACGGGCTCACGGTGAAGTGGGTAAGTGAGGGAAAGTAATTATCTAATATGAGGAGGGAGGGAGTTCCAGGCCAGAGGTAGAATGGGGGCGAGAGGTACCGTCCACTTTCAGTATACTGATACTGGTGGGCAGGGAATGTGTCTGCTTATCATTATATTGTACACCCCCAAGTGCTTAATATAGTGCTCTGCACACAGTAAACGATAAATATGACTGAACTGAATTGAATTCCCAGTCATCAGGGGTTTCATCAATATAATTTCAAAAATCCTCAAAAATCTCCAGTGGCTACGAATCAATCTGCGCATCAGGCAGAACCTCCTCACCCTGGGCTTCAAGTCTGTCCATCCCCTCGCCCCCTCCTACCTCCCCTCCCTTCTCTCCTTCTCCAGCCCAGCCCGCACCCTCCGCTCCTCCACCACTAATCTCCTCACTGTACCTCGCTCTCGCCTGTCCCGCCATCGACCCCCAGCCCACGTCATCCCCCGGGCCTGGAATGCCCTCCCTCTGCCCATCCGCCAAGCTAGCTCTCTTCCTCCCTTCAAGGCCCTACTGAGAACTCACCTCCTCCAGGAGGCCTTCCCAGACTGAGCCCCTTCCTTCCTCTCCCCCTCGTCCCCCTCTCCATCCCCCCATCTTACCTCCTTCCCTTCCCCACAGCACCTGTATATATGTATATATGTTTGTACATATTTATTACTCTATTTATTTATTTAACTTGTACATATCCATTCTATTTTATTTTGTAGTATGTTTGGTTTTGTCTCCTCTTTTTAGACTGTGAGCCCACTGTTGGGTAGGGACTGTCTCTATATGTTGCCAATTTGTACTTCCCAAGCGCTTAGTACAGTGCTCTGCACTCAGTAAGCGCTCAATAAATATGATTGATGATGATGATGATGATGATGATCAGTGGTTTCTTCAATATAATTTAAAAAAAACTGGGAGGCATTGCTAACACTTTAATGATAGCATTTATTGATAGCATTTATTAAGCACTTACTATGTGCAAAGCACTGTTCTAAGCGCTGGGGAGGTTCCAAGGGGATCAGGTTGTCCCACGGGGGGCTCACAGTCTTCATCCCCATTTTCCAGATGAGGTACCTGAGGCACAGAGAAGTTAAGTGATTTGCCCAAAGTCACACAGCTGGCAATTGGCAGAGCCGGGATTGGAACCCATGACCTCCGACTCCCAAGCCCGGGCTCTTATCTTGATATATTGGAAAAGTGGTGCTGCTGAGTTGAAATATGGTAGGGTCAAGGGGAAGATTGAACTCTTTTTTTATGGTATTTGTTAAGGGCTTATTTTGTACCAGGCACTCTACTAAGCCCTGGGGGAGATACAAGCTTAATCAGGTTGGACACAGTCCCTGTCGCACATGGGGCTCACAGTCTTAATCCCCATTTTACTGATGAGGGAACTGAGGTACAGAGAAGTTAAGTGACTTGCCCAAGGTCTCACAGCAAACAAGCGGTGGGGCCAGAATTAGAACCTGCGTCCTCTGACTCCCAAGCCTGGGCTCCTTTCACTAGGCCATACTGCTTCACTTAGGGACAAAAATCAATCAATCAATGGAATTTATTATTATTATTATTAATAACAATAATAATTATGCTATTTGTTAAGCACTTACTATGTGCCAAGCACTGTTCTAAACGCTGGGGTAGATACAGGGTAATCAGGTTGTCCCACGTGGGGTTCACACTTTTAATCCCCATTTTACAGATGAGGTAACTGAGGCACAGAGAAGTTAATTGACTTACCCAAGGTCACACAGCAGGCAAGAGATGGAGGTGGGATTAGAACCCACATCCCCTGACTCCCAAGCCTGCACTCTTTCTGCTAAACCATGCTGCTTTTCCAAGCATTTACTATGTGCAGAGCACTGTACTAAGCGCTTGGGAGAGTATGAAAGCACAGAATTGGCAGGCAATTTACAGTCTACAGGGGGAGACAGACATTTATAAGTGCTTAGTGCAGTGTTCTGCACACAGTAAGTACTCAGTAAATATGACCGATTGATGGGTTTAATTTAAGGATATATATATATATATATATATATATATATATATATATATAAGTACTGTGGGGTTGAGGGTAGAGCGAATATCCAGACTGAGCCCCCTTTTTTCCTCTCCTCCTCCCCATCCCCCCGGCCCTACCTCCTTCCCCTCCCCACAACACCTGTATACATTTTTGTACAGATTTATTACTCTATTTTACTTGTACGTTTTACTATTCTATTTATTTTGTTAATGATGTGCCTCTAGCTTTACTTCTATTTATTCTGATGACTTGACACCCGTCCACATGTTTTGTTTTGTTGTCTGTCTCCCCCTTCTAGACTGCGAGCCAGTTGTTGGGCGGGGACTGTCTCCATATGTTGCCAACTTGTACTTCCCAAGCGCTTAGTACAGTGCTCTGCACACAGTAAGCGCTCAATAAATACGATTGAATGAATGAATGAGTGAATATCAAATGCCCATAGGTCACAGATCCAAGTGCATATAGGATGCACTCTATTACCCTATTTATTTATTTATTTATTTTACTTGTACATATCTATTCTATTTATTTTATTTTGTTAGTATGCTTGGTTTTGTTCTCTGTCTCCCCCTTTTAGACTGTGAGCCCACTGTTGGGTAGGGACTGTCTCTATATGTTGCCAATTTGTACTTCCCAAGCGCTTAGTACAGTGCTCTGCACATAGTAAGCGCTCAATAAATACGACTGATGATGATGATATGTTGCCAACTTGTACTTCCCAAGCACTTAGTACAGTGCTCTGCACACAGTAAGCGCTCAATAAATGCGATTGATTGATTGATTGATGCAGAAAAGACATACAACTCAAATGTGGCATGAGAAGAAATCTGAGGTCTCACGGTGGACTACAGACTGATGGAGAATCAGAAATGTGGAATCGCTGTTAGAGAATAATGCTGAATGAATGACATACAAGAATAGGGAATGATCCTCCTGTGCCAATACCTGTCTATCAAGAAGGGTCAGGTTCACTAAATTAGGGATTCATTCATTCATTCGATTGTATTCATGGAGTGCTTACTGTGTGCAGAGCACCATACTAAGCGCTTGGGAAAGTACAATATAAAAATAAACAGACACATTCCCTGCCCACCACGAGCTTACAATCTAGAGAGGGGGAGGCAGACATCACTACAAATAAATATATTACAGATCTGTACATAAATGCAGTGGGGTTGGGAGAGGGGAAGAACAAAGGGAGTTAGGGCGAAACAGAAGGGAGTGGGAGAAGGGGAAAGGGGGTGCTTAATCATCCACTCCATAGACTTCAGTAACACATACTCCAGCTCTAGCTTTAATTCTATTTGTTCTGACGATTTTGACACCTGTCTACGTGTTTTGTTTTGTTGTCTGTCTCCCCCTTCTAGACTGTGAGCCCGTTGTTGGGTAGAGGGACCGTCTCTGTATGTTGCTGACTTGTACTTCCCAAGCGCCTAGTACAGTGCTCTGCACACAGTAAACGCTCAGTAAATACTACTGAATGAATGAATGAACCCTGATTAATCCTGGGAGTCCTCAACAGACAAACCCAATTACAAGCATGAACTATCCAAGGGTTCCTTTCCCATGTTTTCTAAGAGTGTATCCTAAAAAAATCATCCCATATTCTTACAGCCCTCTCCGGTTATCATCCCATCTCCCTGCTACCGTTTATCTCCAAATTCATTGAGTGAGTTGTTTACACCTGAGGATTTATTATTATTGTTATTAGTAATAATAATAACAATGCTTGTTAAGGGCTTACTACTGTAAGCTCATCCTCTAGACTGTAAGCTCACTGTGAGCAGGGAATGTGTCTGCTTACAGTTATATTGTACTTTCCCAAGCATTAGTAGAGTGCTCTGCACACAGTAAGCTCACAATAAATACAATTGCCTGACTATGTGCCAAGCACTGCTCTAAGCACTCATGTAGATACAAGTTTAGTAGGTTGATCACAGTCCCTGTCCCACATAGGGCTGAAAGTCTAAATAGGAGGGAAGAGGATTGAATCCCCATTTTACAAATGAGGTAACTGAGGTACAGAGAAGTGAAGTGACTTGCCCAAGGTCACATAGCAGACACGTGGCAGAGCTGAGACGAAAACCCAAGTCCTGTGACTCTCAAATCCATTGTCTTTCCACTAGGTCATACTGCTTCTCATTTCCTTCATTCGATTCTTTCCTTGGTCCCCTGCAATCTGATTTCCAACCATTCAACTACCATCTCTAGGCACCAGTTACCTCTTTCTTGCCAAAACCCACAGTCTGTTAGACTGTGAGCCCACTGTTGGGTAGGGACTGTCTCTGTATGTTGCCAACTTGTACTTCCCAAGCACTTAGTCCAGTGCTCTGCACACAGTAAGCGCTAAATAAATATGATTGATTAATTGATTGATCCTATGCCTCCCAGCCTTTCAGCTGTCTTTGACACTGTGAACCACCCCCTTCTCTGGAGACACTATCCAACCACAGCTTGAGAGACACTGTCCTGTCCTGGTTTTCCTCCTATCTCTCTGATTTCTTCTTCTCAGTCTCTTTCACTGGCTCCTCCCCTGCCATCCACCCTCTAATTGTGGGAGTTCCTCAAGGCTCAGTTCTGGGTTTCCTTCTATTCTTGCTCTACTCCCACTCTCTTGGAGACTTCATTCGCTCATTCAACGACCATCTTTTTTTGCAGATGATTCCCAAATCTACCTCAACAGCCCTGACTGCTATCCTTCTCTGGAATCTCGCATTTTCTCCTGTCTTCAGGACATTGCTACATGGATGTCCCACAGACACCTCAAACCTAACATATCCTAAACAAAAATCCTCATCTTCCCACATAATTCCTTTCCCCACCTCAACTTTTCCACCACTGCGTACAACACCACCATCCTCTCCATCTCACAAGTCCATAACCTTGATTATATCCTCTCTCATTCGACTCTCTTATTAATCCTGTTGCCATGAATCAATGCCTTATCCTGGCAGGAGAGTTTACATATGCCAATAAAGTTTAGAGTTATGCCACTGAGAGACATTCTCTCGTCAGGGTTACCCATAATGGAAAAGTCCAAGCTGAAGCATCAAAGCTGATTCACCTGTGCTGGGCAGCAGAGGCATGGGAAAGATCAAGTGATTAAAATGTTGATCAAAGACAACGGCAGAAACTTTAGTTTTTACTGCCCAGAAGAAGGCAATGGTAAACCATTTCTGTATTTTTTACCAAGAAAACTATGGATTAATCTGTAAAGTTGCTCTGAATCAGAAATGACTCATTTCAACAATGACAACAGATCCTGTCATCCTACCTTCACAGTATCTCTAGAATCTACCCCTTCCTCCTCATCCAAACTGCTGAACTGCACTGGTCCAAGCAGCGTGGCTCAGTGGAAAGAGCCCGGGCTTTGGAGTCAGAGGTCATGGATTCGAATCCCGGCTCCGCCACTTGTCAGCTGTGTGACTTTGGGCAAGTCACTTCACTTCTCTGGGCCTCAGTTCCCTCACCTGGAAAATGGGGATTAAGTCTGTGAGCCCCACGTGGGACAACTCGATTACCTTGTATCTACCCCAGCGCTTAGAACAGTGCTTGGCACATAGTAAGCGCTTAATAAATGCCATTATTATTATTATTATTATTATTATTATTATTACTTGTCACCTTCTCCTCAGCTACTGCATCAACCTCCTAGCTGACCTTCATGAGTGTGGAATCTCCCCCACTTTCCATACTTCACTTTGCTGTCTGGATAATTTTTCTTAAAAAATACTCTGTGCTTGCGTCCCAACTCCTCAAAAACCTCCTTCATCTAAAAGAAACTCCTCACCATCACCTCTGACACACAATTAGCTCTCCCCCTCCTATCTTCCCTCACTCTCCCACTAAAACCCAGCTGACACATGTCACTCCTCTAATACTCATCTACTCACTGCACCTCAACTGTCCCTGTGCTCCCCCTTTTAGACTGTGAGCCCACCGTTGGGTAGGGACCGTCTCTATATGTTGCCAACTTGTACTTCCCAAGCGCTTAGGACAGTGCTCTGCACACAGTAAGCGCTCAATAAATACAATTGATGATGATGATATGCTCATGTCCTCCCTCTGGCCTGGAACGCCTTCCTTCTTCCAATCTGGCAGGACATTACTCTCCCTGTCTTTAAAGCCTTACTAAAATCACATCTCCAAAAGCCTTAACTAACCGCTCACCTTCCTAATATCCCTCCCTTCTGTATCACCTGTGCCTTTGGATCTAAATCCTCTAAGCCCTTTGATATTCACCCCTCCCCTGCAATATATGTATGTATCTCTCCTTACAGGTTGCTACTTTCCCTATCCATAATATATTATAACATAATAATAATAATAATGGAATTTATTAATCACTTGCTATTTGCAAAGTACTGTTCTAAGCACTGGGGAGGTTACAAGGGGATCAGTTTGTCCCACAGGGAGCTCACAGTCTTAATCCCCATTTTACAGATGAGGTAACTGAGGCACAGAGAAGTTAAGTGATTTGCCCAACGTCACACAGCTGACAATTGGTGGAGCCAGAATTTGAACCCATGACCTCTGACTCCAAAGCACGGGCTCTTTCCACTGAGCCACGCTGCTTCTCATCTGTCTCCCCCCTCCTAGATTTTAAGCTCTTTGTAAGAGCATGGGCGTGCAAGTCTGAAGGTCATGGGTTCTAATCCCTACTCTGCCGCTTGCCTGCTGTGTGACCCTGGGCAAGTCACTTCATTTCTCTGTGTCTCAGTTACTTCATCTGTAAAATGGGGATTGAGGCTGTGAGCCCTATGTGGGACAGGGAGTGTGTCAAATCCAATTGGCCTGTATCTACCTAGTGCTTAGTACAGTGCCTGGCACATAGTAAGCACTTAACAAACATCATCATTATTAGAGAAACAGAGTGGCTCAATCAAAAGAGCACGGGCTTGGGAGTCGGAGGTCACGGGTTCAAATCCTGGCTCCACTAATTGTCAGCTGTGTGACTTTGGGCAAGTCACTTAACTTCTCTATGACTCAGGTACCTCATCTGTAAAATGGGGATGAAGACTGTGAGCCCCATGTGGAACAACCTGATTGGACACAGTCCATAGCCCACATATGGCTCACATTCTAAATCAGAGGAAGGAGGATTAATTTCCCTTTTTACAGATGAGGTAACTGAGGCACAAAGAAGTGAAGTGACTTACCCAAGGCACCCACAGCAGAGCAGTGGTGGTGTTGGGATTAGAACCCAGGTCCTCTGACTTTCAGGCCTGTGCTCTTCCCTCTAGGATGAACCGCTTCTCTTTTTGATCATGTGTAAAAAGCATCATTAAAGCATGCCCCGCAAATCCCCAGCTAGCTAGGATACTGAGAAGCAGCGTGGCTTAGTGGAAAGGGCACGAGCTTGGGAGTCAGAGGTCGTGGGTTCTCACCCCAGCTCCGCCACTTGTCAGCTGTGTGACTTTGGGCAAGTCACTTCACTTCTCTGGGCCTCGGTTACCTCATCTGTAAAATGGGGATTAAGACTGTGAGCCCCACGTGGGACAACCTGATTACCTTGTATCTACCCCAGAGCTTGGAACAGCGCTTGGCACTTAATAAGCGCTTAACAAATACCATCATTATTATTATACACACCCCAATTGTCCCAGGTACATACATAGAAGAGATGGACACTCCAAATCTGCCCAGGAAGGGGTTCAGAGATTCGGGGGGTGGAGAATTCTTGCCATCTGCTCCGCGACCTCGGGCAAGTCGCTTCATTTCTCGGTGCCTCAGTGACCTCATCTGTAAAATGAGGATTGAGAATGTGAGCCCCGTGGGGGATGGGGCCTGTGTCCAACTGGATTTCCTCATATCCACCCAGCGCTTAGTACGGCGCCTGGCGCATAGTAAGCGCTTATCATCAATCATCATCATCAATCGTATTTACTGAGCGCTTACTATGTGCAGAGCACTGTACTAAGCGCTTGGGAAGTACAAATTGGCAACATATAGAGACAGTCCCTACCCAACAGTGGGCTCACAGTCTAAAAGGGGGAGACAGAGAACAAAACCAAGCATACTAACAAAATAAAATAAACAAGATAGATATGTACAAGTAAAATAAATAGAGTAATAAATATGTACAACCATATATACATATATACAGGTGCTGTGGGGAAGGGAAGGAGGTAAGACGGGGGGATGGAGAGGGGGACGAGGGGGAGAGGAAGGAAGGGGCTCAACCAATGCCATCCTTATTACTAGATGGAGTGCAGCCCTCAGGGTGGGATTCCGCGTGCCCAGGCCTCGCCGCCAACACCACCATCCCCACAGGGCCTCACCCTCCCTCCTCTCTGCTCCTTCCTGGCTGGGCCTGTTTGTTTTTCCCTGGTACATTCCAGCGGAGTGAGCCGGGAAGGTACCGACATGCACAGGGTCAGAGGTTTGCCCATGCGCATCGGGGGCATAGCGGAGAACCAAAGTCTTTCCCCGTCCCCCTGGCGTGTTGAGTAGTTAGGCGACACCCTCTTCCCCTCCAGTACAGCTCGCCCACGTCCTGCCTCCGGCCTGGAATGTCTTCCCTCTTCATATCCGACAGACGATCACTCTTCCCACCTCCAAAGCCTTATTGAAGGCATCTCCCCTCCAAGAGACTGTCCCCGACTAAGCCCTCCTTTCCTCTTCTCCCACATCCTTCTGCATCACCCTGACTTGCCCCTTTTATTCACGTGCCCCCCCACCCCGGCCCTGCAAGCACTTCAGTTCATCTCCATAATTTATACTTGTCCATATTTACTATTCTATTCATTTTGTTAATGATGTGCATCAAGCTTTATTTCTATTTGTTCTGATGACTTGCCACCTGTCCACGTGTTTTGTTTTGTCGTCTGTCTCCCCCTTCCAGACTGTGAGCCCGTTGTTGGGTAGGGACTCTATATATGTTGCCGACTTGCACTTCCCGAATGCTTAGTACAGTGTTCTGCACACAGTAAGCGCTCAATAAATACGATTGAATTAATTAATTAATTAATGGCAATTTTCAATTAGCACCCTTGAGGTAGCAGCTGTGGCAGTGCCCGAAGGTGGCATTAGTCCCAGGCTGGCCTCCAGCCTCTGCCAAAGCTACCCCTGCTCTGCCACAGAACCCATGAGCTGGTCTTGGCACCTTTGTAATAATAATAATAATAATAATAATAACAATGGCATTTGTTAAGCGCTTACTATGTGCCAAGCACTGTTCTAAGAGCTGGGGGGGATACAAGGTCATCAGGTTGTCCCACATGGGGCTGTCTTAATCCCCATTTTCCAGATGAGGTAACTGAGGCGCAGAGAAGTCAAGAGACTTGCCCAAAGTCACACAGCTGATAAGTGGCGGAGCCGGAATTAGAACCCACAACCTCTGACTCCCAAGCCCGTGCTCTTTCCACTGAGCCATGTTGCTTGGTCTCTGTCCTGTGGGTGAAGTTCATCCTGGTTCTGAGGGCCCTCCCCTTGGGATCAGCCTTTCATCATCAATTGTATTTATTGAGCGCTTACTATGTGCAGAACACTGTACTAAGCGCCCGGGAAGTGCAAATTGGCAACATATAGAGACAGTCCCTACCCAGCCCTTCTCACAGCATCAATTACTGCTTGCAATTGGCCGCAGTCCCCCTTTCAGGAGCTAGCTTGCTTTGTGAGCTCTACAGTCTTCTCAGCTTAATAATAAGGATGGCATTTATTAAGCACTTACTACGAGCAAAGCACTGTTCTAAGCGCTGGGGAGGTTACAAGGTGATCAGGTTGCCTCATGGAGGGGGCTCACAGTTTTTCATCCCCATTTTACAGATGAAGGAACTGAGGCCCAGAGAAGTGAAGTGACTTGCCTAAAGTCACACAGCTGACAGTTGGCGGAGCAGGGATTTGAACCCATGACCTCTGACTCCAAAGCCTGGGCTCTTTCCACTGAGCCACGCTGCTTCAATAATAATATAATAATAATAACCCCCTCTCCATTCCCCCATCTTACCTCCTTCCCTTCGCCACAGTACCTGTATATATGTATATATGTTTGTACATATTCATTACTCTATTTATTTATTTTACTTGTCCATATCTATTCTATTTATTTTATTTTGTTAGTATGTTTGGTTTTGTTCTCTGTCTCCCCCTTTTAGACTGTGAGCCCACTGTTGGGTAGGGACTGTCTCTATATGTTGCCAATTTGTACTTCCCAAGCGCTTAGTCCAGTGCTCTGCACACAGTAAGCGCTCAATAAATACGATTGATTGATTGATTGATTGATTGATTGGGGTTTTTTGGTATTTGTTAAGTGCTTACTAAGTGCCAAGCACTGTTCTAAGCACTGGGGGGGATACAAGGTAATCAAGGTTGTCCCACATGGGGCTCACAGTCTTCATCCCCATTTTAAAGGTGAGGGAACTGAGGCACAGAGAAGTTAAGTGACTTGCCCAAAGTCACACAGCTGACAAGTGGTGGAGCAGGGATTCGAACCCATGACCTCCGACTCCCAGGCCTGGGCTCTTTCCACTGAGCCACGCTGCTTAGTGTTTACTATGTGCCAACCTCTGTTCTCGGTGCTGGGGTAGATACAAGTTAATCAGGTTCGATGGAGCCCCTGTCCCCACACGGGGCTGACACTCTTATCACCATTTACAATAATAGTAATTATTATTATGGCACTTATTAAGTTTTTACTCCATGCCAAGCACTGTGCTAAGCATTGGGTTAAACACGACAGTGCTTGGCATACAATAAGCGCTTAACAAATGCCATCATTACCTCCTTCCCTTCCCCACAGCACCTGTATATCATCATCATCATCATCATCATCAATCGCATTTATTGAGCGCTTACTGTGTGCAGAGCACTGTACTAAGCGCTTGGGAAGTACAAATTGGCAACATATAGAGACAGTCCCTACCCAACATCATCATCAATCGTATTCATTGAGCGCTGTGTGCAGAGCACTGTACTAAGCGCTTGGGAAGTACAAATTGGCAACATCTAAAGACGGTCCCTACCCAACAGTGGGCTCACAGTCTAAAAGGGGGAGACAGAGAACAAAACCAAACATACTACCAAAATAAAATAAATAGAATAGATAGGTACAAGTAAAATACATAGAGTAATAAATATGTACAAACATATATACATGTACTACCAAAATAAAGCAGATAGAGTAGATATGCACAAGTAAAATAAATAAATAAATAAATAGAGTAATCAATATGTACAAACATATACTGTTTGTACATATTGATTACTCTATTTATTTATTTATTTATTTTACTATTACTATTTATTTATTTATTTACTGTACAAACATATACTGTTTGTACATATTTATTACTCTATTTATTTATTTATTTATTTTACTTGTGCATATCTACTCTATCTGCTTTATTTTGGTAGTACATGTATATATGTATATATGTTTGTACGTATATATTCCTCTATTTATTTGTTTCTTTATTTTACTTGTACATATCTATTCTATTTATTTTATTTTGTTAATATGTTTGGTTTTGTTCTCCGTCTCCCCCTTCTAGACTGTGAGCCCACTGTGAGTTGGGTAGGGTAGGGACCATCTCTCGATGTTGCCAACTTGTACTTCCCAAGCGCTTAGTACAGTGCTCTGCACACAGTAAGCACTCAATAAATACGATTGATTGATTGATTGATTGACCGTCTCTATATATTGCCAACTTGAACTTCCCAAGCGCTTAGTACAGTGTTCTGCACACAGTAAGCACTCAATAAATATGATTGAATGAATAAATGAATGAATGAAAGTCTGGGAGCCAGAGGAGCCGGTTCTTATCCCAGTTATTATAATGGTATTTGTTGAGTGCTTACTATGTGCCAAGCACTGTTCTAAGCGCTGGGATAGGTACTAGGCAATCTCATTGTTCCACGTGGGGCTCACAGTCTCAATCCCCTTTTTACAAATGAGGTAAAAGAGGCACAGAGAAGTTAAGTGACTTGCCTGAGGTCACACAGCAGGCATGTGGCGGAGCCAGCATTAGAACCCACATCCTCTGACTCCCAAGCCCGGGCTCTTTCCACTAAGCCACGCTGCCTTGCCTGCTGGGTGACCTGGGGCAAGTCACTTCACATCTCTGTGCCTCAGTTTCCTCAACTGCAACTCAACTGAACAGGGATTCACTGCCTGTCTCCCTCTTACTTAGACTGTGAGCCCATGAGGGCAGGGACTGTGCCCAGCTTGATTAACTTGTATTCTCCCAGCGCTTAGAACAGTGCTTGACATATGGTAAGAACTTAATGAATACCATTTAAAAAAAAGGGAGAAAGAACAGTCCTTTATAGACACCTCTAGTTCACTCAGGATGACCTTTCCTAACTGTTTCAAATGTTTCCTTTAAATTCTCTTTACTGGGCAGCCCTCTGGGGTAGGTGACACCCCCATCACCTTACATGGTCACCCTAATAATAATAATAATAATGGTGATATTTGTTAAATGCTTACTATGTGCAAAACACTGTTCTAAGCACTGGGGGGGAAACAAGGTGATCAGGTTGTCCCACTTGGGGCTCACAGTCTTAATCCCCATTTTACAGATGAGGTAACAGGCACAGAGAAGTTAAGTGGCTTGCCCAAGGTCACACAGCGGACAAGTGGTGGAGCCGGGATTCGAACCCATGACCCTAAAATGAACAGGGATCTCTAACTATATTTTACCAGAGTCCCTACTGATGAAGAAGGAGAGTTACGCCAAATAGGCCCTTTGTGCTACTACCTGCTGTGTGTGTGTGATAGAAAAACAAATCCAAAAACATAAAAACCCTGGGCCAGAAGCCCTACTACAGAATGTTGCCTTTTGTTCTGGCTACTCCATTTCATAGAGGATATGGAGAAACTGGAAAAGGTCCAAAGAAGAGATAAAAAAAATGAAGGTAAATAAGTCCTGTAAGGAGAGGTTCAAGGATCTGAGGTAGTTTGCTCTAGAAAAGAGAAAGCAGAAGGGGGACTTAACAACAACAGCATCCTCAAATAGAGGCGGGGTTTCCTTAGCAACCCCAGTCACATTCTCCATCGCCACAGTGGATTGAACAAGAGGGAATGGATTTGAATCACGGCTGAGGAGAGCGTTAGGGGGAACTCAACACTCAGTCAATCAATATTGTTCACTGAATTCCTATTTTGTGCAGAACACTGTACTGAACACTATATTAAATCCTGGAACGACGTAATAAAGAATGATATGGAATCTCCACCCCTGAAAGTCTTTGCAAAATGAAGAGAACCTTCCACCCTGGATGACTTTACCTGCCTGGAAACAGTGGGATGGTCCAGATGACTTTATGAAGTACTTTCCAGATTTATAATTTAATGAGACTGAACCCCAGACTGAGCCCCCTTTCTCCTCTCCTCCTCCCCACCCCCCCAGCCCTACCTCCTTTCCCTCCTCACAGCACTTGTATATATTTGTACAGATTTATTAGTCCATTTATTTTACTCGTACATATTTACTATTCTATTTATTTTGTTTATGATGTGCATATAGCTGTAATTCTATTTGTTCTGATGGTTTTGACACCTGTCAACGTATTTTGTTTTGTTGTCTGTCTCCCCCTCCTAGACTGTGAGCCCGTTGTTGGGTAGGGACTGTCTCTATATGTTGCCGACGTGTACTTCCCAAGCGCTTAGTACAGTACTCTGCATACAGTAAGCACTCAATAAATACGATTGAATGCGTGAATGAGACTAAAAGTATTATTCTCTAGAAACTTTCAGTGTATGCCATGGCTAATCAATCCATATGCTAGGTGCAATATTAAACAGATGGGATTACTCCTCGGGGGGACCTGCATGTTAAATTAGAAGAGACGCCCTGCACATGCATACACACACACACAAAAACCCAAAACAGGGAGAAAGTAAGGGCCAAGTCATAAGGTGAAAGATGTAATATGCAAACCTCTCCTTATTCAGTAACATCTTGCCGGTCTGTGGCCCTGAAAAGACTACGCAGAATTAAATCACGAGCTAGAGCCTAATGGAGTGTGGTAAGCGTATCACCAAAACAAAGACCACAAAAGGGAAAAATTAATAATAGGTGTGAGCGCAGAGAGCAAGTGAAGCTTTGAAATTGAAGCAATTTGGCCTAATGGAAAACACAGGCCTGGAAGTCAGTGGACCTGGATTTCTAATCCTGGCTCTGCCACTTGACTGCCGTATGACCTTGGGCAAGTCCTTAACTTCTCTGTGCCTCAGTTTCTTCACCTGAAAAATGAGGATTCAATATCTGTTCTCTTTGCCAGACTGTGAGCACTTTGAGGGACAGGGACTATGTCCAACCTGATTATCTTGTATTCTTACCCCAGTGCTTAATACAATCCTTGGCCAAGAGTAAGCATTTAACAAATACAACAATTATTAAGATAAATGAAAATAGAGGTATAATCTGGGATGTAACTGTTAGCCCGCCGTTTTGCGCTCCTGACAACTCTGCTGTTGGATCAGTGGACAGAGCGCTGCTTGGGGAATCAGGAAACCCGGGTTCTCGATTAGGTTCTACCTGTAGCTTTTAGACTGTGAGCCCACTGTTGGGTAGGGACTGTCTCTATATGTTGCCAATTTGTACTTCCCAAGCGCTTAGTACAGTGCTCTGCACATAGTAAGCACTCAATAAATACGATTGATGATGATGTAGCTGACTAATTTCCCCCATCCCTAACCTATTTTAGTATGTCTTCCCCTATAGACTATAATCTGCTTGTGAGCATTTACCAACTCTGTTGTACTGTATTTTCCCAAGTGCCTCCTTCCCCTCCCCACAGCACCTGTATATATGTTTGTGCAGATTTATCACTCTGTTTATTTTACTTGTACGTATTCACTACTCGATTTATTTTGTTAATGATGTACATTTAGCTTTAATTCTATTTTTTTCTGACGACTTGACACCTGTCCACATGCTTTGTTTTGTTGTCTGTCTCCCCCTTCTAGACTGTGAGCCCATTGTTGGGTAGGGACCATCTCTATATGTTGCCGACTTGTACCTCCCAAGTACTTAGTACAGTGCTCTGCACACAGTAAGCGCTCAATAAATACGATTGATGATGATGATGATGACGACCATCTCTATATGTTGCCAACTTGTACCTCCCAAGCACTTAGTACAGTGCTCTGCACACAATAAGCGCTCAATAAATATGATTGAATGAATGCAGTGCTCTGCACAAAGTAAGCACTCAATCAATACCACTGATTGATTAATTAATGTGGATTTGAAATGTGCTGTATCCCTGCCTATTTGCTTGTTTGTTTTGGGCTTTTTTTGAGGGGGGTGATTAATGGTATTTGTTAAGCACTTTCTGTGTGCCAGGCACTGCCGTAGATACACGCTAATTAGGGTAGACACAATGCCCGTCCCACACAGGGTTCACAGTCTTAATCCCCATTTTACAGATGAGGTAACTGAGGCACAGAGAAGTGAAGTGACTTGTCCAAGGTCACAAAACGGACAAGTGGCAGAGCCAGGATTAGAACCTGAGTCCTTTGATTGCCCAGCTATTCGCTTGTGACACTCTGCATCCCAATAGAAACATGACTGTGAGCCCACTCTTTTAGACTGTGAGCCCACTGTTGGGTAGGGACTGTCTCTATATGTTGCAAACTTGTACTTCCCAAGCGCTTAGTACACAGTAAGCGCTCAATAAATAAGATTGATGATGATGACTGGAGGGATGAGAGAAAGTGAGCTGCTGGGCTGCTGAAAGTAAGCGATTACTGGGCAAATGGCTCACACTAGAATCAATTCCTTTGCACAGGGTTCCTGTCCTGAAGTCTCAAGACTGAGACTCATCCAGCGGGCAGTTGGCAGGACGTTTGGAAGAGGTGGGATTAGAACTCAGGTCCTCAGACACCCAGACGTGTGCTCTTTGCGCTAGGCCACTCTGCTTCGCATTACACCGCTTGCCCGGCATAAAATATGGGATGTTACATGTACCTGTCTCTGTTTCTGGTATCCCTGAGTGTCGCCAGTGGCCATCCTACTTGGAAGCCCAAAGGGCTGGGTAAAATTGACCTAAATAATAAATTGTCCCCAACTCCCTTTCAAATGAGGAAAAAAAAAAGTTAATATTTCTGGTAATGTAATCAGAGGCATGTGACGAAGTCCCCACCTAGTGGAGCTAGGAATGCACCATGGATCCTTCAATTAACTTTCTTATCTGGCTCTCAAATCAATCAATCGTATTTATTGAGCGCTTACTGTGTGCAGAGCACTGTACTAAGCGCTTGGGAAGTACAAGTTGGCGACATATGGAGACGGTCCCTACCCAACAGTGGGCTCACAGTCTAAAAGGGGGAGACAGAGAACAAAACCAAATGTATTAACAAAATAAAATAAATAGAACAGATACGTACAAGTAAAATAAATAAATAAATAGAGTAATAAATATGTACAAACATATATACATATATACAGGTGAGTCTCAAAGTGAGTCTGCTCCTATGACAACTGGCATCTATCTTGCGATGCATCTACAACACCTCCGCAACCCACTGTCGCAATTGGAAAAAAGAAAAACACAAAACCCCTGCGACATAATACCAAACCTGAGCCATGGCTCTACCAGATTTATTCTTTTTTTTTCTTTAATGGCATTTGTTAAGCGCTTACTATATGCCAGGCAGCATACTAAGCACTGGGATAAAAACAGGCTAATCAGATTGGACACAGTCCATATAAAAATAATAATAATAATAATGGCATTTATTAAGCACTTACTATGTGCCAAGCACGGTTCTAAGCGCTGGGGAGGTTACAAGGGGATCAGGTTGTCCCACAGGGGGCTCACAGTCTTAATCCCCATTTAACAGATGAGGTAACTGAGGCACAGAGAAGTTAAGTGACTTGCCCAAAGTCACACAGCTGACAATTGGCAGAGCCAGGATTCAAACCCATGACCTCTGACTCCAAAGCCCTTGCTGTTTCCACTGAGCCATGCTGCTTCTCATCCCATATGGGGCTCACAGTCTTAATTCCCATTTAGAGAAGCAGCATGGCTCAGTGGAAAGAGCCCGAGCTTTGGAGTCAGAGGTCATGGGTTCAAATCCCAGCTCCGCCAATTGTCAGCTGTGTGACTTTGGGCAAGTCACTTAACTTCTCTGGGCCTTAGTTACCTCATCTGTAAAATGTGGATTAAGACTGTGAGACCCCCGTGGGACGCACAACCTGATCACCTTGTCCCTTCTAGACTGTGAGCCTGTGGTTGGGTAAGGACCGTCTCTATATGTTGCCAATTTGTACTTCCCAGGCGCTTAGTACAGTGCTCTGCACACAGTAAGCGCTCAATAAATACAACTGAATAAATGAATGAATTTTACTGATGAGGTAACTGAGGTCCAGAGAAGTGAAGTGACTTGACCAAGGTCACACAGCAGACAAGCGGATGAGCTCTCCAAGTGAGTGGATGTAAATTGAAAATAGAAGAGAATCCACAATTAAGCTGGAAGTCACTCCCAGAACCGTCTCCATCTGTGGCCAACTTGTACTTCCCAAGCGCTTAGTCCAGTGCTGTGCATACAGTAAGCGCTCAATAAATACCATTGAATGAATGAATGAAACCAAAGAGGAGTGGCCAGAGATGAAGGAGGAGAACCAAGAGACGACAGTGACTTGTGTTTCGTGGCTCAGTGGAAAGAGCATGGGCTTTGGAGTCAGAGGTCATGGGTTCGAATCCAGCCTCTGCCAACTGTCAGCTGTGTGACCTTGGGCAAGTCACTTAACTTCTCTGGACCTCAGTTACCTCATCTGTATAATGGGGTTTAAAACTGTGAGCCCCCCCGGGACAACCTGATCACCTTGTAACCTCTCCAGCGCTTAGAACAGTGATTTGCACATAGTAAGTGCTTAACAAATACCATCATTATTATTATTATTGTTTCCAGGAGAAAGGTATGGTCCACAGGACAGAAGCACTCAAAAGCTCAGGGAGAATTAGGAAAGTGCAACATCTGCTAGATAATAATAATAATGGTATTTGTTAAGTGCTTACTATGTGCAAAGCACTGTTCTAAGCACTGGGGATGTTACAAGGTGATCAGGTTGTTCCACGTGGGGCTCACAGTCTCAATCCCCATTTTACAGATGAGGGAACTGAGGCACAGAGAAGTTAAGTGACTTGCCCAAAGTCGCACAGCTGACAATTGGCGGAGCCGGGGTTTGAACCCATGACCTCTGACTCCAAAGCCCGGGCTCTTCTCCACTGAGCCACGCTGCTTCACTGTTGGGTAGGGACTGTCTATATGTTGCCAACCTGTACTTCCCAAGCGCTTAGTGCTCTGCACACAGTAAGCGCTCAATAAATACGATCTTAAATCTTAAGATCTTAAGATCTTACGATCTTAAGATAAATAGATCTTGCGAGAAAGCGATCACTGGTGACCTTGAGGAGAGCAATTTCAGTGGAGTGGAAGGCGGAGATGGGGGGTAGTAGAAGGCCTCAAAAGGCAGGCAGGGAACATGTCTACCAACTCTGTTATATTGTACTCTCCCAAATGCTTAGTACAGTGTCCCGCACACAGTAAACACTCGATAAATACGATTGATCGATTGAGGGAATTGGAAGGGGTGGGGTGTAAAGAGCCACTCAAAGGGTTTAATAATAATAATAATCATCAATCAATCAATCAATCAATCAATCGTATTTATTGAGAGCTTACTGTGTGCAGAGCACTGTACTAAGCGCTTGGGAAGTACAAGTTGGCAACATATAGAGACGGTCCCTACCCAACAGTGGGCTCACAGTCTAAAAGGGGGAGACGGAGAACAGAACCAAACATACTAACAAAATAAAATAAATAAAATAGATAACACAACCCATCCCCACTTCCCACAACACTCCCATGATGTTTCCAAATGATGGTTCGTCAACTCCAGCTCTGCTGTAACAATAATAATAATAATTGCTATTATCATTATGGTATTTGCTAAGTGCTTACTACGTGCCAGGCGCTGTTCTAAGCGCTGGGGTGGATGCGAGCAAATCAAGTTGGACACTGTGCCTTCCTATTTGGGACTCACAGTCTCAATCATAATAATGATGGCATTTGTTGAGCGTTTACTATGTGCGGAGCACTGTTCTAAGCGCTGTGGGGGGATACAAGGTGATCAGGTTGTCCCCCGTGGGGCTCGCAGTCTTCATCCCCATTTTACAGCTGGATGGTGCATTGAGGTGGTGAGATGCTTTGCTTGTCAGTGTATTAAGTTCGGCAGCTGCAATCAAACCCGCCCCATTAGGAACCAAATGACATTTGATTTGCGGTTCCCAGGTTTCAAATCCGCCCAAACCCATGGGTTCGTTCAGGATTAGTCCCGTCTCTTGCTCCTCCCCACAGTCCCTTCCTCTAAACTTTCCCTTCTAATAATGAGAAGACTATCATCATCAATCGTATTTATTGAGCGCTTGCTGTGTGCAGAGCACTGTACTACGCGCTTGGGAAGTACAAATTGGCAACATATAGAGACAGTCCCTACCCAACAGTGGGCTCACAGTCTGAAAGGGGGAGACAAAACCAAACATACCAACAAAATAAAATAAATAGAATAGATATGTACAAGTAAAATAAATAAATAAATAAATAGAGTAATAAATATGTGCAAACATATATACATATATACAGGTGCTGTGGGGAAGGGAAGGGAAGACTATCTGCGGTATTTGTTAAGTGCTCCCTGTGTGTCAATCTCTGCACTAAGCACTGGGTAGAATCAGGATAATTAGGTCAGATACAGTCCCTGTCGCACTTGGGGCTCAGTCTAAGGAGGGAGGGAGGACAGGTATTGAATACCCATTTTACAGATGAGGAAATGGAGGTACAAAGAAAAATAATAATAATAATACAATATTTGTTAAGTGCTTACTATGTACCAGGCACTATACTAAGCACTGTGGTGGATACAAGAAAACTGGGTTGGACACAGTCCCCTGTGGGACTCACAGTCTCAATCCCCATTTTACGGATGAAGTAACTGAGGCACAGAGAAGATAAGTGACTTGCCCAAGGTCACACAGCAGACAAGTGGCAAAGCCGGAATGTGAAGTGACTTACCAAAGGTCCTACAACAGGTAGAGCTGGGACTAGACTAGACTGTGAGCCCACTGTTGGGTAGGGACCGTCTCTATATGTTGCCAGCTTGTACTTCCGAAGCGCTTAGTACAGTGCTCTGCACACAGTAAGCGCTCAATAAATACGATTGATTGATTGATTGATTGACTAGAATCCAAGTCTCCTGAGTCCCAGACCCATTCACCATCCACTAGACCAAGCTCGTCCTTGAAAGGAAAGACTTCAGAAATGACATTACTAACCACAAATTATGCATTCGAGTTTCCCATATTTGGGGATATCACAGGGGTCGGCATCGCGGAAGTGTAATGGATGAGTCACATTCTGGGAAAACCATTTTCGTGGTCGCGGTGTCTGTCTCCCCCGCCAGATAAATATCATTTCCAAGGGTTGTTTTCAAAGGACACTGAGGAAATGAGAGTCATCTTCGTAATAATTAGGGTGTCTGGCATCTACTGGGGTAGAGACAAGATCATCAGGTTGGAAAAGGTCCTAACCCACATGGGGGTTCACAGTCTAAATAGGAGGGTGTAGGATTTAATCCCCATTTTACAGATGAGGAAACTGAGAAGCCAAATGACTTGCCCAAGATCACACAGCAGGCAAGTGGCGGAGCTGGGTTTGGAGCCCAGCTCCTCTGAATCCTAGCCCCATGTATATATATGTATATATATATATATATATATATATATATATATATATATAGGTTGCCAACTTGTACTTCCCAAGCGCTTAGTACAGTGCTCTGCACACAGTAAGCGCTCAATAAATACGATTGATGATGATGTACTAACCACCAGGCCACAAAGCTTCATACTTCTTCCTCTCCACCCGCACTGTTTCTTGGGTTTTTCTTTGTTTATGTGTGGGTGTGTGTGTGAGTGCGTATGGGGGTGTTTATGGTATTTGTTAAGCTCTTACCATGTGTCATTCATTCATTCAATCATATTTATTGAGCGCTTACTGTGTGCAGCACTGGACTAAACGCTTGGGAAGTACAAATTGGCAACATATAGAGACCGTCCCTATCCAACAGCGGGCTCACAGTCTAGAAGGGGGAGGCAGACAACAAAACCTATTAACAAAATAAAATGAATAGAATGAATATGTACAAATAAAATAAATAAATAAATAGAGTAATAAATCCGTACAAACATATTTGCATATATACAGGTGCTGTGGGGAGGCGAAGGAAAAAATTAACATATTTTGTTAATATGTTTTGTTTTGTTCTCTGTCTCCCCCTTCTAGACTGTGAGCCCACTGTTGGGTAGGGACCGTTTCTATATGTTGCCAACTTGTACTTCCCAAGCGCTTAGTACAGTGCTCTGCACACAGTAAGCGCTCAATAAATACGATTGATTGATTGATTGAAGGAGGTAAGGCGGAGGGGATGGGGAGGGGAAGGAGGTCAAGCACTGTTCTAAGTGCTGGGATACTACAAGTTAATCAGGTTGGACTCAGTCCTTGTCCCACATGGTGCTTACAGTCTAAGGGGAAAGAAGAACAGGTATGGAATCCCCATATTACGGATGAGGAAACTGAGGCGAAGAGATGTTAAGTGACTCGGCCAAGGTGACAGAGCAGGTAAACGGAGGATTTGGGATTAGGACACTGTTCCCGTCACTCTTCACGATTGAAGCCCTGACCACCGCTTCCCACTGGGTGTCACTGGAACCCATCCCCTTAGGTGGAGAGGGAGGAGGACGAAGTGAAAGAGGACGAGGAATCAGAAACCCACCCATCTTTTCAGAGAATATAGGAACAGATTTGGGGATTTTCTTTAAATCAGCGCAGATCCCTTTTCTTTTCCACCACAGACTACACCAACCCAAAGAAACAAAAAAACCCGGGGAATCTCCCTTAGGCCCCGCCAGGGAATTCTGTGTTATTTACTTGGGATTACTACATCAGCCTCCTCTCTGATCTCCCAGCCTCCTGTCTCTCCCCTGTTCAATCCATACTTCACACCGCTGCCCGGATTGTCTTTGCCCAGAAACACTCTGGGCATGTTACTCCCCTCCTCAGAAATCTCCAGTGGCTACCAATAAACCTACGCATCAGGCAAAAACTCCTCACCCTCGGCTTCAAGGCTGTCCATCACCTTGCCCCCTCCTACCTCACCTCCCTTCTTTCCTTCTCCAGTCCAGCCCACATCCTCCGCTCCTCTGCTGCTAATCTCCTCACTGTGCATTGTTCTCGCCTGTCCCGCCATCGACCCCTGGCCCACGTCCTCCCCCTGGCCTGGAATGCCCTCCCTCCGCACATCCGCCAAGCTAGCTCTCTTCCTCCCTTCAAAGCCCTCCTGAGAGCTCACCTCCTCCAGAAGGCCTTCCCAGACTGAGCCCCCTCCTTCCTCTCCCCCTCCTCGCCCTCCCTACCCCCCCCCCGCTTTACCTCCTTCCCCTGCCCACAGCAGCTGCATATATGTTTGTACATATTTATTACTCTATTTTACTTCTACATATTTGCTATTCTATTTATTTTATTTTGTTAATATGTTTGGTTTTGTTGTCTGTCTCCCCCTTCTAGACTGTGAGCCCGCTGTTGGGTAGGGACCGTCTCTATATGTTGCCAACTTGTGCTTCCCAAGCACTTAGTACAATGCTCTGCACACAGTAAGCGCTCAATAAATACAATTGAATGAATGAATTGGGAGGTGACTCCTGGGATAGGCACTTAGTATAGGGCACTGCATTCAGTAAATGTCATTACTACTTGTCATATGAAGGGGAAGCCAAGAGCCTGCAGCCATCAACCCATTTACTTTGCTATTTAATCTTATTAGGATCAAAATTCACATCTAGAAGCTTGTCCCAAAATCAGAGCTGTATCTAGCATATCCCAGGCCTTCGGGAAGCACTATACAATGCCTAAGCCAAATAATGAGAATACCAGATCCCATTATTTAAGCCCTGTAGGGGAAAAAAGAAGTTTACATCTTCTCTTCGGAATCCATCCAGCTGCACTATGCTGAGACTCTTCCACTGTCAAACATTACTCTAAGGGCATCTAGTCTTCCAGACTGTGAGCCCACTGTTGGGTAGGGACTGTCTCTATATGTTGCCAACTTGTACTTCCCAAGCACTTAGTACAGTGCTCTGCACACAGTAAGCGCTTAATAAATACGATTGAATGAATGAATGAATTAGGTCTTCCTCAGGCAATCATATTGACTGAGCACTTACTGTATGCAGAACACTGTTGCGGACTTGTACTTCCCAAGTGCTCAGTACAGTGCTCTGCACACAGTAAGAGCTCAATAAATTCGATTGAATGAATAATGAATACTAAGCTTTGGGAGAGTACAATATAACAGAGTTGGTAGACATGTCCCCTGCCCAAATCGGATTATGGGCCATCTGAACTCCCCTGGCCCAGACTCCATCAGTAAAGTAGGTAAAGGAGAACAAAGTCCTTTTGGGTTGTTAATAAGTTTATTAAACTCATCGGTACAATACTGTTTTTTTATTACAAATATTTTGGTCTTCGGAGGCAGTGGTATCATACCCGGACAAACAAGTTATTTAACCAAATCGTAATCATATAAAGCGTTCACTTGGATTAGAGACCTCTGTTCCTGGGTTTCAGTCAAATCTCCTGGAAAGAGGGCTGGCGCGTTCAATGATAGAGAGCGTTCTGTGTGGGGCAGGCACTTTCAGACTCGGCGGCCGGGCCTCTCAGGCTCTGCGGAACGTCTGTTTGCACACTTGACCTTCGCAGCACATTTCCTAGTGATGAAATGCGGAAAGATGCAGTCGGTGTTTAAGACCATAGACAAAGAGGGTCTGATCCCTGAGCCTTGATAAATAATAAGCCTCCTCTTTTCCCACCACTGGCAGGTTCAGGGAACCTCCTCCTCTCCCGCTCAGTGTCTCTGCTCTGAGTGGGCCCTAGTTGCTCTGATGTTCAAGGCATATTGAGAATTTGAACGGAACAAGACCTTCCCTCCCCCCCTCAGCCCCCAATATTAGTATTTTGTTAATCCTTGCGCCTGGCTGACAAATGTTGAATATTGGTCATTTACTCCTAAGAGTGTAAGCTTATCATGGGGGGGGAAACGTATCATCATCATCATCAATCGTATTTACTGAGCGCTTACTATGTGCAGAGCACTGGACTAAGCGCTTGGGAAGTACAAATTGGCAACGTATAGAGACAGTCCCTACCTAACAGTGGGCTCACTGTCTAAAAGGGGGAGACAGAGAACAAAACCAAACATACTAACAAAATAAAATAAATCGAATAGATATGTACAAATAAAATAAATAAATAAATAAATAGAGTAATAAATATGTACGAACATATATACATATATACAGGTGCTGTGGGGAAGGGAAGGAGGTAAGATGGGGGGATGGAGAGGGGGACGAGGGGGAGAGGAAGGAAGGGGCTCAGTCTGGGAAGGCCTCCTGGAGGAGGTGAGCTCTCAGCAGGGCCTATCAGCCAAATCTGTTGTATTGTAATAATAATAATAATAATAATAACAATGGCATTTATTAAGCCCTTACTATGTGCAAAGCACTGTTCTAAGCACTGGGGAGGTTACAAGGTGATCAGGTTGTCCCACAGGGGGCTCACAGTCTTCATCCCCGTTTTACAGATGAGGTAGCTGAGGCACAGAGAAGTAAAGTGACTTGCCCAAAGTCACACGGCCGGCAATTGGAGGAGCAGGGATTCGAACCCATGAACTCTGACTCCAAAGCCCGGGCTCTTTCCACTGAGCCATGCTGCTTCTCTCTGTATGTACTCTCCCCAGCACTTAGAACAGTGCACTGCACATAGTAATAATAATAACTGTGAGACTGTGATCCCATTGTTGGGTAGGGACCGTCTCTATATGTTGCCAACTTGTACTTCCCAAGCGCTTAGTACAGTGCTCTGCACACAGTAAGCGCTCAATAAATATGATTGAATGAATGAATTTGTTAGATACTCACTAATGTGCCAGGCTCCATACTAAGCGCTGGGGTGGATACAAGCAAATCGGGTTGGACACAGTCCCTGTCCAACTTGGGGCTCACAGCCTCAATCTCCATTTTACAGATGAGGTAACTGAAGCCCAGAGAAGTGAAATGACTTGCCCAGGGTCACACGGCAGACAAGTGGCGGAGCCAGGATTAGGACCTACGACCTTCTGACTCTCAGGCCTGTGTTCTATCCATTACGCCACGCTGTTTCATTGAGTGCTCAATAAATACCACTGATTACGGGAAGGGTTGAGCAGGAAGATAAATCCTTCTTAATCTGGATATAATTGTGGGTCCTCAATAATAAATAATAATAATAATGATGGTATTTGTTAAGTGCTTACTATGTACAAAGCACTTTTCTAAGCGCTGGGGGGGGGATACAAGGTGATCAGGTTGTCCCACGTGGGGCTCACAGTCTTAATCCCCATTTTACAGATGAGGTAACTGAGGCACAGAGAAGTTAAGTGACTTGCCCAAAGTCACACAGCTCACAAGTGGCGGAGCGAGATTAGAACCCATGACCCAGACTGAGCCCCTTCCTTCCTCTCCCCCTCGTCCCCCTCTCCATCCCCCCATCTTACCTCCTTCCCTTCCCCACAGCACCTGTATATGTGTATATATGTTTGTACATATTTATTACTCTATTTATTTTACTTGTACATATCTATTCTATTTATTTTATTTTGTTAGTATGTTTGGTTTTGTCTCCCCCTTTTAGACTGTGAGCCCACCGTTGGGTAGGGACTGTCTCTCTATGTTGCCTATTTGTACTTCCCAAGCGTTTAGTCCAGTGCTCTGCACACAGTAAGCGCTCAATAAATACGACTGATGATGATGATGATGACCTCCGACTCCCAAGCCCGGGCTCTTTCCACTGAGCCACGCTGCTTCTCAAGAATTCTAGTACCGAGGATCAATTGCATGGTTAAAGAAAGGTAGGAGTCCATAGGCTCGAAAGCAAGGAGTACCAGATGAAGAATGTCCTCTTCGATCCAGTGAGTCCAGCCTCTGTTCTTCTTCTCACCCTTCTGGACGCACACAAGTTTGTCACTGTCCCACGTAACTAAACTCTGCAAAAAGAAAGAGATTCTGCTAAGTCAGAGGTTCTTGAGCTTCACCCTGTGAATCCTTCTTTCCCCACTATCATTCCCGATCTTCCCGCTTCCTAATAATAATAGTGGTACTTGTTAAGCAGGTAATATGTGCCAAGAATTGTCCTAAGCATAGGGGTAGATACAAGAAGTCTATCTGTCCTTATCCTACATTGAGGCTCACAGTCATCGGGGAAGGAGAACAAGTTATCTCAGCCCCATTTTACAGATGAGGAAACTAAGGCACGGAGAAGTGACTTGCCCAAGGTCACACAGCAGGCAAGTGGCAGACTCGGGATAAGAACCCAGGTCCTCTGTCTCCCAGGCCTATGTTCTTTCCACTAGACCATGCTGCTTCCCGTCTCTGACCAAATCATAATAATAATGACGGCATTTGTTAAGCGCTTACTATGTGCAAAGCACTGTTCTAAGCGCTGGGGGGGATACAAGGTGATCAGGTTGTCCCGCGTGGGGCTCACAGTCATCATCCCCATTTTACAGATGAGGGAACTGAGGCTCCGAGAAGTTAAGTGACTTGCCCAAGGTCACACAGCTGACGATTGGCGGAGCCGGGATTTGAACCCATGACCTCTGACTCCAAAGCTCGGGCTTTTTCCACTGAGCCACGCTGCCTCAAAGAAGAAGAGCCTGGAGCAGGTGCTCCAGGGTACTCTCCCTAACTAAATTTTCTACTTCCCCTATAATTCAGAGGGTTAAATTCCTAAAGAATCTTACATTAAGGGGAAATCGTGTCGGATGTCATGTGAAACCGCCCTGTTCTCTGTCTAGGAGGATCATCATCATCATCAATCGTATTTACTGAGCGCTTACTGTGTGCAGAGCACTGGACTAAGCGCTTGGGCAGTACAAATTGGCAACATATAGGAGGATACGTATTGCAGGAAGAATGTCCCCCAGTTCTAGCCAAAATGTGTAATGAAAGCATGTTTAGGGCAAATTTGACTCTTTTCAAATGGTGTTTGTGAAGCACTTTCTATGTACCAGGCCCTCTACTAAGCGCTGGGATATATATAAGTTAATCAGGCTGGACACGATCACTGCTCACAGTCTTAATCCCCGTTTTACAGATGAGGTAACTGCTGCCCAGAGGATTTGAGCGACTTGCCCGAGGTCACACAGCAGACAAGTGACAAAACTGGGACTAGAACTCAGATCCTTCTGCCTCGCAGGCCCGTGCTGCATCTCAATTTCCCTGTGAAATTCCATATGCTTCTCCATTGCCTTCTGAGCACAGCAGCAGCCTCCGAAAGACTGTCTTTGGTCTTCAGTACATATTTATTACTCTATTTATTTATTTATTTATTTATTTTACTTGTACATTTCTATCCTATTTATTTTATTTTGTTGGTATGTTTGGTTCTGTTCTCTGTCTCCCCCTTTTAGACTGTGAGCCCACTGTTGGGTAGGGACTGCCTCTATGTGTGGCCAATTTGTACTTCCCAAGCGCTTAGTACAGTGCTCTGCACATAGTAAGCGCTCAATAAATACGATTGATTGATTGATTGATTGATTCAGAGATGCCACTCTCATTAAGGGGCTGCTTTGGACCCCTGAAATTATGACATCACTGAGTGGTTCAATAAATACGATTGATGATGATGGTTCAGGCTTTTTCACTTCCTCATTACAATTGCCTCCGCCCACTTGAACTCCCTAAAACTCAGGCAGAGATGGGGAGGGACGCTAGCACCTCCAGACATTGATTGTCAATTATAAATCAAGGACCTTCTGCCTATAGTCCCCTAGACTGTAAGCTCATTGTAGGCAGGGAACGTATCTAATGATCCTGTTATAATGTCTAATGTTATAATGTTAATGTCATGATGTTATAATGTTATAATGTCTTATGTTATAATGTCTAATGATCCTGTTATAATGATCCCGAGTGCTTAGTACAGTGCTCCCACTCTTTTAGACTGTGAGCCCACTGTTGGGTAGGGACTGTCTCTATATGTTGCCAACTTGTACTTCCCAAGAGCTTAGTACAGTACTCTGCACACAGTAAGCGCTCAATAAATACGATTGATGATGATGATGATGATGCTTACAGTAAGTGTTCAGTAAATACGATTGATTATAGTTACCAACTCTATATTAAATATAAGACTGGAATCGCAACAACTATTAAGCAGCTAGTGATATCAATCAATGGTGCTTATTGAGCACTTAGCAGGTGGGGAGCACTATACTAAGTGCCTGAGAGTGTACAGCACAATAGAGCCGGTAGACCCGATCCCCATCCCCTCCAACGAGAAGCTTATAAACAAGAGGGAGAAGCAGATTGGCTTCTGTCTGGGAGTCACAAGGATCTGGGTTCTAATCCCTGCTCTGCCACGGGCCTGCGGGGTGACCTTGGACAAATCACTTAACTGATTGGTGCCTCGGTTAATTCGTCTGCAAAATGGGGATAAAACTTTTGAGCCCCACGTGGGACCTGTACTGTGTCCAACCTAATGAGTTTGTATCTACCGCAGCGCTTAGTACAGTGTGTGGCACATAGCAAGTGCCCAATGAATACCATAAAAAAGAGGGGAAGAAATACACTAATTACAGGTAGTGAAATATGTAATTACAGATAGGAGAACTGGGAATATAGAAGGATAAGCACATAAAGGGAAGCAGCGTGGCTCAGTGGAAAGAGCACGGGCTTTGGAGTCAGAGGTCAGCGGTTCAAATCCCGGCTCCGTCACTTGTCAGCTGTGTGGCTTTGGGCAAGTCACTTAACTTCTCTGGCCCTCAGTTCCCCAGTTCAGTAAAATGGGGATTAAGACTGTGAGCCCCACGTGGGACAACCTGATTATCTTGTATCTACCCCAGCGCTTAGAACAGTGCTTGGCACATAGTAAGCGCTTAACAAATACCAATATTATTATTATTATAAAGTGCTGTAGGGCTGGGATGAATATAAAAATACCTCAAGGGTACAGGCCCAAGTGCACAGACTAAGGGAGGGCTAATAGGGAAAGTTGAGGGCTTAGGGAAAACCTTTTGGAGGAGTTATATTTTAATGGGATTTTGAAGATAGGGAGAGTGGGGGTTTGTTCAATATAAATGGTTAGGGAGTTCTAGACAAGAGGGAGAACGTGGACAAGGGGGTTGGTGGCGAATTAAATGTACAAGGGTAGGTTGGCCCTGGAGGAGCAAAGTGTGAGGGCTGGACTGTAGATGGAAATCAGTGAGGTAAAGCAGGAGAAGGAGAGAGGTGATTGAGCACCTTAAAACTGATAGTAAGGAGTTTCTGTTTGATGCAGAGGCAGATTGGAGGTTTTTGAAGAGTGGGGAACCAGAAACTGAATTTTTTTTTTTTGGAAAAATGATCCGGGCAGTAGACTGAAGTACAAACTGGAGAGGAGAGAGGCAGGAGGCAGAAAGACCAGCCAGGAGGAAGATTCATTAGTCAGGTACTTGGGATATAATCAATCTACAGCATCAATTAAGCAAGGTTCCAGGATCAGTGGGGTAGTAGTTTGGGAGGCAAGGAGGAGGCAGAATCTAGAAATGTTGTAAAAGTAGAATTGATGGGGTTTGGTAACAGACTGAATATGCGAGATGAGTTGAAGATAACGCCAAGGCTATGGAGTTGTGAGATAGGGAGGATAGCGGTGTTGTCTACAGTGGTAGTAAAGTCTGGGGAAGAACAGGGTTTGGGTGGGAAGATGGGTAGTTCTGTTTTGGACATATTAAGCTTGAGATGTCGATGGGACATCCAAGTAGAGATGTTGGGAAGGCAGGAAGAAATGCCATTCTGCAAGATGAGGGCTGGAGAGGGAGATTTGAGAATCATCTGCATAGAAATGGTAATTGAAACTCTGTTGGAGAATGAGTTTTCCAAGGAAGTTGGTGTAGATGAAGAATAGAAGGGGACCCAGAACTGAGCTCTGAGGGCCTCTCCCACCGTTAGAGGGTGGGAGGCAGAGAAGCCAGCAAAAGAGACTGAGAAAGAAGCACCAGGAGAGGACAGTGTCAGCGAATCCAAGGTAAGATAATGATTCCAGGAGTGTATCCATTCGTGATTCCCCATACTGCCATTCTAAACAGGCAGTCAGCAAGGAGAAGAGAGGAGGGGGAGAGGGAGAAAAGGGGGAAAGAGAGAAATGACAGAGAGAGAGAGAGAGAAAGGAAAGAGAGAGGAAGGAAAGAGAGAGGAAGGAAAGAGAGAGGAAGGAAAGAGAGAGAGAGAAAAACACTTAGTGCCAAATATAGCAGCAGCAATTTGGAATGTAAGTCAGCAACAATCCCCTTTCCCAGCTTCAGATGCAAGGGGGTTAGGGGATTTATTTCAGATCCCTTTTACCTTGCATTTTCTGTTATCCAGGCCCTTAGTATCTTCATCAAATTCCTCTCCAACTTTGAACTGGACGAGGTAGTTTCGAAAACTGCTGAAAGTGTGGATGGTGAAAGAGTCACCATTCTGTTCGATCACTTTCTGTGGCTTCAGCAGCTTTGCGATCTTCCGAGTTGCAAAGTCAATACCTTGAAAATTAAAAAAAAAACGGGGGGGGGGGGGGCATTTTGATGTAACTTTGTTGTGTCCAGAGACTTTGCCTTTCCAGACAGTGAATCCTATTAGTTTTGCAGCAAGCAAACACTCCTAGACCTGTACAGAACGCTATCCAGCCTTACCTCTGAAGAGATCCTTTAATAGGTAGACAGTATAGAATTTAAGATAAGTCGCCAGGCAATCTGTGCTTTCACAGTGCAGGGTTAGTGAATTTAACATTTAAACTGAAAATCCTATCCAATTCTAACAAGCTAGACATGTCATGGAGAAGCAGTGTGGCCTACTGGATAGAGCACAGGCCAGGGAATCAGAAGGACATAGGTTCTAATCCCAGCTCTGTCACTTGTCTGTTGTGTGACCTTGGGCAATTCACTGCACTTCTCATCTGTAAAATGGAGATTAAGACTGTGAATCCCATGTGGGACATGGACTGTGCCCAACCTGATTAGTTTGCATCTATCCCATAGTTTGCATCTATCCCAGAGCTTAGTATAGTGCCTAGAAATAGTAAGCACTTAAATGCCTAATACAAACACACAAACACTCTCTCTCTCTGTCTCTCTGTCTCTCTTTCTCTCTCTCTGTCTCTCTCTCTCCCTCTCTTTAAATTGGAATGGCAACACTTTTCTATGAACTTTCGCCCTGAGGATCAAGTCACATTCAGACACAAAAACAGGTGGTAAAGCCACCTGTTACCTTTACTGGCTCCCAATGTTTATGCCATCTCTTCAAAAAGAACATTGTGTTCCAGATGATGTGCATTTCTGAGACCGCGGCAGCTATTGCTCAGAGACTCAGGGTTGTTTTCCAACCTTTCTACCAACAGCACATGCTCAGCGGGATTTTCATTATTTTGCACGAAAACAGCTAGGACACAAACAGCCCTGATCCTGGTTGATCACGCTGAAAATGTCAACAAGATATGACGACCTCTTTCTCCAATGTAGCCTGCTTTGGCTTTTCCTTGAATTACAGTTCTGAATTATGTTCACTTGAAGACAGTTAAGCAATTGTCTAACAGTCGGGCTTTCCCAGTACCAGCGGACAGCGAGGTATCCTGCAAACTCCATCTCTAGCCTTGATAGACTGGAATTTTGGAATGCAAAACTCTCTGGGGATTTAAGGGAACTCTTTAAATGTGTTTTAGGGTTTGAAAAATATAGAGGGACTTAAATTTAGATAAAAGGTCAAGTTCCTATTTCCTATAGTTCTATATAATTGTGTGTGTGTATGTGTGTGTATAGTTCTACAGTTCCTAGAGGGAAGCAGCATGGCTTAGTGGAAAGAGCACAGGCTTGGGAGTCAGAGGATGCAGGTTCTAATCCTGGCTCCACCACTTGTCTGCTGTGTGACCTTGGGCAAGTCACTTCACTTCTCTGTGCCCCAGTTTCCTCATCTGGAAAATGGGGATGAAGACTGTGAGCCCCACGTGGGACAACCTGATCACCTTGTACCTACCCCAGTGCTTGGAACAGTGGCTTGGCACATAGGCAAGTGCTTAACAAATACCATCATCATTATTATTGATATTTTGGCTGAGGTTAGAGGTACTGGTGTTTCACTTATAGTCACTACTTTTTGACTACACTAGATCATGCCCTGAAACTAGAGCTTTCGATATCTTACTAACAGTATTTATTGGCAGACAAAAGAATGGCTACAGTTTCAACACCCATAGGACCCCAAGAGAAACATTTGTCTCTATACGCCACTACTGAGTCCAACCAAACCATCATCAATTGTATTTATTGAGCGCTTACTATGTGCAGAGCACTGTACTAAGCACTTGGGAAGTACAAATTGGCAACATATAGAGACAGTCCCTACCCAACAGTGGGCTCACAGTCTAAAAGACCAATCCAGTAAACCAATCCAGTATTCTGTCTCTAACGGTGGCAACAGGTTGCTTGGAGAAGCCATGTAATGGATGCCCTTCTTGACAGCCACCCGAATGTTTAGGCATAGATCTTCTCAACCTTAACTGTCCCTTTAATAACCCATTAATCTATGAATTCATTCAAATGTCTTTTGAATTTATCAATCATCATCAGCGGTATTTGAATGTTCACTGTGTACAGTGACTGCACTAAGCACTTGGGAGAGTACTACAGTTGGTAGACACATTTCCTGCCCTCAACAAGCTTACAGTCTAGAAGGCGTGACAGCATTTAAAATAATTTGTAATCCATAATTTATAGATTTGTACAGAAGTGTTGTGGGGTTGAGGGTGGAGCCAAAATCAAATGCCCAAAGGTCACAGTTCCAAATGCAACTTACTGATATTTTCTGCTTGCCCAACTCGCTGGGTTAGGGTTAGGGTTAGAGTTTCTGCCTGCCCAACTCTCTGTGGAAAGCAATTTCATATGCCTATTGCCTGCTAAGTGAAGAAGTGTTTCTTCTTGTTTGTTTTGAAACTTTCATCCTCAAGCTCCGCTCCCACAGCTTCAACTATCATCTCTACGCTGATGACACCCAAATCTACATCTCTGCCCCTGCTCTCTCCCCCTCTCTCCAGGCTCACATCTCCTCCTGCCTTCAGGACATCTCCAACTGGATGTCTGCCCGCCACCTAAAACTCAACGTGTCTAAGACTGAACTCCTTGTCTTCCCTCCCAAACCCTGCTCTCTCCCTGACTTTCCCGTCTCTGTTGACGGCACTACCATCCTTCCCGTCTCACAAGCCCGCAACCTTGGTGTCATCCTCGACTCCGCTCTCTCATTCACCCCTCACATCCAAGCCGTTACCAAAACCTGACAGTCTCAGCTCCGCAACACTGTCAAGATCCGCCCTTTCCTCTCCATCCATACCGCTACCCTGATCATTCAAGCTCTCATCCTATCCCGTCTGGACTACTGCATCAGCCTTCTCTCTGATCTCCCATCCTCGCGTCTCTCCCCACTTCAATCCATACTTCATGTGGCTGCCCGGATTGTCTTTGTCCAGAAACGCGCTCTGGGAATGTTACTCCCCTCCTCAAAAATCTCCAGTGGCTACCAATCAATCTGCGCATCAGGCAGAAACTCCTCACCCTGGGCTTCAAGGCTCTCCATCACCTCGCCCCCTCCTACCTCACCTCCCTTCTCTCCTTCTCCAGCCCAGCCCGCACCCTCCGCTCCTCTGCCGCTAATCTCCTCGCTGGGCCTCGTTCTCTCCTGTCCCGCCATCGACCCCCAGTCCACGTCCTCCCCCGGGCCTGGAATGGCCTCCCTCTGACCATCCGCCAAGCTAGCTCTCTTCCTCCCTTCAAGGCCCTACTGAGAGCTCACCTCCTCCAGGAGGCCTTCCCAGACTGAGCCCCTTCCTTCCTCTCCCCCTCGTCCCCTTCTCCATCGCCCCCATCTTACCTCCTTCCCTTCCCCACAGCACCTGTATATATGTATATATGTTTGTACATATTTATTATTCTATTGATTTATTTATGTATTTTACTTGTACATATCTATTCTATTTATTTTATTTTGTTAGTATGTTTGGTTTTCTTCTCTGTCTCCCCCTTTTAGACTGTGAGCCCACTGTTGGGTAGGGACTGTCTCTATATGTTGCCAATTTGTACTTCCCAAGCGCTTAGTACAGTGCTCTGCACTCAGTAAGCGCTTAATAAATATGATTGATGATGATGATGATGATGATAACTCCTGGTGTTTTGGGATTTATGTATTTTATAAAATGGGGATTAAGACTGTGACCAACCATAGGGCTCAGTACAATGCCTAGCACATAGTAAGCCTTTAACAAATACCATTAAACAAGGACAACAAAAAAGCAGGACTTCAAATTTATACATGGAGATGCATTGCCCTGCCTTTGGGGGTTTTGAAGACTATTAAGCAGCATGACTCAGTGGAAAGAGCCCGGGCTTGGAAGTCAGAGGTCATGGGTTCTAATCCCAGCTCTGCCACTGGTCTGCTGTGTGACCTTGGGCAAGTCACTTAACTTCTCTGTGCCTCAGTTACCTCATCTGTAAAATGGGGATTAAGACTGTGAGCCCCATGTGAGACAACCTGCTTACCTTGTATCTACCCCAGGGTTTAGAACAGTGCTTGGCACATAGTAAGTGCATAGCAAATACCATTATTATTATTATTGATATTAATATATCAGACGTAAATTGGCCTATTTATCAAGGCCCCTGGAACTTTCACCTCGTTATTTTTATTCACAAGAATGACAATCTTATTTCCTTTAAAATCTACTGGCCTTTAAAATATACTCAGTAAAAGTCACAAATAATTGAAACTGAAGCTTTCCAAGATAACTTTATCTTGGAAAGCTTCAGTTTCAATTATTTGTGACTTTTACTGGGTATATTTACAGCTGTTTTATGGGCTTAGATCAAAACATAAAAATCTGATCACTTGCAACAGATTGTGTGCAAATAGGTTTGCTACTGGGAAAGACAGACCTTTACCAGAAGCAGTTAACAATTGTATTATAATGAGGTGCATTTTTTTCTAGACCAGAATTTAATCTAGGCAAAAGCAGGCATGAGACCACTAGATCCTAAGTAAAGGGGCAAGAGGGTCAGTTTTTAATAGGAAAATGACGACTTTGCTCCAGGATCTTATTGAAGGCTCGCACAGCCAAAGACTTTTCCGCCACCTAATTATTATTTCAGCTAAACAATTGTAGGCCATTATATTTAATGCTGTGCTTCTGATCCACAATAAGTTTGCTGTGGAATTCCTTCCAGACAAACAGAAGTGGTCTGTATAAAATGTCTCTCCATAATGGAGGTCTAATAAAGAAAAACAACCTTGTCCAAGAGGCTTTGGGGAAGGAGTAGAGAAACAAAATGCTAATCTCCGCCTAAGATGCTTCACTAGCTCCCGGGGGCGGGGGGGAAACCCTGAATCAATTAATGGTATTTATTGAATGCTTACAATAATAACTATGGTACTTGTTAAGCGATTACTGTTCTGAGTGCTGGGTAAGACACAAGATAATCAGGTTGGGCACGGTCCCTGTCCCACACGGGGCTTATACTCTTAATCCCCATTTTACAGAGGAGGCAACTGAGGTCCAGAGAAGTGAAGCGATTTGCCCAAGGTCACACAGCAGACTTGCGGAGGGGTTGGGATTAGAACCCAGGGCCTTTTGGCTCCCAGGCCTGTGCTCTACCCACTAAGCCCCTCTGTTTCTTAGCATTGTACTAAACGCTTGGGAGAGTACAATACAATAGAGTTGGCAGACAGGTTCCTTGCACACAGTAAGTTTACAGTCTGAAAGCAGGGGCTTGGTCTTTGAAGATTTTTCTTGCAAAGTTTGGACATTTGCACGTTAATTGATGAGGTTGGAATAAATGGAGCTATTTGCCTTTAGTTCGCAGATAAGAAGTCAGGGGGAATGTTCTATGGGAGGCTGGGGGACAGGATTCAGCAGGGAATGTGTCTACCAACTCTGTTATATTGTACTCACCCAAGCACTTAGCACAGTGCCCTGCACACGGCAAGTGCTCAATAAATACCACTGATCGATTGACTTGGCTTTCCCGCGATGGTACTCCATCTCTGCTTTTTCAGGAAGCGCCTGTCCACTGCAGCCTGGGATAATAGAAGCACGTCAATTGTCCAGCAATATGGAGTTTCCCTCCTCAAAATATCGATGCTTCCCATACAGTAGTTAATAGTTACTAGTTAGTCATTAAGCACCTATTTTGTGCAAAGCACTGGGAAAAGGTACTCAGTTGAAAAATGAGACACGGTTCCTGTCCCTCAAGGAACTCATCATCATCAATCGTATTTATTGAGCGCTTACTATGTGCAGAGCACTGTACTAAGCGCTTGGGAAGTACAAATTGGCAACATATAGAGACAGTCCCTACCCAACAGTGGGCTCACAGTCGAAAAGAGTGGGCTCACGGTCTAAAATAATAGACTCAAAATAGAAGAACTCCACCTAGGCTCAACTATCATGGATTCTTCATTAACAAACCTTGGTTTCCTTTACACCCAGAAATTTGTTAGAGAAAGCTGGAGGGAAAAGGTGGGGAATGAACACTAGAGACAGCTTGACTCTTCCCCAGGGTTTAACCTGGTGCTTTGGTACATAGCAAACACTTGATACCATAATCATTGTCATTTTAATTTCAAGATCTTTACATCTCACTGCAAGGGCAGGGACAAGGGACTTCCTCTCCCCCTCGTCACCCTCTCCACCCCCCCATCTTACCTCCTTCCCTTCCCCACAGCACCTGTATATATGTATATATGTTTGTACATATTTGTTACTCTATTTATTTATTTATTTTACTTGTACATATCTATTCTATTTATTTTATTTTGTTAGCATGTTTGGTTTTGTTCTCTGTCTCCCCCTTTTAGACTCTGAGCCCACTGTTGGGTAGGGACTGTCTCTATATGTTGTCAACTTGTACTTCCCAAGTGCTTAGTACAGTGCTCTGCACACAGTAAGCGCTCAATAAATATGATTGATGATGAAGTATTTGCTACATAAATAGAACCGATTTCCTTCCAACTTTCCCAGAGGTCTAAATTCACTGTGAGCAGGAAAGGTGCCTATCAACTCTGTTTTCTTGTACTCTCCCAAGAGCTTCGTACGGTGCTCTGCACACAGTAAACACTCAAATATGATTGATTTGATAGGTCAGACTGGGGGGTTTCATTCTTCTGCTCCACACACCGTAGTGTTTTCTAGTAGACGGACCTGACCGTTACACAATTAGGATCAATCAGTGGTATTTACTGAGCATCTACTGTGTGCAAAAGACTGTACTAACCGCTTGGTTAATAATAATAATAATAATAATAATAATAATAATAATAACGGTATTTATTAAGTGCTTACTATGGGCAAAGCACTGTTCTAAGCGCTGGGGGGATACAAGGTGATCAGGTTGTCCCATGGGGGGCTCACAGTCTCAATCCCCATTTTACGGATGAGGTAACTGAGGCACAGAGAAGTTAAGTGGCTTGCCCAAGGTCACACAGCTGACAAGTGGCGGAGCCGGGATTCGAACCCACGACCTCTGACTCCCAAGCCCGTGCTCTTTCCACTGAGCCACGCTGCTTCTCAGCATGGTTGAGTAGAATACAACCGAGTTGACACACACACTCCCTTCACACAATGAGCCTACAGTCTAGAAGGATAAAGCATGTTCACTGAGGCAAACCATACCATAAGTATGGTTAGAAGCAGCGTGGCTCAGTGGAAAGAGCCCGGGCTTTGGAGTCAGAGGTCATGAGTTCAAATCCCGGCTCCGCCAATTGTCAGCTGTGTGACTTTGGGCAAGTCCCTTCACTTCTCTGGGCCTCAGTTCCCTCATCTGTAAAATGGGGATTGAGACTGTGAGCCCCACGTGCGGCAGGGACTGCGTCCAACCTGTATCCACCCCAGCGCTTAGTACAAATCCTGACTCTGCCAATTGTCAGCTGTGTGACTTTGGGCAAGTCACTTCACTTCTCTGGGCCGCAGTTCCCCCATCTGGAAAATGGGGATTAAGACTGTGAGCCCCCCGTGGGACAAGCTGATCACCTTGTAACCTCCCCGGTGCTTAGAACAGTGCTTTGCACATAGTAAGTGCTTAATAAACGCCATCATTATTATTATTATTATTAAGTAGCAATCAGAAGAGCTTGCGGTTGTGAGTTAGATATCTTCACCTGCCTTCTGAGCCATTAGGTTAAAGAGAGTAAGTAGGTACAGACACACAAGATACAGGTTCAGTTTTTCCACAGTGCAGGGAAAAGGCACCAGATCCCCTGCTTCCAGGTGGGCAGGGAATATGTCTACCAATTCTTTTATACTGTAATAATAATAATAATAATAATAATAATCATGGCATTTGTTAAGCACTTACTACGTGCAGAGCACTGTTCTAAGCGCTGGGGGGGATACAAGGTGATTAAGTTGCCCCACGTAGGGCTCACAGTCTGAATCCCCATTTTACAGGTGAGGTAACAGAGGCTCAGAGAAGTTAAGTGACTTGCCCAAGGTCACACAGCAGACAGGTGGTGGAGCCGGGATTCGAACCCATGACCTGTGACTCCAAAGCCCGTGCTCTTTCCATTGAGCCACGCTGATTTTTTTCCCAAATGTTTAGTCCAGGGCTCTGCACACCGTAAGCGTTAAATAAATGCCATCAATTGATGGCACCACAATCGTTGCAGCAGATGAACCCAGAAGCTTCATGGCCCGGAGGCAGGAGAATGAGCTTTCCTTAGTTCCCAAAAGCCGATCAACACCTGGAAGTAATAGATTCTAAAACCCCCAAATGTCTATGTCCTCCCGAACTTTTATCTCCTGCCTGCTGAAAAGCTCCATGCAGAGTCTGTTTGAGCAAGAACAGAAGGCACAGCCTCCGTCCTGCAGTTTTCCAACTCTTCTATAAAATCACACTGCTCTGCTGTTGCCCGAGAAAGATGTACTTTATGCCATGTTTATTACTTAACAGTAAGCATGGCAAAGCAAATTGAAGAGCCATTGCCTGATGATATTTAAAGCTTTGCCATCTGTACGAAAGCTACAGAGCAGCATGAGTGAAGGGAAACCATGGGGGAAAAGAACATTTATAACCATTCGCCACATTTCAGTTTAAAAGAAATTTCAAATATCAGGACTTAACCCTCAGCGAGAGGCAAGCATTAATCCCATTTTAGGAATAGAGAGATGGAGGAAATGAGGCTGGAAAGCCAACGAATCAGAACCAACACTAGACCAAGCGCTTAGTACAGTGCTCTGCACACAGTAAGCGCTCAATAAATATGATTGACTGAATGAATGAACTTCAGGAGTTTTAACTCCCAGTCTTATCCAAGGAAGGATGCAAGTCTAAATAGTAAATTTAGACTTACTCAGTGTCTTCCTCGCCCCTCCTCTTTCAATAATACCGAGTCTTCCCCTCATTAATCTTGTACTTCCCAAGCGCTTAGTACAGTGCTCTGCACATAGTAAGCGCTCAATAAATACGATTGATGATGATTAATCACGACAATTGATAACAGGCAAAGGAAAAAAAAAACACGACAAGGGTGTGGATTTGTAGGCTAAAGACCAAAGGAATTTCTGATTAAGATATTGCAAAGTGGAACTGACGCCAATTACCATTGAGGAATCGATTTGGGAAGTCTGTTAAATTTAAAAAGTTTCAGTTCCAAATTTCAACTAGACTATATTTAGTCCTTCAAGGAAACCGTTCTCCCAGACCTCGAAGTGTTACAGAACTATTCATTTTCTACAGCGGAAAGAGCATGCGGGCAAATGTTGAGGGGGGAGGTTTTCAAGCTGGTAAAAAAGCACCTTCGGAGCCCTTTCCTGGCTGTTGCCTAAATTGCAGATATGAACTGGGCTGCAAGGGAGAAGTAGGGGGTCTGGCATTGCTTGTTCCCTTCAGTATCTTTATTCCCAGTAATCCCTGAGTTAGCAGGAAGCCTTTCGGGCTCGAGCCCTGAGCCTCGGGGCCACCATTCCCGGGATGGTCGCCAGTAGCCCACCGAAAGCATGCCGCCGGGCAGCGAGATTCCCGCAGGGAAGGCACAGCCATGGAAATCCGTTGCCGCCAGAGAAGCAGCGTGGCTTAGAGGAAAGAGCCCGGGCTTGGGAATCAGAGGAAGTGAGTTCTAATCCCAACTCCCCACTTGTCTGCTGTGTGAACGTGGGCAAGCCTTATACCTTCTCTGGGCCTCAGTTCCCTCGTCTGTACAAAGGGGATGAAGACTGTGAGCCCCACGTGGGACAACCTTGTATCTATCCCGGCGCTTCCAACAGTGCTTGGCACAGAGCGAGCGCTTAACAACCACCATCGTTATTATTACAAATCGAAAGGATCACGCTGGACTTCGTAAAGCTGGTGTTTCTAAGAGAGAAGAAGTCGTTTAGCTGCTGTCGGAGGCGGAAAATTTTGTGGCTTCAGTGTTCTGGGACCCTTTAGGGAAGGCCCGTCCCCTTCTATCATGTGCGGGGCGACGGTCACCTTGGAGACGTGCGGAGCCTCGAAGACCAGTCTCTCCAGCTGAGTGCGGGCAAGTTCTGTGGACTTTTTCCCCGTCTTCGTCCCTCGCCCACCCCGTCCCTACCTGAACCCTGGAGGCTGTGGGCTACCTAGGCCCGACTGAGGAGGAAGGGCCGCCTGGCCACCCAGGGGAGCCCGCTGGAGCTCTCCCCCTCTTCTGAGCAAGAAGGCAGCCCTCCCCTCCCTTGTTCATTCATTCCATTGTATTTACTGAGCGCTTATGTGCAGAGCACCGTGCTAAGCGCTTGGAAACTACTACAACAACAATGATGCCATCTCCAGTGGCTACCAATCAATCTGCGCATCAGGCAGAAACTCCTCACCCTGGGCTTCCATGCTGTCCATCCCCTCGCCCCCTCCTACCTCACCTCCCTTCTCTCCTTCTCCAGCCCAGCCCGACCCTCTGCTCCTCCGCCGCTGATCTCCTCACCGTTAGGCCTCGTTCTCGCCTGTCCCGCCATCGACCCCCGGCCCACGTCCTCCCCCGGGCCTGGAATGCCCTCTGTCTGCACATCCACCAAGCTAGCTCTCTTCCTCCCTTCAAGGCCCTGCTGAGAGCTCACCTCCTCCAGGAGGCCTTCCCAGACTGAGCCCCTTCCTTCCTCTCCCCCTCATCCCCCTCTCCTTCCCCCCCATCTTACCTCCTTCCCTTCCCCACAGCACCTGTATATATGTATATATGTTTGTACATATTTATTATTCTATTTATTTATTTATGTATTTTACTTGTACATATCTATTCTATTTATTCTATTTTGTTAGTATGTTTGGTTTTGTCGTCTGTCTCCCCCTTCTAGACTGTGAGCCCACTGTTGGGTAGGGACTGTCTCTATATGTTGCCAACTTGTACTTCCCAAGCGCTTAGTACAGTGCTCTGCACACAGTAAGCGCTCAATACAATTGATTGATTGATTGATTTCTTAAGCGCTTACTATGTGCCAAGCACTGTTCTAAGCACTGGGGAAGATGCAGGACTGGGGTAATAACAATAATAATAATTTTGGTATTTGTAGATACACTATGCCACACGGGAAGCATCATGGCTTAGTGGAGAGAGCCCGGGCTTGGGAGTCCGAGGTCACGGGTTCTAATCCCGCCTCTGCCACTTGTCTGCAGTGTGACCTTGGGCAAGTCACTTTACTTCCCTGTGCCTCAGTTCCCTCATCTGTAAAAGGGGGATTGAGACTGAGCCCCACGTGGGGCAGGGACTGTGTCCAACTTGTATCTACCCCAGTGCTTAGTACAAATCCCGGCTCTGCCAATTGTCAGCTGTGTGACTTTGGGCAAGTCACTTAACTTCTCTGTGCCTCAGTTACCTCATCTGTAAAATGGGGATTAAGACTATGAGCCCCCTGTGGGACAACATGATCCCCTTGTAACCTCCCCAGTGCTTAGAACAGTGCTTTGCACATAGTAAGCGCTTAACAAATGCCATCACTGTTCATTCATTCATGCAATCGTATTTATTGAGCGCTTACTGCGTGCAGAGCACTGTACTAAGCGCTTGCAAAGTACAAGTTGGCAACATATAGCAGGAGTGGCTCAGTGGAAAGAGCCCGGGCTTTGGAGTCAGAGGTCAAGGGTTCAAATCCCGGCTCCACCATTTGTCAGCTGTGTGACTTTGGGCAAATCACTTAACTTCTCTGGGCCTCAGTTACCTCATCTGCAAAATGGGGATTAAAACTGTGAGCCCCCGTGGGACAGCCTAATCAATTTGTAACCTCCCCAGCGCTTAGAACAGCACTTTGCACATAGTAAGCACTTAACAAATACCATTATTAATTAATTTAGAGACGGTCCCTACCCAACAGCAGGCTCACATCATCATCATCATCAATCATATTTATTGAGCACTTACTGCGTGCAGAGCACTGTACTAAGCGCTTGGGAAGTACAAATTGGCAACATATAGAGACAGTCCCTACCCAACAATGGGCTCACAGTCTATTGCTACTGTTATTGTTGCAGTGCTTGGCACACAGTAAGTGCGCAACCAGTACCACAATTATTATTATTCTACAGGTTGTCCCACTTGGGGCTCACAGTCTTCATCTTTTAGGCTGTGAGCTCACCGTCTTTTAGACTGCGAGCCCACTGTTGGGTAGGGACTGTCTCTATATGTTGCCAATTTGTACTTCCCAAGCGCTTAGTCCAGTGCTCCGCACATAGTAAGCGCTCAATAAATACGATTGATGATGATGACGATCCCCATTTTCCAGATGAGGGAACTGAGGCCCAGAGAAGAGAAGAGGCTTGCCCCAAATCACTCAGCTGACAAGTGGAGGGATTAGATCCCACGACCCCTGACGCCCAAGGCCGGGCTTTTTCCACGCTGCTTCCCAATCCAACAGTCAATCCAAGTAAAATAGAGCAATGGAGAGAGGAGTGGGGGCTTTGTGAGCCGGGGGTGGGAAGGGGGCACCCGGGGACCTTCCCCTCCGTCCCCCGGGACCCCGAGATGTCGGTGCCTTACCTAGAGCCAGCATGTAGCCTTCGAAGTTGTCGTTGCTGATCATATTCCAGGTGCCGCTGAAATCCACAGACATGTCGGGGGGCCTGGGCCTGGGGTGGCGTCCAGCCAGGAGGAGGAGGGCCAAGGTCAGCCGGGAGGAGAGCTCCAAATCCGTCCGGCTCCCGCCACGCTTCGGAGCCTCGGAGAGGCGGGAGGGAACAGCACCAAGTTGAGTAATAAAGAACAATTGTGGTGTCTGTGCCAGGTCCTGTTCTAAGCGCTGGGCTGGATATGAGCAAAGCCGGTTGGACACAGTCCCTGTCATTCAGTCAGTCAGTCGGTCATTCAATCGTATTTATTGAGCGCTTACTGTGTGCAGAGCACTGGACTAAGCGCTTGGGAAGGACAAGTTGGCAGTCCCTACCCAACAGCGGGTTCACAGTCTACAGACAGCAAAACAACCGTGGGGCTCACATTCACCATCTCCGCTTAACAGACGAGGGAGCTGAGGACCGGAAAATAATAATGATAGCAATAATAATAATAATAATAATACTGGTACCGCGAGGCTCACATTCACCATCTCCGCTTAACAGATGAGGGAGCTGAGGACTGGAGAATAATAATGATAGTAATAATAATAATAATGATGGGACCGTGAGGCTCACATTCACCATCTCCGCTTAACAGACGAGGGAGCTGAGGACTGGAGAATAATAATGGTGGTAATAATAATAATAATAATGATGGTACCGTGAGGCTCACATTCACCATCTCCGCTTAATAGACGAGGGAGCCGAGGACCGGAAAATAATAATGATAGTAATAATAATAATAATGATGGGACCGTAAGGCTCACATTCACCATCTCCGCTTAACAGATGACAGAGCCGAGGACCGGAGAATAATAATGATAGTAATAATAATAATAATGATGGGACCATGAGGCTCACATTCACCATCTCCACTTAACAGATGAGGGAGCCGAGGACCAGGGAATAATAATGATAGTAATAATAATAATAACGACGGTACCGTGAGGCTCACATTCAGCATCTCCGCTTAACAGATGACAGAGCCGAGGACCAGAGAATAATAATGATAGTAATAATAATAATAATGATGATGGTACCATGAGGCTCACATTCACCATCTCCGCTTAACAGATGACAGAGCCGAGGACCGGAGAATAATAATGATAGTAATAATAATAATAATGATGGGACCATGAGGCTCACATTCACCATCTCCGCTTAACAGATGAGGGAGCCGAGGACTGGAGAATAATAATGATAGTAATAATAATAATAATTTATTCTATTTATTTTATTTTGTTAATATGTTTTGTTTTGTTGTCTGTCTCCCCCTTCTAGACTGTGAGCCCACTGTTGGGTAGGGACCGTCTCTATATGTTGCCAACTTGTTCTTCCCAAGCGCTTAGTACAGTGCTCTGCACACAGTAAGCGCTCAATAAATACGATTGAATGAATGAATGGATGAATGAATGAATGAATAATGACGTTACCGTGAGGCTCACATTCAGCATCTCCGCTTAACAGATGAGGGAGCCGAGGACCAGGGAATAATAATGATAGTAATAATAATAATAATGATGGTATTTGTGAAGGGCTTACTATGTGCCAAGCACTGTTCATCCATTCATTCATTCAATCGTATTTATTGAGCGCTTACTGTGTGCAGAGCACTGTACTAAGCGCTTGGGAAGTACAAGTTGGCAACATGTAGAGACGGTCCCTACCCAACAGCGGGTTCTCAGTCTAGAAGGGGGAGACAGAGAACAAAACCAAACGCATTAACAAAATAAAATAAATAGAATAAATACGTACAAATAAAATAGAGTAATACATATGTATAAACATATGTGCATATATACAGGTGCTGTGGGGAGGGGAAGGAGGTAAGCGGGGGTGATGGGGAGGGGGAGGAGGCTGTTCTAAGGTAATCAGGTTGACCCAAGTGGGACTCACAGTCTCCATCCCTGTTTACTGGATGAGGTAGCTGAGGACCAGAGAATAGTAGTAATAATAATGATGGTATTTGTTAAGCGCTTACTATATGCCGAGCACTGGTCTAAGCGCTGGGGTAGATACAAAGCAGCCAGGTTGTCCCACGTGGGGCTCACAGTCTACCTCCTCCAGGAGGCCTTCCCGGACTGAGCCCCTTCCTTCCTCTCCCCCTCGTCCCCCTCTCCATCCCCCTCATCTTACCTCCTTCCCTTCCCCACAGCACCTGTATATATGTATATATGTCTGTACATATTTATTACTCTATTTGTTTTACTTGTACATATCTATTCTATTTATTTTATTTTGTTAGTATGTTTGGTTTTGTTGTCTGTCTCCCCCTTTTGGACTGTGAGCCCACTGTTGGGTAGGGACCGTCTCTATATGTTGCCAACTTGTACTTCCCAAGCGCTTAGTCCAGTGCTCTGCACACAGTAAGCGCTCAATAAATACGATTGATTGATTGATTGATTACTCCCCATTTTACAGATGAGGAAGCTGAGGCCCAGAGAGGTGAAGTGGCTTGCCCAAGGTTGCCAGCAGACAAGTGGCGGGGTCAGGATTAGAACCCACGACCTCCGACAGCCAGGCCCGGGCTCCATCCACTCCGGCCCGGTGGCTTCTGTTAGTCAACTTGGTCCTGCTCCAGTCACACCGGGGAGGCAGAGGAGGGGCCGGGTGGCTCAGTGGGCAGCGCCCCGACCACGGCCCCCACGGCAAGGACTCGCCTCCCCCGCGGAGCAAGCCCACCCTTCTGGCTCCTGGTCTGTCTGAGTTTTGGTAACCTTACCACCCCCCAGAAAACCGACTGCTAATATTTCCTCCTTAAGGGTACCAACTTGTACTTCCCAAGTGCTTAGTCCAGTGCTCTGCACACAGTAAGCGCTCAATAAATACGATTGATTGATTGATGCCTTTGAAGTTTTTGCCCTGACCTTTCCATCCAAACAGCCCGCATATTGGGCCATCGACTTGTGTCCCGGTTTGACTATTGCATCAGTTTCCTCACTGGTCTCTCTGCCTCCAGTCTCTGCCCCCTCCAGCCCTCACTTCACTCTGGGAGTCATTGCTTCAATCATTGTTTAATACAATGTATTGTATTTAATACAATGTATTGTATTTAATACAATACAATTGTTTAATACAATGCATTAATTTAATACAATACATTGTTTAATACAATACAACAATACATTGTTTAATACAATTGTTTAATACAATTGTTTAAAACAATACATTGTTTAATACAATTGCCCTCCGCCAAGCTAGCTCTCTTCCTCCCTTCAAGGCCCTGCTGAGAGCTCACCTCCTCCAGGAGGCCTTCCCAGACTGAGCCCCTTCCTTCCTCTCCCCCTCGTCCCCCTCTCCATCCCCCCGTCTTACCTCCTTCCCTTCCCCACAGCACCTGTATATATGTATATATGGTTGCACATATTTATTACTCTATTTATTTATTTATTTATTTATTTATTTTACTTGTACATTTCTATCCTATTTATTTTATTTTGTTGGTATGTTTGGTTTTGTTCTCTATCTCCCCCTTTTAGACTGTGAGCCCACTGTTGGGTAGGGACTGTCTCTATGTGTTGCCAATTTGTACTTCCCAAGCGCTTAGTACAGTGCTCTGCACATAGTAAGCGCTCAATAAATACAATTGATTGATTGATTGATTGATAATACATCATTCTGCTTGTCTCCTCACTCCTCTAAAATCTTCAGTAGTTGCCCATTCCTCTATATGTCAAGCAGGAACTGTGCCACTTAGTCAACTCTCTTCTCCCACTATATCCCAGATCACGCCCTTTGTTCACTCAATTCATTCAGTCGTATCCATTGAGCGCTTACTGTATGCAGAGCACTGTACTAAGCGCTTGGGAAGTACAAGTTGGCAACATCTAGAGATGGTCCCTACCCAACAGTGGGCTCACAGTCTAGAAATCTAACCTGATCACTTGTGTCTCTCCTCTGTACTAAGCGCTTGGGAAGTACAAGTTGGCAACATCTAGAGATGGTCCCTACCCAACAGTGGGCTCACAGTCTAGAAATCTAACCTGATCACTTGTGTCCCTCCTCCTTGGACTCACTCCTCCTTTATATATGATGGACTACTACTGTCTCTATCTTCAAAGTTCTTCTGAAATAACATCTCCTCCAGGAGGCCTTCCCAGATTAATTCTTTAACCTCTCCACTTTGTATCCTTGCAAATGCCATTTCAATGCTTCTATGCCACCAAGCACTTGGGTACTTTTACCTCCCACCCCAGCCCTTATGCACTATCTTTATCCTTTATTACTTTTATTTTATTTATTTATATTAGTATTTGTTAAGCACTATGTGTCAAGCACTATTCTAGGCGCTGGGCTGGATACAAAGTAATCAAGTCTGACATAGTCCCTGTCCCTCATGGGGCTCATAGTCTAAGTTGGAGAGAGAAAAGGTACTGAATCTCCATTTTTCAGTTGAGGAAACTGAGGCACAGAGAAGTGAAGGGACTTACCCAAGGTCACACCACAGACAAATGGCTGAGCCAGGATTAGAACCCAGAATCTGTCTCGCAGGCCTGTGCTCGTTCTACTAGGCCATGCTGCTTTCCATATTAGTCCGCTGATATGTAATTTATTTTAGTGTCTGTCTTCCCCAGTGGATTTTAAGCTCCTTGAGGGCAAAGATCATTCCTACTAATTCTTTTGTATTTTCCCAAGAGCTTATTAAGGTGCTCTGCACACAGTAATCATTCACTAACTATTTTTGCTTGATTGTTTTCCAGTCTGACACTCCGATGCTGAGATTAGTAACAGACTGGCAGCAGAAACAGGATTCCTGATCACTCTGAAGTGGTGGAGTTTTCCAGCAAATTTTCCTAAACGTGTGTTTCAGCAGGTCACTGGGTCACTGAGATCATTGACTGGTGACCTCTGTAAATACTGGAGTCAACATCGCTGAGGCCGGCAGGAACAAAGTTCCAGAGTTGTTGCCCCTTTCGATCAGTCAGTCATATTTATTGAGCACTTACGGTGTGCAGAGCATTGTACTAAGTGTTTGGGAGAGTACAGTATAATAGATTTGGTAGATACATTCCCTGCCCTCAGGACCTTACAGCTTAGAGGGGATGGCAGACATTAATATAAATAAATAATCAGTAATGTGAGGATGAGAGTGGGGTGAATAGAGGGTGCGAATCCAAGCGCAAGGGTGACGCAGAAGGAAGTGGATGAAGAGGAAATGAGAGATTAGTTGGGGCAGGCCTTTTGGAGGAGATGTGCTTTTAATAACATTTTTTTTTTTAAAAAGGAAAACAACTCTCCCCTTCCAGGTTTAGGGAAATTTGCAAATCTCATTAGTAACTCCTTCTGGCTCAACAAATGACTGTTACCTAGTTACCTAAAAAAAGAAATGGACTCATCTATCCTGGCTAAACAAACACATGGCTCCTTTTCAGTTTTTGTCAAGCGCTTATTATGTGCCAGGGACTGGACTAAGTGCCAGGGTGGACAAGCAAATCAGGTTGAACACAGTCCCAGTTCCATGTAATAATAATAATAATAATAATAATAATAATAATATTTGTTAAGGGCTTACTGTGTACCACACGCTGTTCTGAGCTCTGGGGTAGATACAAGGTTGGACAGTCTCAGTCCCACATGGGGCTCCCAGTCTTAATTCCCATTTTACAGGTGAGGTCACTGAGGCCCAGAGAAGTGAAGTGACTTACCCAAGGTCACACAGCAGACAACGGTCAGAGCTGGGATTAGAACCTAGGTCCTTCTGACTCCCACTCCGGTTCTCTATCCACTAGACCGTACCGTGTTCTGTGAGTACCTCATATTTACCCAAGTATTTCTTAGTAGTGTCCTTTCTCTAAGGAAAAAATGAATCGGTAAGTAAATCCAGATAAAGCTTGGTATGGAATCTTCTTTTTACAGGATCAACCCAGAAGGTGATAGAGAATAGAAGTGAACTAAACTTATGAGTCAGGTTGCCACTTGATCCATTAAATGTATGTAACATTTTGCTCCCTAAAAGGACCTTTCCTCCAAGTGTTTTGAAAAACCTCTTGACACCCCAGCTAGATTTCATTCCTGTTGCTTTAAAGCCTGGGAAAGGTAAGGTTTTAATTAATTTGCTCAAGGAAACTAGTGTTTCAGCAGAGTAAGGACTAGAATCCAGAGGTCTGCGGTGACAGCTTTTCTTCCTTCTTCATCTAGCTAGTCACCCTAAATCCCTTTTGGATTTCATAATGACTCTTTTTTTTTTTTTGGTATTTGTTAAGCACTTACTAAGCGCTAAGCTGATCAGGTTGGACACAGTCCATGTCCCACATGGGGCTAACATTCTTAATCCCCATTTTACAAGTGAAGTAACAGGCACAGAGAAGTTAAGTGGCTTGACATCGACAGTCTTTCTGAATGCTACAGATTTACCCATCTCCGTTTATTTTCCTTTTCCCTATTCCATATTGGTTTGACACAGCAAGAACCAAAAAAGCTGAAAAGCCGATCTGTGGATTGAACTTTGATCCAGACCTGGGAGTAGAACTCCAAAGCAAAGTTGCAGATAATTTACACCATGTTCTGAGCAAGATAGCAACTCTCGGCTAGCACTGTTGATTGTGGTGCACGGAGATTCATTCGTGCAACAAAGTGAGTCAGGCTGATGGCCTTGAATTCGACCATCTGGCTGTTCAAAGTTTACAGAGCCCTGAACTCTGACCGGATTTCTGTAGAAAGTATATGAGATGTTTCGATTCCAGATGACCATGGAAGAAGGATATTGAGAAATAGGACAGACTTCCGAACTCTGGAATCCTATTGTTCTGTAACTTGGCCTGAAAAAGTATAAGCCACAGAAATAACTCCCATCCAAAGGATGTTAATAACTTTTGGCCATCATGAGCAAGTAACGCTTAGAGGAAAAAAAAAGTTTTGGTTTTTTTATGGTGTTTGTTAAGTGCATACTATGTGCCAAGCACTGTTCGATGCACTGGGGTAGACACAATTTAATTAGGTTTGACACAGTCCCTGTCCCACGTGCAGCTCATGGTCTAAGTTAGAAGGCGAACAGTGGAATTGAGGCACAGAGAAGTTAAGTGACTTTCCCAAGGTCGCACAGCGAGCAATTGGCAGAGTCGGAATTGGAATCCAGGTCCTCTGACACCCAGGCCCATGTTCTTCCCACTAGGATGTGCTACTTCTGGAATTGGTGTGTGTGGAATTTGAAAAGATCCAGAAATGACTTGGGTCCAAGAAAACATTGCCATTGGTCCTTTTGGGATTTAGGGATTAATCAATCAAACAGTGGTAATTATTGAGGACTTAACTCAGAACATTGTACTAAGTGCTTGGGAGTACAATATAAGAATTGGATGACATGTTTCCTTCCCACAATAACCCTACAGTCAATCTAGAGGGGGATAGTTTTGTTACTAAGCACTTACTATGTGCCAAGTGCTGGGGTTGATACCGCTTCCTCTCCCCCTCGTCCCCCTCTCCATCCCCCCACCTTACCTCCTTCCCTTCCCCACAGCACCTGTATATATGTATATATGTTTGTACATATTTATTACTCTATTTATTTATTTATTTTATTTGTACATATCTAGTCTATTTTATTTTGTTAGTATGTTTGGTTTTGTTCTCTGTCTCCCCCTTTTAGACTGTGAGCCCACTGTTGGGTAGGGACTGTCTCTATATGTTGCCAATTTGTACTTCCCAAGCGCTTAGTACAGTGCTCTGCACATGGTAAGCGCTCAATAAATACGATTGATGATGAAGTTAATTTGAACACAATCCCTGTCACACATAGAACTCATGGTCTAGAGGAGGAGAATGGGTATTGAAGCCCCATTTTACAATTGAGACACAGAGAACTTAAGTGACTTACCCAAAGTCACACAGCCAGCGAGTGGCAGAGCCGGGATGAGAATCCAGGTCCTCTGACTCCTAGGCCTCCTTCCACTAGGCCACGATCCTTTCCAAGAGGTCGAAGGCCTCTCTCTGCAGGCCTCTCTTTTGCAAATATTCCTATGAGGGCCCTTTCTCTTCCACAATTTGACCAAAGTAGTGATCGGAATAGTGGTAATGCTATTTTGAGCGCCTGAGTGCAACACACTGGACTAAGCACTTGGGAAGGTACAACAGAAGCAAAACACGCACGCTGTGCTTTCGAGGACCTTAAAATCTGGCCAAGCCAGAATGTAAATTAAAATCAGCCGTGAACCTCCCCCTTTCGTGGGCATTAATTAGCCTGGTGGCCAACCCATCCTGGATGGGGGCAATGGTTTGACCTCATTATGGCAACAGAAATTCCTGCTTGCTTTTCCCACCTGGAAGAGAGTTCTTCGAGTGAGGAGGAAATTCAACTACTTGGTACAGGCTAGTGTTGGCACGCAGTTAATAAGAAGAAGTTGGTAGTTTTTACCCACTGGGTTTTCTAATCACTTGGGAAAGTACAATAGAGGCATGAGACAATCCCCTACTCAAAAGGAGAGTGCAATCTAATGGGGGAGACAGATATAAAATATTTATAAACTGGGAAATTAGAATACGTTATCGTGCAATTAATTATGCATGTGCACAGTGATGGGGAAGGGTATAAATAAATATGCAAATCAAGTATATATAGTTTATTTCAGGCTGCATAAGCTAGAGATGGGAAGAAATCAAATTTTCAAAATATATTTTTTCAGCTTCTAGCATTGTGAAGATGAAATTATTTTATTTCTACATATTTATTCTATTTATTTTATTTTGTTAATATGTTTCGTTTTGTCCTCTGTCTCCCCCTCCTAGACTGTGAGCCTGCTGTTGGGTAGGGACCGTCTCTATATGTTGCCAGTTTGTACTTCCCAAGCACTTAGTACAGTGCTCTGCACACAGTAAGCGCTCAATAAATACGATTGAATGAATGTTGCCAACTTGTACTTCCCAAGCGCTTAGTACAGTGCTCTGCACAGAGTAAGCACTCAATAAATACGCTTGAATGAATGAATGAATGAATGAATGAAATAAAAGTCAAATGGAAGTATTAGCTTTGGAACCCCCTGGAAGGGTCTCCAAAGATCCCCCTGTCTTACCTCCTTCCCTTCCCCACAGCACCTGTATATATGTACATATTTTTGTACATATTTATTACTCTATTTATTTATTTTACTTGTACATATCTGTTCTACTTATTTTATTTTGTTAATATGTTTGGTTTTGTTCTCTGTCTCCCCCTTCTAGACTGTGAGCCCACTGTTGGGTAGGGACTGTCTCTATGTGTTGCCAACTTGTACTTCCCAAGCGCTTAGTCCAGTGCTCTGCACACAGTAAGCGCTCAATAAATACGATGGATTGATTGATTTCCCAAAGTTTGAGTGATTGGAGGTTCAGGGCTTGTATTTTAATGGCACGGGGAAGCAGCATGGCTCAGTGGAAAGAGCCCGGGCTTTGGAGTCAGAGGTCATCGGTTCAAATCCCGGCTCCGCCACTTGTCAGCTGTGTGACTTTGGGCATGGCACTTCACTTCTCTGGGCCTCAGTTCCCTCATCTGTAAAATGGGGATTAAGACTGTGAGCCCCCCGTGGGACAACCTGATCACTTTGTAAACTCCCCAGCCCTTAGAACAGTGCTTTGCACATAGTGAGCGCTTAATAAATGCCATTATTATTATTATTATCACTGCTCAAATTTCCGAGTTCTGGTTTAAACTCAGGGAGAGCTGTGTGACTTTGGGTATGGCACTTCACTTCTCTGGGCCTCAGTTCCCTCATCTGTAAAATGGGGATTAAGACTGTGAGCCCCCCGTGGGACAACCTGATCACTTTGTAAACTCCCCAGCGCTTAGAACCGTGCTTTGCACATAGGAAGCGCTTACTCAATGCCATTATTATTATTATTATCACTGCTCAAATTTCCGAGTTCTGGTTTAAACTCAGGGAGAGCGGCATTATATTGCACAATGTCAAATCAAATTCCACGTTACTACACTGATCCAAGCACTTATCCTATCCCACCTTGACTACTATATCCACCTCCTCACTGATCTCCCTGCCCCACTCCAGTTCCTCCTTCACTCTGCTGCAGGGATCATTTTTCTAAAACAAGTCAGTTCACGGCTCCTCACTGTTCAAAACTCTTCAATAGTTGCCCATCCACCTCCCCATCAAACAGAAATTCCTTATCACTGGCTTTGAAGGACTCCCTCAGCTCGCTCCCTCTTATCTTACCTTGCTAATTTTGCAGGCTTTGTTCCTCCAAGGCCAACCTACTCCCTGTACTTCGATCTCGCTGCTAACCCTTTGCTCATATCCTCCCTCTGGCCAGGAACTCCCTCCCCTTTCAGCGTGGTTCAGTGGAAAGAGTGTGGGCTTTGGAGTCCGAGGTCGTGGGTTCGAATCCCAGCTCCTCCCACTGTCAGCTGTGTGACTTTGGGCAAGTCATTTCACTTCTCTGGGCCTCAGCTACCTCATCTGTAAAATGAGGATTAAAAGTGTGTGTCCCATGTGGGACAACCTGATCACCTTGTAACCTCCCCAGCGCTTAGAACAGTGCTTTGCACATAGTAAGCGCTTAACAAATACCATCATCATCATCATATCTGACAGACCACCACCCTCCCTATCTTCAAAGTCTTATTAAAATCACATCTCCTCCCAGAGGCCCTTCTCGACTGAGACCTTATTTCCCCTTATTTCCCTCTCCCTTCTGCTTCACCTGTGCACTAGTATCTGTATCTTCTAGACTGTGAGCCCGTTGTTGGGTAGGGACCGTCTCTATATGTTGCTGACTTGTACTTCCCAAGCGCTTAGTACAGTGCTCTGCACAGTAAGTGCTCAATAAATATGATTGAATGAATGAATGTATCCTTCAGACACTTGATATTCACCCCACAGCACTTACATACATATCTTTAAATTTCTTTTAATGTCTGTCTCCCACTCTAGACCGTAAGCTTCCAGTTGACAGAAAATGTCTAACAATTCTACTGCAATATCCTCTTCCAAGTGATTATTACTGTGCTCTGCTCAGAATAAGTGCTCAATAGATACCGTTGATTGATTGATTGATTGATGATATGAGGGAAATGGAGTCACAGGCTCTTTTGACTCCAAAGTACCTTGAGAAAATACAACAGGCTCAGTTTGTGCCATGCTTCCTGGCGAACACACCAGCCATTTGGCAATCAAAAATGGCTCATTCCCATGCACAAATGTTAAAAGATTGCTTTATAGAAAATTTTGGCCGGGGTACCAGTGTTTCGAGATCATATCGGTCCTTAAATACTCCTAAAGATTTCATAAACTGAATCCTTAGACACCGTATCCAGATTTCAAAATCCAACTGACCTGAGGAGTTGGTTCCTGGACTAAGAACACTAATTCTATTTATTAGATCTGTTTATCGTTCTTTGCCGCACTGTCTCAGGAGCATTCCCTGCTCCTTCCTCCTAAGTCCTTGGGTTTGGAAATACTCCTGGCTGTAATTGTTTGGTGGATATGAGGGAGGTAGTTCCAGGCCAGAGGTAGGATGTGGGCCGGGGGTTGACGGTGGGACAGGCGAGAACGAGGCACAGTGAGAAGGTTTGCACCAGAGGAGCGGAGTGTACGGGCTGGGATGTAGGAGAGAAGGGAGGCAAGGTAAGAAGGGGCAAGGTGATGGAGAGCTTTGAAGCCAATAGGGAGGAGTTTTTATTTGATAAATGGAAAATGAGGGATTAGTTAGGCAAGGTCTCTTGGAAGGGATGTGATTTTAATAAGGGTTTAAAGGTGGGGATGGTGATGGTCTGCCAGATCTGAAAGGGTTCCAGGCCAGAGAGAGGATGTGTGCAAAGGGTGGGTGGCGAGATAGATGAGATTGAGGTAGCCTGAGTAGGATGGCTTCAGTGTGAGGGCTGCGTTGTAGTAGGAAATTGGTGAAGTAAGGTAGGAGGGGGCAGGTTAACCGAGTGCTTTAAAGCCAACAGTAATGAGTTTCTGTTTGATGGAGACGTGGACAGGCAACCCCTGGATGTTCTTCAGGAGTGGAGAAACATGGATTGAATGGTTTATATCTGGGAGAACTCATTCGCTCCCATGGCTTCAACTGCCAACTCTACCCAGATGATCCCCAAATCGACCTATCTCTTAGCGCTCAACAAATACCATTTAAAGAAAAGAAAAAAAAGCCTCACCTCTGTATGTCACAGGGCTTTTGGCCCAGACCCGGCCAGTGGCTTCGGGCACCAGGCCACTATGTACTGAGTGGTGGGATGGAGTTGAACCTCTTTTGACTTTGGGAAGGAAGCAGAACTCTGGGAATTTAATTGGGCCGGGCCCCACGTACCTTTGTTTTCATCTGAAGGTCCCAGTCCAAATCCGAATAGCCTGCTGCATTTTTCCACTTCTAGAGGACTGCTTCCCAGGGATTAGTGAAATGCCCACCATTGACCCAAGCCCCACCTTTTCTTTTATGCCTCTGGGCCAGGATAATAGGGTATCTGAGGCTGACAGTGTTACGGTCTTCTGGATGAGGTGCTAGCGGTGGATCTTGAAAGACCTTGTGGGGCTCTGGAGCCGATTGGCCAAACATCTCCACTTTATAATGGAAAAGCAAAAGCTTAGAGCTTGTATTAACCACCCTCTGGTACTCACGCTCCCCAGCCCTGCCCCTAGCCCCGATGGCAATGCTGACAAGAAATGAACGGCTGCCTCAGAGTGGGAAACCGACATGCCGGGGGAGACTCGCTGAGGCGGCCGAGAGCTGTGACTGAAACAAATCTCCATGGCCCAGCACTGGGAAGAATTCATTTCCTTAAAAAAGGCCTGTTCTTCGGTGGCATGAAAAACAAATATACACTTTTGGGCGGGGGTGTTTGTGTAAAAATAATAATAATTATGGGACTTGTTAAGCACTAACTAGGTGCTGAGTACTGTGCTAAGCAAGATACAAGTGAATCAGGTTGGACACAGTCCCTGCCCGATATGGGGTTCACAGTCTTAATCCCCATTTTACAGGTGAGGTAACTGATGCCCAGAGAAGTGAAGTGACTTGCCCAAGGTCACCCAGGAGACATGTGGACCAACAGCACAATATAGTGGATAGAACCCAAGCCTGGCAGTCAGAAGGCTATGGGATCTAATCTGCCACTTCACTTCTCTTTGCCTAAGTTACCTCATCTGTAGAATCAATCAATCAATCAATCGTATTTATTGAGCGCTTACTGTGTGCAGAGCACTGTACTAAGCGCTTGGGAAGTACAAGTTGGCAACATATAGGGACAGTCCCTACCCAACAGTGGGCTCACAGTCTAGAAGGGGGAGACAGAGAACAGAACCAAACATATAAACAAAATAAAATAAATAGAATAGATATGTACAAGTAATGGGGATGAAGACTGTGAACCCTATGAGGGACAGGGACTGTGTCCAACCCAATTTGCTTGTATCCACCCCAGCGCTTAGAACAGTACCTGGCACATAGTAAGCACTTAACAAAGACCATAATTGATTAATTAAATAATGTGGCAGATCTGGGATTAGAATCCAGATCCTTTGGCTTCCAGGCCCATGCTCTATCCCCTAAACCAGACGTGTGTGTGTGTTCGTGTGTGTGTGTAAAAACTCTGATCACGAATAGCCAGTCTGGAGTAGTTTTCCCAGTGGAATTATACAAATGGCTATTGGGGGAAAGTTCAATTCAGCATTAAGACTTAACACGGTTCCTCAATTTTAAATGCCCAAGTCTCTGCCCCAGCCTGTCACATTGTTTTCCTTCAGAAACAATGGCATGCCCGCCTCTTTTCTTTCAATGAACTCAAAGCACTAATATTTCCACCGCTAATTGTGCTTCCTCTCCGCGAGCTTCCAGATTCTAATCTCCATTATTCAGAGAGGAAACGTCGGTCCCCAACGACACCCAAGGCTACATGTTCAGTTGGCGGCATCCTCAGCCTTGTGGCGCAAAGTTGAACACCTGGTCCTATTCAGAGGTGATTTTCCCTAAACGTTGCCAAAATAAAACCATTCCAGCATTGCGGAGTCTCCTGAGAGGGGCCAACTTCAGCCAACCTTCCTCACCTGGTGCGTCCCAATTCACCATCCTGTTCGACTGACAGTCCGAGGATCAGCTTTTATCCTAAAATGTCCAGTTAGAAACTTGTGTTTACAAGTACCTTGATTGTGGGGAGAGCGGGAGGGAAGAGGTAGGCAGAATCAGTGCTGTGATTTCACATTTCACACACTACTCCAACTGAAATGCTGTCTTGTTCCCAGAAGCGGAGAACAGAATGACCGATTGAGTTCGCGTTAGAGCCCCAACCACTAACTGGTCGCTTAGGCCTCTCTGCGGAGCTGAGAGGCTAAGCCTGATGCTGAAATCTAATCCTTTACTTGCCAAAAAGGTACCAATGAATAGAGGCAGGGCTAGTCCTCAGATGCTTTGCTCCCCAAATGAAACCTTGGCCCAAGACTCAAAGTACCCCCATTTGTCTGTGCAAGGAGCTGGGTAAAAGGCATCGGTCCTAGCTTTTACTTCCCAAGAAAAAGTGAGGGGGCCACCGGGCGTTACGCTGCAGCCCGCCGCTCCTTCTGCCTTCCGACGGGGCGTGACCACCCCGCGTGACCACCCCGCAAAGGCAAACAGATCAATTCACTTGGGAATTCATTAGAAATCTAATATTAGACCTCTAAGTGCCTGAGGGACAATGAGAAGCGGTGTGGTCTAGTTGATAGAGCACAAGCCCGGGACTTCTAATATTAGACCTCTAAGTGTCTGAGGAACAATGAGAAGCGGTGTGGTCTAGTGGATAGAGCCCGGGAGTCAGACAGACGTGGGTCATAATCCCAGCTCCGCCACTTGTCTGCTGTGTGACCTTGGGCGGGTCGCTTAACTTGTCCGTGCCTCCGTTACCTCATCTGTAAAATGGGGATTAAGACGGTGAAGCCTATAGGGGACAGAGATTGTGTTCAACCTGATTAACTTGTGTCTATCTCACTGAACTTGTCTATCTTGTCTATCTCACTGGGATAGACACAAGTTAATCGGAGGAGATCCAGGAACATCTCTGTCCCGGAACTATCTCTCCGCAGTGGCTGTAACACACCACCTGCATGCAACCCTAATGTCCAATTAAGGGCAAATGTCACGAAACATCACCCCAATCAACATCACCCACAGGCTTGACAACTCCGCGCCGGCCTTTGAAACGTACCGCTTTATTGTCAACAAAGCCCAAACTCTGTCCCACAGAGACATTTTTCCGACTTCTTAATTCCTCCGACCAATCTGATTTTCTCAAATACATGAGGGGAGAAGTCCTGGAAAAATGGCCTTCTTTCTCCGTACTCTTTCAGGCTGGTAATACAGATGAGGAAAGTTTCATCTGTTCATCAAAAAGGCTCAGTGTGCTGAGGGTGTGAGGTGCAGCTAATAAGGTCTTTAAAACCTTCTCTGAAGATTAAAAACCCTTACAAACGCTTTTAGATTTCCTTTTGGCAATCATGGATAGTCAATGGAGTAGGCCTCCCAAAATTGCTGGTGAATACCTTTTCTCTTTTGGTCGTGAACAACTTCTCGGGTTGGTAAAACTGGCGGAATTTGAAATGGGTCAGGGGGCTCACTTTTCATGGTTTTCACAGCTTGTATAGCCAAACCAGGCCGCTCAGTTCCCAGTCTCACTGCGTCTAAGGGCGCTGAAGCTGTGAGGCCTTTTACAATCAAGTGAAACTGTGTTTTTCATTAAGATGAAGGAAAAAAAAAAATCATTCACACACACAATATTTTCCCTGGTATCAGACCAAACAAAATATTTGGATCGAAAAGAAACCAAGCGAAATTTGCTTCTAACCTACCACCGCTTTGTTTGCTCTCATTTGTGAATCGGTTGATCAAATTGCCACTCAGATGTTTGAGGCTGCGACAACCTCGGGTCACTTTACGCCTTGGGCGGAGGCCGGCAGGCCAGGCTCCAGAATCTCTCGCTGCCTGGCTCCTTGGGAGTGCTTCTGCAGAGGGGCCAGGATGACCCCGGCATTCCTATCTTCGCTTTCGGAACTATACAGGCCGTGCTTCTCGATGTACTCCCGCACGGGATCCGGGACCAGGTAGTGGATGCTCAGGCCCCTGCGGAGGGCTCGGCGGATCTTGGTGGACGAGATGTCGTTGGGAATCCACTCGTTCACCAGGTGGATGTTGCTCCTGTGTCGCCACAGCAGGTCCGACTCGTAGATGAATTTCTCCACGTCGTTCCCCGCCCGCGTGACACATACGACTCCGTAGTTTGACACGATTTCGGTGATGTCCTCTTTCTTCCACAAGTTGGGGATCCCGAAGGACTCCAGGAAGTCTGCCCCGCAGAGTAATTTCAGCTCTAAACCTCCTAAGGGAAGAAAATAAGGTCTTTCTGGGTTCCGTGTTTTGGCTTTCCATTCATTCATTCAACTGTATTTATTGGGTGCTTAATGCGTGTACAGCACTGTATTAAAAGCTTGGGGAAAACACAACAATAAACAATGACATTCTCTGCCCTCAACAAGCTTACAGTGTACGGTGGGGGAGACAGGCATCGATATAAATAAATAAAATTATAGATATGTACATAAGTGCTGTGGGGCTGGGCGGGGGGGAGAGCAAGGGGAGCAAGTCAGGTCGACGCAGAAGGGAGTGGGAGATGAGGAAAAGTAGGGCTTAGTCTGGGAATTGGGAGGTTCAATCAGGCTTCTTTTCCCCCCACGACTGCAACCAATCCATCAATCAATCAATTGTATTTATTGAGCGCTTACTGTGTGCAGAGCACTTTACTGAGCACCTGAAAGAGTACAAGATAACAATATATAACATTCCCTGACCACAGTGAGCTTACAGCCTAGCGGGAGACAGACACTAATACAAATGATAATAATTATGGTACTTGTTAAGCACTTACTATGTGCCAAGCACTGTTCTAAGCAATGGTGTAGATACAAGTTAATCAGGTTGGACAAAATCCCTGTCCCACATGGGGCTCACAGTCTTAATCCCCATTTTCCAGATGAGGTAACTGCGGCCCAGAGAAGTTGACTGACTTGCCCAAGGCCACACAGCAGACATGTGGCGGAGCCGGGATTAGAACTCATGTCCTTTAGATTCCAAGGCCCGTGCTCTATCCGCTAAGTGACACTGCCTGTACGTTAGTGCTGTGGATGGAGAAAAAAAGGGGGAATTTTAGCAATGTTGTGAAGGTTGTACCAACAGAATTTTGTAATAGATTGAATATGTGGGTTGAATGAGAGAGTGGTGTCAAGGTTAACGACAAAAGAATACGGGCTAGTGAGAAAGGAAGGGTGGTGGTGCCATCTACAGTGATGGGGAAATCAGGGGAAGGACAGGGTTTGGGTGGGAAGATAAGGAGTTCTGTTTTTGACACGTTTAGTCTGAGGAGACGGGAGGCCATCCAAGTAGAGATGTCGTGAAGGCAGGAGGAGGTGCAAAACCGCAGAGAAGGCGAGAGATCAGGGCTGGAGATGGAATCATCGCTATAGAGATGGTAAATGAAGCCATGGGAGCGAATGAATTCTCCAAGGGAATGGGTGTAGATGGAAAATAGAAGGGGACCCAGAACTAAACCTTGAGGGACCCCCACAGTTAGGGCGAGGGAGGCAAAAGGGGAGCCCGCAATGTGCACCCCGTACATCTGCGTAAGGGGTCATTCCCCAGATCTCTAATCCAGTACCTCCCCCACATTTAATCTGACCAACTACAAACCAGACTGCCCACTGTGCTCCTCTAATGCCGACCTACTCACTATACCTCGATCACTAGATCACTATAACTACCTCGACGCCAACCTCTTGCCCACGATCTGCCACTGGCCTGGAATACCCTCCTTCTTTATATCCACCAGATTAATCAATCAGTCAATCGTATTTATTGAGCGCTTACTATGTGCAGAGCACTGTACTAAGCACTTGGGAAGTACAAATTGGCAACATCTAGAGACAGTCCCTGCCCAACAGTGGGCTCACAGTCTAAAAGGGGGAGACAGAGAACAAAACCAAACATTCTAACAAAATAAAATAAATAGAATAGATATGTACAAGTAAAATAAATAAATAGAGTAATAAATATGTACAAACATATATACATATATACAGGTGCTGTGGGGAAGGGAAGGAGGTAAGATGGGGGGATGGAGAGGGGGACGAGCGGGAGAGGAAGGAAGGGGCTCAGTCTGGGAAGGCCTCTTGGAGGAGGTGAGCTCTCAGCAGGGCCTTGAAGGGAGGAAGAGAGCTAGCTTGGCGGATGGGCAGAGGGAGGGCATTCCAGGCCCGGGGGATGACATGGGCCGGGATAATCAATCTCCTCAACTTCAATGGCTTATTAAAGGCACATCTCCTGCAAGGGGCCTTCTCTGACTATGCCCTCATCTCCTCTCCTCCACTCCCTTCTCTGTCACCCTTGCACTTGAATTTGCTACCTTTATTCAACCCTCCCTCAGTCCCACAGCGCTCACACACCTATCCAAAATCTCTTTATTGATATTAACGTTTGTCTTCCCCCTTTGGACTGCAAGTTCGTTGTGGGCACGGAATGGGTCTACCAACTCTCTCTCAAGCGCTCTGCGCAATGCTCTGCACACTGTAAGCACTCAATAAACACCACTGGTTGACTGACTGATTGAACGAGCTGTCGACTGGGCTCTGGAAAGCTAGTCGGCCAGTCTCTCTGAGCACGGTCTTGGCAAACGGACTAACCTTTGTTTTCCCGACTGCGTGGATTCTTCTCCCTAGAGTCTTGGCTGTCTTCTGACCACTTCCTCTTCCTGCCATGTTTGGTCAGAGGAGCTGAGTCCTGCGGGCTATCATTGCCATTGCTAGTCGCCAGGTTCTGGTGATGGTGGCTACAAAACCAAAGAATGAGATAGGTCTGTGGGGACACTGAATGAGCTCAGAAGTGAAGTCCCTCCCCATTCCTGAGTTAAAGGACCTCAGAGACAGGGCTTGCCACGCCTGACAGTACCGGTGCATGGGCACGCGTGCGGGCGGGCGTGCATGTACGCACGTGTGGACGCGGGTGGGAGCGGGGACCTTACCGGAGCACTTTTGCCGTCTCTATCCATTCGTTCTGACGACTCTCCCAGTCATCCACTTCCACCCACTTTGAAGTTTGGGTGGCAAGCTGGATCATGGTTACCCGGTGGTGGGCACTGATGAGTCCTTTCTTCTTGTAAGCATCCCCCACTGGGGAAATGATGCCTTTAACAACTCTGTACTTTCCTGGGGAAAGTTATAAGTAGAAAATCAGATTTGACGTGTAATAGGCACGATGGGCAGTGTTGCAGCCCATCTATTAAGCTATTAAAAGGATTTGCCCTGGGTTTGCCCACCGTCTGTCACTGGGGCGATGTTCTCTACTGCCACAGCCTAAGAATAATAATAATGGCATTTGTTACGTGCTTACTATGTGCAAGCACTGTTTTAAGCACCGGGGTGGATACAAGGTGATCAGGTTGTCCCACCCGGGGCTCACAGTCTTAATCCCCATTTTACAGCTGAGGTAACTGAGGCCCGGAGAAGTTAAGTGACTTGCCCAAAGTCCCACAGCGGACATGCGGCGGAGCCGGGATTAGAACCCACGACCTCTGACTCCCAAGCCCGTGCTCTTTCCACTGAGCCACGCTGCTTCTCAAGAATCAAAGGCCCTTTGGGGGTCTTGGGGCCCATAGCAGCAAGGACACACAATAGAGAAGCACAATTAGAGAAGCAGCGTGGCTCAGTGGAAAGAGCCCGGGCTTTGGAGCCAGAGGTCATGGGTTCAAATCCCGGCTCCGTCAGTTGTCAGCTGTGTGACTTTGGGCAAGTCACTTCACTTCTCTGGGCCTCAGTTCCCTCATCTGTAAAATGGGGGTTGACTGTAAGCCCTCTGTGGGACAACCTGATCACCTTGTAACCTCCCCAGCGCTTAGAACAGTGCTTAACATTTATTAAGCACTTATTAATAAATTATTAATAAATTAATAAATTTAATAATAAATGCTTAACATTTATTAAGCACATAGTTAGCGCTTAATAAATGCCATTATTAAAAAAAAAAAAAGGACTGGAAAGAGCTGGTGCCATCCATGTTTCGATCCCATCCAGAACACAATTCCATTGGTCTCAGAACAGTTTGCCAAATTCCGATCTTAGAGAGGTTTTTTGTTTTTTTCTAAAAAAAAATCAACAACCCTCTGAGTCACCTTTGAATCCATCCATCATTTAAGAGTGCATTTTCTTTCTCCTAGCTGGAGTTACCTCCCCACCACACTCACTGCGCCCCTCAGCCTGCTTCCTCTCTGGGAAGCCCTTCTTCCCAGAAGAAGCCCCACCCTGGGGGTGAGTTAGTGGGACAGGGATGAGTGGTCTCCTCCCAACGGGCTTCCTTTCCCACGCCGTACATCAGGGGCCCTCAGACCCCAACCGACACCCCAGCCACCCACGCTCCTCCCCGGAGGACCATCTTCATCATCATCAATCGTATTTATTGAGCGCTTACTATGTGCATAGCACTGTACTAAGCGCTTGGGAAGTACAAATTGGCAACACATAGAGACAGTCCCTACCCAACAGTGGGCTCACAGTCTAAAAGCAATGACCACAGCAATGCCCCCCTACCCACACGAACACTTCCGCCGACAAGCAAACACGGACGGCTCCTTGGATAGAGTCCGAGCCTGGGATTCAGAAGGACCTGCGTTCCAATCCCAGCTCAGCCACTTGTCTATTGTGTGACCTTGGACAAGTCACTTAACTTCGGTGTGCTCCAGTTACCTCATCTGTAAAAGGGGGATTGAGACTGGGAGCCTTATCAATCAATCGCATTTATTGAGCGCTTACTGTGTGCGGAGCACTGTACTAAGCGCTTGGGAAGGACAAGTTGGCAACATATGTGTCTAACCCCATTATCTAGTATCTACCCCTGCACTTAGCACAGTGCTCGGCACAGAGTAAGTGCTTTACAAAGCACTTGAGAAGCAGCATGGCTCAGTGGAAAGAGCATGGGCTTGAGAGTCAGAGGTCATGGGTTTGAATCCTGTCTCCGCCACAGGTCTGCTGCGTGGCCTTGGGCAGGTCACTTAACTTCTCTGAGCCTCCGTTCCCTCATCTGTAAAATGGGGATTAAGACTGTGAGCCCCACGTGGGACAACTTGATCACCTTGGATCCCCCCCCAGCGCTTAGAACAGTGCTCTGCACATAGTAAGCGCTTAACAAATGCCATTATTATTATTATTATTATTTACAAATATCATTATTATTATTAGAACAGTGCTTCTCGCCTCAGCCCCCGGAAGCTTTCCCTTCAGCACATACTCATACCAGCTGCTCCATCCCATCCCAGGCAAAATTCACCCTTTGAAATTCCTTTTGGGGACTGCTCGGGGAATTCCTCATGAGAACAAGGTCTGCTGGGCCCTCCCTTCCCACCCTGTGGTTCCTCCTCAAAATGCGGAAGCCCCTGGCACTGGAGAAGACTCGGAAGAGGCCCCTTTTTGTGTAGCTGTTTGTGATTTGATAAGGGAGATCTTTGATCTGCAGCAGGGCCTCCTGTATCTGAGCAGTTGCGAAGCTCAACCTGGCAACTTGCCACCTTTCCCCAGTTTATTGCCACTACCCCGAGTCCATGGCATGTACTGTAAGAGGGCTGGGAGGAGCGCCACATAAAGCAATATTCACCTACTTTGCGCAAACGCTGTGCCTGGCTGCTTCTGCACAACCCCCTCGCACATTACCTTCTCCTCCCACTTTTCCTTGGTACCAATGTCTAATTGGCAGTGGGGTAGGGGGAAGAGGAAACTGGTAAGCGCTCAAAAAATGACTGAGACACTGCTGTGCATAGTCATCTTTACCCTGCCCTCATTCATTCACTCATTCAATCGTATTTATTGAGCGCTTACTGTGTGCAGAGCACCGGACTAAGCGCTTGGGAAGTACAAGTTGGCATGATCGCTGATGGAAATCACTGTTAATCTGGGGGTGGAGGGAGAAGAGAGAGAAGGGGGAAAGGGGAGCGAGGAAGGGAGGGATAGAAGGAAGGAAGAAGAGAGAGAGACAGTGAGTGAGAGAGAGAAAGAAAATGGTATTTATTAAGAACTTACTGAGTGCAGGGCACTGTACTAAGTGCTGGGGTGGATATAAGCGCAGATGGTTAGACTAAGGTTTTCCCCAAATCCTACTTTGACCAAATTAAACAAACTGGAAGAACTTTCTGCTTTCACTTGCTGCAGCCAGTAAGCTCCTTGGATCACATCTACAAACTCACTGCTCCATCATCATGTCCACCTCTCTCTCAACAACACCTCCGGGTCCTGAGCCCCAGTGACGACGGCAACCAGAGAGCTGCGGGGGTGAGGGGACCAAGGGAAGAGGCGGGTGGCCTTGCATTTCTAGGCTGGCTGTGTAGACTTGTAGCCCCGGTTGCACCAACGAGGTGACCCCGAAGGCACAGTCACAACCCCAACCCTGCCACTCCAGTGGAGGGAGGGAGAACCTGAGAGACGTAAGACTTGACGGGGAGAATGAGCCCTTGCTATTATGAGAAGCAGCGTGGCTCAGTGGGAAGAGCCCGGGCTTTGGAGTCAGAGGACGTGGGTTCAAATCCTGGCTCCGCCACTTGTCAGCTGTGTGACTTTGGGCAAGTCACTTGACTTCTCTAGGCCTCAGTTACCTCATCTGTAAACCGGGGATGAAGACTGTGAGCCCCACCATGGGACAGCCTGATCACCTTGTAACCTCCCCAGCGCTTAGAACCGTGCTTTGCACATAGTAAGCGCTTAACAAATGCCATCATTATTATTGTCAGGACCCTTGGTGGTTCCATGGTGGTTCGGCAGAATTCGGTACAATAATAATAATAATGGCATTTATTATGCGCTTACTAGGTGCAAAGCACTGTTCTAAGCACTGGGGAGTTTTACAAGGTGATCAGGTTGTCCCATGTGGGGCTCACAGCTTAATCCCCATTTTCCAGATGAGGTAACTGAGGCACAGAGAAGTGAAGTGACTTGCTCAAAGTCACACAGCTGACAAGTGGCAGAGCCAGGATTTGAACCCATGACCTCTGACTCCAAAGCCTGAGCTCTTTCCACTGCTTCAGAAGCCAATCCTGTGGGTTCAACCCTGTTTACCAGTCAACCCAGCCACCCCGATACGCAAGGACAGCCACCTCCTCCTCCTCAGTCAACAAAGGTCACTTATGACCACTCAGCAGGTACATGAGGGTGACCTGGGTGCCACTGTCACTTAACTTCTCTGTGCCTCACTTACCTCATCTGTAAAATGGGGATTGAGACTGAGAATCCCACTGGGGACAACCTGATTACCTTGTATCTACCCCAGCACTTAATAAAATCATTATTATTATTATTATTATTATTTCAGGGCCTCTTCAGTTGTTCCCTTGGGTTCCCGCCCCGACCTGTTTCGTTCATGTAGTCCTTGGCCAACTCGAACAGTCGGAGGTGCATATTAGTGATCGGGTTGAAGGAGCCGCAGGCTAGGAGGATGACTTCTGTCTTGTCCGAATCTTCCATGGTCTGTCCTTGTCGCCGCTGGTCCAACTGGAAAACCTTGGTGTCACAGCTGCAGGCTACGGCGAAAGGAGAGAAGGTGACTTGAGGGGTGAAGCGGTTGGGCTAATGACACCCACCGCACTTTGGATCCACGGTTAAATGGGCAGGGAATGTGACTGCTAATTTTGTTGTATTGTACTCTCCCAAATGGTTAGTGCATGCTCTGGATAAATACAGCTGATTGATTTGTGACAGAAAATGTATTACATTAATAATAATAATAATAATGATGATGATGGCATTTGTTAAGCGCTTACTATGTGCAAAGCACTGTTCTAATAATAATAATGTTGGTATTTGTTACGCGCTTACTATGTGCAAAGCACTGTTCTAAGCGCGGGGGTAGATACAAGGTAATCAGGTTGTCCCATGAGGGGCTCACAGTCTTCATCCCCATTTTCCAGATGAGGGAACTGAGGCCCAGAGAAGTGAAGTGACTTGCCCAACGTCACACAGCTGACGAGTGGCAGAGCGGGGATTTGAACCCACGACCTCTGACTCCAAAGCCCGGGCTCTTTCCACCGAGCCACGCTGCTTCCCCTAAGCGCTGGGGAGCTTACAAGGGGATCAGGTAGTCCCACGGGGGGCTCACAGTCTTCACCCCCATTTTCCAGATGAGGGAACTGAGGCCCAGAGAAGTGAAGTGACTTGCCCAAAGTCCCACGGCTGCCCATTGGCCGAGCCGGGATTTGAACCCATGACCTCTGAGTCCAAAGCCCGGGCTCTTTCCACTGTGCCACGCTGCTTCTCATTACACGCACGCACACCACTAGGGAGGTGGAGGAGAAAGGACAAAAACTAGACTTCTGCCCCAAGCTAAACCACAGAGTCAAGAATCAATCAATCAATCGTATTTATTGAGCGCTTCCTGTGTGCAGAGCACTGTCCTAAGCGCTTGGGAAGGACAAGTTGGCAATTTATAGAGACAGTCCCTACCCAACAGTGGGCTCACAGTCTCAAACGGGGAGAATGCCCCTTAAAGGAGGGGAGGCAGTTCGGGGGTTATTTGGGCAGTTTCTCGGGGGTCTCAATTTCTCACTAGTACGGCCTTCAAAGCCACGGAACCACGGTAGATCCGGGACTGGGCTGTCATCCCAGGGGCCCGGCGACTTTCTCTCCTGCCTTTTCTAACTCCATGGACAGCTGGGGCAGCGGGACATTGCCAGGCTTTACCCGCTCAGACCAAACTGTTTTGTTAATATGTTTTATTTTCTTGTCTGTCTCCCCCTTCTAGATTGTGAGCCCACTGTTGGGTAGGGACCGTCTCTCTTATCAATCAATCAATCAATCAATCGTATTTATTGAGCACTTACTATGTGCAGAGCACTGTACTCAGCGATTGGGAAGTACAAATTGGCAACATATAGAGACATTATATATATGTATATACATATGTATATACATACATTTAGCAACATTATGTTGCTGACTTGTACTTCCCAAGCTCTTAGTACAGTGCTTTGCACACAGTAAGCGCTCAATAAATACGATTGAATGAATGAGCGCCTGGCCCCGCCCACACAGGACACCAGGCCCCCGCTCATCACGGCCCCAGCCCCGGACCCCGGGCTGGTGTTTGTTTGTTTCTTTATAATAATAATAATGATAATAATAATGATGGCATTTGTTAAGCACTTATTATGTGCAAAGCACTGTCCTAAGCGCTGGAGCTTTTAGACTGTGAGCCCACTGTTGGGTAGGGACTGTCTCTATATGTTGCCAATTTGTACTTCCCAAGCGCTTAGTACAGTGCTCTGCACATAGTAAGCGCTCAATAAATATGATTGATTGATTGATTGATTGATTGGAGGGGATACAACGTGATCAGGTTGTCCCACGTGGGGCTCACAGTCAATCCCCATTTTACAGATGCGGTAACAGAGGCTCAGAGAAGTTAAGTGACTTGCCCAAGGTCACACACATGTTGCAGAGCCTTTCTTGTTTGCTTGCTTTCTCTCTCTCTTTCTTTCTCTCCCTCATTCATCCATCCATCCAACCAATCGTATTTATTGAGCGCTTACTGTGTGCAGAGCACTGGACTAAGCGCTTGGGTAGGACAAGTTGGCAATATCTACAGCCGGTCACTACCCAACAGCGGACCCACAGTCTAGAAGGCGGGGAGACAGACAACAAAACAACACATATTAACAAAATAAAATATATAGTAAATATGTACAAGTGAAATGGAATGATAAATCTGTACAAACATATATACAGGTGCTGTGGGGAGGGGAAGGAGGTAGGGAGGGAGGGATGGGGGGAGAGGAAGGAGGGGGCTCAGTGTGGGAAGGCCTCCTGGAGGAGGTGAGCTCTTAGTAGGGCTTTGAAGGGAGGAAGAGAGCTAGTTTAGAGGATGTGCAGAGGAAGGGCATTCCATTCATTCATTCATTCAATCGCATTTATTGAGCGCTTACTGTGTGCAGAGCACTGGACTAAGCACTTGGAAACTACAAGTTGGCAACATACAGAGACGGTCCCTACCCAACAGCGGGCTCACAGTCTAGAAGGGGGGAGACAGACAACAAAACATATAAACCAAATACAATAAATAGAATAAATATGTACAAGTAAAATAAGTAGAGTAACAAATATGTACAAACATCTATACAGGTGCTGTGGGGAGGGGAAGGAGGTAAGGCCAGGGGGGATGAGGAGGGGGAGAGGAAGGAGAGGGCTCAGTGTGGGAAGGCCTCCTGGAGGCGGTGAGCTCTCAGTAGGGCCTTGAAGGGAGGAAGAGAGCTAGCTTGGCGGATGGGCAGAGGGAGGGCATTCCAGGCCAGGGGGAGGACGTGGGCCGGGGGTCGACGGCGGGACAGGCGAGAACGAGGCCCGGTGAGGAGATTAGCGGCAGAGGAGCGGAGGGTGTGCAGGCTGGGCTGGAGAAGGAGAGAAGGGAGGTGTGAGGTAGGAGGGGGCGAGGTGATGGACAGACTTGAAGCCCAGGGTGAGGAGTTTCTGCCTGATGCGCAGATTGATTGGCAGCCACTGGAGATTGTTGAGGAGGGGAGTAACATGCCCACAGCGTTTCTGCACAAAGATGCTCCGGGCAGCAGTGTGAAGTAAAGATTGTCCCTGCCCGCCCTTCCCGCCAGGACACCCGGCCTGGTTGGTCTCCTCTCCTGCTCCCTCCCACACACCGGGGAGGCACAGACCACCACCCCGGCCGCCCCCCAGTCCCCAGTGGGCCCGGGGAACGAGGTAAACTCATTCATTCAATCGTATTTATTGAGCGCTTACTGTGTGCAGAGCACTGTACTAAGCGCTTGGGAAGTACAAGTTGGCAACACGGAGAGACGGTCCCTACCCAACAGTGGGCTCAGAGCCTAGAAGTGACACACCAAAGGCCCTGCTTGGAGACGAGAATCAACGGGCCTCATTCACTCATATTTACTAATACTTACTGTGCGCAAAGCACTATGCTAAGCACTTGGAAAGAATAATAAAGCCCCCCCTTTTCCTCTCCTCCCCATCGCCCCCCGCCCTCCCTCTGCCCAACTCCTCCCCACAGCACTTGTCTATATTTGTACACATTTATTACTGTTTTATTTGAACATAGTTATTACTGTTTTATTGATGATCATCAATTATATTTATTGAGCGCTTACTATGTGCAGAGCACTGTTTTGTAGATGATGTGTATATAGCTATCATTCTATTTATTCTGATGGTATTGACACCTGTCTACTTGTTTTGTTTTCTGTCTCCCTCATCTAGACTGTGAGCCCGTTGTTGGGTAGGGACCGTCTCTACATGTTGCCGACTTGTACTTCCCAAGCACTTACGACAGTGCTCTGCATACAGTAAGCGCTCAATAAATATGATTGAATGAATAATAACAATAATGATGGCATTCGTTAAGTGCTTACTATGTGCCAAGCACTGTTCTAAGCGCCCGGGGGATACAAGGTAACCAGGTTGCCCCACATGGGGCTGTCTTCATCCCCATTTTACAGAAGAGCATTTTATAGAGGAGCAGCGTGGCTCAGTGGAAAGAGCCTGGGCTTTGGAGTCAGAGGTCATGGGTTCGAATCCCGACTCCGCCAAGTCTGCTGTGTGACCTTGGGCAAGTCACTTAACTTCTCGGAGCCTCAGTTACCTCATCTGTAAAACGGGGATGATGACTGTGAGCCCCACGTGGGACAACCTGATCACCTTGTATCCCCCCAGCGCTTAGAACAGTGCTTTGCACATAGCAAGCGCTTAATAAATGCCATCATTATTATTATGAGGGAACTGAGGCACAGAGAAGGGAAGTGACTTGCCCAGACTCACACAGCCGACAAGTGGCAGAGTCGGGATTAGAACCCATGACCTCGGACTCCCAAGCCCATGTTCCTTCCGCTGAGCCACGCTGCTTCTCTAGAGTACAATACAGCAATAGAGACAAGAATTTATAAGAACTGTCTGCCTGTCTGTCTGTTCTTTGCTGTTGCAGGAGATCGTGCCCCATCATGATTCATTTCTGCCTGAGCCTCATGGCCTTCCACGCAAGCCGTCAGCTCCTGACACCGGCCCAGACTGTAAGCAACCCCGGTACCCAAAACCAACCCTCCGGGGAGGAAGGGATGCCTTCGGGAGGTGAATCATGGAAGAGACAGAGCGGGGAAAAGGCCCTTTCTTTGCACACCGTGCGATCAAAACGTATGACAAAATCCACTACATTGATGATCAACGACTGGAGTACTGGGGGTAAAGGTAGGAAGGATTTGATGACATTTGTTAAGCATTTATTATGTGCCAAGCACTGTTCTAAGCACTGGGGTAGCTACACAGTAATCAGGTTGTCCCCCGTGGAGCTCACAGTCTTAATAATAATAATAATAATAATAGCATTTATTAAGCGCTTACTATGTGCAAAGCACTGTTCTAAGCGCTGGGGAGGTTACAAGGTGATTATGTTGTCCCACGTGGGGCTCACAGTCTTAATCCCCCTTTTACAGATGAGGTACCTGAGGTGCAGAGAAGTAAAGTGACTTGCCCAAAGTCACATGGCAGAGTCGGGATTAGAACCCACAACCTGTGACTCCCAACCCCTGGCTTTTCATTCATTCATTCATTCATTCAATCAATTGTATTTATTGAGCGCTTTTCATCGTTAGCTTGTCAGGTACAGAGGGGCCTCACATCCCTGAAAACACCTTCTCCAATTCTGAAAGATTGGGATTTTTAAAAAAGCCCAAACTGGAGCCATTCGATTCAAAAAACACAAAAACAGCCACGATTTGGGTGATAATTGTTGAGGTGAACCTGGAGCTGTAAATTTACCGCTAGGCCACTGTTATTATAGCTTTAAAATGCAAACTCATCCATTTAATGTTAGGTTACCGCGTAGCGGAGTAGCATTATCTTTCTGATGAATAAATTATGCACAAAGTGCAACTTACTACTTTCTTTTCAGCCAGGTGACAGTGGTGATCTGTGGAATCTGCATCCTGGTGCTTCAGTTCTGTGTTCTACTCAGGTAAAGAAAGAGAGACCTCTCCCACCAGCTCCTACGTTGTCCTGTGCGGCTGAATCTTAAAATCAGAAACCTGCAGCATTTATTGTACCGGCGGTTGCGGTTTGACCGTTCTGTGCGATTCGTGATGAGTGGAATTGCAGCCTGACCCATAGTTTGTCCCCTGCCCACAGTAAAAGATTCTAAAGAAAATCTTGAATATAGGGATGGGTGGTTGTGATAGGCTTAGTTCAGGTGCCACTTTTAATCAGCAATTTTTTTTTATAGCTGCAGAAGTCAGTGAAGCAAATTAGACAGGTAGTGCCATACGACGTTGCATGAGCTAGAGCCTTTGGGGGTGAGGTGGTTCTTGAAATAAACTACACAAATTATTCTTTCTTTAAAGATTATGATAATAATAATATACGCCATTTGTTGACTGAAATATATTACTACTATTATTATTATTTCATGCCTGTATGCAGAGCACTGTACTAAGTGCTTGGAAAGCACAGTACAGCAATAAAGAGAGACAATCCCTGCCCACAATGGGCTCAAAGCCCCAGGAGACAATGATGGGTTTGTATATGTATATATGTTTGTATATATGTATATATGTTTGTACATATTTATTACTCTATTTTTTATTTATTTTACTTGTACATATCTATTCTATTTATTTTATTTTGTTAATATGTTTGGTTTTGTTCTCTATCCCCCTTCTAGACTGTGAGCCCACTGTTGGGTAGGGACTGTCTCTATATGTTGCCAACTTGTACTTCCCAAGCGCTTAGTACAGTGCTCTGCACACAGTAAGCGCTCAATAAATATGATTGATTGATTGATTGCTTACTCTTTGCCAGGCACTGTACTAAGCACTGGGGTACATGAGATAATCAGGTTGGACACAGTCCCTGTCCCACACAGTGTTTACAGTCTTAATCCCCATTTTACAGATGAGGTAACTGAGGCCCAGATAAGTGAAATGACTTGCTCAAGGTCACATAGCAGACAAGTGGCCGAGTCTGAATTAGAACCCATGTCCTTATGACTTCCAGGCCAGCTAGACCGTGCCTCTTCCTTACTAGACCAGCTGTTTCCCTACTGGGAATGTTTAAGCCTAAATGGGACAATCACTGGCTTTGTCACTGAGCAAATGAAGATTTGGAAAAATTGGTTTAGAAGCAAATATGTGGGCTCAAGCAGACTGGAAATTTTCTAAGATTTAAGTCTGGATTCTACTCCCAAGTGATAGATTTAACAAAAGTATTTCATTTACCATCTAGTGCTGTGATGAGAATTTTTACTCAACCTTTCATGACAGTCATCTGTATCAAAACTATAGCACAATTTTAACAGCTTAGAAGCACAGGAAAACGAGGTAATCTAAAACATTCCCATTAGAAGCATCAGAATTCTAAAGAAACACTTTCTGAAATGTATCTCAGTAATACACACAGAGGGGCATAGCACTATCCATTAACAGAATCTGCCCCTTACATGGACATCTCATTTTCAGAGCACTTTACTAACAATATTTTCAAGGGGGAAAGTTTTCTATTCCAATTTGACATCCAGGAGAGAACTGATGCACTGAAGGAAAACAGATTGCCTGGAACCAGAGGAAAAATTGATGCCAGAAATGATACTGAAATTCAGTTTTCTGCTTACATCATCATCATCATCAATCGTATTTATTAAGCACTTACTGTGTGCAGAGCACTGTACTAAGCGCTAGGGAAGTACAAATTGGCAACATATAGAGACAGTCCCTGCCCAACAGTGGGCTCACAGTCTAAAAGGGGGAGACAGAGAACAAAACCAAACATACTAACAAAATAAAATAAATAGAATAGATATGTACAAGTAAAATAAATAAACAACATACTGTTGTTACTCAGATTTATTCTAAAAGGTGTTTTGTTCAGGCTCATCTACTTATTTTTCAGACCTAGCTCTTCCTGATACTGCAGCCAGCCACTTCTCAACAATCTGGTTGGTAATATCATCTTTACTTTCTTCTCGTTTGGTAAGTTCTAGAACAGTTTCAAAATGTATACTGAGATACGAGTAGCGAAATAGTTTCCAGAGACTCCCCTCATCTTCCCACAGCTTGATTATAGAAACAAAATTTAGAAATTTTACAGGCTCAGGACTTCTGAATCCTTGGGATCCATTCCTACTGAGGCAACGCACCACTAAGAGCTTGCCAGCCACAAAGAAAAATCCTCAACCACCAGCGAGGAGCTCAGCTGGTCTCGGCAAGATTTCTGACCATTTCTGTCCCTCAAAGGGAAAGCAACCGTCTGTCTTCAAGAGTTCCCATTTCAATGTTTTTCATTTTTAAAAAAATCACTGCAGAATGATTTACTTTACTAAATTCAACACAGCCTAACCGAGGACAATCTTTGTTCCTACACAGAGCTGTTGAGACGGTGGGTTCTATATTGGCCTTTACACGCACACCTCTCCCTGCCACCAGGTAAATTTCACTATCAATGGCTTCTTCTTTGACAGCAATTGTAAGTTATTAAATTTATATTGCCCTTTCAGGACTTGCTCTGCTGCTTACTCGGATGGATCCAATTCCCCAAGCACTGAAGGTGGTCTTTTCTATGTTTGGCATTGGGTCCTTTACTGAAGGAATCTATACGACGGTGTTAACCACCTTGGCAACAGGCTGTGTAGGTTTTTCTTGTGTTTCTACTAAAGACTCATCTCAGTCTGAGGCACTGGATATTTTGGAAATGAGACCATCGTTCATAATTGAGAGAGTAAAAACTGGCAGTGTGGGGCTATCTTTTTTACTCCGTTTCAGTTAAGACATTTCATTTGGAATACGTCCATTCCATTTCACAGTCAAAGAATGCTTCTGTCAGTAGCTGGAAACTCCATTTTACTAGACTAACTTCTAAATCGGTTAAGATCTTACCCGGGAATAAAACTTGGGGGTAGGGCTTGGCTTCCCGCCATCTAAGTGTTAATCAGCCTTGTAACTGTAGTCTTTTCCCTTGTCCCCCTCTCCATCCCCCCATCTTACCTCCTTCCCTTCCCCACAGCACCTGTATATATGTATATATGTTTGTACATATTTATTACTCTATTTATTTATTTATTTTACCTGTACATATCTATTCTATTTATTTTATTTTGTTAGTATGTTTGGTTTTGTTCTGTCTCCCCCTTTTAGACTGTGAGCCCACTGTTGGGTAGGGACTGTCTCTGTATGTTGCCAACTTGTACTTCCCAAGTGCTTAGTCCAGTGCTCTGCACACAGTAAGTGCTCAATAAATACGATTGATTGATTGAATACGTCCATTCCATTCCACAGTCAAAGAATGTTTCTGTCAGTAGCTGGAAACTCCATTCTACTAGACTAACTTCTAAATCGGTTAAGATCTTACCCGGGAATAAAACCAGGGGGTACGGCTTGGCTTCCCACCACCTAAGTGTTAATCAGCCTTGTAACTGTAGTCTTTTCCAATATAAATTGACTGCTGCCTTAATTGAGCTCCTTGGGGACATAAAAAATGGTACATGCAAGTTGCTAGTTCAAAGAAAAGTATTCCTTATGAGTGCTTTCTTCTCCAGGCTAAAACCACCGCTGAACTGTACTTTCTGTGCTGATATCAGTGAGCAGTGAGGCATCACTGGTAGACAGAAACACTTTCTCAGATCTTGTCCACGACGGGGGAGCAGAGGGGAAAGAGCAAAAGGGAACTGACCATGGCTCATGGGCATTTAAGGACCATTCTTGTTCAAAAGGAGCAGCACTGAGCAGGGAGGAGCTCTGGGGGTGGCCGAAACTCAAACACAAAAGAGTCAAATAATCGAGAAGAAACCCTGAGCTCCTTTTCGCCCACATTTGTTTCCTTTCTAGTCATACAAGTCCGTCTGTGTATGTTTCTTCCTACAGTGTTCCTATCATTTCCAGGCCTGATCCACTTGGCCCAGTGTGGCTGCTCCAAGACTGATACTGAATCATCATCATCATCATCAATCGTATTTATTGAGCGCTTACTATGTGCAGAGCACTGTACTAAGCGCTTGGGAAGTACAAGTTGGCAACATATAGAGACAGTTCCTACCCAACAGTGGGCTCACAGTCTAAAAGGGGGAGACAGAGAACAAAACCAAACATACTAACAAAATAAAATAAATAGAATAGATATGTACAAGTAAAATAAATAAAAAATAAATAGAGTAATAAATATGTACAAACATATATACATATATACAGGTGCTGTGGGGAAGGGAAGGAGGTAAGATGGGGGGGATTGAGAGGGGGACGAGGGGGAAAGGAAGGAAGGGGCTCAGTCTGGGAAGGCCTCCTGGAGGAGGTGAGCTCTCAGTAGGGCCTTGAAGGGAGGAAGAGAGCTAGCTTGGCGGATGGGCAAAGGGAGGGCATTCCAGGCCTGGGGGATGACATGGGCTGGGGGTCGATGGCGGGACAGGCGAGAACGAGGTACGGTGAGGAGATTAGCGGCGGAGGAGCGGAGGGTGCGGGCTGGGCTGTAGAAGGAGAGAAGGGAGGTGAGGTAAGAGGGGGCGAGGTGATGGACAGCCTTGAAGCCCAGGGTGAGGAGTTTCTGCCTGATGCTGATATCAGTGAGCAGTGTGGCACCTACAGGTAGATGGAAACACTTTCTCAGATCTTGTCCACGACGGGGGAGTGGAGGGGAAAGAGCAAAAGGGAATCAGTAGGCTCCTCCTGACACCTGTGATGAATCTGGCTTCTGCTGTAGATAGACGCCTTTGGCGGGTCTAAATCATTCCGACTGAAAATGGAGGAGTCTGTCATGGTGACACCGTCGCCTGGCAACGGTCCCACAGAGCTCTCCCACCCAGTTGCCTCCGAACGAAGAGCCCCTACTGATCCTCACCAATCTCCTATTACAGCCCAGCCCACACACTCCGCTCTTTTAGCGCCAGCTCACTCACTGTGCCCCCATCTCATCTATCTCATCGCCGACCTCTTTCCCCCAACCTTCCTCCGTCCCCTTCCGTAGATGAGCCGGGCCACCCTTCTCTCCACCTTCAAAGCTTTATTAAGGTCACATCTCCTCCAAGAGGCCTTCCCCAATTAAACCCTCTTTTCCCCGGCTTGCTCTCCCTTCTGCGTCATTGATGCACTTGGATCTGTGACCTTTGGACATTTGATATTTGCCCGAACCCCACAGCACTTTCATTCCTTCATTCAATCGCATTTATTGAGCGCTTACTGTGTTCAGGGCACTATACTAAGCGCTTGAAAAGTACAATTCAGCAACAGATAGAGATGGTCCCCACCCAACAACGGGCTCTCAGTCTAGAAGCGGGGAGACAGACAACAAAACAAGTAGGCAGGTGTCAATACCATCAAAATAAACAGAATTACAGATATATACATCAGCAGTTACTATGTGCCAGGCACTGTACTAAGTGCTGGGGTGGATACAAGCAGATCGAGTTGAACACAGTCCCTGTCCCTCGTGGGCCTCCCGGTCTCAATCCCCAGTTCACAGATGAGGTAACTGAGGCCCAAAGAATGATAACGATGGCATTTATTAAGTGCTTACTATGTGCCAAGCACTGGGGTAGATACAAGGTAATCAGGTTGTCCCACGTGGGGCTCACATTCTTAATCCCCATTTTACAGATGAGGGAACTGAGGTCCAGAGAAGTGAAGTGATTGGCTTAAGGTGACACAGCAGACATAGTGGTGGGGCAGGGATTAGAACCCGTGACCTTCTGACTCCCAGGCTCTTGATGATGATGGTATTTGTTAAGCGCTTACTGTGTGCCAAGCACTGTTCTAAGCACGGGGGCAGACACAAAGATTGTGTACATATCTTTAAATTATATATTATAAATTATTTATTTGTATTAATGTCTGTCTCCCCTTCTAGACTGTAAGCCAACATGGACAGGGAATTTGTCTCTAATTCTGTTGTTTTGTACTCTCCCAAGGGCTTAGTACAGTGTTCTGCACATAGTAAGCACTCAATATATACCACTGATCGATTGCAGAGCCGTGTACTAAGTGCTTGGGAGACTACAAGATACAACCCCTGCCCATAATGAGTTTACAGCCTAGTGTCTATCACAGTGGGACGTTGGCCAAAACCAGGCACCAGTCACTACAGAACGATCTAGTGGATAGAGCATGGGCCTGGGAGTTGGAAAGTCATGGGTTCTAATCCTGTTTCTGCCACTTGTCTGCTGTGTGACCTTGGGCTAGTCACTTCACTTCCTCAGTTCCCTCATCTGTAAAATGGGGATTAAGACTGTGAGCCCTATGTGGGATACTGACTGTGTCCTGTCTACCTGACTATCCTGTATCTACCCCAGTGCTTAGCCCTGTATATATGTATATCCTGTATATATGTTTGTACATATTTATTACTCTATTTATTTATTTATTTTACTTGTACATATCTATTCTATTTATTTTGTTAGTATGTTTGGTTTTGTTCTCTGTCTCCCCCTTTTAGACTGTGAGCCCACTGTTGGGTAGGGACTGTCTCTATATGTTGCCAACTCCCAAGCGCTTAGTCCAGTGCTCTGCACACAGTAAGCGCTCAATAAATACGATTGATTGATTGATTGCCTGGAACACAGTAAGCACTTAAATACCCAAATACAGGCTTGTGGACTTGGCATCCTTATGAGGTTCACCCTAAAGGCATCAGCCCCTTCTAAGTACCCTTTTGATACTTATAATAATGATGGCATTTATTAAGCACTTACTATGTGCAAAGCACTGTTCTAAGCGCTGGGGAGGTTACAAGGTGATCAGGTTGTCCCACAGGGGGCTCACAATCTTAATCCCCATTTTACAGATGAGGTAACTGAGGCCCAGAGAAGTGAAGTGACTTGCCCAAAGTCACACAGCTGACAAATGGCGGAGCCGGGATTTGAACCCATGACTTTTTCCACTGAGCCACGCTGCTTCTCAGAAGTACACAGAAGTTAGGAGGACTTCTGGGGGGAATTTATGCATGTAAAGACTGCTTGAGGCACAGGTCTTACTCTAGCATCGGTTGGAGTGGTTGTTATGGAAACATCTACTGAGACGGAGAAAATGCACCAAGTTTTAGTTTCAGAAATGAACGAAGTGAATCACATTGAAATTGTGAACGGGGTCGACCTGTTGCTTATCAAAACACAGGGCTCAGAAGGAAATATCACGATGAAAATAATCCCCGGCTTCTTTTCCATTTCTCCCACAACACCCTCTTTTTCTACCCTAAAAGGGTCAAGGGGTCTCTTTTGCACCGTGACAGTTAATTGATGCTTAGCGAAACCGAGCAATTACGGTGCATCACGATTTATCTAATATCCGCCCCCGTGCTTCTTTACTAAACATCCTCACTCTCCTGACCCAGATGACTCAATTCCAGGTCTTCAGGAAGTGCAACAGGAAGAGGGGTAAGTCCAGGTCTATAATGTCATTAAAAGTCTCCAACTTTTTGTAATGTATTTGTTAAACATGTACTATGTGCCAGGCACTGTCCTAGGCTCAGGGGTAGATACAAGCTAATCAGTTTGGACACAGTCCACGTCCCACATAGGGCTCACAGTCTAAATCCCCATTTTCCAGATGGGGTAACTGAGACACAGAAGTTAAGTGAGTGGCTGAAGGTCACACAGCAGACAAGTTGGAGAGCCAAGACTAGAACCCAGGCCCGGGCTCTATCCATTAGGCCATACTGCTTCTCGGCTGGTCCAAGTGTCTTCAGAGCCAGGGAAAACATAAATAATCTCCTCCGCTTAGTGCTCCGCTGACTCACTGAGCTTCCTCTGGGGTGATGTCTGCCATCTCTACATGTTTGATGTCCAAATCTACCCCTCCAGCCCTGACTTCCCTCCTCTGCCGTCTCACACTTCCTCCTGCCTTCAGGACATCTCTACTTGGCCATCCCGTTGACACCTCAAACGGAACATTTCCAAAGCAGAACTCAACGTCCCACCCAAAGCCTGTCCTTCCCGTGGCTTTCCTCTCACTGTAGACAGCACCACCACTGTCCAACTCACCAGCCCATTACCTTGGCATTATCCTTAACCCATCTCTCCCCTTCAACTGACAGATTTGATGTCATAATCCCAAGGGTTCTTCCTTAGCCACACTGCTAAAACTCTCCCTTTCCTCTTCATCCAAACTGCTACCACGCTGATCCAAGCATTTAACATAGCCTGCCTTGACTATTGGATCGGCCTCCTGTTTCTCCTCACTCCAGTCCACGTTTCACTCTGCTGCCCGGATCATTTTTTGAAAAACAAAGTGTTCAGTTCATGTCTCTTCGCTCCTCAAAAACCTCCAATGATTGTCCATCCACTTTCACAAACACCTAACCCTTGGCTTTAAGGTACTCAATCAGCTCCTCCCTCCTGCTGTACCTCGCTCATCTCCTACCACAACCCAGTTCACACGCTTCGCTCCTTTAATAATAATAATAATGATGATGATGGCATTTGTTAAGCACTTACTATGTGCCAAGCACTGTTCTAAGCACTGGGGAGGATACACGGTGATCAGATTGTCCCACGTGGGGCTCACAGTCTTCATCCCCATTTTACAGATGAGGTAACTGAGGACCAGAGAAGTGAAGTGACTTGCCCAAAGTCACACAGCTGGCAATTGGCGGAGCCGGCATTTGAACCCATGACCTCTGATTACCAAGCCCTTGCTCTTTCCATTGAGCCACGCTGCTTCGTGCCAGCCTATTTACTCACTTTGCTACTGGACTTCCTCCCTCACCTCCTTCTTCATATGTGGCAGATCACCACACTCCTCACCCTCAAAGTCCTACTAAAAAATCACCTGTCCATCAAGAAGCCTTTCCCACCTAAGCCCTCACTTCCCCTATTCCCGCTCTCTTCGGCATCATTTATGTGCTTAGATTTGTTCCTTTAAGCACTCGATTTCCACCACTCCTCAGCCCCAGGGCATTTGAGTACATTTCCTTATACCCTACTACCTTCATTTATTTGTAATGTATCTTAATATCTGTCTCCCCCTCTAGACTGTAAGCTCACTGTGGGCAGGGATTGTGTCTACCAACTCTATTTTATTGTACTCCTCAAGTGCTTAGTAAATATCACTGACTGATTGATTAACTGACTTCTCTTCTCCCCGGAAGAGAACACAAGGATTTCAGAAATCCTCAGAGTGCTCCAGCATCTAATGGATTGCCTCAAAACCTATTCTACAGTCTAGGTTTTGCTTGCCAGTACCACTTGTAAATATTTAAGAACTTTTCAGGATTAGCATAAAACACTTTCCCATCCTAGTTTTGGAAAATGTCAACATGAGAAACAGAAGTTGAAGAAACCCAATAGTTCAAGTCAGTATTGTTTTCCTGGACAGTATCATTTGTAGTCCCTGCTGCGGAGAGTTGCTTACTATTCCAAATTCAGCCTTTATGTGTTGGGTCAAAGGCACATCCACTCCCTAAACTGGATTGTGTGACTCCCAGTCATATCTTGGGGTTAGTTTGACTTTACATTTTTTAAAAGTTGTAATCAATCAGTCAGTGGTATTTGAGTGCTTACTGTGTGCAGAGCACTGTACTATGCACTTGGGAGAGTACAATGCAAGAGTTGGTAGGCACGTTCCTTACCCACAACAAGCTTTCAGTCCAGAGTGGAAGACATTAAAATAAATTATCTAAAAATGGATTCGCAAACTGCTATACCTACAGTGTTTATATAATCCTTGGAAGGTCTCTTGTTTGGTAATTAATCACCAATCTGTTCTGGGTGAAAAGCTATTTTTAATTGGATATGTTTTCCTGGGGGAATCATCGTCTACAATTTCACTAGTTGCATTAAAGGCCAGAATCCCTTTCAGCTAATGTCAGGTTCACTAACGACGGCATTTATTTTTATGCTGTTGACATATGAGAATCTAGATAAAAATTTATGCTTTTAAACAGCTGAGAATTTTAACGACAATATAATGTATAAATCCATTCCAAGATAAGCTAATTATAATTATGGTCCTGGTTAAGCGCTCACTATGTACCAAGCACTGTGATCGGTGATCTTCCAAGCTACCATGTGATCATTTGATTTTGTTTCTAAGAAATTGACCTGGAAATACAACACCATTCTAGAATTTAATATGACATCGAGTCTTAGACAGATTTGAGTTTGTCAGATTGGACATTTGACATTTCTAACACCTATTCCTTTAAATTTAACTGAGTCCTTATTGGGGAAATAATCCTTTTGTACTGACTTTTTGTTCCCTCAGATTCAAAATTCAATTTATTTTTCTATTGATGCCTCGGCAGGTTTAATATTGAATTTTCACTCTATTTTCCTCTTGGGGGAAAAATGTCAACACATGCATTGCCATGTGCATATAAAGCACAAAGCACAAAATTCAGAACTGGGAAAAACAGCAGGTTCATCAGTTCCCCCAGCTCAGCACGGCTTTTTCTGGGAACGGCCAGAATCAATCACTCATTAGTATTGGAGCACTTACTACAGTGGGTAGAGCACTGTATTAAGCGCTTGGAGGAGTACCATACAACAGAGTTGGCACACAAGTTTCTGCCCATAATGAGCTTACAGCCTAGAGCGGGAGACAAACATTAATATAAATAAATTACAGATGTGGATATAAGTGCTATGGACAGAGGTGAAGAGATAACCTACTCCGTTACAGAAGGCGGGGAAATGAAAGCCTCCTTTAACCTCAAATTTCAGACCATTCGTTAGTATGCCAAAGGACACGATGTCTCTGACCGTTTGCGTTTGACTCCGAAATGGAGTGTCCGGATACTTCTAGCTGCTACAAAGGTTACAGGATCAAGCAATCAATGGTATTTATTGAGTACTTTCTGTGTGCACAGCACTGTGCTACCATGCCTCCGCCTTGGTCCTTCCTGCCCACTGGAAAGTGGCATTTAAAGGGAAGTTATCTGGAGAGTGTGTTCTCCAAATTTTTATTCAGAGCCTTCTTTTTGCATCACACTGTAGTCAGTGGGTTTTTTTTTTTTTACCGGTATTTGTTAAGCACTTACAATGTACCAAGCATTGGGTAGATACAAGCCTCTCAGGTTGGACACAGTTCCTGTCCCATATGGGCCTCACAGTCATTACCCCCATTTTACAGATGACATAACTGAGGCACAGAGAAGTGAAGCGACTCGCCCAAAATCCCACAGCCGATATGTGACGGAGCTGGGATTAGAACCCAGGTCCTCCTGACTCCTCTATCCACTAGGCCATGCTGCTTCTGGTACTGTACCAAGTTCCTTTAAATCACTTCGGCCTCAGAGTCCCTGCCCTCCTGCCAGGAATGGTGCCAAAATTTGGAGGGATCTCGGCCCAGAGGAGACCCTTAAATGCTGAGGAGGGAAGGATAGCCTTCTTGCTGCAACAGGCAGCCCGGAGCCATTCTCCCCTGAGACTCCTGGAACTGCACGGAGGAGGTGGAGGGCTAAAAGCGGGAACAGAAAGGGGTGGGGGGGTAAGGGGCAGGGGCAGAGCCAGAAGTTCTACTTACTCCAGGAGGATACTGACAAGGAATTGGCAGTTTTCCCCAAAGCCAGTTCGGCTTGGAGCGGAAGACAGCCTCAGGACTGGCCTGCCCCTGTCCTTCCCACCCCAACCCAAACAGTCACCAACAGTTGAATTCTTGAACTGTCATTTTGAAATGCTGAGAATTTCAAAATAGATCTGTGTCTGTCCTCCATCCCACTTAAATGGGAAAGGCTCAAGTCCTGTAGACGGTAAACTCATTGTGGGCAGGGAACACATCTACCAAGCACTTAGTACGGTGCCCTGCACTTAGTAAGCACTCTGTAGCACTGATTAAGAGCTTTCCATGTCCGCTAGACTATCAGTCATATTTGCTGAATGTTTACTGTGTGCAGAGCACTGGAGTTACTGCTTGGGAGAGTACAATATAAGCTTATTGAGGGCAGGGTTTGTATTTACCGACTGTATTGTACTTTCCCAAGTGCTTCGTACAAGGCTCTGCGTGAACTTCTCTTCTAGACCGTGAGCCCGCTGTTGGGTAGGGACCGTCTCTATATGTGGCCAACTTGTACTTCCCAAGCGCTTAGTACAGTGCTCTGCGCACAGTAAGCGCTCAATAAATACGATTGATTGAATGAATGAATGAATGAATACCACTGATTGATTGATCGCCCCAGCATTTAGTTCCCGGATAATCAGATCGGACCTAGTCCCTGTCCCAGGCATGGAGCTCACGGTCTAAGTAGGAGGGAGAACGGGTACTGAATCCCCACTTTACAGATGAGGAAACTGAGGCACAGAGAAGTTAAGGGACATGCCCAAGATCACACCGCAAGTAAGTGGTGGTGTTACCTTCTCTAAGACATAGCTAACGTATCCTATTACTTACTTTTAGACTGTGAGCCCACTGTTGGGTAGGGACTGTCTCTATATGTTGCCAACTTGCACTTCCCAAGCGCTTAGTCCAGTGCTCTGCACACAGTAAGCGCTCAATAAATACGATTGATTGATTGACTGATTAAGCATTAATTCAAGTCCGTATTCTCCTTTATCCTTTCCGCCTAAATATAAATTATTTTAGTGGGTTCTCCAGCTGCAAAGTAACCTCCTTGAAGGGAGGCACCATGTCAACCAGTTCTGTTGGATTTTCCCCAGTGCTTACTAGAGCAACCAGTAGATGCTCAAATACTGTCGATTGATTTTTAAGATTAACCAGTTAATCTGGGGGCATCACAGCCTGGTGGAAAGAGCATAGGCCTCGGAGTCAGAGGACTTGGGTTCTAATCCCGGCTCTGCCAATTACTTGCTTTGTAACCTTCAGCAAGTCACATTACTTCTCTGTGCCTCAGTTTCCTCAACTCTAAAATGGAGATTAAATACTTGTTCTCCCTTCTACCTAAACTGGGAAACCCATATGGGACAAGGACTGTGTATGACCTGATTAACTTGTATCTACCCCAGCTCTTAGAACAGTGCTTGACATGTAGTAAGCATTTAACTACAATAATAATAGTAATTTTTAAGTGTTCAAAACATTTGAACAGTAAAAATTGCAATGTTTTGGGCCTTAGTCCAATGTTTATCAGGTACAATAGAAAGGAAAATAAAGGACGAGTCATGTTTAACAGAGGAGATAAAAGCAGAATTAACTGCTCACCATGGCTATTTCCCAATTCACCTGGACTTGAGTAATAACGACACATCTCAGAGAAAACTAAGACTAAACCAAATAAGTACAAACAACTCACCAATTTTTTCTTTTTATCTGAACCTGCCTTCCCCCATGGAGTTCAAAGGCTGTAAAAGGAATGGAGTCAGCAGGCTTTTCTACTGTTACTCACAGTAGGAGTAGGTGAGTGGCTATTTCCAAGGCTGCGTTAGATGGAAATTTCCTGAATGCCATTTCCAAAGCATACATTACCCAGTCTCTTCCCTCACTTTGGTACGTACGTCTCATCGGAGGCTTCTGGTCTGTTCCTGGTTTTTCTCGTCTCTCTCTGACTGCTCAGTCTCAGGCTCCCTTGTTACCTTCTCCATCTCCACCCACTCTGTCAGAAAACTCAATCCTTCCACACCTTTAACTCCCATCTCTACATGGGTGATTCCCAAATCTACATCTCCAGGCCTGACCTCTCTCCTACTCAGCAGTCTCGCGTTTCCTCCCGCCTTCAGTACATTTCCACTGGCTGTCCCAACAAAACCTCAAACTTAACATGTCCAAAGGAGAACTCATCTTTCCACCCAAACCCCATCTCCACCCCGGCAAACTTTCCATCGCTGTGGACAGCACCGCCACCCTCCCTGTCGCATAAACCCATAACCTTGGCATTATCGACACCTCTCTCATTCAACCCACATATTTAAACTGTCACCAAATCCTTCACAACATCACTGTAATCTGCTCTTTGAGCCATGTTATGTTGATCCATGCACTTAGGATACCCTGCATTAACTACTGAAACAGCTTCCTTGCTGACTCTCTGCCTCCACATCAATCCATATTTCACCCTGCTGCCCAGATCCTTTTTCTAAAAAACCACTCAGCCCACGTTTACGCTTCTCCAATAACCTCCAGTGACTGCCCATCTGCTTCTGTATCAAACAGAAACCCCTTGGCATTAGCTTTATAGCACTCTTTCAGCTCCCGCATTCAATCTCACCTGGCTGATTTCCTACTACAGCCAGCCAGCACACTTTACTCCTCTGACGCCAAACTACTCACTGTACTTGGATCTCTTCTATCTCACCATCGATCCCTGACACGCGCCCTCCCTCTGGTCTGAATTTCCTCCCCTCTTCATAGCCAACAGACCACCCCTTGTCCCACCTTCAAAGTCTTATTAAAAAAAAAAAAATCACACCTCCTCCAAGGGACCCTCTCCGACTACCCCTCCCTGGCATCATCTTTGCACCTCTTAAGCACTTGGTAGTCACCCCACCCTCAGCCCCACGGCACTTACGTACATATCTGCAATTTATTTTACTGTTTCCTTCTCTAGATTGTAAACTCTTGGTGGACAGGAAACACGTCTTCCAACTCTCTTATATTGTTCTCCGGATTCTGGACTCCTAGCACTCCATACAGTGCTTTACTCACAGTAAGTGATGAATAAACATCCTTGATTGATTGATTCTAAGTGGCAAAGACCTTCTCCATTTGGCTACTTTCAGGTCCCTTGGCCTCTCCAGCAGGAGAAGAAATGGAGCCTTTAAAATGCAGCTCCAATCTAATCAGCTTCCTTCTCATTGCTTCTTGCACAATGTGTACAAAGAAAAAAGAGGCTGAATGGAGATTTTCCCAGCATCTACACGGCTGATAGATTGTCACGAATCCAATTCTTTGGCCTCAGCTTTTACCCACTCCCTCCGGATATTTTACAAATCAACTTACTTCACTGGTAATAATCCAGACTTCAGTGTTTACCTGGCACTATTAAATAATACTGGTAATCCAAAGAACGTATACGAGTTTCTGAATTTGAAATTACTGGTGATGCTAGCTAAGTGGGTACCGAACTGTCGATTGTCAGTAAGTCCCCTTAACATCAGGTGCCCATTAGGAATACGGTTGATGGTACTTTCGCATTAACGATAAATTCCAATAGCAGCCAAATCTGTTTCAGGCAAGAGTTTCTTATCCTTACCCACTAGCTCCCAGTAACCGACTCTTCCTATACATCCCTGAACTATCACTCCAAAATAATAGGAAAGACTATTGGCTTTGCATTCCTTGGATTGGTCCTCCAAACTGTGCTAATCCTATTTCCTCAAAATACTTTGGGCAGCAAGCTGGCAGCTTCCTTCAACTGTACAAACTCGATTTGATGATTAACAACATAAGAGCTTCTTTCATTACAATAACACATTTTTGGCCAACTTGCTTCCAGTGATTTCAGCCCTGTATGCATGGGCAAATATAAATACAGAACTATATATCTAACAGAATGATTCATTTTCACAAAATACAGCTGGCCTTTTTAAAAGCCACTGGTATTTACTGTGCACAGAGTAGAGACTGAACACTTTTCTTTTTGCTCTGATTTTTTCCCAATAAACTTAACTGGTTCTCAGAGAACCTCAAGACAAGTCCTACCCGATTTATCTGCAGCCACCCCAGCGCTTAGTAGTACAGCAAGTGGCACAAGGTAAGCACTTAATACCGTAATTTTTAAATCTTTAAGTTTCAAATTTTAAATACTTTGTTTAGACTTCTCATTCAGCAAAAATACAGAACTATATATCTAACAGAATGATTCATTTTCACAAAATACAGCTGGCCTTTTTAAAAGCCACTGGTATTTACTGTGCACAGAGTAGAGACCAAACACTTTTCTTTTTGCTCTGATTTTTTCCCAATAAACTTAACTGGTTCTCAGAGAACCTCAAGACAAGTCCTACCCGATTTATCTGCATCCACCCCAGCGCTTAGTAGTACAGTGACTGGCACAAGGTAAGCACTTAATACCATAATTTTTAAATCTTTGTTTCAAATTTTAAATACTTTGTTTAGACTTCTCATTCAGCAAAGGGAGGACGGTAGATTGAGAACTGTTGTAACCCACTCTAGAAGTCACTAAGATTACATTTGGGTAGGGACTGTCTCTATATGTTGCCAATTTGTACTTCCCAAGTGCTTAGTACAGTGCTCTGCACATAGTAAGCGCTCAATAAATACAATTGATGATGATGATGATTACACACACTAGCAGCAAGCCTAAAAAGAGCAGGTGTATTTTCTGAAGAGATGTGTCCAATGGGGGGGGAAAAAAAAATCAATTTCTGCCTTAAACTGGCATGGACCAAACCTAACCTTCTTCAGGGATTAGGCAGCGACGGAAAGTTAATGTTTTTAGCTCCGTGCTACCAGTCCTGCCTTACTCAAAAAGGCATCACGTTCACTCGACTGAAAAGTCAATTTCAGGCTTTTCTATATCTTTCACCCTTCCCCATCCTTCTTGCCCCCTGCGCCATCCCCTCTGGAGGGTCTCAGAGCAATTTCGGGAGTCTCAGGAAGGCAGCTGAAGCTGCTGGGGCTCCTGGTTTTGCCCGTTGGGCAGAACTTCATGATTACAACAAGACTTTGCCAAGGATTCCTCCAAATTGAGGGAACTGCTTCAAATCAAAAATACTAGGCAGCGAGTGAAAGAATTAGCACACTAGGCAACAGGCGGCCTTTTGTTCCAAACAGGAACCAGGTCAAGTCACCCAATCTAACAGGGCTTCAAACAGATTACAACTAGTGTTTTCCTAATTTAAAATAAGAAAGCTGATGGTGACAATTCCCCTTGTGTTTGGTTCACATCTGTACTATTCAGAAATATGGGATTCTGCTAAATTCTGTTGAACCAGACCTTGGTCTGGCCCCACAGAATCTGGAATGATGATAACGATGGTGGTATTTGTGAAGCGCTTACTATGTGCAAAGCACTGTTCTAAGCGCTGGGGAGGTTACAAGGTGATGATGGTATTTGTTAAGCGTTTACTATGTGCAAAGCACTGTTCTAAGTGCTGGAGAGGTTACAAGGTGATCAGGTTGTCCCATGGAGGGCTCACAGTTTTAATCCCCATTTTACAGATGAGGGAACTGAGGCCCAGAGAAGTGAAGTGACTTGCCCAAAGTCACACAGCTGACAGTTGGCCGAGCCGGGATTTGAACCCATGACCTCTGACTCCAAAGCCCGTGCTCTTTACACTGAGCCACGCTGCTTCTCATACTTGATGCATTATTTATCTATATGGAAAACTACAGTATCGATACACAATTTCATCCTTTTTACTGTTTGAGAAGCAGCATGGCCTATTGGAAAGAGCACGGGAGTTTGGGGATCTGGGTCTGATCCCAGCTCCACTTGCTGTGTGACCTTGGCTAAGTCACTTAAATTGCTGCTTCCTCATCTATAAAAGGGGACTCAATATTTGTTCTCCCTCCTATCTAGACTGTGAACTCTGTGTGGGACAGGGGACTGTAATCTACACCAGTGCTCCGTACAGTACTTGGCACAGTGCTTAACAGATGATGGTATTAACTACTATTATTTTAATAACGATGGTATTTGTTATGCGCTTACTATGTACCAAGCACTGTTCTAAGCACTGGGATAGACACAAGGTTATCAGGTTGTCCCACATGGGGCTCACGGTCTTAATCCCCATTCTGCAGATGGGGTAACAGGCACAGAGAAGTGAAGTGGCTTGCCCAAAGTCACACAGCTGACAAGTGGCGGAGCCGGGATTAGAACTCATGACCTCTGATTCCCAAGCCTGGGCTCTGTCCACTAAGTCACGCTGCTGTATTCAGCAAGCGGCTGTATGCTTTCATGTTCTACAGGGGTGGAAAGGGGGGGTAATTTTTCTAACAACTGCTGAATTTAAATCAAAATCTATTCCATTTATATATTCATATAGCCCTATATAAATTTATATATATATTATACATATATATATACACGTTATAACTTTGTTTCATATCACTTACTTTTAAATAGACTCAACTTGAATTGTGTTGCAAGCCTCTGTAAACGAATCATCCGGTCACTGAGGCAAAGGAGTCAGTTGCTTCACGATATCAAACGGCCACACCGCAAACAGCCACAGCACCTGTTTATATGTATATATGTTTGTACATATTACTCTAGTTATGTATTCATTTATTTTACTTGTACATATCTATTCTATTTATTTTATTTTGTTAGTATGTTTGGTTTTGTTCTCTGTCTCCCCCTTTTAGACCGTGAGCTCACTGTTGGGTAGGGACTGTCTCCATATGTTGCCAACTTGTGCTTCCCAAGCGCTTAGTCCAGTGCTCTGCACACAGTAAGCGCTCAATAAATACGATTGATTGATTGATTGAAAACAGTTTACCACTGGAAGTCAAAAAGAATCCAACATCCAAATGAAGACACATCGCGTCACCCTAGTGGGGCGTCTCCCCTGGTAGTTTAACTAGGACCCTGAATACAACACAATCAATCAATCATATTTATTGAGTGCTTACTGTGTGCAGAGCACTGTACTAAGCGCTTGGGAAGTACAAGTTGGCAACATATAGAGACGGTCCCTACCCAACAGTGGGCTCACAGTCGGGGTACTTCCCAGAAGGCTCTGTTGAAAATCTTAGATGATCCACTCATGTGAGCCCATTCATTCATTCAGTCGTATTTATTGAGCGCTTACTGTGTGCAGAGCAACATATACAAGTCGGCAACATATAGAGACGGTCCCTACCCAACAACGGGCTCACAGTCTAGAAGGGAGAGACAGGCAACAAAACACAACATGTAGACAGGTGTTAAAATCGTCAGAACAAATAGAATTAAAGCTAAACGCACATCATTAACAAAATAAACACAATAGTAAATATGTGAGCCCACTGTTGGGTAGGGACCGTCTCTATATGTTGCCAAGTTGTACTTCCCGAGCGCTTAGTCCAGTGCTCTGCACACAGTAAGCGCTCAATAAATACGATTGATTGATTGATTGATGTACAAGTAAAATAGAGTCATAAATCTGTACAAATGTATATACAAGTGCCGTGGGGAGGGGAAGGAGGTAGGGCTGGGGGGATGGGGAGGAGGGGAGGAAAAAGGGGGCTCAGTCTGGGAAGGCCTCCTGGAGGAGGTGAGCTCTCTGTAGGGTTTTGAAGGGAGGAAGAGAGCTTGGTGGATGTGTGGAGGGAGGGCATTCCAGGCCATGGGGAGGACGTGGGCCGGGGGTCGATGGCGGGACGGGCGAGAACGAGGCCCAGTGAGGAGGTTAGCGGCAGAGGAGTGGAGGGTGCGGGCGTTGCTGGGTAGTGACCTTCTCTATAGGTTACCGACTTGTACTTCCCAAGCGTTTAGTACAGTGCTCTGCACACAGTAAGCGCTCAGTAAATACAACTGAACGAATCAGGGTTTGCTCTTTTGGGGAAAAGGCGCCAAGAGAGCTAAGGGGGAGGTGATTCATCCAGTCTCTGGGTAGCTTTGGGTACTTTCTGGCTAACACCATCCGAAAAAGGAAGAGATTGGTGACCTCAGAAGACAGATCCAGGCCCCCCTCCTTGCCCTCACTGCTGATTCACCAAGGGCCGTTTCATTCATTCAATCGTATTTATTGAGCGCTTACTGTGTGCAGAGCACTGTACTAAGCGCTTGGGAAGTCCAAGTTGGCAACATAGCGAGACGGTCCCTACCCAACAGCGGGCTCACAGTCTAGAAGGGGGAGACAGACAACAGAACACAACATATTCACAAAATAAAATAAATAGAATAAATATGTAAATATGTACATATTTATTACTCTAGTTATGTATTTACTTATTTTACTTGTACGTATCTATTCTATTTATTTTATTTTGTTAGTATGTTTGGTTTTGTTCTCTGTTCTCCCCCTTTTAGACTGTGAGCCCACTGTTGGGTAGGGACTGTCTCTCTATGTTGCCAACTTGTACTTCCCAAGCACTTAGTACAGTGCTCTGCACACAGTAAGCGCTCAATACGATTGACTGATTGATCTGGACCGATTTGACTAGATTAGATCCGGTCCGATTAGACTGTGAGCCCACTGTTGGGCAGGGACTGCCTCTATATGTTGCCAGCTTGTACTTCCCAAGCGCTTAGTCCAGTGCTCTGCACACAGTAAGCGCTCAATAAATACGATTGATTGATTGATTGATGTACAAGTAAAACAGAGTAATACGTACAAACAAACATACACATATACAGGTGCTGTGGGGAGGGGAAGGAGAGGGAGAGGAAGGAGGGGGCTCTGTCTGGGAAGGCCTCCTGGAGGAGGTGAGCTCTCAGTAGGACTTTGAAGGGAGGAAGATCATCATCATCATCAATCGTATTTATTGAGCGCTTACTATGTGCAGAGCACTGTACTAAGCGCTTGGGAAGTACAAATTGGCAACATATAGAGACAGTCCCTACCCAACAGTGGGCTCACAGTCTAAAAGAGTGGGCTCACAGTCTAAAAGACTATAATTATTTTATAATAAAATAAATACCATAGTAAATATGTACAAGTGAAATAAATAGAGTAATAAAACCGTACAGCAGCGTGGTTCAGTGGAAAGAGCATGGGCTTTGGAGTCTGAGGTCACGGGTTCGAATCCCGGCTCCGCCACATGTCTGCTGTGTGACCTTGGGCAAGTCACTTCACTTCTCCGAGCCTCAGTTACCTCATCTGTAAAATGGGGATTAAGGCTGTAAGGCCCCCGGGGGACAACCAGATCTTCAGATAAACACCATCATCATCATCAATCGTATTTATTGAGCGTTTACTGTGTGCGGAGCACTGTACTAAGCGCTTGGGAAGTACAAGTTGGCAACATATAGAGACAGTCCCTACCCAACAGTGGGCTCAAAGTACCATCAACCATTGGTATTTATTGAGCGTTTACTATGTGCAGAGCACTGCACTAGGCGCTCGGGAGATACAATACAGAGTTGGGGGACGCGTTTCCTGCCCTCAACACGCTCAAAGTGAAGAGGAGCAGAGCGGAGCAGAGGACGTGGCCTTTCACCATCTCACCCTGGCCCAGGGGTGGCCACACTGCTTCCGTCTAGGGTTGGAGGGTGATGATAATAATTGTGGCATTTGTTAAGCGCTTACTAAGTGCCTCTGACCCTTTCCCATAGCAATAATAACGGTATTTATTAAGCGATTACTCTGTGCCAAGCACTGTTCTATGCGCTACGTTGGGTACAAGGTAATCGGGTTGAACACAGTCCCTGTCCCACGTGGGGCTCACAGTCTTCATCACCATTTCCAGATGAGGTAACAGAGGCACAGAAAATAATAATAATAACGATAGCATTTATTAAGCGCTTAGTATGTGCAAAGCAGTGTTCTAAGCGCTGGGGAGGTTACAAGGTGATCAAGTTGTCCCACACGGTGCTCATAGTTTTAATCCCCATTTTACAGATGGGGGAACTGAGGCCCAGAGAAGTGAAGAGCCTTGCCCAAAGTCACACAGCTGGCAATTGGCGGAGCCGGCATTTGAACCCACGACCTCTGACTCCAAAGGCCGGGCTCTTTCCACTGAGCCACGCTGCTTCTCAGAAGTGACGGGACTTGCCCAGGGTCACACGGCAGACAAGTTGCGGAGCAGGATTAGAACCCACGGCCTCCGGCTCCCGAGCCCAGGCTCTTTCCACTAAGCCACGCTGCTTCCCATCTAAGCTACGTTGCTTCCCGGTACATTGATTTTGGAGCAAATTAAACCAAAGGGGGCTTTGGAAAGCCAAATGACTCGATTTAGCATATTCTGGACACAATCAGGAGGACTAATTCTCTGGACGAGACGCTAATGCTAGGAAAAGTCCAGGGAAAACGTGGAAGAGGCAGCGGCTAAATAATAATGGTATTTATTAAGCGTTTACTATGTGCCGAACACTGTTCTAAGCGCTGGGGGGGATACAGGGTAATCAGGTTGTCCCACGTGGGGCTCACAATCTTAATCCCCATTTTCCAGATGAGGTAATTGAAGCACAGAGAAGTGAATTGACTTTTTTTAAAATGGCATTTATTAAGCGCTTACTATGTGCAAAGCACTGTTCTAAGCACTGGGGAGGTTACAAGGTGATCGGCTTGTGCCACGGGGCGCTCACAGTCTTAATCCCCATTTTACAGATGAGGTAGCTGAGGCACAGAGAAGTTAAGTGACTTGCCCGAGGTCACACAGCGAATCAATCATATTTATTGAGCGGTTACTGTGTGCAGAGCACTGTACTAAGCGCTTGGGAAGTACAAGTTGGCAACATATAGAGACGGTCCCTACCCAACAGTGGGCTCACAGTAAGTCATGCTCACAACGATAACGGAAGAGAAGCATTGTGGCTTAGTGGAAAGAGCCCGGGCTTGGGAGTCAGAGGTCGTGGGTTCTAATCCTGGCTCTGCCACGTGTCAGCTGTGCGACTTTGGGCAAGTCACTTCACTGGGCCTAGTTCCCTCATCTGTAAAATGGGGATTAAGACTGTGAGCCCCACGTGGGACAACCTGATCACCTTGTATCTACCCCAGCGCTTAGAACAGTGCTTGGCACATAGTAAGCGCTTAACATGTACTATAATTAATATTATTATTATTAAGAACCAGTAGAAAGGCTGCAGATTATGGCAGAGGGCAGGACGTTCTGGAGAAGGTAGATCATACTATGGAGTCGCGATGAATGGGAAACGACTCGATGGCACTTAATAATAATAATAATACTACGTGCCAGGCACTGTACTCATTCATTCATTCATTCAATCGTATTTATTGAGCGCTTACTGTGTGCAGAGCACTGTACTAAGCGCTTGAGAAGTACAAGTTGGCAACATAGAGAGACGGCGCTGAGGGCAGCAGAGTCCCGTCCTGGCCCTGGGCATGGGTCAGTGGCCATTGTGCCACATCGGCCGGAGCTGAGAAGCAGCATGGCGGAGTGGATAGAACATTCATTCATTCAGTAAATCGTATTTATTGAGCGCTTACTGTGTGCAGAGCACTGCACTAAGCGCTTGGGAAGTACAAGTTGGCAACACATAGAGACGGTCCCTATCCAACAACGGGCTCACAGTCTAGAAGGGGGAGACAGACGACAAAACATATTAACAAAATAAAATAACTAGAATAGTAAATGTGTACAAGTAAAACAAACAGAGTAATAAAAGGTAGGGTAGGGGAATCGACTTGTTAGTTGTTTCACAAAGTCAAGTCCGGGACATCAAAAACTCAGAAAGGTTGGGTAGGTAATCATCATCATCAATCGTATTTATTGAGCGCTTACTGTGTGCAGAGCACTGTACTAAGCGCTTGGGAAGTACAAGTTGGCAACACATAGAGACGGTCCCTACCCAACAGTGGGCTCACAGTCTAAAAGGGGGAGACAGAGAACAAAACCAAACATACTAACAAAACAAAATAAATAAATAAATAAATAAGCGACTTAGCTGTTTCAGAAAGTCAAGTCCGGGACATCATTTATTTGTACATATCTATTCTATTTATTTTATTTTGTTAGTATGTTTGGTTTTGTTCTCTGTCTCCCCCTTTTAGACTGTGAGCCCACTGTTGGGTAGGGACTGTCTCTATATGTTGCCAATTTGTACTTCCCAAGCGCTTAGTACAGTGCTCTGCACATAGTAAGCGCTCAATAAATACGATTGATGATGATGATGATGATCAAAAATGCAGAAAAGACTCCTAAAACCCTGAGAGGATTTTTCGATAAGCGGCATCTTTTAACATTTGTTTTGTTGTCTGTCTCCCCCTTCTAGACTGTGAGCCCGTTGTCATGTAGGGACCGTCTCTTATCTGTTCTTATCTGTACTTCTCAAGCGCTCAGCACAGTCCACTGCACACAGTAAGCGCTCAATAAATACAACTGAATCAATCAATCAATCGTATTTATTGAGCGCTTACCGCGTGCAGAGCACTGCACCAAGCGCCTGGAAAGTACAAGTCGGCAACCTATACAGTCCCTACAAAACAGTGGGCTCACAGTCTAAAAGAACTGAATGAACGGATGAATTTTTTTTTAAAAAAAGACCCCGCCGCGGAGCAATAAAATCTCGGAAAGGCTATTGTTGAGATGGAAAGCTCTTCATTACGTTTTAGAAACCACGGTAAAAGTCGTTCGCTTCATAAAGTGAGGAAAACACGTTTAAAATAATATGTTCACGGCCTAAAATTGGCTTCAAAACAGGGGTTGGGATCGACAGGGATTCGTCGGGGGACAACGGAGGGATTCCGCCCGCGCTTCGGCCGTCAGTGCCCAGCATTTATTCAATCCTATTTATTGAGCGCTGTGTGCAGAACACTGTAGTAAGCGCCTGGGAAGGACAAGTTGCAACGTATAAAGATGGTCCCTACCCAACAACGGGCTCCCAGTCTCCATCCTGCTTAACTTACGCTTATGCTAGAACATAGACCCGGGGATCAGAAGGCCATTAGATAATAACAATAATAATAATAATGATGGCATTTATTAAGCGCTCACTATGTGCAAAGCACTGTTCTAGGCGCTGGGGAGGTTACAAGGTGATCAGGTTGTCCCACGGGGGGCTCACAGTCTTCATCCCCATTTTCCAGATGAGGGAACTGAGGCCCAGAGAATAATAATGATGGCATTTATTAAGCGCTTACTATGGGCAAAGCACTGTTCTAAGTGCTGGGGTGGTTACAAGGTGATCAGGTTCTCCCACGGTGGGCTCACAGTCTTCATCCCCATTTTCCAGATGAGGGAACTGAGGCCCAGAGAATAATAATGATGTCATTTATTAAGCGCTTACTATGGGCAAAGCACTGTTCTAGGCGCTGGGGAGGTTACAAGGTGATCAGTTTGTCCCACGGTGGGCTATCCCCATTTTCCAGATGAGGGAACTGAGGCCCAGAGAGTAATAATGATGGCATTTATTAAGCACTTACTACGTGCAAAGCACTGTTCTAGGAGCTGGGGAGGTTACAAGGTGATCAGGTTGTCCCACATGGGGCTCACAGTCTTCATCCCCATTTTCCAGATGAGGGAACTGAGGTCCAGAGAAGTGAAGTGACTTGCCCAAAGTCACACAGCTGACAACTGGCGGAGCCGGGGTTTGAACCCATGACCTCTGACTCCCAAGCCCGGGCTCTTTCCACTGAGCCACGCTAATCCCGACTCTTCCACTCGTCTGCTGTGTGGCTTTGGGCAAATCCCTTCACTTCCCTGGGCCTCAGTTCCCTCACCTGTAAAACGGGGATGAAGACCGTGGGACAGGGACTGTGTTCCACCCGATTTCCTTGGATCCACCCCAGCGCTTCGTACAGTGCCTGGTACATAGTAGGCGCTTAACAAAAATCACAATTAAAATGAATTAGTCCCCGGTGGAAGCAGAGGACGGAAGGCCTGAGGACCATTCATTCATTCATTCGTATTTATTGAGCGCTTACTTCATTCACTCAGTCCATCGTATTAATTGAGCGCTTACTGTGTGCAGAGCACTGTGCTAAGCGCTTGGGAAGGACAAGAAGCAGTGTAGCTCAGTGGAAAGAGCCCGGGCTTTGGAGTCAGAGGTCAGGGGTTCAAATCCCGGCTCTGCCAATTGTCAGCTGTGTGACTCTGGGCAAGTCACTTCTCTGTGTCTCAGTTCCCTCATCTGTCAAATGGGGATGAAGACTGTGAACCCCCCCGTGGGACAACCTGATCACCTTGTAACCTCCCCAGCACTTAGAACAGTGCTTTGCACATAGTAAGCACTTAATAAATGCCATTATTATTATTATTATTACAAGTTGGCAACATATTACTCTATTTTATTCGTACATATTTATTCTATTTAGTTAATATGTTTTGTCTGTCTTGTCTGTCTGCTCAATAAATACAATTGAATGAATGAATGAATCCATCCTCCCCCCAACCTTACCTCCTTCCCCTCCCCACTGCACCTGTATATATGTTTGTACATAATTTATTCTATTTATTTTATTTTGTTCATATGTTTTGCTTAGTTGTCTGTCTTCCCCTTCTAGACTGTGAGCCTGCTGTTGGGTAGGGACCGTCTCTATGTTGCCAACTTGTACTTCCCAAGTGCTTAGTCCAGTGCTCTGCACACAGTAAGCGCTCAATAAATACGATTGAATGAATGGATGAAAGTGCTCTGCACACAGTAAGCACCCAATAAATACGATTGAATGAATGGATGAAAGTGCTCTGCACACAGTAAGCGCTCAATAAATACGACTGAATGAAGGGATGAAAGTGCTCTGCACACAGTAAGCGCTCAACAAATACGATTGAATGAATGAATGTGTTCTGCACATAGTAAGCGCTCAATACGATTGAATGAGTGGAAGAAAGTGCTCTGCACACAGTAAGCGCTCAATAAATACGATTGAATGAATGGATTAAAGTGCTCTGCACACACTAAGCGCTCCCCTTCTAGAGTGTGAGCCCACTGTTGGGTAGGGACCATCTCTCTATGTTGCCAACTTGTAATTCCCAAGCGCTTAGTACAGTGCTCTGCACACAGTAAGCGCTCAATAAGTATGAATGAAAGTGCTCTGCAACACAGTAAGTGCTCAATGAATATGGTTGAATGAATGGATGAAAGTGCTCTGCAACACAGTAAGTGCTCAATGAATATGGTTGAATGAATGGATGAAAGTGCTCTGCACACGGTAAGCACTCAATAAATATGACTGAATGAATGGATGAAAGTGCTCTGCACACAGTAAGCGCTCAATAAATATGACTGAATGAATGGATGAAAGTGCTCTGCACACGGTAAGCACTCAATAAATATGACTGAATGAATGGATGAAAGTGCTCTGCACACAGTAAGCGCTCAATAAGTACGACTGAATGAATGAATGTGCTCTACACACAGTAAGCGCTCAATATGATTGAATGAATGGATGAAAGTGCTCTGCACACAGTAAGCGCTCAATAAATATGATTGATTGATTGAATGAATGAAAGTGCTCTGCACACAGTAAGCGCTCAATAAATACGACTGAATGAATGGATGAAAGTGCTCTGCACAAAGTCAGCGCTCAATAAATACAATTGATTGATTGACTGAATGAATGAAAGTGCTCTGCACACAGTAAGCGCTCAATATGACTGAATGAGTGGAAGAAAGTGCTCTGCACACAGTAAGTGCTCAATAAATACGACTGACTGAATGGATTAAGTGCTCTGCACACAGTAAGTGCTCAATAAATACGATTGAATGGATGGATGAAAGTGCTCTGCACACAGTAAGCGCTCAATAAATATGATTGAATGGATGGATGAAAGTGCTCTGCACACAGTAAGAGCTCAATAAATACGATTGATTGAATGAAAGTGCTCTGCACACAGTAAGCGCTCAATAAATAAGACTGAATGAATGAATGAAAGTGCTCTGCACACAGTAAGAGCTCAATAAATACGATTGAACGAATAAATGAATGTGCTTTGCACACAGTAAGCGCTCAATAAATACGACTATGAATGAATGGATGAAAGTGCTCTGCACACAGTAAGCACTCAATAAATACGACTGAATGAATGAATGAAAGTGCTCTGCACCCAGTAAGTGCTCAATAAATACGATTGAATGAATGAATGGATGAAAGTGCTCTGCACACAGTAAGCGCTCAATAAATACGACTGAATGAATCATCATCATCATCAATCGTATTTATTGAGCGCTTACTGTGTGCAGCGCACTGTACTAAGCGCTTGGGAAGTACAAGTTGGCAACATACAGAGACGAATGAATGGATGAAAGTGCTCTGCACACAGTAAGCGCTCAATCAATATGACTGAATGAATGGATGAAAGTGCTCTGCACACAGTAAGCGCTCAATCAATACGACTGAATGAATGGATGAAAGTGCTCTGCACACAGTAAGCGCTCAATCAATACGACTGAATGGATGGATGAAAGTGCTCTGCATGCAGTAAGCGCTCAATCAATACAACAATGAGTGGAAGAAAGTGCTCTGCACACAGTAAGCGCTCAACAAATATGACTGAATGAATGAAAGTGCTCTGCACACAGTAAGCGCTCAATAAATACGACTGAATAATTGATTGAATGAAAGTGCTCTGCACACAGTAAGCGCTCAATCAATACGACTGAATGAATGGATGAAAGTGCTCTGCACACAGTAAGCGCTCAATCAATACGATTGATTGATTGAATGAAAGTGCTCTGCACACAGTAAGCGCTCAATAAATACGATTGAATGAATAGATGAAAGTGCTCTGCACCCAGTAAGCGCTCAATAAATACGACTGACTGAATGAATGGATGAAAGTGCTCTGCACCCAGTAAGCGCTCAATCAATACGATTGATTGATTGATTGAATGAAAGGGCTCTGCACACAGTAAGCGCTCAATCAACATGATTGATTGATTGATTGAATGAAAGTGCTCTGCACACAGTAAGCGCTCAATAAATACGATTGATTGATTGAATGAAAGTGCTCTGCACACAGTAAGCGCTCAATCAATACGACTGAATGAATGAATGAAAGTGCTCTGCACCCAGTAAGCGCTCAATAAATACGATTGAATGAATGAATGGATGAAAGTCCTCTGCACACAGTAAGCGCTCAATAAATACGATTGATTGATTGAATGAAAGTGCTCTGCACACAGTAAGCGCTCAATAAATACGATTGAATGAATAGATGAAAGTGCTCTGCACACAGTAAGCGCTCAATAAATACGACTGAATAATTGATTGAATGAAAGTGCTCTGCACACAGTAAGCGCTCAATCAATACGACTGAATGAATGGATGAAAGTGCTCTGCACGCAGTAAGCGCTCAATCAATACGATTGATTGATTGATTGATTGAATGAAAGTGCTCTGCACACAGTAAGCGCTCAATAAATATGATTTTTAGACTGTGAGCCCACCTTTGGGGTAGGCACCGCCTCTATATGTTGCCAACTTGTACTTCCCAAGCGCTTAGTCCAGTGCTCTGCACACAGTAAGCGCTCAATAAATACGATTGATTGATTGAATGAAAGTGCTCTGCACACAGTAAGCGCTCAATCAATACGACTGAATGAATGAATGAAAGTGCTCTGCACCCAGTAAGCGCTCAATAAATACGATTGAATGAATGAATGGATGAAAGTGCTCTGCACCCAGTAAGCGCTCAATCAATACGATTGATTGATTGATTGAATGAAAGGGCTCTGCACACAGTAAGTGCTCAATCAATACGATTGATTGAATGAAAGGGCTCTGCACACAGTAAGCGCTCAATCAATACGATTGATTGATTGAATGAAAGTGCTCCGCACCCAGTAAGCGCTCAATAAATACGACTGAATGAATGAATGAAAGTGTTCTGCACCCAGTAAGCGCTCAATAAATACGACTGAATGAATGAATGGATGAAAGTGCTCCGCACACAGTAAGTGCTCAATCAATACGATTGATTGATTGATTGAATGAAAGTGCTCCGCACCCAGTGAGCGCTCAATAAATACGACTGAATGAATGAATGAAAGTGCTCTGCACCCAGTAAGCGCTCAATAAATACGACTGACTGAATGAATGGATGAAAGTGCTCTGCACCCAGTAAGCGCTCAATCAATACGATTGATTGATTGATTGAATGAAAGGGCTCTGCACACACTAAGCGCTCAATCAACACGATTGATTGATTGATTGAATGAAAGTGCTCCGCACCCAGTAAGCGCTCAATAAATACGACTGAATGAATGAATGAAAGTGTTCTGCACCCAGTAAGCGCTCAATAAATACGACTGAATGAATGAATGGATGAAAGTGCTCCGCACACAGTAAGTGCTCAATCAATATGATTGATTGATTGATTGAATGAAAGTGCTCCGCACCCAGTGAGCGCTCAATAAATACGACTGAATGAATGAATGAAAGTGCTCTGCACCCAGTAAGCGCTCAATAAATACGACTGACTGAATGAATGGATGAAAGTGCTCTGCACCCAGTAAGCGCTCAATCAATACGATTGATTGATTGATTGAATGAAAGGGCTCTGCACACACTAAGCGCTCAATCAACACGATTGATTGATTGATTGAATGAAAGTGCTCTGCACACAGTAAGCGCTCAATAAATACGACTGAATGAATGAATGAAAGTGCTCTGCACCCAGTAAGCGCTCAATAAATACGATTGAATGAATGAATGGATGAAAGTGCTCTGCACCCAGTAAGCGCTCAATCAATACGATTGATTGATTGATTGAATGAAAGGGCTCTGCATACAGTAAGCGCTCAATAAATACGGTTTTTAGACTGTCAGCCCCCTGTTGGGTTTATATGTTGCCAACTTGTCCTTCCCAAGCGCTTAGCACAGTGCTCTGCACATAGTAAGCGCTCAATAAATACGATTGAATGAATGTGCTCTGCACACAGTAAGCGCTCAAGATGAATGAATGAACATAGAGAGACAGTCCCTAGGGTCACCCCCCCCCAAAAAAAAAATAAACATTAAAAAACAAACCACAAACGTACACCCCTTTTTCCTCCCTCCTGGATCTTTTCCTGCTTCCCTGGAGACGTTCCCTTGGGAAGCGGAGAGCCAGGGAAAGCCCCCCTTTTTTCCCAATCCCAACTCTCACCTCCACGGGGAGAAGGAGCGGGATTGCCCCCCCCCGGGCCGGGCCCAGCCGCAGGCCGGAACCCTGGGCCCGCGGGAATGGCGGCCGGGGGGGAACCTCCCCGGGGCGACACCGCCGCGCCGCCCTCCGATTGGCCGACGCCGACCGGAAGTGAGGCAGGGACGGGGAAGGGCGTCTGCCCTTTCTTCGCCTCGCGACCCCAGGTAGGCGGGGCTGGGGGCGCGCGCCTCCTGCCCGAGCGCGCGGTGGGGGGGGGCGGGGTGCGCGTGCGCGTGCGCGTGCGCGGCCTCGCGCCTCTCCCTCAGCTGAGGGGAGGCCTAGGCCTCATCCAATTCGTCGTAATAATAGTCAATCAATCGTATTTATTGAGCGCCTACTGGGTGCAGAGCACTGTACTAAGCGCTTGGGAAGTCCAAGTTGGCAACATAGAGAGACGTAATCAATCAATTGTATTTATTAAGCGCTTACTGGGTGCAGAGCACTGGACTAAGCGCTTGGGAAGTCCAAGTGGGCAACATAGAGAGACGCAATCAATCAATCGTATTGATTGAGCGCTTACTGTGTGCAGAGCACTGGACTAAGACCAAGTTGACAACATAGACACAATCAGTAGTATTTATTGAGCGCTTACTGGGTGCAGAGCACTGGACTGAGCGCTTGGGAAGTACAAGTTGGCAACATAGAGAGACGTAATCAATCAATCGTATTTATTGAGCGCTTACTGGGTGCAGAGCACTGGACTGAGCGCTTGGGAAGTCCAAGTTGGCAACATAGAGAGACGTAATCAATCAATCGTATTTATTGAGCGCTTACTGTGTGCAGAGCGCTTGGGAAGTCCAAGTTGGCAACATATAGAGATGTAATCAATCAATTGTATTTATTGAGCGCTTACTATGTGCAGAGCACTGGACTGAGCGCTTGGGAAGTCCAAGTTGGCAACATAGACGCAATCAATCGTATTGATTGAGCGCTTACTGGGTGCAGAGCACTGGACTGAGCGCTTGGGAAGTCCAAGTTGGCAACATAGAGAGACGTAATCAATCAATTGTATTTATTGAGCGCTTACTGTGTGCAGGGAGCTTGGGAAGTCCAAGTTGGCAACATATAGAGATGTAATCAATCAATTGTATTTATTGAGCGCTTACTGTGTGCAGAGCACTGGACTGAGCGCTTGGGAAGTCCAAGTTGGCAGCATAGAGAGACGTAATCAATCAATCGTATTTATTGAGCGCTTACTGTGTGCAGAGCGCTTGGGAAGTCCAAGTTGGCAACATATAGAGATGTAATCAATCAATTGTATTTATTGAGCGCTTACTGTGTGCAGAGCACTGGACTGAGCGCTTGGGAAGTCCAAGTTGGCAACATAGAGAGATGCAATCAATCAATCGTATTTATTGAGCGCTTACTGGGTGCAGAGCACTGGACTGAGCGCTTGGGAAGTCATCATCATCATCGTATTTATTGAGTGCTTACTATGTGCAGAGCACTGGACTAAGCACTTGGGAAGTACAAATTGGCACCATATAGAGACGGTCCCTACCCAACAGTGGGCTCACAGTCTAAAAGGGGGAGACAGAGAACAAAACCAAACACACTAACAAAATAAAATAGAGTAGATACGTACAAGTAAAATAAATAGAGTAATAAATCTGTACAAACATATATACATCTATACAGGTGCTGTGGGGAAGGGAAGGAGGTAAAATGGGGGGGGGATGGAGAGGGGGACGAGGGGGAGAGGAGTTGGCAACATAGAGAGACGTAATCAATCAGTCGTATTGATTGAGCGCTTACTGTGTGCAGAGCACTGGACTAAGTCCAAGTTGGCAGATAGAGAGACGTAATCAATCAATCGTATTTATTGAGCGCTTAACTGTGTGCAGAGCACTGGACTGAGCGCTTGGGAAGTCCAAGTTGGCAACATAGAGAGACGTAATCAGTCAATCGTATTTATTGAGTGCTTACTGGGTGCGAAGCACTGGACTGAGCGCTTCGGAAGTCCAAGTTGGCAACATAGAGAGACGTAATCAATCAATCGTCTTTATTGAGCGCTTCCTGGGTGCAGAGCACTGGACTGAGTGCTTGGGAAGGACAAGTTGGCAACATAGACGCAATCAATCAATCGTATTGATTGAGCGCTTACTGGGTGCAGAGCACTGGACTAAGTCCAAGTTGGCAACATAGAGAGACGTAATCAATCAATCGTATTTATTGAGCGCTTACTGTGTGCAGAGCACTGGACTGAGCGCTTGGGAAGTCCAAGTTGGCAACATCTAGAGGCGGTCCCTACCCAACAGTGGGCTCACAGTCTAGAATCATCATGTTGGTATCTGTTAAGCGCTTAGTATGTGCCAAGCACTGTTCTAAGCGCTGGGGTAGATGATAATAATAATGATAGCATTTATTAAGCGCTTACTATGTGCAAAGCACTGTTCTAAGCGCTGGGGAGGTTGTAAGGTGATCAGGCTGTCCCACAGGGGGCTCACAGTCGTCATCCCCATTTCCAGATGAGGGAACTGAGGCCCAGGGAAGTAAAGTGACTTGCCCAAAGTCACACAGCTGACAAGTGGTGGAGCCGGAATTTGAACCCATGACCTCTGACTCCAAAGCCTGGGCTCTTTCCACTGAGCCACGCTGATCAGGTTGTCACAGTCTTCATCCCCATTTTACAGATGAGGGAACTGAGGCCCGGGGAATAATAATAATAATAATAATAATGGCATTTATTAAGTGCTTACTATGTGCAGAGCACTGTTCTAAGCGCTGGGGTAGATACAAGGTGATCAGGTTGTCCCACAGGGGGCTCACAGTCTTCATCCCCACTTTACAGATGAGGGAACTGAGGCCCAGAGAATAATAATAATAATGATGATAGCATTTATTAAGCGCTTACTATGTGCAGAGCACTGTTCTAAGCGCTGGGGTAGATACAAGGTAATCAGGTTGTCCCACGAGGGGCTCATAGTCTTAATCCCCATTTTACAGATGAGGGAACTGAGGCCCAGAGAATAATAATAATAATGATGATGGCATTTATTAAGCACTTACTATGTGCAGAGCACTGTTCTAAGCGCTGGGGTAGATACAAGGTAATCAGGTTGTCCCACGGTGGGGCTCACAGTCTTAATCCCCATTTTACAGATGAGGGAACTGAGGCCCAGAGAATAATAATAATAATGATGATGGCGTTTATTAAGCGCTTACTATGTGCAGAGCACTGTTCTAAGCGCTGGGGTAGATACAAGGTAATCAGGTTGTCCCACGGGGGGCTCACAGTCTTCATCCCCATTTTCCAGATGAGGGAACTGAGGCCCAGAGAAGTGAAGTGAAGAGCCCTACTGAGAGCTCACCTCCTCCAGGAGGCCTTCCCAGACCGAGCCCCCTCTTTCCTCTCCCCATCCCCCCCACCTTACCTCCTTTCCCTCCCCACACCACCTGTATATATGTTTATATGTATTTATTACTCTATTTTATTTGTATATATTTATTCTATTTATTTTATTTTGTTAATATGTTTTGTCTTGTTGTCTGCCTCCCCCTTCTAGACTGTGAGCCCACCGTTGGGTAGGGACCGTCTCTTTATGTTGCCAACTTGTACTTCCCAAGCGCTTAGTACAGTGCTCTGCACACAGTAAGCGCTCAATAAATACGATTGATGAATGAATGAATGAAGTGACTTGGTCAAGGTCACACAGCTGATAAGTGGCGGATCTAAGAACCCTCGACCTCTGATTCCTAAGCCTGGGCTCTTTCCACTAAGTCACGCCCTAAGAGAAGTGAAGTGACTTGCCCAAGGTCACACAGCTGACAATTGGCAGAGCTGGGATAGATACCAAGGTGATCAGGTTGTCCCACGTGGGGCTCACAGTCTTCATCCCCATTTTACAGATGAGGGAACTGAGGCCCAGTGAAGTGACTTGCCCAAGGTCACACAGCTGACAATTGGCGGAGCCGGGATGGAGACCAAGGTAGTCAGGTTGTCCCACGGGGGGCTCACAGACTTCATCCCCATTTTACAGATGAGGGAACTGAGGCCCAGAGAAGCGAAGTGACTTGCCCAAGGTCACACAGCTGACAATTGGCAGAGCTGGGATAGATACAAGGTAATCAGGTTGTCCCATATGGGGCTCACGGTCTTCATCCCCATTTTACAGAGGAGGGAACTGAGGCCCAGAGAAGTGAAGTGACTTGCCCAAGGTCACACAGCTGACAACTGGCGGAGCTGGGATAGATACAAGGTAATCAGGTTGTCCCATATGGGGCTCACGGTCTTCATCCCCATTTTACAGAGGAGGGAACTGAGGCCCAGAGAAGTGACGTGACTTGCCCAAGGTCACACAGCTGACAATTGGCAGAGCTGGGATAGATACCAAGGTAATCAGGTTGTCCCATATGGGGCTCACAGTCTTCATCCCCATTTTACAGAGGAGGGAACTGAGGCCCAGAGAAGTGAAGTGACTTGCCCAAGGTCACACAGCGGACAAGTGGCGGAGCAGGGATTAGAACCCACGACCTCTGGCTCCCCAGCCTGTGCTCTTTCCACTAGTAATAATAAGGGTATTTAATAATAATAATAAAAGTGGCATTTATTAAGTGCTCATTATGTGCAGAGCACTGTCCTAAGCGCTGGGGAGGTTACAAGGTGATCGGGTTGCCCCACGGGGGGGGGTCTCACAGTCTTCATCCCCATTTGACAGATGAGGGAACTGAGGCCCAGAGAAGTGACTTGCCCAAAGTCACACAGCTGACAAGTGACGGAGCGGGGATTTGAACCCGTAACCTCTGACTCCAAAACCCGTGCTCTTTCCAATGAGCCACGCTGCTTCTCTAATAATAATAATAATAATGATATTTGTTAAGCGCTTACTACGTGCCAAGCACCGTTCTGAGCGCTGGGGTAGATCCAAGGTGATCAGGTTGTCCCCCGTGGGGCTCACGGTCTTCATCCCCATTTCACAGATGAGGGAACTGAGGCCCAGAGAAGTGAAGTGACTTGCCCATGGTCACACAGCTGACAATTGGCGGAGCCGGGATTCGAACCCATGACCTCTGACTGCAAAGCCCGGGCTTTTTCCGCTGAGCCACTCTGCTTCTGGACAGGGACCGCGTCCAGCCTGATCTGCTTGACTCTTCCCCCAGCACTTCGAACGGCGCTCGACACGTAGTAAGCGTCAGAGGTCCTAGGTTCGAATCCCGCCGCCTCTGTCACTGTCAGCTGTGTGACTGTGGGCAAGTCACTTCTTGGTGCCTCGGTTCCCCCATCTGTAAAAGGGGGATGAAGACTGAGCCTTGTGGGGGACAACCTGATCACCTTGTTGACCTCCCCAGCGCTTAGAGCAGTGCTTTGCACATAGTAAGCGCTTAATAAGTGCTACCATTATTACCCCAGTGCTAAGACTGTGAACCCCCCCTGGGACACAACCTGATCATATTGCATCTACCACAGCACTTAGAACAGCACTTGGCACATAGTAAGCAGTCAACAAATACTATTATTATATATTATCATATTATAATATATAATGTATTATATTATATAATTATATATGTTACATTTTATATTATTATGTTATATTATATTATTATTATATATTATATTATCATATATAATATATTATATTATATAGTTATAGCATATGTTACATTTTATATTATATTATATTATTATTATATATTATTATATTACAATATATATTCTATTATATAATTATAGTATATGTTACATTTTATATCATTATATATAATATAATATAATATTATATTATTTTATATATTATATTATATTATATATTGTGTTATATATTATATATACTATTATAGTCTTTTAGACTGTGAGCCCACTGTTGGGTAGGGACTGTCTCTATGTGTTGCCAATTTGTACTTCCCAAGCGCTTAGTACAGTGCTCTGCACATAGTAAGCGCTCAATAAATACGATTGATTGATTGATTGATATTATAGTATATTATAATAATAATGTCTCCCCCTTTTAGACTGTGAGCCCACTGTTGGGTAGGGACTGTCTCTATATGTTGCCAACTTGTACTTCCCAAGCGCTTAGTACAGTGCTCTGCACACAGTAAGCGCTCAATAAATACGATTGATGATTGATGATGATGGTGTAATATAATATATATATAATATTATATATATTGTATATAATGTATATTATACATTATACAATAATACATTATTATTACAATTCAGCAACAGAGACCATCCCTGTCCACAACGGGCTCAGCTATTAAGGGGCTCACGGTCTCAATCCCCCATTTTACAGACGAGGTCACTGAGGCCCAGAGAAGTGAAATCATCATCATCAATCGTATTTATTGAGCGCTTACTGTGTGCAGAGCACTGTACTAAGCGCTTGGGAAGTACAAGTTGGCAGCATAGAGAGACAGTCCCTACCCAGCAGTGGGCTCGCAGTCTAAAAGGGGGAGACAGAGAACAAAACCAAACCTACTAACAAAATAAAATAAATAGAAATGACTTGCCCTATTCTCCCTGACCTCTCATAGCTCGGGCCTCAGGCCCAAGGCAGGGCCTGGGCTCCCTGGGAAATAATAATACTAATAACGATGGTATTTGTTAAGTACTGTGTGCGAAGCTGGGGGGGGGGATACAAGGTGATCAGGTTGTCCCACGTGGGGCTCACAGTCTTAATCCCCATTTTTACAGAGGAGATAACTGAGGCTCAGAGAAGTTAGGTGACTTGCTCAAAGTCACATAGTTGACAAGTGGTCAAGTCAGGATTAGAACCCGTGACCTCTGACTCCCAAGCCGGTGCTCTTTCCACTGAGCCTCCGACCGTCAGGGCTTACCACCTCGTTTTTAGACACAGGGAACCTGATCACTAATTCTGTCATATTCTCCCAGATGGTTAATATGGTGCTCTATACATAGCAAGTGCTCAGGAAACACCTCTGATTGACTGATCTATTGATCAAGGCCCTACTGAGAGCTCACCTCCTCCAGGAGGCCTTCCCAGACTGAGTCCCTTCCTTCTTCTCCCCCTCGTCCCCCTCTCCATCCCCCCATCTTACCTCCTTCCCTTCCCCACAGCACCTGTATATATGTATATATGTTTGTACGTATTTATTACTCTATTTATTGATTTATTTATTTTACTTGTACATATCTATTCATTTTATTTTGTTAGTATGTTTGGTTTTGTTCTCTGTCTCCCCCTTTTAGACTGTAAGCCCACTATTGGGTAGGGACTGTCTCTATATGTTGCCAACTTGTACTTCCCAAGTGCTTAGTTCAGTGCTCTGCACACAGTAAGTGCTCAATAAATACGATTGATTGATTGATTGATTGACTGGAGGCACATCTTCAAGAGGCCTTCCCAGGCTAAGCCCCATTTTTCCTCATCTTCCACTCCCTCCTGCCTCGCCCCAACCTCCCTTCACTCTTCCCCCCCAACTCCCGGCCCCACAGCACTTATGTATCTATCTGTAATTTCATTTATACTGATATGCTTTATTTATTAATTTATTTATTATTTTTAAATAATTTTTTAATTGATTTATTAATTAATTTATTAATTTTATTTATTAATCAATAAATACGATTGATTGATTGATTGATTTGCATTGAGGTCTGCTTCCCCCCCTTTAGGCTGTGAGCTCATTATGGGCAGGGATTGTCTCTCGTTATTGCTGTATTAGATTTCCCCAAGCACTCAGTACAGTGCTCTGCACACAGTAAGTGCTCAATAAATGCAATTGAATGAATGAATGATTTCCTCCCTCCACACATAGAGACTAAAAAAAAAAAAAAACCCTCCCCATTCACCACATTCCCATTCACCCCTTACTCCCAAGTGGTCTGAGGTTCGTTGAAAATCCGATTCAGTTTAGTCCGGGTGTCGGGGCAGCGTGACACTGAATTCAAGTGTCTACCAACTCTCATCAATCAATCAATCAATCAATCATATTTATTGAGCGCTTACTGTGTGCAGAGCACTGTACTAAGCGCTTGGGAAGTACAAGTTGGCAACGTATAGAGACGGTCCCTACCCAACAGTCTAAAGTCTTATATTGTGCTTAGTACAGTACTGTTCTTTGTGCACAGTAAGCACTGATTAGATTAGATTAGTAAGCACTGATTAGCACAGTAAGCACAGTAGAACAGTGCTTTGCACATAGTAAGCGCTTAATAAATGCCATCATTGTTATTATTATTATTACTGATTAAATACCGCTGATTGGTTTCAGGCCCCCCTTCCCCTCCTGATCCACTGATCCAAGCCCGATTCGATTTCCTGGGCCGCGTTGGGTCAGAGGAGGTACTCCAGGGCCACAGGCTTCAGTAGCCGCTCGTGCAGTTAATAGTAATAATAGCGGTATTTGTTAACTGCTCACTGTGTCCCCAACACCGTAACACGTGCCGGGGTACGTATAATACAATCAGATCAATCAATCATTCGTATTTATTGAGCGCTGACTGTGTGCAGAGCACTGGACTAAGCGCTTGGGAAGTAGATCAGCCCCCGTGCCACGTGGGGCTCGCAGTCGAAGCGGGAGAGGGAACGGTTACTGAATCCCCGTTTTCCAGCTGAAAGAAACTGAGGCACAGAAAAGTTAAATGACTCGCCCATGGTCTCAAAGAGTAGGCAAGTGGCAGAGCTAGAATTAAAACCTGGATCTCCTGACTCCGTCGTGTGTTCTTTCCACTAAGAGCGTCCGTGTCTGTGTAATTCCTCAGGTGGGTTGTGCGCTGGGCATGGCCACCACCAATAACACTGTTCCCCTGTGATGTTGCCCCTACGACTGAACAACCACACCATTGTGTTCAAAGAGGACCACACACTTAACACATTTAGCCATCACAGATGGATCACCTAGGAATAGTAAGCCTATCCAGATCCTCCTCCCCACCCGCTCTGGGAAGAGATTAATAGTAAGCCCTGGGAAAGTTCATTCATTTATTCCTTCAATCGTATTTACTGAGCGCTTACTGGGTGCAGAGCACAGTACAAAGTGCTTGGAAAGCACAATTCGGCAACAAATAGAGACAATCCCTCCAGGAGGCCTTCCCAGACTGAGCCCCTTCCTTCCTCTCCCCGTCGTCCCCCTCTCCATCCCTCTATCTTACCTCCTTCCCTTCCCCACAGCACCTGTATATATGTATATACGTTTGTACATATTTATTACCCTATTTATTTATTTTGCTTGTACACATCTATTCTATTTATTTTATTTTATTAGTATGTTTGGTTTTGTTCTCTGTCTCCCCCTTTTAAACTGTGAGCCCACTCTTGGGTAGGGACCGTCTCTATATGTTGCCAACTTGTACTTCCCAAGCGCTTAGTCCAGTGCTGTGCACACAGTAAGCGCTCAATAAATACGATTGATTGATTCTTCAATTTGATCAGTCGTATTGATCAAATACGATTGATTGAATCCCTACCCAACAACGGGCTCGCAGTCTAGAAGCGGGGAGACAGACAACAAAACGAAACAAGTGGACAGGCATCAGCAGCATCGATATAAATAAACAGGATTGTAGATATACTACACGTCACTCATAAAATAAATAGAATAATAAATATGTACATATATACACAAGTGCGGTGGGGCGGGGAGGGAGGGAGGGGGGGAGTCGGGGCGATGGGGAGGGGAGGAAAAGGGGGGCTCAGTCTGGGAAGGCCTCCTGGAGGAGGTGAGCTTCCAGTAGGGCTGAAAGTTCTGACCACCTGGGAAGAGACCAATATTAAGCCTCGGGAAAGTTCTTATACTTCATCATCAATCGTATTTATTGAGCGCTCACTATGTGCAGAGCACTGTACTAAGCGCTTGGGAAGTACAAATTGGCAACATATAGAGACAGTCCCTACCCAACAGCGGGCTCACAGTCTAAAAGGGGCTCACGTAGGAAGATATACCGTACAAGTACCATCGCTTGCTATCTACCCCAAATCAATCAATCAGTCGTATTTATTGAGCGCTTACTGTGTGCAGAGCACTGGACTAAGCGCTTGGGAAGTACAAGTTGGCAACATAGAGAGACGGTCCCTACCCAACAGTGGGCTCAAGAAGCCACAGATACAGACCAATTTAGAGAGGCAGTTGAGAGGCCACCTCTGGAGATCTTCGAAAAATTATTTTTTTAAAAGGCAACCGTTCTGGATGGTTTAGACCTCGAGGCAGGAGTCAGAACCAAACAATCCCTCGAGTCCCCTCCAGCTCTAGGAATCAATAATTTCATGTACAGATCTAGCATATGGAAGTGGAGGAGAAAGATAATTAATCATATTTGGTGAGCAATTAACTGTGCAGAGCACTGTGCTTAGTGACCGGGAGATTCAATATACCAGAGTGGGTGGACATGTCCCCTGCCCAAAAGGAGCTTACAGTCTGGTGTGGGAGAGATAGACATTAAAATAAATTACGGGTAAGTACATAAGAGCTGTGGGGCTGAGGGAAAACGTGAATAAAGGGTACAAATCCAAGTGAAAGAGCAATGCATTCATTCATTGCATTCATTGCATTCATTCATTCATTCTCCCTCCCCCTTTTAGACTGTGAGCCCACTGTTGGGTAGGGACTGTCTCTATAAACATATATATATAGTAAGCGCTCAATAAATACGATTGATGATGATGATTCATTCATTCATTCGTATTTATTGAGCGCTTACTGTGTGCAGAGCACTGTACTAAGCGCTTGGGAAGTCCAAGTTGGCAACATATAGAGACGGTGCCTACCCAACAGCGGGCTCACGGTCTAGAAGGGGGAGACAGAACAAACCAAATCATATTAACAAAATTCATTCATTCAATCGTATTTATTGAGTGTTTGCTGTGTGCAGAGCACTGTACTGAGCGCTTGGGAAGTACAAGTTGGCAACATGTAGAGACGGTCCCTACCCAACAGTGGGCTCACAGTCTAGAAGGGGGAGACAGAGAACAAAACCAAACATATTAACAAAATAAAATAAATAGAATAGATATGTACAAGGAAAATAAATAAATAGAGTAATAAATATGTACAAACATATATACAGGTGCTGTGGGGAAGGGAAGGAGGTAAGTGGGGGGGGATGGAGAGGGGGAGGAGGGATGATGGCATTTGTTAAGCGCTTACTATGTGCAAAGCACTGTTCTAAGCGCTGGGGGGGGAATACAAGGTGATCAGGTTGTCCCACGTGGGGCTCACAGTCTTAATCCCCGTTTTACAGATGAGGGAACTGAGGCTCAGAGAAGTTAAGTGACTTGCCCAAGGTCACACAGCAGACATGTGGTGGAGCCCGGGATTCGAACCTGTGCCCTCTGACTCCAAAGCCCGTGCTCTTTCCACTGAGCCACGCCGCTTCTCCAATGTAGAGAATGCGGAGATGTAATGTTAATAAGGCTTTTGGCTTAGTGGAAAGAGCCCGGGCTTTGGAGTCAGAGGTTAGGGGTTCGAATCCCAGCTCCACCACATGTCTGCTGTGTGACCTTGGGCAAGTCACTTCAGTTATCTATGCCTCAGTTACCTCATCTGTAAAACGGGGATGAAGACTGTGAACCCCCCGTGGGACAACCTGATCCCCTTGTCACCTCCCCAGTGCTTAGAACAGTGCTCTGCATATAGTAAGCGCTTAATAAATGCCATCATTATTATTATTATTGTTGTTATTATATTATTATAATTATTATTATTATTGAAAATGGGGAGAGTGATGGTCTGTTGAATATGGAAGGGGACAGAGTTCCTGACCAGAGGCAGGACCAGGGCGACGGGTCGGCGGTCACCCAGACAATATTGGAGTACGCTGAGCAGGTTGGTGTTAGAGGGGAGAAGTGAGTGTGTTGGGAGAAGCAGCGTGGCACAGTGGAAAGAGCCCGGGCTTTGGAGTCAGAGATCATGGGTTCGAATCCTGACCCCGCCACATGTCAGCTGTGTGACCTTGGGCAAGCCACTTAACTCCTCTGTGCCTCAGTTCCCTCATCTGTAAAATGGGGATGAAGACTGTGAGTCCCAAGTGGGGCAACCTGATCACCTCGTATCCCCCTCCCAGCGCTTAGAACAGTGCTTTGCACATAGTAAGCGCTTTAAAAAAAAAAAGTGGGAAATCAGCGATGTAAAATAGGCAGGGCAAGGGGATTGAGAGCTTTAAAGCCAACGGTAAGGAGTTTCCGTGGGACGCGGAGGTGGCTGGAGGATCTTGAGGGATGGGGAAATGGGGACTGAATGGTTTTGTAGGAAAATGTGCCCGGCATCAGAGTGATGTGTGGACTAGAGTGGGGAGAGCCAGAGGCGGGGAGATCAGCAAGAAGGCTGCATCGGGAATCGAGGCAGGTTACGATAAGGACTTGTTTTGTGCACCTGTCTACTTGCTTTGTTTTGCTGTCTGTCTCCCCCCTTTATCAATCAATCAATCAATCGTATTTATTGAGCGCTTACCGTGTGCGGAGCACTGGACCAAGCGCTTGGGAAGTCCAACTTGGCAACATCTAGAGACAGTCCCTACCCAACAGTGGGCTCACGGTCTAAAAGGGGGAGACAGAGAACAGAACCAAACAGACTAACAAAATAAAATAAATAGAATAGATATGGACAAGTACCTATGTACATAAGGGCTGTGGAGCTGAAAGAGGCATACCCACAAACTGCTAATGAGAGTCACATATTTTAGTTTAGTTTTTTTTTTTTAACCCCGTGTCTCACCGCTGCTACGGCACCCGATTCCCTTGACAGTGAGTGAATCTCCTCCCTGCCTCCATCCCCACACTCACGTTTCCCACGCAGACACCTGGGGAAAAACAGACTGTGAGCCCACTGTTGGGTAGGGACTGTCTCTATATGTTGCCAATTTGTACTTCCCAAGCGCTTAGTACAGTGCTCTGCGTACAGTAAGCGCTTAATAAATACGGATCGAATGAATGGATGCTCGGGTCAACGTAGTAGCAGCTGGGATGGAGAGGAAAGGGCGGGAAACCGAGTTAGAGGACAAATTGTCAACCTTGTCACTTGGATGAATTAAATCAATCAATGGTATTTATTGAGAGCGTACTGTGTGCAGAGCACTGTATTAAGCGCTTGAGAGAGTACTATACAACAGAGTTGCAGCGTGGCTCAGTGGAAAGAGCACGGTCTTTGGAGTCATCATCATCATCATCAATCATATTTATTGAGCGCTTACTATGTGCAGAGCACTGTACTAAGCGCTTGGGAAGTACAAATTGGCACCATATAGAGACAGTCCCTACCCAACAGTGGGCTCACAGTCTAAAAGGGGGAGACAGGGAACAAAACCAAACATACTAACAAAATAAAATAAATAGACTAGATATATACAAGTAAAATAAATAAATAAATAGAGTAATAAATATGTACAAACATATATACATATATACAGGAGTCAGGGGTCATGGGTTCAAATCCCGGCTCCGCCACTTGTCAGCTGTGTGACTTTGGGCAAGTCGCTTCACTTCTCTGGGCCTCAGTTCCCTCATCTGTCAAATGGGGATTAAGACTGGGAGCCCCCCGTGGGACAACCTGATCACCTTGTATCTCCCCAGCGCTTAGAACAGTGCTTTGCACATAGTAAGCGCTTAACAAATGCCATTATTATTATTATTATTATTATTATTATTATAGAACCCCTGTCCACAGTGATCTTAATTCCTGAGAATCAGGTTAACGCACAGTGAGGATGTTTAGTGTTTTTTTTAAATGACCCCCTGCCCCCCCAACACACACATATCTTCAGATACAGAAAATAAGACTATAGGGCTTCAGAAATGAGTTTCTGAGCCTAGATAAATCCAGCCTTTATTTAGTTCAGGTCAGTTATAGTTTTTCACTCTAAATTTTGATGATTGTGTTCAGGTTGAGGTTGGGGGGGCCAGGAAAGGGTAAGGAAAACCAGTAATTTCGATTGCATTTGATTTGATGATGTTGTATCTACCTCAGTATTCAGTTCTGTTCTTGGCATAGAGTAAGTGCTTAACAAATAACAGAGTTATTGAGAATTAGGCACTGAACTTTCCTGCCCTACAATCAATTTTACTGTTACCGTGATTGCTGCAGGTCCGTCACTGAAAACTAGATGGTGCCCGTGAATTATTTTCCTGTGGGTAAATCTCACAAAGAATTCATTACAACATAAATTCGTTTTCTTCAGGTGTCCTCCTTGGAATTTATTACAGATGCTTTCTAAACCATTTTAAAAGTTTTTGGTCTCCTGGGCTTCAGACCTGTTCAGAGGTGTCATTTTTTTTTTCTGTTTTTGTATTTTCATCAATTCAGAATTCGAATTTCCATGGTAGTTTATTTCCAGGAATCACACAATAAGAATTTCAGTTGAAACGTTGTGTTAAAACAATTTAAACGTTTAGCTAAGATCCTAATATGTTCCCATTGTTGTGTCGGATCAGGTGCTAGCTGCTGTAGTGTTAGGGAATGGATACAAAAAATAGATTTTCATATATTGTACCCTATTCTGAAAATGTTTAGTGAAGTCTTTTGATTTAAAGCCATAGAATAAATGTCATGAATCTGTTTTGTTCTCTGTCTCCCCCTTTTAGACTGTGAGCCCACTGTTGGGTAGGGACTGTCTCTATATGTTGCCAATTTGTACTTCCCAAGCGCTTAGTACAGTGCTCTGCACATAGTAAGCGCTCAATAAATATGATTGATGATGATGATGATGATGTTAAATCAGTAATTGTATAAGAAAATATGAAATTAGCCACAAGCCCTCTGTACACCACCCTGTTCCTTTTATAAGGCAAATTTCACTTTTGGCGTAGAAAGGGACTTTTAGCAACCCCAAGTTTAATTCCCCCTTACTCGGTTAGCTCTTCCAAAGTAATATGAAAGATGAAGCCACAAAGGAAAACCAAAGAACAGTATAGCTGAGTTGTAGTTTCTGGGTTGTGATATCTTCTTTCTCAATTCTCACGTTCTAAGGCCCTGTCCTGTGCAGAAGTCTTTTTTTTTTAATATATTTTCTCCATTTGCTTTCAGTTCATTTGCTATTTGGCTGACTTTTGTCGCATTTTATGTCTAATTCCTGGGTGCGTTTCTTTTTCTATCTAAAGATTAAAATGGCTTCTAGAGGAAAAACCGAGACCAGCAAACTGAAACAGAACTTGGAAGAGCAGTTGGACAGACTGATGCAGCAGCTTCAGGATCTTGAGGAATGCAGGTGAAAGGGCCAAGAGGATGGTTCATTTCTGTAATGCCTATCGTTTAAAATCTCTTAATTTGTTCATTGACGGCGACCTGTGCCCTCCCTAGCTGCTCAATCAATCGGTGGCATTTATTGAACACTTAGAGCACTGTACTAAGAGGTTGAGAGAGGACAATATAACAGAGTTGGCAGGCACGTTCCCTACCCATGATGAGCTTACAGTCTAGAGGTGCCACACGTGCTGGAAATGCTGTTTCTGCCATTAGTCACCATGCTATTTATGCTGGTAATTGAGCCCGCTGTGGGCGGGGATTGTCTCTGTTGCTAAATTGTAATAATAATAATAATAATAATAATTATTATTATTATTATTATTATGATATTTGTTAAGTGCTTACTATGTGCATGAGCCATGCGAGAAGCAGCATGGCTCAGTGGAAAAGAGCCCGGGCTTTGGAGTCAGAGGTCATGGGTTCAAATCCCAGCTCTGCCAACTGTCAGCTGTGTGACTTTGGGCAAGTCACTTCACTTCTCTGTGCCTCAGTTACCTCACCTGTAAAATGGGGATGAAGACTGTGAGCCCCACATGGGACCACCTGATCACCTTGTAACCTCCCCAGTGCTTAGAACAGTGCTTTGCACATAGTAAGCGCTTAATAAATGCCATTTTTAAATTAAATTAAATTAAGCGCTGTTCTGAACGCTGGGGTTGAAACGAGGTAATCAGGTTGTCCCATGTGGAGCTCACAGTCTTCATCCCCATTTTACGGATGAGGTAACTGAGGCACAGAGAAGTTAAGTGACTTCCCCAAAGTCACACAGCTGCTAAGTGGCGGAGCCAGGATTAGAACCCACGACCTCTGACTCCCAAGCCTGTGCCCTTTCCACCAAGCCACTTTCCAAGCGCTTAGTACAGTGCTCTGCGCGCAGCAAGTGCTCAATAAATATGATTGAATGGATCAGACGTAAGAAAGTGTAGGAATGCTGCAGTAACATTTAGTCTTCTTTAGATCACTCCTGGGCGTTTATGTGCTTTGCTATATTCCCTTCAGAGAAGAACTTGATGCAGAGGAATATGAAGAAACCAAAAAAGAAACGCTGGAACAGCTAAATGAGTTCAACGATTCCCTGAAAAAAATCATGTCTGGAGACATGACTCTGGTAGATGAACTCAGTGGGATGCAGCTGGTAAGCACAGTTCATATTTGGGGCAGGTGTTTCTAAATAAGTGCTTATTGTATGAGTGGGAAAATGGAAATCGTAGTATCTATTGAGTGCCTACTCTGTGTAGAATACTGAACTAAATGCTCGGGAGAGTACAACAGAGTTAGTGACTTGTTCGGTCAGGCAGTCAGTGGGATGTATTGAGTGCTTGCTATAATAATAATAATAATAATGGCATTTGTTAAGCACTTACTATGTGCAAAGCACTGTTCTAAGCGCTGGGGGGGATACAGTGTGATCAGGTTGTCCCACGTGGGGCTCACAGTCAAACCCCATTTTACAGATGAGGGAACTGAGGCTCAGAGAAGTTAAGTGACTTGCCCAAGGTCACACAGCAGACATGGGGCGCAGCCGGGATTCGAACCCACGACCCCTGACTCCAAAGCCCGTGCTCTTTCCACTGAGCCATGCTGCACAGCACTGTGCTAAGTGCTTAGGAAGATAACATAGGGTTGGGAGACATGATCCCTGCCCACAAGGACCTGACAGTCATTCAGATTAATGACGGGTAAGGAAAATAGAAGAGTTTAAGGATAAGGATATGGGCTCAGTGGAAAGAGCACGGGCTTTGGAGTCAGAGGTCATGGGTTCAAATCCCGGCTCTGCCAATTGTCAGCTGTGTGACTTTGGGCCAGTCACTTCACTTCTCTGGACCTCAGTTCCCTCATCTGTAAAATGGGGATGAAGACTGTGAGGCCCCTGTGGGATAACCTGATCGCCTTGTAACCTCCCCAGCACTTAGAACAGTGCTTTGCACATAATAATAATAATAATAATGGTGACATTTGTTAAGCGCTTACTATGTGCAAAGCACTGTTCTAAGCGCTGGGGGGGATACAATGGGATCAAGTTGTCCCCCGTGGGGCTCACAGTCTTAATCCTCATTTTACAGATGAGGTAACTGAGGCTCAGAGAAGTTAAGTGACTTGCCCAAGGTCACACAGCAGACATGTGGCAGAGCCAGGATTCGAACCCACGACCTCCGACTCCAAAGCCCGGGCTCTTTCCACTGAGCCACGCTGCTTCTTAAGTGCTTAATAAATGCCATCATTATTATTATTATTATTAAGTGCTGTGCGGTTGGGGTGAGTATCAGGGTGCTTAGGGTTCACAGCCACATATAGTTGATGGTGAAGGGAGAGCTGGTGGGAGAAATCAATCAATCAATCAATCGTATTTATTGAGCGCTTACTGTGTGCAGAGCACTGTACTAAGCGCTTGGGAAGTACAAGTTGGCAACATATAGAGACAGTCCCTACCCAACAGTGGGCTCACAGTCTAAAAGGGGGAGACAGGGAACAAAACCAAACATACTAACAAAATAAAAGGGCTTAGTCAAGAAACTTGGACTGCGTCCAACCTGATTAGTTTGTATCTCATCATCATCAATCGTATTTATTGAGCGCTTACTATGTGCAGAGCACTGTACTAAGCGCTTGGGAAGTACAAATTGGCCACATATAGAGACAGTCCCTACCCAACAGTGGGCTCACAGTCTAAAAGGGGGAGACAGAGAACAAAACCAAACATACTAACAAAATATACTAACAATCTACCCCACTGCTTAGTATAGTGCCTGGCACACCATAGGCACTTAATAAATGTACTCTCCCAAGCACTGAGAACAGTGCTCTGCACATAGTAGTGATAGAGCAAGAGACTGGGAGCCAGGAGGTCATGGGTTCTAATCCCGGCTCCGCCACTTGTCTGCTGTGTGACCTGGGGCAAGTCACTTCACTTCTCTGTGCCTCAGTTACCTCATCTGGAAAATGGGGATTAAGACTGTGAGCCCCGCGTGGGACGACCTGATTACCTTGTATTTACCCCTGTACGTAGAATCAATCAATCGTATTTATTGAGCGCTTACTGTGTGCAGAGAGCAGTGCTTGGCTCATAGTAAGCACTTAATAAATAACATTATTATTAATAAATATGGATGATTTTTAAAAAATGAAAAAAAGACCTCTTAAAGAGATGTGATTTTAGGAGGATTTTTTTTTTTTAAAAAGGGAGGGAGAGTGGTGGACTGTCAGCCCATCAGTCGGTGATATTGATGGAGTGCTTGCCATGTGCAAAGCGCTTTACGCAGTGCTTGGGAGGGTACAGTACGACAGAGTTGGTAGATACTTTCCGTGCCCACAGTGAGCTCACAGTCTAGAGGGGGAGATTCGTGGATAGGAAGGGGGAGAGAGTTCCAGGCCAGAGGGAGGACGTGGGCAAGGGGTTGACAGTGGGATAGAAGAGATTGAAGTGCAGAGATTAGGTTGGTGGTAGAGGAGCCAAATGCGCAGGCTGGCTTGTAGTAGGAGATCAGCGAGGTAAGGTAATAATAATAATAATAATAATAATAATGGCATTTCTTAAGCGCTTACTATGTGCAGAGCACTGTTCTAAGTGCTGGGGGGGTTACAAGCTGATCAGGTTGTCCCATGTGGGGCTCACAGTCTTAACCCCCATTTTACAGATGAGGCAACTGAGGCTCAGAGAAGTTAAGCGACTTGCCCAAGGTCACACAGCAGACATGTGGTTCAGAATTTGTCTTACTTATTTCACTTCTAGACTGTGAGCCCACTGGTGGGTAGGGACTGTCTCTATATGTTGCCAACTTGTACTTCCCAAGCACTTAGTACAGTGCTCTGCACACAGTAAGCGCTCAATAAATATGATTGATTGCCCTACTGAGAGCTCACCTCCTCCAGGAGGCCTTCCCAGACTGAGCCCCTTCCTTCCTCTCCCCCCCACCCCCCTCTCCATCCCCCCATCTTACCTCCTTCCCTTCCCCACAGCACCTGTACATATGTATATATGTTTGTACATATTTATTACTCTATTTTACTTGTACATATCTATTCTATTTATTTTATTTTGTACATATGTATATATGTTTGTACATATTTATTACTCTATTTATTTTACTTGTACATATCTATTCTATTTATTTTATTTTGTTAGTATGTTTGGTTTTGTTCTCTGTCTCCCCCTTTTAGACTGTGAGCCCACTGTTGGGTAGGGGCCGCCTCTATATGTTGCCAACTTGTACTTCCCAAGCGCTTAGTCCAGTGCTCTGCACACAGTAAGCGCTCAATAAATACGATTGATTGATTGATTGATTGATGTGGTGGCGTCGGGATTCGAACCCAGGACCTCTGACTCCAAAGCCCGGGCTCTTTCCACTGAGCCACGCTGCTCCTCCTAGGAGTGGGGCGGGCTGATTGAGGACTTTAAAGCCGATGGGGAGGAATTTCTGTTGATGAAGAGGTGGTTGAGGAACCGTTGGAGGTTTTTGAGGAGTGGAGCTATGGAGGATAAGGATCGATCCTTACCTCTGAGAAGTTTATAATGTGATTTTCCATTCATTCATTCATTCACTCGTATTTATTGAGCGCTTACTGTGTGCAGAGTAATAATAATAACGATGGTGGTTGTTAAGCACTTACTATGTGCCAAGCACTGTTCTAAGCGCTGGAGTCGATACAAGGTAATCAGGTGTCCCACATGGGGCTCATGGTCTTCATCCCTATTTGACAGATGAGGTAGCTGAGGCACAGAGAAGTGAAGTGACTTGCCCAAAGTCACACAGCTAAGTGGCAGAGGCAGAATTAGAACCCACGACCTCTGACTCCCAAGCCTGTACTCTTTCCACAAAGCCACGCTGCGGAGTGCTGCACATGGGAGAGAACAATACAACAATAAACAGACACATTCCCTATCCACAATGAGCGTACAGTCTAGATGGGGGGGAGACAGACATAAATATTAATAAATACATTTTAGATCAATCAATCGTATTTATTGAGCGCTTACTATGTGCAGAGCACTGTACTAAGTACTTGGGAAGTACAAGTCGGCAACAGATAGAGACAGTCCCTACCCAACAGTGGGCTCACAGTCTAAAAGATATGTACATAAGTGCTCAGGGGCTTGGATTTCATTCATTCATTCAATCAATCGTATTTATTGAGCGCTTACTGTGTGCAGAGCACTGGACTAAGCGCTTGGAAAGTACAAGTTGGCAACATAGAGAGACGGTCCCTACCCAAGAACGGGCTCACAGTCTAGAAGGGGGAGACAGACAACGTGTGGGATGGGAGATGAACAAAGGGAGCAAGTCAGGGCGACACAGAAGACAGCGGGTTTTTCATTCATTCATTCAATCAATCATATTTATTGAGCGCTTACTGTGTGCAGAGCACTGTACTAAGCGCTTGGGAAGTACAAGTTGGCAACATGTGGGTACAAGTTAGACACAGTCCCTGTCCCATGTGGGGCTTACAGTGTAAATAGGAAGGAGAGCGGGTGGTGAGGAAACGGAAACGCAGAAAAGTTCAATGACTTGCCCCAAATCACGGAAGTTTCTTGAGAACTTCTTGAGAACTTTCTTAAGAAGTGGTTCTTAAATCTGGAACCGCTTGTCCTAAAGCCAGGATTAGAATCCGGGTTCTCATCCCTGCTCTGACGCTTGTCTGATGAGTGACCTTGGGTAAATCACTTGGCTTCTCTGGGCCTCAGTTCCCTCATCTGCAAAATGGGGATCATCATCATCATCATCGATCGTATTTATTGAGCGCTTACTGTGTGCAGAGCACCGTACTAAGCGCTTGGGAAGGACAAGTTGGCAAGATAAGTTGTGCTCTCTGTGTGTATACCAGGCATCGCAGCATGGGCATTCCAGATGCTTCAGTCATATCTGACAGTCCGAATTCCCCAAAGGACGTTGGATATTTGAATCACTTGAGCATCACGGTATTAATATTCACAATGAGGGGCGTCATTTTTTAGCATTGTCAAGTGAACAAACGGCAAAGGACTAGGTGTCTGGAACTGTGTGAAGCGCTCCCTACTAATTGCAGTAATGTGCCCGTCTGTGTAGCTCTCTGACGTGATTTAAATAGCCTTCATTTTCTTGTACTCCTAGGCTATTCAAGCAGCAATCAGCCAGGCCTTTAAAACTCCCGAAGTCATCAGATTATTTGCAAAGAAACAGCCCGGGCAGCTGCGAACAAGGTTGGCAGAGGTAAAGGCTTCTTTTTATTCGCGGGGCCGTTGTTGATGCGTTTCTTCTCCCAATCCAAGGGGTTTTTTGATTGTTTTGAATTCATGGTATTTGTTCAGCTCTTAGTGTGTGCAGGCACTGTTCTAAGCGCCGAGGTAGGTACAAATCAATCAATCAATCAATCAATCGTATTTATTGAGCGCTTACTATGCGCAGAGCACTGTACTAAGCGCTTGGGAAGTACAAATTGGCAACACATAGAGACAGTCCCTACCCAACAGTGGGCTCACAGTCTAAAAGGGGGAGACAGAGAACAAAACCAAACATACCAACAAAATGAAATAAATAGGATAGAAATGTACAAGTAAAATAAATAAATAAATAAATAAATAGAGTAATAAATATGTATAATCAGGTTGACGGAGTCCATGTCCCACATGGGGCCCACTCACAGTCTTCACCCCCATTTTCCAGATGAGGTAACCGAGGGATAGAGAAGTGAAGTGACTCGCCCAAGGTCACTCAGCAGGTTTTCTGAATTTTATATCTGATACGTTCAGTCCTGCCAAGAACGCAATATTTTCACTATGATTTTGGATGGGATGCCACGGTAAAATTAGGAAATGCTCTTTTGACCACTCGCGGCTGTTTAGATACAGTACGATGAGGTATTGGGGAAAAAAACAACAACGATGTGCACCTCTTCCAATACCATGAGTATTACAGTGTGAGTCTTCCTTACCACAGAGCTCTGCAAGAATGTAACCTCAAAATTATAGGAGAACTAGGTGTATTTTGTTAAATTGGCCCTTAGAGGTGCAACCTGTAATTTTTGGATGAGTTATAGTATTGTTTTCTCCTCTGTGACCTTTAGTACAGCAATCATTGGGAAAAATGAATTCAAGCAACTCCGACCATGTCATAAAACTCACCTTTACTAAAATTTATGATACGTGGAGTCCACCCATAGCCCGGCCTTCCACTTCAGTTTCCAATCAGCATGCAATAATAGTATTACTTTAAGTGCAAATGGCATTTCTCATGTAGGAATATTACTTTGTGTGTAAATGACATTTCTCATGTAGGACTATGAAAGACCTTTACAAGTGAATTAACAAAACCTAAGGTGGTAACCGGTTTATCTTATAGACATGGATACCCAAATCACTGAACTGTTGACTCTCCTCTCCCCCTCGTCCCCCTCTCCATCCCCCCCATCTTACCTCCTTCCCTTCCCCACAGCACCTGTATATATGTATATATGTTTGTACATATTTATTACTCTATTTATTTATTTATTTTACTTGTACATATCTATTCTATTTATTTTATTTTTTTAGTATGTTTGCTTTTGTTCTCTGTCTCCCCCTTTTAAACTGTGAGCCCACTGTTGGGTAGAGACTGTCTCTATATGTTGCCAACTGGTACTTCCCAAGCGCTTAGTACAGTGCTCTGCACATAGTAAGCATTCAATAAATACGATTGATTGATTGATTGATTGACTTGTTTGTATCAAAGGAAAGTACAATCAGTAGAAATACTTGAAATGAGTTCCAGGAGTCCTAACCAAGATACCTTGATTTAAACCATTACAGTCCCTTCCAGTCCAGTGAGATAAGGCTACTGGTTCCACCTTGTATCTAGAGGATAATTTCCTTCATCAAAAACAACCGTGCTATTCATTCCCAGTTAGCAGAAGTCAGAAAAAAATAGTGGGTAGGAGTCAGGATTGAACCTTATTTTTTAAAAAACGGTATTTGTTAAGTACTAACCATGTGCCAGGCACTGTACTAAGCGTTGGGGTAGATACAAGGTAATCAGGTTGGACACGGTCCATGCCCCACATGGGACTCACAGTTTTAGTCCCCGTTTTACAAACGAGGTGAGTGAGGCCCAGAGAAATGAAGTGACTTGCCCGAGGTCACACAGCAGACAGGTAGCAGACCGAGCATTAGAACTCAGGTCCTCTGACTCCCGGGCCCATGCTCTTTCCACTAGGTCATGCCGCTTCTACAGAAATACTTCTGCTTCTACCTTTAACAGAAACGCTCGTGGAATCTTGCACTGTGCCTGCTCCTTGTCCAGCCTGTCAATCTGTGTCTTTCATGACCACTAAATTCACTCAGAAAGATTTTAAAAAGCAACTTAGTCGGAAAATCTGGGAACGGTACTCTAAAATTTTGCCTTCGTAGGCTGCTAGCCGAATGACTCGTTCTTGGCATTCATCCCTTATAGATGGACAGAGACCTAATGGTAGGAAAACTGGAAAAAACCCTGTATACACAGCAGAAGGTGGAGATTCTGACAGCTCTAAGAAAACTTGGAGAGAAGGTACAGTATCAGCCTCGGATTTATCATATTTCACATGAAGCAGAAGGGAAGATGGATTATGCTATAGCAAGCTCTTGTGATGTGGAACAAATATTGGTTAAGCTTAGGTCCCAGTTAGTTATGGTATTTATTAAACACTTACCACAGGCCAAGCCTTGTGCTAAGCGCTAGAGGTTCAAGATCAATCAATCAATCAATCAATCGTATTTATTGAGCGCTTACTGTGTGCAGAGCACTGTACTACGCGCTTGGGAAGTACAAGTTGGCAACATATAGAGACAGTCCCTACCCAACAGTGGGCTCACAGTCTAGAAGGGGGAGACAGAGAACAAAACCAAACATATTAAGAAAATAAAATAAATAGAATAGATATGTACAAGTAAAATAAATAAATAGAGTAATAATAATAATAATGATGGCATTTATTAAGTGCTTACTATGTTCAAAGCACTGTTCTAAGCGCTGATATGTACAAACATATATACATATATACAGGTGCTGTGGGGAAGGGAAGGAGGTAAGACGGGGGGGATGGAGAGGGGGACGAGGGGGAAGATGATCAGATGAAGCATGAGCCCCATCGAAGCAGGGGTAAACAAGGCCATAATACAGTAAGAATGAAATGGGGAAAACAATAAATTACAATAAAATGACTGCTGAAACAAGACCTACCACTGTTGCCTGAGGGAGTCAGTCTTCAGGTTCCTTATCATTCAATCAGTCAATTAATGGTATTTATTGAGCACTTACTGTGTGCAAAGCACTGTCCTAAGAAGCATTTGGGAGAGTACAACGTGGCAATATAATAGAGTTGGTAGACACATCCCCTGCCCACAAGGAGCTTACAGTCTAGAGGGGGAGACCGACATTGATATAACGGAGACCTACCATTGATATAGAAGCCGCGTGGCTCAGTGGAAATAATAATAATAATGATCATCATCATCAATCGTATTTATTGAGCACTTACTATGTGCAGAGCACTGTACTAAGCGCTTGGGAAGTACAAATTGGCAACATATAGAGACAGTCCCTACCCAACAGTGGGCTCACAGTCTAAAAAGGGGAGACAGAGAACAAAACCAAACATACTAACAAAATAAAATAGAATAGATATGTACAAGTAAGATAAATAGAGTAATAAATATGTACAAACATATATACATATATACAGGGGCTGTGGGGAAGGGAAGGAGGTAAGATGGGGGGGATGGAGAGGGGGACGAGGGGGAGAGGAAGGAAGGGGCTCAATGTGGGAAGGCCTCCTGGAGGAGGTGAGCTCTCAGTAGGGCCTTGAAGGGAGGAAGAGAGCTAGCTTGGCGGATGGGCAGCGGGAATGATGGCATTTATTAAGTGCTTACTATGTGCAAAGCACTGTTCTAAGTGCTGGAAAGAGCACGGGCTTGAGAGTCAGAGGTCATGGGTTCGAATCCCGGCCCTGCCACTTGTCAGCTGTGTGACCTTGGGCAAGTCACCTACCTTCTTTGAGCCTCAGTTACCTCATCTGTAAAATGGGGATTAAAACTGGGAGCCCCACGTGGACAACCTGATCACCTTGTATCCCCCCCAGCGCTTAGAACAGTGCTTCCCACGTAGTAAAGGTTTAACAAATACCACCATTATTATATAAATAAAGAAATGAAAGATATGTTCACAAGTGCTGCGGGGCCAAGGGAGGGGGGTAGAAAGGAAGAAAATCGGGGTGACGCCCCAGGCAACCGCCGTTGTTTGTAAACGGTCACAGCCCCTGGATTGCAAGAGGTAGTTCTAAAGTGTCCTGCAGAGGAGAGGAACGTGTGTCTTGGGTTTGTCAGAGAAAGGCTGGCCCATGGTGGGCGTCCCCATGGGCCCTAGACCGCCCAGTTTGGGGGGTTCCGGGCCCCTTGGGATCTCTGCTTTTATTTCAACAACGGGCGGCACGAAAAAGCCTGTCATCTTGCCAACTATGGAATGGTTGGGCACCTAAGTAGTTGAACTCTAGACTGTGAGCCCACTGTTGGGTAGGGACCGTCTCTCTATGTTGCCAGCTTGTACTTCCCAAGCGCTTAGTCCAGTGCTCTGCACACAGTAAGCGCTCAATAAATACGATCGACTGATTACGATTATTCAGCCTTCCTTTCCTTTCCTCACCCCACCTTCAAAGCCCTACGGAAATCGTAACTTCTCCCAGAGATCTTCCCTGACTTCCCCCACCTTCAGCCCCCCATCACTTGTTGTGGGCAGGGAATTTATCTGTTATATTGTTCATTCATTCAATTAATCAAACAATCAATCATACTTATTGAGCACTTACTGTGTGCAGAGTACTGTACCAAGCGCTTGAGAAAGTACAGCACAACAATTAACAGGCATATTTCCTGCCCACAGTGAGTTTACAGCCTGGTGCAGGGGAGACGGACATTAATTATAAATAAATAAATTACCGATCTAATAATAATTATGGTTCTCGTTAAGGGCTTACTATGTGCCAAGCACTGTTCTAAGCACTAGGGTAGATACAAGTGAACCAGGTTGGACCCGATCCTTGTCCCACATGGGGCTCACACTCTTCATCCCCCTTTTACAGATGAGGCCCAGAGAAATAGCTTGCCCAAGGTCACTCTACAGACATGTGGTGGAGACAGGATTAGAACTCAGGACCTTCTTACTCCCAGGCCCCTGATCTATCCGCTAAGCCATGATGCTTCTCTTATGTATGTGAGCCCGCTGTTGGGTAGGGACCATCTCTATATGTTGCCAACTTGTACGTCCCAAGCGCTTAGTACAGTGCTCTGCACACAGTAAGCGCTCAATAAATACGATTGAATGAATGAATGTATGTAAGTGCTGTGGAGCTGGCTGTTATATCGTTGTATTGTGCTCTCCCAAGCGCTTAGTACAGTGCTCTGCACACCATAAGCACTCAATAAATACGACTGACTGACTTATATACATATCCGTAATTTATTCTGTCTATCCTCCCTCTAGACTGTAAACTCCTTGTGGGAAGGGAATGCGTCTTCCAATGCTGTTGTTTGGTACTGTCCCAAGCCATTATTACAGTGCTCTGCACACAGTATGTGCTCAGTAAATACCATTGATTCATGAATGAATGATTGATTGCTAGATAGCATCTGAAAATTTACAGTTAAGGAGGAACCAGCAGTTTTCAATTTCAGTTTTCAGTTAGTGAAATTCTGTTGACTTATCCAAGCCAGTTGTGTAGTGCTTATTTGCTGGTAAGCTTTTTCAGCGTGTTCAGTTCCTTTTTAAATGTGTTGGAATTTAGACATCATAGAAAATGAGTGGATGGGTTTGCAGAGACTAAGTGGATTTTTTTTAATGATCATTAAGAAAATTTCATTTTTACATCAAATTTGCCTGAAGCAAACTTTACCAAAAAAACCTACCACACTCCCCTCATCCCCCCTCCATCCCCCATCGTACCTTCTTCCCTTCCCCACAGCACCTGTATATATGTTTGTACATATTTATTACTCTATTTATCTTACTTGTACGTATCTATTCTATTTATTTTATTTTGTTAGTATGTTTGGTTTTGTTCTCTGTCTCCCCCTTCTAGACTGTGAGCCCGCTGTTGGGTAGGGACTGTCTCTATGTGTTGCCGACTTGTACTTCCCAAGCGCTTAGTACAGTGCTCTGCACACAGTAAACGCTCAATAAATACGATTGATTGATTGATTGATATGTGATAAAGCTGTGCTGACAGATCATCCTTAGAAGAGTCCCTCAGTGTTTTTCTTGGCTCAGTTCACTTCCAATTCCTGCCATTAACGAAACAGCTCACTTGAAGTATTCAAAATACCCCGCGGGTGCCTCAGTCGTTTTTTCTGACACCCTGCCTTGCGATGACTTTTTTCAGTCATTCATTCTTTCATTCAATCGCCTTACCTCCTTCCCTTCCCCACAGCACCTGTATATATGTATATATGTTTGTACGGATTTATTACTCGATTTATGTATTCTTCTAGACTGTGAGCCCACTGTTGGGTAGGGACCGTCTCCATGTGTTGCCAACTTGGACTTCCCAAGCGCTTAGTACAGTGCTCTGCACACAATAAGCGCTCAATAAATACGATTGATTGATTGATGTATTTATTTTACTTGTACATATTCTATTTATTTTATTTGGTTAATATGTTGTGTTTTGTTCTCCGTCTCCCCCTTCCAGACTGTGAGCCCGCTGTTGGGTAGGGACCGTCTCTATGTGTTGCCAACTTGAACTTCCCAAGCGCTTAGTACAGTGCTCTGCACACAGTAAGCGCTCAATAAATACGATTGATTGATTGATTGATTGATTAACATGTCTGGAGATTTACAACTATTTGTTACTCAGGGAGCATTAACCTGAATTTTATTGTCTCTGGGTGGCAGTGAATTCAAGTTGGGGTGAATATGGTTCCTCTAGACTGTAAACTCATTGTGGGCAGGGAATGTTGTGCTGCCCAAGCGCTTAATTTGCACAATCCTAGCACTGCCACTTGTCTGCTGAGTGACCTTGGGCAAGCCACTTAACTTCTCTGTGCCTCGATGATGTCATCTGTAAACTGGTGATAAACACTGTGCGCCCCATGTGGGACCGAGACTGTGTCCAACCTGATTACCTTGTATCCACCCCAGTGCTCAGAACAGTGTTTAGCACATAGTAAGCGCTTACCAAATACCATGATTAGTAGTAGGCTCTCAATAAATATGATTGAATGGATGAATACCTTCCTTTGGGTTTGCTTTTTATAAAACTAAAGTGTTCATTCATTCAATCGTATTTATTGAGCGCTTACTGTGTGCACAGCACTGTACTAAGCGCTTGGGAAGTACAAATCGGCAATATGCAGAGACGGTCCCTGCCCAACAATGGGCTCACAGCCTAGAAGGGGGAGACAGACAACAAAACGAAAGAAATGACAGACAGGTGAATTACAGTGCCTGACACAGAGTTAGCACTTTTATACACTACAATTATTATCATTATTGTTACAAGGAACGAAGGAATTTTAGTGCTAATACAATTCATGCAACCCAGGCGTACACTCACAAGGAGTAACGGATGGAGTGGTCACCTCCCCTTCGAAGGAAGGAATAACAGATCCGGGGAAGGTAATGAGGTCTGGATTATAGAGCAGATCCGCACGGGATCAACTGGAAAGATTAGGCCCCGTTATTTCAAATGCAGCGGGGAAGCTTGGGGCTAAAGGGACTCGGTGATTCCCCAAGAAACAACTGTGACAACAAAAAAAATTACAGAAAACTACAACCCTCCTTGCCAAAATCGAGACGTGGCAGATAGATCTCTGCTCTCTGGGTAAGAGAAGCAGCGTGGCTCAGTGGAAAGAGCCCGGGCTTTGGAGTCAGAGGTCATGGGTTCAAATCCCAGCTCCACCACTCGTCAGCTGTGTGACTTCGGGCAAGTTACTTCACTTCTCTGGGCCTCAGTTACCTCATCTGTAAAATGGGGATGAAGACTGTGAGCCCCACATGGGACAACCTGATCACCTCCTCCCCCTTTTAGACTGTGAGCCCACTGTTGGGTAGGGACTGTCTCTATGTGTTGCCAATTTGTACTTCCCAAGCGCTTAGTACAGTGCTCTGCACATAGTAAGCGCTCAATAAATACGATTGATTGATTGATTGATTGATCACCTTGTAAATTCCCCAGTGCTTAGAACAGTGCTCTGCACATAGTAAGCGCTTAATAAATGCCATTATTATTATTATTATTGTCCATAGACTCTCCCAAATCCTTATTCCTATCCCCCCTCCCTGCCAACCTCGGTGGCCTTGGCATTGCCTCAGAGTTCAGACACGTTAGCAGAAGTGAGATAGGAATGCCAAGCCATCATGCCCTCTGCCCACCAGGCAAAGCTGTCAGTGTTATGTGGCTTTTTTTTAAAAAAAAAATGGTATTTGTTAAGCACTTACTGTGTGCCAGACACCGTACTGAACGTTGGAGTAAGTACAGGCTAATCGGTTTGGACACAATCTATGTCCCACTGGGCCTCACGGTCTTAATCCCCATTTTCCAGATGAGGGAACTGAGGCACAGAGAAGTGAAGTGACTGGCCCAAGGTCACACGGCAGACGAGTGGCAGAGCTGAGATTATAGAACCCAGGTCCTTCTGAGTCCCAAATCCATGCCCTAGGCCACCGAAGGCCCCCAAGGAAGAACCATTTCTGCAGCAATCCTGCCTTGTTTCCAGGCAGCGTGGCTCAGTGGAAAGAGTGGGGGAGCCAGGGGTCATGGGTTCTAATCTCGGCTCCCCCACTTGCCAGCTGTGTGAGCTTGGGCGAGTCACTTCACTTCTCTGGGCCTCGGTTCCCTCATCTGTAAAACGGGGATGAAGACTGTGAGCCCCACGGGGGATAATCCATCTTGTATCTCTTCCAGCGCTGGCACATCATCATCATCATCAATCGTATTTATTGAGCGCTTACTATGTGCTAAGCGCTTGGGAAGTACAAATTGGCAACATAGAGAGACAGTCCCTACCCAACAGTGGGCTCACAGTCTAAAAGGGGGAGACAGAGAACAAAACGAAACGTACTAGCAAAATAAAATAAATAGAATAGATATGTACAAGTAAAATAAATAAATAAATAGAGTAATAAATATGTACAAACATATATACAGGTGCTGTGGGGAAGGGAAGGAGGTAAGATGGGGGGGATGGAGGGGGGACGAGGGGGAGAGGAAGGAAGGGGCTCAGTGTGGGAAGGCCTCCTGGAGGAGGTGAGCTCTCAGCAGGGCCTTGAAGGGAGGAAGAGAGCTAGCTTGGCGGGTGGGCAGAGGGAGGGCATTCCAGGCCCGGGGGATGACGTGGGCCGGGGGTCGATTATTATTATTATTTGGAACTTTCTTGGTTCTAGTGAGCTAAGTTACCACGGAAAATACCTGAAGTGAAGCTCCTTTGGTTAGCTGATTTGTGTTGGGCGGAAAAAGTACTGCTCTGGGAGCCAGGAAACTTGGGTCCTCGTCCCAGCTCTGTCTTCCGCTGGCTGACACGGATGAAGGTGACGCAGCACCTCCCAGGGTGTTGCCCCCGTGCCCGCCTACTCACACGTTGCACTTGGAGCCTTAGCAGGAACGCAGACTTGCAAGGACGAGAGAACGCAAGTGACCGTCGGCCAGCCACTGGCACTATAATCAATTCCTCTGCGCGGGTTCTCGATCCTTTCGTTCCAGGTTTGAAGTTCATCCGCTGTTCCTGATGGGAGACTCTATCACCTTATGGGGCAGGTCTCAGTAGTGTCATTAAGAAACTAATGGGATCTGAGAAATGTTTGCGACCTTCTAACAGGTTCGAGGGAGGGAGGGAAGAAGGAAGGGAGAGAGAGTGTGTGTGTATTATATAGCATTTCCCCGTATTCCATCTGTTCCGATCCCGTTCTGTTCACTTTCACAAGTGATACATTTCATTAGCGTCTCAATTTAGGAGCTTCTGCCTAAAAGTGAATATTAACCATACAGCTAAATCCCGGTGCTAAGGATAAACCTGGTGAATGGGAGTCGTTTATGCACTTGAAAGTTGGGGCATCATTGCTACATGGCCCTTGTTTTTACTTTCCCTGTAGTTAACTCCAGAGGATGAGGACTTCTTGTTGGCCAATGCAGGCGCGGTCCTTAGCCAGTTTGAGAGAGTCTCTAGTGACCTTGGTGAGTTTCCTTTACTCTCTAAATTCCAAATATTTGTCTTATCTAAACTGAACCTGGGTGTGGGTGAGATGGAATAAATGCTCCTTTCTTAACCGTAGCAGCAAAATGTATTTTTTTCTCGCAATATATTGATTTCATTTCCTGGAACAATATTTCTTGAAGGGTTTATCCAACCTAATATAACCACTGCATGGGGTTTTCAGTTATTTGAGTTAAATTTTGTCGGATTCATTGGAAACCCCTGGGGAAGTTGGGAAAGGGCATGTTCTCAATTTCTGAGAGTAGGGAGGAGGATGGAAAGGACCGGGGCTGGGTATTAGAAGTCATCGGTGGCTTTGCGATCTTGGGCAAGTCACTTACTCTCTCTGGGTCTCAATCGACTCCTCTGAAAAATGGGGCTAATAATATCCGCTCCCCCATACCTCTCAAGGAAATTATGAGAACGAAATGAGATAAATGATGTGAAAGTGCTTTGGGAAAATAAACCTGATATACAAAAAACCCAACAAGAAAAAAAAAATGAGATTTATAATGAGATCTAATGTCATAGTTGGAATATTTGTGTCTGGGAAGGCATCAGGAAGAGGTGGTCTTTGACCTTGGGTGAATCACTTAACTTGTCTGGGCCTCAGTTCCCTCATCTGTAAAATGGGGATTAAGACTGTGAGCCCTATGTGGGACAGGGGATGTGTACAACCCGATTATCTTGTATCTACCCCAGTGCTTAGAACAGTGCCTGACACATAGTAAGTGTTTAACAAATATTACTATTATTATTATTTTCATCATCTATAGTTCCAGTTAGTCAGTCAGTGGAATTTATTGAGTGCTTATTGGGTGCAGAGCTCTGTACTAAGGGTTTGCTCTCAAGGAGCTTACAGTCTAGTGGGGGAGACAAACATTAAAGAAATTTCACATAGGGGAGGCAGCAAAGTATAAGGATATGTACATAAGTGCTGTGGGACTGGGGTAGGGTGAATGTCAAAGTCTTTAGGGGATACAGACCCAAGGGCATGGGTGAAGTGCTTAGTCCAGTGCTCTGCACAAAGTAAGCACTCAATAAATACGATGGAATGAATGAATGAATGACAGATGAGTGCTATTCATCCTTCCCTTCCCTCCTTCCTTTCCCCACAGCACCTGTATATATGTATATGTTTTTACGTATTTAATACTCTATTAATTTATTTTACTTGTACATATTCTATTTATTTTATTTTGTTAATATGTTTTGTTCTCTGTCTCCCTCTTCTAGACTGTGAGCCCGCTGTTGGGTAGGGACCGTCTCTCTATGTTGCCAACTTGTACTTCCCAAGCGCTTGGTACAGTGCTCTGCACACAGTAAGCGCTCAATAAATACGATTGAATGAATGAATGAATGAATGAATAAATGAATGCAGAAGGGAACGAGAATAGGATGGAGAGATGGAAGATGAATCAGGGAAAGCCTGTGTCTGTAAGTCGCATTTGAGATAACTTTGTGCTGCTTGTTGTCCATCTTTCTCCGTAGGCTCTGGGGACAAGGTCCTTGCTCTGGCGAGTTTTGAAGTAGGAAAAACAAAAAAATGAGGAGGCGTTTGAATTGGGAACCCTGGCTTCTGTAGTCAAAATCATCGGACATTGACCAAGTCGTAAATGACTTTTTTTTTTCTTCTGGGGATTAGAAGTCATTACATAGAAACCAAGACGATCCTTAATGAGGAGTCAGTTCTAAAAGTGCACTTGTGACCAGAGTCTAACAAACCTCCCAGAATCCCTCCAGAAGGTACATACTGTTGGTCCTTTTAAAAAAAAGAAATTGTACTATAATTTGCTTCTTCAAGAGAACAGAAAAGAAAATGCCTTTTTATGCCTGTGAGCTTCTCTGTCTCTTTTATAGCTCCTTGTTTGCCTGTTCTGGCCCATTCAGGCATATCTAAAGAGGAGAACCACTCCTCTCTTTCTCATGCCCTCTCTTCCCTGCAAGGCTCAAGTCTGTGTCTGACGTCTTCTTTCTTTAAGGAACCTTGTACTCTACCATTAAAGACAAAAACAAACACGTTTGTTGAAGTCAATCTTTTTGAAAACTGGTGTAACCCAGGAAAAAAAAGGACCGAACACTGGCCGGGGATCCCACCGGTTGCTCTGTTTGCTCTCTGTCTGTGAATGGGACCATTGTATCTTTGAGTACTGACCAAGGAACAAAGGGAGTCCTGTTGGGAGCCTCCCAGAGGAACTCAACCTCCTGTGTTGACACAGTAGGAAAGCCGTAGGAAATGGCAGTCAGAGGCCGTCTCTTGGTGACCTCTTGCAGGAGTGGTCCAGGATGTATAGACTACAAGCCACCATTGTTGCTCTGGTTTTCTGGGGCAGTGCGAAACAAGTTCTGAAGAGAAACCGACTCCTAGTTTACAGCATTTGCTTTCATACTTGGGCTCAGCTCTGAATATCTCCTCTCCGATATTCTGAATCCTCCTTGTAGAGTTTCCTTCACTCTCTTTTCTTTCCACGTGAAATGTAAAATGCTTCCTAGCTTTCCTTTTTTCGTAAACTATGCTCTTTAGGGGTAGACGGGTATTCTGCTGGATATTTTGTAGCCGCTTGGCCCAGTGGATAGAACAGGAGCCTGGGCGTCATAAGGACCTGGCTCCACCGCCTGCGTGCTGTGTGACTTTGGGTAAGTCACTTCACTTCTCTGGGCCTCAGTTACCTCATCTGTAAAATGGGGATGAAGGCGGTGAGCCCCATGTGTGATATGGACTGTGTCCCACCTGGTTAGCTTGTCCTCGACTTCCCTCGGCCTGGTCCTCGACTCATCTCGCTCATTCCACCAACATATTTAAAGTCACCAAATCCTGTCGGTTCTACCTTCATAATATCGCTAAAATCCTCCCTTTCCTCTCCGTCCAAATTTCTGCTGACCCAAGCACGTGTCCTAGCCCACCTCGACTACTGGATCTGCCTTGCTGATCTCCCGGCCTCTTGTCTCGCCCCACTCCAATCCATACTACGCTGTGCTGCACGGATCATGTGTCACCAAAAACGTTCAGTCCGTGTCTCCCCACTCCTCAAAAATCTCTAGTCGTTGCCCATCCACCTCCGCATCAATCAGAAACTCCTCACCATTGATATTGAAACATTCAATCACCTTGCTCCATCCTACCTTACCTCACTTAATCTCCTACTACAGCCCAGCCTACTCACTCCGCTCCCCTGGTAAGAAGCAGCATGGCGGAGTGGATAGAGCACAGGCCTGGGACTCAGAAGGTCATGGGTTCTAATCCTGCCTCTGCCGCGTGTCTGCTGGGTGACCCTGGGCAAGTCATTTCGCTTCTTTGGGCCTCAGTTCCCTCATCGGTAAAATGGGGATTAAGACTGTGAGCCCCATGTGGGACGGGGACTATCCAACCCTATTTGCTTATCCTCCCCAGTGCTTAGAACAATGCCTGGCACATAGTAAGTGCTTAACAAATACCATAATTATTATTATTAGTGCGCCACCGACTCCTTTCCTATGTCCTCTTCCTAGCCTGGAACTTCCTCCCTCTCCACATATGCCAGACTCCCATTCTCCCCACCTCCAAAGCATTATCACACCTCCAAGAGGCCTTCCCCGATTGAGCCCTCTTTTCCCTGGCTCCCTCTCCCTTCTACATCATCTATAAGAGCACTTGGACCGTTGATATTCATCCCACCCCTAACCCCACAGCAGCAATGTATATATCTTTAAATTATATATCATAAATTCCTTAATCATATTAATGTTCGTCTCCCCTCCAGGCTGTGGGCTCATTATGAGCGGGGACTGTAACTGTTAATTCTGTTGTATTGTACTCTCCTAACTACTTAGACAGTGCTCAGCACATAGAAAGTGCTCAATAAGTTCCATTGATTGATTGATTGGCTTGTGTCTATCCCAGCACTTAGTACAATGCCTGGTGCCTAGTAAATGCATAACAAGCACCATAAAAAGTAAATGTTGCCTTATTCAATGTTAGTAATAGGAGCAGTTATTCTCATTTTACTCGTTTCTGCCCTTCAACCTCTCTAGCCTTTGGCTTCCACAGACAGACCTGGCCATTGAAGTTGTGTTGGCCAAGAAAGCAGTGTAGGCAACCTTTCTGTCTAAGACTAATTTCTGAACATTATTTCACTCGTTTGTACTTCTCTCAGAGCAAAAGCAAGGTCATTTTCCTATATTTATAAACCTAGACGGAAAAATTAGGAACAAATTGGGTCCAAATCCATTTGCAAAAGGTTTGTGTGGACTCTAGGGCCTTGGCTTATTTTTCATTCATTCATTCATTCATTCATTCAATCATATTTATTGAGTGCTTACTGTGTGCACAGCACTATACTGAGCACTTGGGAGAGTACAATACAACAATAAACAGACACATTTTCTGCCCACAACGAACTTACGGTCTAGAAGGGGTAGACAGATGTGAATACAAATAAATAGAATTACAGATATGTACATAAGTACTGTGGGGCTGTGGGGGGAAAGCAAAGGGAACAAGTCAGGATGACAAGTCCGTGGGAGATAAGGAAAGGTGGGGCTTAGTCTGGGAAGGCCTCTTGGAGGAAATGTGCCTTCAATAAGGCTTTGAAAGGGGGGAAAGTCATTTTCAGGTGGATTTGAGGAGGGAGGGCATTCCAGGCCAGAGCAGGATGAGGACGGCGCCGAGATAAGCGAGATCAAGGCACAATGTGAAGGTTAGCACTAGACGAGTGAAGTGTGTGGGCTGGGTTAAAGGTGAGAAGCGAGGTGAGATAGGAAGGGGCAAGGTGGTGGAGTGCTTTAAAGCCAGTGGTGAGAAATTTATGTTTGACATGGAGGTGGATGGGCAACCACTGGAGTTTCTTGAGGAGCGGGGTGACATGTCCTGAAGATTTTTGTCAAGAAATGATCCGGGCAGCAGGGTGAAGAATGGACTTGAGTGGGGAGAACAGGAGGCTGGGAGGTTGATACAGAAATCCAGGCAGGATAGGATGAGTGATTGTATTAACTTGGAAGCAGTTTGGATGGAGAGGAAAGGGTGGATTTTAGCAATGTTGTGAAGGGGGAACCCACAGGATTTAGTGATGGATTGAATATGTGGGTTGAATGAGAGAGAGGAGTCGAGGCTAACACCAAGGTTAAGGGCTTGTGAGTTAGGAAGGATGGTTGTGCTGTCTACAGTGATGGGAATCAGGGAGAGGCCAGGGTTTGGGAGGGAAGATACGGAGCTCTGTTTTGGACGTGTTAAGTTTGAGATGTTGGGAGGATATCCAAGTAGAGTTGTCTTGAAGGCAGGAGATGTGAGACTGGGGAGAGGAAGAGAGATCAGGGCTGGAGATGTAGATTTGGGTATCATCTGCATAGAGGTCATAGTTGAAGCCATGGGAGCAAATGAATTCCCCAAATTTTTCTCTAACCTCTTTGCTGTAGGTCCATACTCACAGAGTAATGCTCCTTGTGAGACAATTCTACGCATTTGAAGGTGTGGGAATATTGCTTTTCAACATATCTTATGGTATTTGTTAAGTGCTTACTATGTGTCAAGCACTGTTCTAAGTGCTGGGATACATACAAGTTAAACAGGTTGTACACAATCCTTGTCCCACAGGGAGCTCACAGTCCAAATAGGAGAGAGATTGGGTATTGAATCCCTATTTCACAGATGAGGGAATTGAGGCACAAGTAACCTGTGACTTGTCCAAGTACACAGAGCAGGCATATGGCAGAGAACCCAGATAATCTGATTCCAAGGCACTTGCTCTTTCCACTAGCCATGCTCTTCCTTTAAAACGGCCTTGTTTTAGGAGGGTCAGAAGAAAGAAGAAATTGTTTGTGTGTACAGGGTCTATCAGTCAATAATATTGATTGATTGAACACATACTATGTACAAAGCACTGTATTAAGCACTTGGGAAAGTGCAGTATAGTGATAATAATAATAATGATGGTATTTGTAAAGCGCTTACTATGTGCAAAGCACTGTTCTAAGCACTGGGGAGGTTACAAGGTGATCAGGTTGTCCCATGGGGGGGCTAACAGTTTTAATCCCCATTTTACAGGTGAGGCACAGAAAAATTAAGTGACTTGCCCAACGTCACACAGCTGACAAGTGGCAGAGTCGGGATTTGAACCCATGACCTCTGACTCCAAAGCCCGGGCTCTTTCCACTGAGCCATGCTGATAGTAGATTTGGTGGATACAACAAGCTTGCAGTCTACCAATCAATTGTATTTACTGAGGGCTTACTTTGTGCAGGGCACTGTACTAAGCACCTGGGAAAGTATAACACAACAACATAACGGACACATTCCCTGCCCACAGCAAGCTTACAGCTTAGAGGGGGAGACAGACATTAATATAAATAAATTATAGATATGTGCATAAGCTCTGTGGTGATGAGGAAGGGGTGACTAAAGGGTGCAAGTGTGAGGGTGATGCAGAAGGGAGTGGGATGAGAGAAAATGAGGACTTAGGGAAGGTCTCTGGGAGATGAGCTTTTAATAAGGCTTGGTGGGGAGAGGAGAGTGATCATTTGTCTGATATGAAAAGTGAGGGTTTTCTTGGCAAGAGGCAGGATGTGGAAGAGGGGTCAGTATCCAGACAAGGTACAGTGAGTAGGTTGGCGTTAGAGGAGTGAAGTATGTGGCTGGTCTGTAGTAGAAAATCCGGAAGGGAAGGTAGTAATAATAATAATTAATAATTATGGTATATGTTAAGCTCTTACTATGTGCCAAGCACTGTTCTAAGCACTCGGGTAGATACAAGCGAATCAGGTTGTCCCACCTGGGGCAATCCCCAGTCTTAATCTCCATTTTACAGATGCGGTATCTGAGGCACAGAGACGTTAAATGGCTTGCCCAAGATCACACAGCAGACAAGGATTAGAACCCACGTCCTCTGAGTCCCAGGCCCGTGCCCTTTCCTCTAAGCCACGTTTGAGTGCTTTAAAACCTTCGGTAAGGAGTTTCTGTTTGATGTGGAGGTGGATGGGCAACCGCTGGAGGTCCTTGGGGAGTGGGGAAACACGGGCTGGATATTTCTGTAGAAAAATGATTCAGGCAGCAGGTTGAAATATGGACCGAAGCGGGGAGAGACAGGAGGCAAGTAGGTCAGCAAGGAGGCTGATGCACTCATCAAGGCAATGCTTGGATTAATGTGGGAACAGTTTGGATGAGGAGAAAATGGATTCTGGAGATCTTGTGAAGGTTGAACTGAGAGGATGTGGGTTGAATGAGAGCGATGAGTCGAGGATAATGCCAAGGTTACAGGCTTGTGAGATAGGGCGTATGGCAGTGCCGTCTACAGTAATGGGAAAGTCAAGGGGGAGGACAGGGTTTGGATGGGAAGAGGAGTTCTGTTTGGAATAGTTGAGGTATAGGCAGGACATCCAAGAAGAGATGTCCTGAAGGCAGGAGAAAATGTGGGACTCAGCCAAAAAGAGAGATCAGGGCTGGAGGGGTAGATTTGGGAATCATCCATTTAGAGATGGTAGTTGAAGTCTTGGGATCGAATGAGTTCTCCAGGGGAGTGGGTGTAGATGGAGAATAGAAGGGGAGCATTGAGGGGTTACCACAGTTAGGGGGTGGGAGGCAGAGGGGGAGCCCACGAAAGAGACTGGGAAGGAGCCAGCAGAGAGGTAGAAGGAGAACCAGGAGAAGACAGTGTCAGTGAAGCTGAGGTTGGACAGTGTTTCCAGGAGAAGCGAGTGGTCAACACCTGAGAGGTTGGGGAGGATTAGGATTAAAGGTGGTTGGATTTGACACAAAGGAGATCATTGGTGACTTTTGAGAGGGTCCTTAAGTGAAAAACTAAATGGCTAAATTTAAGTAAACTTGCAAAATGCACCTGGAGCAGAAGGACTTTAGCAACATACCTTGTTTATTAAACTCTGTAATGCGGAAGATAGTAGAAGAATTGTTGAAAGATAATAATAATAATAATGATGGCATTTATTAAGCGCTTACTATGTGCAAAGCACTGTTCTAAGAGCTGGGGAGGTTACAAGGTGATCAGGTTGTCCCACGGGGGGCTCACAGTCTTCATCCCCACTTTACAGATGAGGGAACTGAAGCACAGAGAAGTTAAGTGGCTTGCCCAAAGTCACACAGCTGACAATTGGCGGGGCCGGGATTTGAACCCATGACCTCTGACTCCAAAGCCCAGGCTCTTTCCACTGCACTTTACCATTTATGCCGGAGCAACACAGTAAGAAGCCTTATCCCATGGAGGAAAGTCAATTGAAAATGGTCATAAATGGTGTGTAGTTAAGTCTTCTATTTAGCTAGTGTAGTCAAACCTCATTAATTCAGACCCGGGTAATAGGAAATGTGTGATGATTTGGACTGATATTGAGCCCATACCCTCCTTTGTTCTCTCCTGCAGCCAAAAAAAGGCGGGGCGGGGGGTTGGTTTTAATTAAATGAAGGACGGGTTTGATATAAACTTACTGTTTAACAAGGCCTTAGTTAAGCTACTACAGGAGGGAGATATGCAGCATGACTTAGTGGAAAGAGCATGGGCTTTGGAGTCAGAGGTCATGAGTTCAAATCCCGGCTCCTCCAACTGTCAGCTGTGTGACTTTGGGCAAGTCACTTAACTTCTCTGGGCCTCAGTTACCTCATCTGTAAAATGGGGATTAAAACTGTGAGCCCCCCCGGGACAACCTGATCACCTTGTAACCTCCCCAGCGCTTAGAACAGTGCTTTGCACATAGTAAGCGCTTAACAAATACCATCATTGTTATTATTATATAAACTGACAGCAAGGGGTGCAGAGAGGAAGGGAAATAACACCTAGCCTAAGCATATTTAAAAGAGTAAAACCAGTTCAGGCAGCACCAGGTTGAAACTACTGTAAGCGCACCCACACCCAGAAACTCAGAGACATACAGTCTCGCCTGTCCCGCCATCGACCCCCGGCCCACGTCATCCCCCGGGCCTGGAATGCCCTCCCTCTGCCCATCTGCCAAGCTAGCTCTCTTCCTCCCTTCAAGGCCCTACTGAGAGCTCACCTCCTCCAGGAGGCCTTCCCACACTGAGCCCCTTCCTTCCTCTCCCCCTCGTCTTACCTCCTTCCCTTCCCCACAGCACCTGTATATATGTATATATGTTTATACATATTTATTACTCTATTTATTTATTCATCTTACTTGTACATATCTATTCTATCTATTTTATTTTGTTAGTATGTTTCGTTTTGTTCTCTGTCTCTGTTCTCTGAATATTTATTTATTCATCTTACTTGTACATATCTATTCTATTTATTTTATTTTGTTAGTATGTTTGGTTTTGTTCTCTGTCTCCCCCTTCTAGACTGTGAGCCCGCTGTTGGGTAGGGACTGTCTCTATGTGTTGCCGACTTGTACTTCCCAAGCACTTAGTACAGTGCTCTGCACACAGTAAGCGCTCAATAAATACGATTGATTGATTGATTGATTACTTTCCTCACTAGAGCAACTAAAAGACTCTCATCTTCTCTCCCCAGATGTTTTCCAGCATTAATATATAAATTAAATCTAGAAGCAGCATGGCTCAGGGGGAAAAGCCCAGGCATAGGAGTCAGAGGTTGTGGCTTCAAATCCCGCTTCCGCCGCTTGTCAGCTGTGTGACTTTGGGCAAATCACTTCACTTCTCTGAGCCTCAGTTACCCCATCTGTAAAATGGGGATTAAGATTGTGAGCCCTACATGGGACAACCTGATCACCTTGTATCCTCCCCAGCGCTTAGAACGGTGCTTTGCACATAGTAAGCGCTTAACAAATACCAAAATTATTCTTATTATTATCAGCATCCCCACAGACTATGAGCAAATTGTATGCCAGCGTGATTGTCCCAGGCTTTAGAACCCGGATTCAAACCGAGGGACTAGCATTTCATATTTCCATTCATTCGCAAAATAGGTTTTATGGGAAATATAGTTAGCAAGTCAAGGACATTGCTAAAACCTAAGTTCTCACATGCCAAACATACTTTTCTTTGGCATCAAGTAATTTTCTATTTTCTCACACTTACGTACTGTGAAAAGCAGCAGTGCCTATTGGATAGAGCACGGGCCAGAGTCAGAAGGACAAGGGTACTAATCTAGGCTCTGCTACTTGTCTGCTGTGTGACCTTGGGCAGGTCACTTCACTTCACTTAAGCGCTTAGTACAGTGCTCTGCACACTGTAAGTGCTCAATAAATACGATTGATTGATTCTCTGTGCCTCAGTTCCCTCATCTGGAAATGGGTTATTAAGACTGTGAGTCCCATATGGGCAATGAACTGCATCCAATCTGATTAGCTTGTATCTACCCCACTGCTTAGTACAGTGCCAGTCCTATAGTAAGCGCTCAGCACATACCATAAGAAAAAAACCCGACAGGCTGGAATGCTAGAATGGATCCCCACACACGGGGTCATCATCATCATCAATCGTATTTATTGAGCGCTTACTATGTGCAGAGCACTGTACTAAGCGCTTGGGAAGTACAAATTGGCAACATATAGAGACAGTCCCTACCCAACAGTGGGCTCAGGTCAGAGATGTTCCCTGGAGTTTACTAAGAAAGAGTTGCTGCTGTTCCAAGCCAAGGATTTAGGAGGATTAAAAGTACTGAGCTGTCAAACGGAAGCTTCCTAGCGCACAATTATTTTTCTTTGAGGAGACCATATCCTTCACAGCCTGACACCTTCCAAAAATTAACAGAAATAGCTATTGTGTTGAGAAAAAAAAAAATCCATACCGTTTTGGAGAGGAAGAACAAGCAGAGGCTGTGGTTTCTCCCACCGTGTCTATTTTGAGTTTTGAGGGAAAAAAGAGGGATCTGTTTCTGTCCCCAAATCACTGCCTTGTATCTCCACCCCCACCCCCACGGCCTGCCATGGAGGCCCAGCAATCCTGACTCCAAATTGGAGCCCTCCCACAAAGCAGCCCTGAAATAATACACTCAAGCTGTCAAAGGCGACGCAGCTCTCCTTTTCCTTTTGTGGCTTGAATTCTTGTACTTTTATTCTAAATGTAAGGCAATGCAGATTACGTCGCCCATTACCACTCAGACATCCTCGGGCGTGGGGCTCTGCGCATAGTAAGTGCTCAATAAATACGATTGATGGGGCCTTCCCATCCCCCGGGGGATTTTTATTCCTTGTAAAGCCCGTAGTACAAGGCTCTGCACACGGTAAGCACTTAATAAATACTACTGATTGATTATAAAGAAATAAAAAAGAAACCTCTTCCCCTTTTCACTCTACTCAAGGTTTATCCCAAGTTTATGGATCAAATTGAAATGAACTCCATCTAGAAATAAAAAAAGAAACCTCTTCCCCTTTTCACTCTACTCAAGGTTTATCATCATCATCAATCGTATTTATTGAGCGCTTACTGTGTGCAGAGCACCGTACTAAGCGCTTGGGAAGTACAAATTGGCAACATACAACTTGATCCCAAGTTTATGGATCAAATTGAAATGAACTCCAGCTAGCCTAGAGAAGCAGCGTGGCTCAGTGGAAAGAGCACGGGCTTTGGAGTCAGAGGTTGTGGGTTCAAATCCCGGCTCCACCAATTGTCAGCTGTGTGACTTTGGGCAAGTCACTTCCCTTCTCTGGGCCTCAGTTACCTCATCTGTAAAATGGGGATTAAGACTGTGAGCCCTCCCGTGGGACAACCTGATCACCTTGTAACCTCCCCAGCGCTTAGAACGGTGCTTTGCACATAGTAAGCGCTTAACAAATGCCATCATTATTATTTATTATTATGATGAATGCTTTTTTTTAATGCCATTTTCGAGAACTCCTACATTCTAGGGCTAGCATTAAGCATTTGGGAGAGCACAACAGTGTCAAGACACATATTTCCACCCTCAAGGAGCTTACAGTCTATTGGGGATTTCTGGTTGTCAGCTTTCTCACCAATCAATTACTGATATTTACTTATTGCAGAACACTGCAATAAGCGATTGGGAGAGTCCAATACAACAGAGTTGGTAGACATGTTCCCTGCCCACAAGGAGTTTACAGTCTAGAGATGGATCCCACCCCTGTGAATAGACAAGGTTTCCACCTCACTTTTCCTCCGTCTTGACTTCGGCCTCCCTCCCTACCTCGCGCTTCAGTGTGGAATCCCAGAACACATCCTTGTTGACTACAGTCCTCAATCAATGGTATTTATTGAGCGCTTATTACGTGCAGAGCATTGCATTAAGTCCTTGGAAGAGTACAATACAGTAGAATTAGCAGACATGGTCCCTGCCACGGTGAGCTTACAGTCAAGGGGATAATCTTGTCCAGGGCAATGTCCATTTAGGATCTGGTGGGAGTGGGGTGATTGTTAGTTATTCATTCATTCATTCATTCATTCAATCGTATTTATTGAGCGCTTACTGTGTGCAGAGCACCGTACTAAGCCCTTGGGAAGTACAAGTCGACAACATATACACCTTGATGAAAGCCTTTATCTTTGAATGCTTAGAGACCTTCTTCTTCTTGCCCATGGTATCTTGTATCCTCCCCAGCGCTTAGAACAGTGCTTTGCACATAGTAAGCGCTTAACAAATACCAAAATTATTATTATCAGCATCCCCCTCTCCATCCCCCCATCTTACCTCCTTCCCTTCCCCACAGCACCTGTATATATGTATATATGTTTGTACATGTTTATTACTCTATTTATTTATTTATTTATTTTATTTGTACATATCTATCCTATTTATTTTATTTTGTTAGTATGTTTGGTTTTGTTCTCTGTCTCCCCCTTTTAGACTGTGAGCCCACTGTTGGGTAGGGACTGTCTCTATATGTTGCCAATTTGTACTTCCCAAGCGCTTAGTACAGTGCTCTGCACGTAGTAAGCGCTCAATAAATACGATTGATGATGATGATGATGATCCCCACAGACTCTATGAGCAAACTGTACGCCAGCGTGATTGCTCCAGGCTTTAGAACCCGGATTCAAACCGAGGAACTAGCATTTTGTATTTCCATTCATTCGCAAAATAGGTTTTATGGGAAATATAGTTAGGAAGTCAAGGACATTGCTAAAACCTAAATTCTCACATGCCAAACATACTTTTCTTTGGCATCAAGTAGAGACCTTCTTCACCTTACCTTGCAGGGGTAGTGGTCAATGCCAGCCATGACACAGGGGCCGTCAACCTTCAAAGCACTCAATCGCCTTGCTCCCACATTCATTCATTCATTCGCATTTATTGAGCACTTACTGTGTGCCGAGCACTGTACTAAACGCTTGGGACAGTGCAATATAACAATAAGCAGACACAGTCCCTGCCCACATCGAGCTTACAATATAGAGGGGGAGAATCCTACTCACCTCACTGCTCTCCTACCACAACCCAGCCAGAGAAGCAGCGTGGCTCAGTGGTAAGATCACGGGCTTTGGAGTCGGAGGTCATGGGTTCAAATCCCGGCTCCGCCGACTATCGGCTGTGTGACTTTGGGCAAGTCATTTAACTTCTCTGGGCCTCAGTTACCTCATCTGGAAAATGGGGATGAAGACTGTGAGCCCCCCGTGGGACAACCTGATCACCTTGTAACCTCCCCAGTGCTTAGAACAGTGCTTTGTGCATAGTAAGCACTTAATAAATGCCAGTATTATTATTATTATTATAATACCTTGCTCCTCTAATGCCAACCTCGATCTCGTCTATCTCACCATCGACCACTTTAGCATGTTCTTCCTGGCCTGGAATGCCCTCCCTCCAACAGCGTGGCTCAGTAGGAAAGAGCCCGGGCTTTGGAGGCGGAGGTCATGGGTTCAAATCCTGGCTCCGCCAATTGTCAGCTGTGTGACTTTGGGCAAGTCACTTCACTTCTCTGGGCCTCAGTTACCTCCTCTGGAAAATGGGGATTAAATCTGTGAGCCCCACGAGGGACAACCTGATCACCTTGTAACCTCCCCAGCGCTTGGACAGTGCTTTGCACAGAGTACGCGTCATTAGTATTATTTTTAAGCGCTTAGTACAGTGCTCTGCACACAGTAACCACTCAATAAATACGATTGATGATGATGATGATGATATCCAACAGACAATGACTCACCCCGCTTCAAAGCCTTATTGAAGACATATATTCCTCCTGGAGGCCTTCCCTGACTAAGCCCTCCTTTCCCTTTTTCCCACTCCTTTCTGTGTCCCCCTGACTTGCCTGGAAAGTGGAAAGAGCGTGGGCTTTGGAGTCAGAGGTCATGGGTTCAAATCCCGGCTCCGCCAACTGTCAACTGCGTGACTTTGGCCAAGTCACTTCTCTGTGCCTCAGTTACCTCATCTGAAAAATGGGGAGTAAAAGCTGTGAGCCCCCCGTGGGGCAACCTGATCACCTTGTAACCTCCCCAGCGCTTAGAACAGTGCTTTGCACATAGTAAGCGCTTAACAAATGCCATTATTATTATTATTATTCATCCCCCTCCCAACCTCACAGCACTTATGTACATAGCTGTGATTTATTTATTTATTTATATTAATGCCTGCCTCCCCCTCTAGACTATAAGCTCGTTGTGGGCAGGGAATGCTTCTGTTTACTGTTATTCTGTCCTCTCCCAAGTGTTTAGTACAGTGCTCTGCACCCAGCAAGCGATCAATAAATACGACTGACGGACTGACTGGCTAAGGGCCGTCTGCGGTGCCATCGTCAGTGTCCTTCGCCATCACAGCCTTTTGGCCTAAGTAGTGTCCGGCCAGGCCTAGCATCACTTTTCCACATTTCCTGAACTTGCCCATGTCTATGAGAAGCAGCGTGGCTCAGTGGAAAGAGCCCGGACTTTGGAGTCAGAGGTCACGGGTTCAAATCCCGGCTCAGCCAATTGTCAGCTGTGTGACCTTGGGCAAGTCACTTCACTTCTCTGGGCCTCAGTTACCTCATCTGTAAAATGGGGATTAAGACTGGGAGCCCCCCGTGGGACAACCTGATCGCTTTGTAACCTCCCCAGCGCTTAGAACAGTGCTTTGCACGTAGTAAGCGCTTAATAAAATGCCATTATTATTATTATGCAGCCCTAGCACCTCCAGCAGTGAATAAAGGATCCTCATTTCACAGCCAGACGTCCGCGCTTCCGGGCAAACTGTGACTTGTTCAGCATATGATTTTGCTATTTGTAAAACTAGATTACTTCAGTAAAATCATTCATCTCTTTTATATGCAAATAAAAGGGAAGGTATTTGAGCATTGGGAGTAACCTTCAAAAGGGCAAAATCTTACACCTTCTACTTAGTCATTTGCCATTTTTTAGTGGTATTGCATAATCAATCAATCCGTCGGTTGTATTTCTTGAGTGCTTACTGTGTTAAACACTGTATTTAGCGCTTGGGAAAGTACAATACAGCAGAACTAACAGACATGTTCCCTGCCAATAACAAGCTTAAGCACTTACTGTGCGCCAGGCACTCTACTACTGGAGAAGCAGCTTGGCTCAGTGGAAAAAGTCCAGGCTTTGGAGTCAGAGGTCATGGGTTCGAAACCCAGCTCCGCCAATTGTCAGCTGTGTGACCTTGGGCAAGTCACTTCCCTTCTCTGGGCCTCCGTTATCTCATCTGTAAAATGGGGATTAAGACTGGGAGCCCCCCGTGGGACAACCTGATCGCTTTGTAACCTCCCCAGCGCTTAGAACAGTGCTTTGCACGTAGTAAGCACTTAATAAAATGCCGTTATTATTATTATTATTATGCAGCCCTAGCACCTCCAGCAGTGGACAAAGGATCCTCATTTCACAGCCAGACACCCGCGCTTCCGGGCAAACTGTGACTTGTTCAGCATATGATTTTGCTATTTGTAAAACTGTCAGTAAAATCATTCATCTCTTTTATATGCAAATAAAGGGGAAGGTATTTGAGCATTGGGAGTAACCTTCAAAAGGGCAAAATCTTAGACCTCCTACTTAATCATTTGCCATTTTTTAGTGGTATTGCATAATCAATCAGTCCGTCGGTTGTATTTCTTGAGTGCTTACTGTGTTAAGCACTGTATTAAGCGCTTGGGAAAGTACAATACAGCAGAACTAACAGACGTGTTCCCTGCCAATAACAAGCTTAAGCACTTACTGTGCGCCAGGCACTCTACTACTAGAGAAGCAGCGTGACTCAGTGGAAAAAGCCCAGGCTTTGGAGTCAGAGGTCATGGGTTCGAATCCCAGCTCCGCCAATTGTCGGCTGTGTGACTTTGGGCAAGCCACTTCACTTCTCTGGGCCTCAGTTACCTCATCTGTGAAATGGGGATTAAGACTGTGAGCCCCCCGTGGGACAACCTGATCACCCTGTAAGCTCCCCAGCGCTTAGAACAGTGCTTTGCACTTAATAAATGCCGTTATTATTATTATTGTTACTAAGCCCTGGGGTAGATAAAGTTAATCAGTTTGGATACAGTCCGTGTCCCACGTGGGGCTCACAGTCCCCATTTTACACAGTAAGAGCTTAATAAATAGGATTATTATCAATAATATTAATAATAATAATACAGATGAGGTAAGTGAAGCACAGAGAAGAGAAGTGATTTGCTTAAAGTCACGTAATAAACAAGTGGTGGAGGTGGAATAAGAACCCCGATCCTCCTGACTCCCAAGCCTGTGCTCTATCCACTAGGCTACTCTGCTCGTCTGGCCCTTCCCTCCACATTGCTTTCCAACTGTCTGAGCAGCACGTGGGGATGGGCTTCCTATCCGGATGTGCTGAACTCCTTCTTGATCAATCTTTATGTGGTAGAGAAGCAGCGTAGCTCAGTGGAAAGAGCCCGGGCTTTGGAGTCAGAGGTCATGGGTTCGAATCCCGGCTCTGCCAATTGTCAGCTGTGTGACTTTGGGCAAGTCACTTCACTTCTCTGGGCTTCAGTTACCTCATCTGTAAAATTGGGATTAAGACTGTGAGCCCCCCGTGGGACAACCTGATCACCTTGTAACCTCCCCAGCGCTTAGAACAGTGCCTTGCACATAGTAAGCGCTTAATAAATGCCATTATTATTATTATAGTCACCCAGACAAATCTATTATACTAGGTTTCCCACGGTCATACACGTGAACATAGGCACTTCCCTGTTCTGAACTTGTAGGGATGAGAAAATGATTGCTCAGACTGAGCCCCTTCCTTCCTCATCCCCCTCGTCCCCCTCTCCATCCCCCCCATCTTACCTCCTTCCCTTCCCCACAGCACCTGTATATATGTTTGTCCATATTTATTACTCTATTTATTTATTTATTTTACTTGTACATATCTATTCTATTTATTTTATTTTGGTAGTATGTTTGGTTTTGTTCTCTGTCTCCCCCTTTTAGACTGTGAGCCCACTGTTGGGTAGGGACTGTCTCTATATGTTGCCAATTTGTACTTCCCAAGTGCTTAGTCCAGTGCTCTGCACACAGTAAGCGCTCAATAAATACGATTGATGATGACGATGATGATGACTGCTCTGTTCTCCATCCCCTACCCCTCAACCCGTGCAAAAGAGACGTTTTTAATGAATTAGCCTTCATCCCTGTTTGATGTTCTTTAGTGACTTTTCCCTCTCTCTAATGTGAGCAGGGGTTGTCGGATATGCTGGGGCCTGCCTAGGAGTCTGACTGGCTCAATGGCATTTCTACTCCTCACAAAATACTTTCTTGGCTTCGCACACTCTCTCTCTGCCAATTTAGGATGATGAGGCTGTCATATGCCAAGTTCAGTCTGTTCAAAGGAAAATATTGGGCAAGCTATAGGGGGTTTGGCCCCTGTGGATTAGAACTTTTCTGCCACATTTTTGGCCAGCTTGAGCCCCCTGAGCCCTCTCTTTCTACCTCACCTTGCTAATCTTCTACAGCCCAGCCCGCACGCTTCACTCCTTTAGTGCCAGCTTTCTCACTGTGCCCCAATCTCATCTATCTTGCCACGATGCCTCGCCTACATCCTCCCCCAGCCCCTCTCCCCACCTTCAAAGCATTAGTAACATCACACCTCCTCCAAGAGGCCTTCCCCTATTAAGCCCTCTTTTCCCCGACTCCCTCTCCCTTCGTCATCTTTGCCCTTGGGTCTGAGACCTTGGGGCAGTTGATCATCATCAGTCGTATTTATTGAGCGCTTACTGTGTGCAGAGCACTGTACTAAGCGCTTGGGAAGTACAAATTGGCAACATATAGAGACAGGCCCTACCCAACAGTGGGCTCACAGTCTAAAAGGGGGAGACAGAGAACAAAACCAAACATACTAACAAAATAAAACAGATAGAATAGATATGCACAAGTAAAATAAATAGAGTAATAAATATGTACAAACATATATACATATGAATCATCATCATCAATCGCATTTATTGAGCGCTTACTGTGTGCAGAGCACTGTACTAAGCACTTGGGAAGTACAAATTGGCAACATATAGAGACAGTCCCTACCCAACACCATCATCATCATCAATCATATTCATTGAGCGCTTACTGTGTGCAGAGCACTGTACTAAGCGCTTGGGAAGTACAAATTGGCAACACACAGAGACGGTCCCTACCCAACAGCGGGCTCACAGTCTAAAAGGGGGAGACAGAGAACAAAACCAAACATACTAACAAAATAAAATAAATAGAATAGATATGTACAAGTAAAATAGAGTAATAAATATGTACAAACATATATACATGTACTACCAAAATAAAGCAGATAGAATAGATATGCACAAGTAAAATAAATAAATAAATAAATAGAGTAATAAATATGTACAAACATATACTGTGAGCCCACTGTTGGGTAGGGACTGTCCCCATATGTTGCCAATTTGTACTTCCCAAGCGCCTAGTACAGTGCTCTGCACATGGTAAGCGCTCAATAAATACGATTGATGATGATGATGATATACATATATACAGGTACTACCAAAATAAAGCAGATAGAATAGATATGCACAAGTAAAATAAATAATGAAAAGAGTAATAAATATGTACAAACATATATACATGTACTACCAAAATATAGCAGATAGAATAGATATGCACAGGTAAAATAAATAAATAGAGTAATAAATATGTACAAACATATACTGTGAGCCCACTGTTGGGTAGGGACTGTCCCTATATGTTGCCAACTTGTACTTCCCAAGCGCTTAGTACAGTTGATATTCGACCCACCCTCCTACCCCGCGGCCCTTACGTACATATCTTTAAATTATGCATTATGAATTATTTATTTAGATCATGTCTGTTTCACGGACTGCACCTGCTAACTCTGCTGAATCGTATTCTCCTTAGAGCTTAGTACAGTGCTCTGCACACGGTAAGCACTCAATCGATACCACTGATTAATTGATTGATTGACTGAGGCTGATGGCCTCAAGTTTCAAACCCAACAAAAGGCCTGTAGAACAGTTGGATGAATGAATTAATCAAAATGGTATTTACTGAGCGCTTACTCTGTGCAATTTACTGAACACCTGCTGTGTGCAGGACACTGTATTAAGAACTTGAAAGAGCATAATAGAGCTCAAGAGGATAAGAGCATAAAGACTATGGCATCCTGCACTAGCCCCCCACCCCGCCACCAACCCCCGCGGACCCCAAATTATGCCAACTAGAATGCCAAGGCCCAGCCAAGTGGAAAGTGGTCCCTAAGTTGGGCAACCCAGACACAGATCTTGCCTATCGCAGATGAATAGTCCCCACACACAAGACATCATCATCATCATCATCATCAATCGTATTTATTGAGCACTTACTATGTGCAGAGCACTGTACTAAGCACTTGGGAAGTACAAATTGGCAACATACAGAGACAGTCCCTACCCAACAGTGGGCTCACAGTCTAAAAGGGGGAGACAGAGAACAAAACCAAACATACTAACAGAATAAAATAAATAGAATAGATATGTACAAGTAAAATAAATAAATAGAGTAATAAATATGTACAAACATGCATGAGCACTTCTCTCTCATCATCATCATCATCAATCGTATTTATTGAGCACTTACTATGTGCAGAGCACTGTACTAAGCTCTCATGAGAGAAGCAGCGTGGCTCAATGGAAAGAGCCCGGGCTTGAGAGTCAGAGGTCATGGGTTCTAATCCCGGCTCCGCCACTTGTCAGCTGTGTGACTTTGGGCAAGACACTTCACTTCTCTGAGCCTCAGTTCCCTCATCTGTAAAATGGGGATGAAGGCTGTGAGCCCCACGTGGGACAACCTGATCACCTTGTATTCCCCCAGCGCTTAGAACAGTGCTTCACACATAGTAAGCGCTTAACAAATGCCATCATCATCATCATCATGACTCCAGGATCAAAGGCCCCTCATAATATAATAATGTAATAATGGCATTTATTAAGCGCTTACTATGTGCAAAGCACTGTTCTAAGCGCTGGAGAGATTACAAGGTGATCAGGTTGTTCCACGGGGGGCTCACAGTCTTAATCCCCATTTTACAGATGAGGTAACTGAGGCACAGAGAAGTTAAGTGATTTGCCCAAAGTTGCACAGCTGACAATTGGCAGAGCTGGGATTTGAACCCATGAACCCATGACCTCTGACTCCAAAGCCCAAACTCTTCCCACTGAGATTGATTGATTGATTGATTGATTGATTACCTGGCTGAATACCATGGTTTAGTAACTACGGATGCCAAGCCTACAGATAAAAATGTTGATTTCTTTCATTCATCCATTCATTCAATCGTATTTATTGAGCGCTTACTGTGTGCAGAGCACTGCACTAAGCGCTTGGGAAGTACAAGTTGGCAACATATAGAGACGGTCCCTACCCAACGGTGGGCTCACAGTCCAGAAGGGGGAAACAGAGAACAAAATGAAACATATTAATAAAATAATTAGAATAAATATGTACAAATAAAATAAATAAATAAGTTTCAGTCACTCCACGGGAGTTTGGGGAATGGTAAAATTTTCTATACTTATTTTTTTTTCATATTTATTGAACGCTTACTGTGTGCAGAGCACTGTACTAAGCGCTTGGGAAGTACAAGTTGGCAACATATAGAGACAGTCCCCGCCCAACAGTGGGCTCACAGTCTTAAAGGGGGAGACAGAGAACAAAACAAAACACATTAACAAAATAAAATAATTAGAATAAATATGTACAAATAAAATAAATAGTTTCAGTCACTCCATGGGAGTTTGGGGAATAGTAAAATCTTCTATACTTATTTAGGGCTTTTTCATATTTATTGAGCACTTACTGTGTGCAGAGCACTGTACTAAGCACTTGGGAAGTACAAGTTGGCAACATAGAGAGACGGTCCCCGCCCAACAGTGGGATCACAGTCTAAAAGGGGGAGACAGAGAACAAAACAAAACACATTACCAAAATAAAATAGTTAGAATAAATATGTACAAATAAAATAAATAGTTTCAGTCACTCCATGGGAGTTTGGGGAATAGTAAAATATTCTATACTTATTTAGTTTTTTTTTCATATTTATTGAGCGCTTACTGTGTGCAGAGCACTGTACTAAGCGCTTGGGAAGTACAAGTTGCTGGACAGTATCCCAGGGCACATGTGGAGAGAACATTTCGGGTGGGCTGACGAGCACCTATCCAGACGGCACCGTGGAGCGCTCCTGCAATCGGTGATGGGATGAGAAGGGCAGCCCGCCAGAAGTCTGGGGTGGTTGTTGCTATGCCAACTGTCTATCATCATCATCAATCATATTTATTGAGCGCTTACTATGTGCAGAGCACTGTACTAAGTGCTTGGGAAGTACAAATTGGCACCATATAGAGACAGTCCCTACCCAACAGTGGGCTCACAGTCTTAAAGGGGGAGACAGGGAACAAAACCAAACATACTAACAAAATAAAATAAATGGAATAGATATGTACAAGTAAAATAAATAAATAGAGTGATAGATATGTACAAACATACATACATATATACAGGTGCTGTGGGGAAGGGAAGGAGGTAAGATGGGGGGGATGGAGACGGGGACGAGGGGGAGAGGAAGGAAGGGGCTCAGTCTGGGAAGGCCTCCTGGAGGAGGTGAGCTCTCAGCAGGGCCTAACTGTCTAGATGGCCTAGACCCGCGTGACGGCTTGGTGTGACGGGGACCCCCGCACCGTGATACCTAGCAGAGCTCGAGGGTGAGGGTACTGCCAAGGTCGCTATCCAGAGCCTAAGATGCACAACCCCTGTGAGCGAGAATAACTAACCTCTAACTAGCACTGGGGGGCTAAATCCTCAGAACGCCTGCATCGTTTTTATAAACAGAAAACCTTGGTTAAAGATATTTACTGGCTCGTCTGACTGCTCACAGACCCTCAGATCTCGAAGTAACCCACTAGTCCTTGTAATAATAATAATAATAATGATGATGGCATTTATTAAGCGCTTACTATGTGCAAAGCACTGTTCTAAGCTCTGGGAAGGTTACAAGGTGATCAGGTTGTCCCACGGGGGGGCTCATAGTCTTAATCCCCCTTTGACAGATGAGGAAACTGAGGCACAGAGAAGTTAAGCGACTTGCCCAAAGTCACACAGCTGACAAGTGGCGGAGCCAGGATTAGAACCCATGACCTCTGACTCCAAAGCCCGGGCTCTTTTCCACTGAGCCAGGGTGCTTCTCTTCTCTTCTCTCTTCTCTTGTACCTCCCAAGCGCTTAGTACAGTGCTCTGCACATAGTAAGCGCTCAATAAATACGATTGAATGAATGAATGAATGAAAAGTCCCAATTCCACCCAAAGTGGACCGGGACAAAGACACAATCCCTGTTCTTGAGGAATTTATAATCTAAATGAGGAGACCAACAAGAAATGATTTACAGTTAAGATAGAAAATAATGGAAATCAACCAATTGATGGTGTTTATTAAGAGTTTACTGTGTGCAGAGCACTGTATTAAGCAGCGTGGCTTGGTGGAAAGATCCCAGGCTTGGGAGTCAGAGGACGTGGGTTCTAATCCCGACTCCGCCACTTGTCTGCTGTGTGACCTTGGGCAAATCACTTTACTTCCCTGGGCCTCCATTACCTCATCTGTAACATGGGTGAGCCCCACGTGGGAAAACCTGATTACCCTGTATCTACCCCAGCATTTAGAACAGTGCTTAGCATATAGTAAGTGTTTAACAAATACCATTATTATTATTATTATTAAGCACTTGGGAGAGTATAATACAGCAGAATTAGCAGACATGTTCCCTTCCCATAACAAGCTTACGGTCTAGAGGGAGGAGACAGATATTACTATGAATAAAAAAGCAATTTATGATATATAATTTAAAGATACGTACATAAGTGCTGCGGGGTTGGGGTGGGGCAAATATCAAATGTTCAAAGGTCACAGATCCAAGTGCAACTTGGATAACTGAATTACAAGTGCTTAAGGATATGACCTGAGGAGAAGGTAATTAATCAGGGAGAGCTTCCCAAAAGAGGTAGAATCTCAGAAGGGCTTTGAAGGCGTAGAGAACAGTGGTCAAATTCAGGGGAAGGAAGGGAGGTTGGAGAGGATAGATAAGTAAAAAGGAGAGAGCTGGTGGAATGCCTTGGAAGCCAGCATGGGATCAGGAGGGATATGGAAGGAATAGGGTTGATAAGGAGGTTTTTGAAGTGGAGAGACATGTTAATAAAATATTGTCTTAAGAAGATGATTTGGGCTACAGAATGTGGTGGCCTTACACCTTATTAAGCCTTATTTTAAGGCTTATTAAAATCCCATCTCCTCCAAGAGGCCTTCCCCAGTTAAGCCCTCATTTGCTCTTCTCCCACTCCCTTCTGTATTGGCCCTGTGCTTGACTTTGCTCCCTTTATTCACCCCTCCTTCAGCCCCATAGCACTTATGTACAGTCTCTAGACCTCTAAACTCGTCTCTAGACTGTAAGCTCATCTCTAGACTGTAAGCTCGTTGTGGGCAGGGGATGTGTCTATTGTTATACTGTACTTTCCCAAGCACTTAATACAGTGCTTTGCACACAGTAAGCGCTCAATAAATATGATTGAATGAATGAATGAAATGTATCCTCATCTGTAAAATGGGGATTAAGACTGTGAGCCCCAAGTGGGACAACCTGATCACCTTGTAAACGCCCCAGCGCTTAGAACAGTGCTTTGCACATAGTAAGTGCTTAATAAATGCCATTATTATTATTATTATTATTATTATATCCCCCGCTAAACTGTAAGCTCGTTGTGGGCAGGGAACATGTCTACCAACTCTGTTATACTGAACTCTCCAAAGCGCTCAGTTCAGTGATCTGCACATAGTAAGCACTCAATAAATACAACTGATTGATTGGTATCTACCGCAAAAGGGGAGGCTAGAAGCAGGGAGACCACGGAAGAGGCTGTTTCAGTAATCTAATAAGGAGATGACGAGATTTGGAACCAACAGGGTGACGGAACAGATCCGAAAAATACTGTGTAAAGTATAGCAACAGAATTTAGTGACAGACTAAAAGAGTCAGAAGCAAAGGATGACACCAAAGTTGGGGCTTCTGCTACAGGGAAAATGGTGTGGTGTTGGTGACAGAGATAAGGATTTTAAGAGGAGTGGATTTAGGAGGAAAGATAACAATAATTACAATAATTCTGGTATTTGTTAAGCTCTTACTAAGTGCCAAGCAGTGTTCTAAGTGAGCCGAGTTTTAGATATGTGGAGTTTAAGGTGCTGGCAGGGAGACATCAAGGTGAAGATGTCCTGGAGGTAAGAGGAAGTGAGAGATTATGTAGAAAAAGAGAGATAGGGTAAACTTGTTTTGTGCAGGGAACATGTCCACCAACTCTGTTATATTGTACTCTCCCAAGCTCTTACTTTAGTGCTATGCACACAATAAGCACTCAATATATACCACTGATTTATGAACTATATGTTATAAATTATGTATTTTAATGTCTGTCTCCCCCACTAGACCGTAAGCTTGTGGAGGCCAGGAAACATGTCTACCAACTCTGTTGCATTGCACTCTCCTAAGCTCTTTGTACAATGCTCTACAAAAAGGAAGCACCCAATAAATAATAGTAATAATAATGATTATATGTTAAGTGCTCACTATGTGCCTAGCACTGTTCTAAACACTGGGGTAGATACAAGGCAATCAGGTTGTCACACATGGGGCTCATAGTCTTAATCCCCATTTTACAGGTGAGATAACTGAGCACAGAGAAGTTAAGTGACTTGCCCAAAGTCATACAGCTGACAGATGGTGGAGCCGGGATTAGAACCCATGACCTCCGACTCCCGAGCCCGTGGTCTTTCCATTAAGCCACGCTGCTTCCCATTAATGATGATAATGATGATCTCCAGCTTTTTTTAGCAGTTTCACATGCCCTAGTTAATAACAGGTAAGGCAGGACCACCCACAACCAGGTATTGGAAAGAAGTCAAGCTACCAGCCATGAAAAAAATTCTTGTTTTAGTATAATTTCACGGTGACAGGGCAATAACAGATATTTTGCCAGTGAACAGTGATTTGGTGAGGCATGGAGTGGAATTTCTGGGTTGGAAGGGGCGAGCACAAGAAATATCTCAAAGGTACAGTGAAGAAAAACCTCAAATAATGCCGCATAAAAGTGTCCTGGTGAGAAACAGCTAGAGAAGCGAGGTCAGCATTGAGGGCAACAGTGAGAAATAGGGTGGCCCATTTTGAGCTAAGATTTAGGGCAGACTGAGTCTCTGAAGCAGAAATAAAAACAGCTGGAGGGGCAGCCAGTACTTCAAAGCGGAAAACAAGCTACGTGGGCAAGTGTGGAAGAGACTGTTGGTTGTGTGTCCTTCATCAGCCACACTCACCCCCACAAATGGTATCACCGTCAGTCGTGATATCGATTATGCAGGAGCTAGACAAACATCCAGTTCTCTTACGATGAGAGGGTTGTGGGCTTGCAAAACCTGTGCAAAATTTGTGTTGGAGAATTAACTCAACGGTTCTGACACCACGCCCAAGGCACCCAAGCACAACAGGCTCTCACTGTGTCCTAATTTCCTGACTGCCGTAGCCAAAACACAGGCTGAAAAGACTCGTGGTCGCAGAAAAAAAGCATAGGCCGGGGGTAGCCAAGCCTTGCAAACTGAAGTGTGACCTCGTGGAAACAGCACAGGCCTGGGGGGGGTCAGATGACCTGGATACTAATCCTGTCTCCACCACATGTCTGCTTTGTGACCTTGGGCCAGTTACTTACCTTCTCTGGGCCTCAGTTCCCTAATAAATTATTTATTTATTTATTTATTTATTTATTTATTTATTTATTTATTTTACTTGTACCTATCTATTCTATTTATTTTATTTTGTTAGTATGTTTGGTTTTGTTCTCTGTCTCCCCCTTCTAGACTGTGAGCCCACTGATGGGTAGGGACCGTCTCTATATGTTGCCAGCTTGTACTTCCCAAGCGCTTAGTCCAGTGCTCTGCACACAGTAAGCGCTCAATAAATACGATTGATTGATTGATTGATCTGTGAAGACTGTGAGCCCCACCTGAGACATGGACTGTATCCACCCTGATCTTAATACAGTGCCTGGCACATAGTAATTGCTTAAATACCATTTTTTTTTAAAAAAAAAGAGCTACAAACCCAGAACGTAATATGGCCGCGAGCCCAGATCAAGTTGGGGAGAGGAGGTGTCCCTGGGCTGGCGGGGGGGTGGTGGGGAAGGGGAGGGCATCTGGGAGAGGTGGCGGTGAGCAAGGGTTAGTACAGTGCTCTGCACACAGTAAGCGCTCAATAAATACGATTGATTGACGATCAAGGCAGAGTTTGGGTGGACCTAGGTACCGCCTCCCTCCCCGGACCCATCATCAATCGTGAGTGATCATCAATCATCAATCTTCACCCATGTGAGTGGGGACGCTGCTGTACCGAAAGGGCCAGAGCAGCAATTCGCTGCTGCCCACCGTAAGCTCACTGTGGGCAGGGAATGTTCATTCACTCAATCGTATTTATTGAGCGCTTCCTGCGTGCAGAGCACTGGACTAAGCGCTTGGGAAGTACAAGTTGGCAACATCTAGAGACGGTCCCTCCCCGACAGCGGGCTCGCAGTCTAGAAGGGGAATGTGTCTGTTATATTGTACTCTCCCAAGACCTCAATACGGTGCTTTGAAGCAGCGTAGCTTAGTGGATAGAGCACGGGCCCGGGAATCAGAAGGATGTGGGTTCTAATCCCGGCCCCGCCATAGGTCTGCTGTGTTACCTTGAGCAAGTCACTTAACTTCTCTGGGCCTCAGTCACCTCAACTGTAAAATGGGGATAAGAGTGGGAACCCCATGTGGGACAGGAACTGGGTCCATTCTGATTAACTTGTATCTACCCCAGTGCTTAGAAGAGCACTTGGCACATAATAATAATAATAATAATGGCATTTGTTAAGCACTTATTATGTGCAAAGCACTGTTCTAAGCGCTGGGGGGATACAAGGTGATCAGGTTGTCCCACGTGGGGCTCACAGTCTTAATCCCCATTTTCCAGATGAGGTAATTGAGTCTCAGAGAAGTGACTTGCCCAAGGCCACACAGCAGACATGTGGCGGAGCTGGGATTAGAACCCATGACCTCTGGTTTCCAAGCCCGTGCTCTTTCCACTGAGCCACGCTGCTTCTTCTATGTTAAGCACATAGTAAGTGCTTAACAAGCACCATTATTATTATGCTTTGCACCCAGTAAGTGCTCAATAAATACAATTGACCGAGTGACTGACAACAGCGAGACACTGGATCTTTTGTTCAGGTCCCCCACTCCTGGTAGAGCCACAAAGCATACTTTAATCAGATTTTCACCACCAGCTGCAGAGCAAGTGAAGAAGAGCCAGAGTTTATATAATAATAATAATAATAATAATAATAACAATAATTCATTCATTCATTCATGCAATCGTATTTATTGAGCACTTACTGTGTGCAGAGCACTGTACTAAGCGCTTGGGAAGTACAAGTTGGCAACATATAGAGACGGTCCCTACCCAACAGCAGGCTCACAGTCTAGAAGGGGGAGACAGACAACAAAACAAAACCTATTAACAAAACAAAATTAATAGAATAGTAAATCTGTACAAGTAAAATAGAGTAATAAATCTGTACAAACATATGTACAGGTGCTGTGGGGAGGGGAAGGAGGTAGGGCCGGGGGGCGTGGAGAGAAAGGAGGGGGCTCAGCCTGGGAAGGCCTCCTGGAGGAGGTGAGCGCTCAGTAGGGGAAGGAACGAGTGGAGAGTGAGCGGTTGAATATGGAAGTGAAGGATGGGAGGAGGGACGGGGCGAGAGATTTCATAAGATGAGAGAGAATAATGCATTTGTTTAGCACTTACTATGTGCAAAGCACTGTTCTAAGTGCTGGGGAGACTATAGGGTGATCAGGTTGTCCCACGGGGTGCTCACAGTCAATCCCCATTTTACAGATGAGGTAACTGAGGCACAGAGAAGGGAAGTGACTTGCCCAAAGTCACACAGCTGACAATCGGCGGAGCCGGGATTTGAACCCGTGACCACTGATTCCAAAGCCCGGGCTCTTTCCACCGAGCCACGCGGCTTCTCTGGTTCTATGGGCTTAAAGGCAGCTTCCACCTCAGTCCCTTTTCCAGGTAGAGGTGTAAAAAGGTGGGCTAAATCATCATCATCATCATCAATCGTATTTATTGAGTGCTTACTGTGTGCAGAGCACTGTACTAAGCGCTTGGGAAGTACAAAGTGGCAACATATAGAGACAGTCCCTACCCAACAGTGGGCTCACAGTCTAAAAGGGGGAGACAGAGAACAAAACCAAACATACTAACCAAATGGCTAAATGGCCCTCTCTGTTACATTTCCTTTCAACGATAAGGTTTTTGAACTAGCCCAAGACATCGCAGCTGAGAGAAGGCAGTTCCGTTGGGTGGGGATCTGTGTATCAAGCTTATAGATTTTTTTAGCAGTTGCCTCGGCGGGGTGTCATTAACAGCAAAAACGGTTGGCAAATTAAAACTCGCCCCTTTATCTTCCTCAGACGCGGCAGCCACTTTAACCCGCTGCTTCTGCGGGCCTCCCTCTTCTGAACCGCGACTCAATGGAAATTGGCCGCTCGAGGGTCTAAAAAAGGAGTCACAAGTGTCACCCGTACGCTTGGATGAAGACTCCTTCCCTGCCTCCCCTCTCTCTGGGAGCCTGCCTTCCTCTCTTTCCCAAGAAAGCTTTCCTGCTTATTAGCGAAATAAGTGCCCCTTTCTGTTCTGCCCGTACTTAGCCTCCAATTAGGAAAATGAGCAGGAAGGCGCCCATGCTGAGCCCCTGTGCTCGGGGCGAGGAAGAAACCGGCTCTTTTTCTCCGTACGAGTCGCACCAGCTCCTTTCTGTCCAGGAGAGGTCTTCAATAGTTTGGGCCGTCCCCTGGGGTCCGTACCTATTTTATTCTAACTCCCGATGACGGTTCAGGCCTCGGCTTTGCCGGGACCGCTCGGTTGGAGCGGGAAGGCCTTCGACTGCTTGGGAACCCAGCTGAGGAAGCCTTTCTCCTCCCTCTCAGGCTTATGATGATGATCTTAGGGGGAGATCATCATCATCAATCGTATTTATTGAGCGCTTACTGTGTGCAGAGCACTGGACTAAGCGCTTGGGAAGTACAAATTGGCAAGATATAGAGACAGTGGGCTCACAGTGGGAGATGTGGGAGGCCCTCTGCAAGTGTTGGCTTCACCTCTAGAAAAGCAGCAGGGCCGAGTGGATAGTGCACGGGCCTAGGATGATGATGATGATGATGGTATTTATTAATACTACCTGTTTATATGTATATATCACCTGTATATATGTATATATCACCTGTATATATGTATATATCACCTGTATATAAGTACATACATATATATGTATATATGTTTGTACATATTTATTACTCTATTTATTTATTTATTTTACTTGTACATATCTATTCTATTTATTTTATTGTGTTAGTATGTTTGGTTTTGCTCTCTGTCTCCCCCTTTTAGACTGTGAGCCCACTGTTGGGTAGGGACCGTCTCTATACGTTGCCAACTTGGACTTCCCAAGCGCTTAGTACAGGGCTGTGCACACAGTAAGCGCTCAATAAATGCGATTGATTGATTGATTGATTGATTAAGCGCTTACTATGTGCAAAGCACTGTTCTAAGCGCTGGGGAGGTTACATGGTGATCAGGGTGTCCCACGGGGGGCTCACGGACTTCATCCCCATTTTACAGATGAGGGAACTGAGGCCCAGAGAAGTGAAGTGACTTGCCCAAAGTCACCCGGCTGACAAGGGGCGGAGCCGGGATTTGAACCCAGGACCTCTGACCCCAAAGCCCAAGCTCTTTCCACTGAGCCACGCTGCTTCTCTAAGTCCGAAGGACCTGGGTTCTAATCCCAGCTCCGCCACTTGGCTGCTGCGTGACCTTGGGCAAGTCACTTTACTTCTCTAGGCCTATTACTTCATCTGTAAAATGGGGATTAAGACTGCGAGCCCCATGTGGGACAGGGACTGTTGTCCTACCTGATTTACTTGTATTCATTCGACCGTATTTATTGAGCGCTTACTGTGTGCAGAGCACTGTACTAAGCACTTGGGAAGTACAAGTTGGCAACGTAGAGAGACGGTCCCTACCCAACAGCGGGCTCACAGTCTAGAAGGGGGAGACAGACAACAAAACATATTAACAAAATAAAATAAATAGAATAAATATGTACAAATAAAATAGAGTAATAAATACATACAAACATATATACATATATACAGGTGCTGTGGGGAGGGGAAGGAGGTAAGGCGGGGGCATGGGGAAGGGGAGGAAGGGGAGAGGAAGAAGGGCTCAGTCTGGGAAGGCCTCCTGGAGGAGGTGAGCTCTCAGTAGGGCTTTGAAGGAACTTGTATAATAATAATAAGAAGAATGGTATTTGTTAAGTGCTTACTACGTGCCAAGCACTGTTCTAAGCACTGGGGTAGATTACAAGGTAATCAGGTTGTCCCACGTGGGGCTCACAGTCTTCATCCCCATTTTACAGCTGAGGTAACCGAGGCACAGAGAAGTTAAGTGACTTGCCCAAAATCACACAGCTGACAAGTGGTGGAGCCGGGATTAGAACCCGCGACCTCCACCCTGGGGCTTAGTACAGTGTCTGGCACAGAGTCAGATGGCTTCAATAAATGCCATCATTATGAAATACAACAGTTATTATAGCCTTTGCACTCTGCCTAAAATGGAAATTCTGAAGCAGCTACTGACGGTGACCGCTGCAAGCCCAGCTTCCATGAAGAAGTCTATTTTAATGCTTCTAATTAATACCTTTTTAGGATCGCACCTGGAGGGTTTCCAGTACTCTACCAAGTCTCGACTACGGGAGGGGCAAGGAGAGGCATACTCATTCCCTTCCTAGCTTGGCCAGTGGCTAGCGAGTGGAAGACAACCTGCGGCAAGTCGAGACTCCCCCGTGCTGGGCAGCAGCGGCGTGCGAGAAAGCGAGGGCGGGAGACTCAATTTTCCCGCATGGAAGGGGGCAATGGTAAACGACTTCCATATTTTTATCAAGAAAACCCAATGGATACACTACCAGAACGATGGCAGATGGAGGTGGGGCGTCCTGGGAGAGACGTATCCATGGTGTCGCCGTGGGTCGGACAGCATAAGACAAATTAATTAATCAATCGCAAAGCCACGTAGCCTAGTGGAAAAGAGCATGGGCCCGGGAATCAAAGGACCTCTAATCCCAGCCTGCCAAGTGCATGCTGTGTGACCTGGGGCAAGTCACTTAACTTCTCTGTGCCTCAGTTCTTCAATTGTAAAATGGGGATTAAATACCTGTTCTCCCTTCTGTGTACACCGTGAGACTGGGACAGGGACCGTGTCAGACCTGATTAACGTGTATCTACCCCAGCGCTTAGAACGGTGTTTAATATATAGAAAGTGCTTAACAAGGGCCATAAAAAAATATTTAAGTGTGGTAATGGTTAAGTGTTTACTATCCACTGGGGCGGACAGTATTTGTTGAGGGTCTACACGTGTGTGTGTCTGTGTGTTCAGTTGTGGTGACACTATTTTCTCCCTGGTTTTGTGTTTTACATTACCCCCCCACCCCGCCTTACCTCCTTCCCCTCCCCACAGCACCTGTATATATATATATTATGTTTGTATGTATTTATTACTCTATTTATTTTATTTGTACGTATTTATTCTATTTATTTTGTTAATATGTTTTGTTTTGTTGTCTGTCTCCCCCTTCTAGACTGTGAGCCCGCTGTTGGGTAGGGACTGTCTCTATATGTTGCCAACTTGTACTTCCCAAGCGCCTAGTGCAGTGCTCTGCACACAGTAAGCACTCAATAAATACGATTGAATGAATGAATGAATGAATGTGCCAAGCACTGTTCCACGCACTAGGAGAGATAAAACATAGTTAGGTCCTTAATGGGGCTCACAGTCTAAGTAAGGAGGGAGACTACTATTCTATTTATTTTATTTTGTTACTATGTTTTGTTTTGTTGTCTGTCTCCCCCTTCTATCAATCAATCAATCAATCAATCAATCAATCGTATTTATTGAGCGCTTACTATGTGCAGAGCACTGTACTAAGCGCTTGGGAAGTACAAATTGGCATCACATAGAGACAGTCCCTACCCAACAGTGGGCTCACAGTCTAAAAGGGGGAGACAGAGAACAGAACCAAACATACCAACAAAATAAAATAAGTAGGATAGAAATGTACAAGTAAAATAAATAAATAAATAAATAAATAGAGTAATAAATATGTACAACCATATATACATATATACAGGTGCTGTGGGGAAGGGAAGGAGGTAAGACGGGGGGATGGAGAGGGGGACGAGGGGGAGAGGAAAGAAGGGGCTCATATGTTGCCAATTTGTACTTCCCAAGCGCTTAGTACAGTGCTTTGCACACAGCAAGCGCCAATAAATACGATTGAATGAATGAATGAATAGGTAACGAATCCCCATTTTGCAGGGAACTGAGGCACAGAGAAGTGAAGTGTCTTGCCCAAGGTCCCACAGTAGCAATCAATCAAATTGTATTTATTGAGCACTTACTGTGTGCAGAGCACTGTACTGAGTGCTTGAGAGAGGACAATATAACAGCATTGGTAGACACGTTCCCTGAGATGTACATGTGTCTGGGAAAAGAGAGACGGAAAAGGAAATCAGACAAACTAAGGCAGAATCAGAACATGCAGAAGAGCTCTCGGCATGTTTTCAGGAGGCTCTTCTATGCCCTGAAATCTTCACGAGCCGTTCAAAAAGCTAAAATCCAGACAGGCTAAAGATCTGGTTCCCTGGAGCAGGGAAGATGGGGCCGCTGGTTTCGCTGAGGAAACAGATTGGCATGATTTGGAAAGTTTACAAGAATTGCCTCTTAGTCACAGCTGAAAGGAAAATTAATATGATATTCCAAAAAGAAAAGAGGGAAGTAGATTCTGGAGTTAGACAACGGCCGTTATGACCGTTGTTAATGGGGAGGTGGGGATTGGAAAATGATGGTATTTGTTAAGTGCTTACTATGTGTCGAGAACTGTTCCAAGTGCTGGGGTAGATTCATTCATTCAGTCATATTTTTTGAGCACTTACTGTGTGCAGAGCATTGTACTAAGCGCTTGGGAAGTACAAGTTGGAGAGTAATAATAATAATGATGGTATTTCAGCGGGACGCTGGGAGTCGCAGCGTGGCTCAATGGAAAGAGCCCGGGCTTGGGAGTCAGAGGTTGTGGGTTCTAATCCCAGCTCCGCCAATTATCAGCTGTGTCACCTTGGGCAAATCACTTCACTTCTCTGTGCCTCAGTGACCTCATCTGTACCCCTGACCTCTCTCCTCTGCAATTTCACATTTCCTCCGACCTCCAGAACATCTCCATGTGGATGTCCCACCAACGTCTCAAGCTCAGTATTTCTAAAATTGAAGTCATCTTCCACCTCTCCCACCCCCTTCCCATCCCAAACCTCTCCCCAACCTCACTTTCTTCTCACAGTTGACACCACTACCATCCTCCCTGTCCTTCAAGCTTGTAACCTTGACATTATCCTTCATTCCTTCCCCTCTTTCAGTCTGTTGCCCAAATCCTAACCGTTCTTCCTCTACAACATTTCCAGAATCTGTCCTTTCCCCAAGATCCAAACGGTCACCACACTGTTGGTTCCAGGCACTTGTCATATTCTGGATTGACTACTATATCAGTCATCAATCAATCAATCATTTTTTGAGCGCTTCTTGTGTGCAGAGCACTGTACTAAGCGCTTGGGAAGTACAAGTTGGCAACATATAGAGACAGTCCCTACCCAACAGTGGGCTCACAGTCTAGAAGGGGGACACAGACAACAAAACCAATTGGACACTGCAGCGCATCGTGACGGCAAAAAGAAATCATCAAATGGCAAGCCCTCAGCATGGAAAGATGAACTGCATGAGAATCACCAGCTGCATGAGATTCATGAGCTGCAGTTCGACCACTCCTGTCTGAAGCCCTTGGGAGATAACAGAAGCAGTATAGCCTAGTGGAAAGAACACCAAACCCCGACTAAGCCCTTCTTTCCCCTTCTCCCACTCCCTTCTGCATCGTCCTGACTTGCTCCCTTTATTCATCCCTCCTCTCAGTCCCACAGAACTTATATACATATCTTTTATTTATTTGTATTGATGTCTGTCTTCCCCCCTCGCCCCAGACTGTAACCTTGTTTTGGGCAGGAAATGTGCCTGTTTATTGTTGTCTTGTACTCTCCCAAACTCTAAGTACAGTGCTCTGCACACAGTACTCAATAAATACAGTTGAATGAATAATAATAATAATGATAATGGCATTTATTAAGCGCTTACTATGTGCAAAGAATGATTAGGATTAGAGAATATAGGCTCTAATCCTGGCTTTGCTACTTTCCTGCTGTGTGACCTTGGGCAAATCGGTGAACTTCTCTGGGCCTCAGTGTCCTCATCTGTAAAATGGGGATTCAGGGTCTTCCTTCCTTCCTACTTAGACTGAGACAGACTGTGTCTATATGCGACAGGGACTGTGTCCAGCATATTTATTTTGTATCTACCCCAGGGCATACTACAGTGATTGGCATATTATAAGCACTTAACAAATACTACTATTATTAGTAGTAGTATTGAGAAGCAGCGTGGCTCCATGGAAAGAGCCCAGGCTTTGGAGTCAGAGGGCATGGGTTCGAATCCGGGCTCCGCCACATGTCTGCTGTGTGACCTTGGGCAAGCCACTTAACTTCTCTGAGCCTCAGTTACCTCATCTGTAAAATGGGGATGAAGACCGTGAGCCCCCCGTGGGACAACCTGATCACCTTGTATCCATCCCCAGCGCTTAGAACAGTGCTCTGCACATAGTAAGTGCTTAACAAATGCCATTATTATTATTTATTATTATTATTATTATCATTGTTATTAACAGGCCTAGCAGACACATTCTCTACCTCAAGGACTTTACACCCAACTGGTGGAGATAACACAAGTTGCACACATTCAGAGGGAACGGAAGACAAAACCTAGACAAAAGTGATACCAGCAGCAAAAAAATAAAACCATGAATAAATACATGGAATAATTCGATGTACTTGTAAGCGTTAAGGGAGGCTGATGGGTCGATATGATCAGGGAAGGAGGGGTTTGCTGGGGAATACTTCATCATCATCATCATCAATCGTATTTATTGAGTGCTTACTATGTGCAGAGCACTGTACTAAGCGCTTGGGAAGTACAAATTGGCAGCATATAGAGACAGTCCCTACCCAACAGTGGGCTCACAGTCTAAAAGGGGGAGACAGAGAACAAAACCAAACATACTAACAAAATAAAATAAATAGAATAGATATGTACAAATAAAATAAATAAATAGAGTAATAAATATGTACAAACATATATACATATATACAGGTGCTGTGGGGAAGGGAAGGAGGTAAGATGGGGGGATGGAGGGGGGGATGAGGGGGAGAGGAAGGGGCTCAGTCTGGGAAGGCCTCCTGGAGGAGGTGAGCTCTCAGTAGGGCCTTGAAGGGAGGAAGAGAGCTAGCTTGGCGGATGGGCAGAGGGAGGGCATTCCAAGCCTGGGAATACTTCCCAGAGGAAGTGGGTTTTCCAGAGGACTTTAAAGGTTGGCAGGGATGTAACCTGGCAGATTAAAGTGGGCTGGAGCCCCAGGCGGGACGAGGGGAATGAGCGTCAGTTTAGTGACCGGAGAGTCCCGACCTAAGTCCAGTTACAAAACTGGCTTGGGAGGAGCAAAGCAGGCAAATTAGAAAACGGGCATTGGAGTCAGAAGGACCTCCTTCTAATCCCGGTTCCACCACTTGTCTGCTGTGTGACCTTGGGAAAGCCACTTCACCTCTCTGGGCCTCAGTTGCCTCATCTGTAAAACGAGGATTAATACTGTGAGCCCCATGTGGGACACGTGTCCAGTCTGATTAGTTTGTACCTTCCCTAGTGCTTATTATGGTGCCTGGTACACAGTAAAGTGCTAAAATACAATTTTTTTAGAAAATCTAGAATTTAGTAGGTGAAGAGAGCCAAAAGGTAAAAAGATTTGTTGCTTGTAATGTATTTATCTAGTTATTTATCATCATCATCAATCGTATTTACTGAGCGCTTCCTGTGTGCAGAGCACTGAAATTATTTATGAAATTATTTATTTGTTTATATTAATGTCTGTCTCCCGCTCTAGACCGTGAGCTTGTTATGGGCAGGAATGTGTGTGTTTATTGTTATATTGTACTCTCCCAATCAATCAATCAATTTATTGAGCGCTTACCGTGTGCAGAGCACTGTACTAAGCGCTTGGGAAGTACAAGTTGGCAACATATAGAGACAGTCCCTACCCAACAGTGGGCTCACAGTCTAAAAGACTGTGCTTCGCACACAGTAAGCGCTCAATAAATACGATTGAACTGAATTAAATTGCATGAGATCAAGAAGCTAAACTGAGCAGGAGTGAGATGGAACTTCATTTGGAAACATCCCGAAGTTTTGGGCCCAACATACTAGGGAAATTAAGGGAAATCAAGGAAGATGGCGGGGGGCTTCCTTGTTCGGAGTCAAGAAATCATGGAGAGCCAACAACGTTTACAACTGCTCGGAATGATCATGCGGAGGGAAGTCTGCACGTTTGAAATGAAATTTTATTTCACCTGCAGAAGGATAAAATAGAACTTGAAATGTTCAAAATATTTTGAACAGCTGCACAGGTCAGATCCTTTATCAACGATAACAATTTAGCGGAATTGGAAATACCAAATACCAAACACCGAAAGAACTAGAAACAATGTTATTAATTGTGAATCGAATTCATAATTCGCAACCTCAGGTGGCACTCAATAAATACAACTGAACGAACCACTGAGGCCTGGAGCCTATAATTCTATAGCTATAATTCTATTTATTCTGACGGTTTTGACACCTGTCCACGTGTTTTGTTGTCTGTCTCCCCCTTTTAAATGTGAATAAAAAAACCAATCCTCTGTTGTCTGTCTCCCCCTATTAAATGTGAATAAAAAAACCAATCCTCTGTTGTCTGTCTCCCCCTTTAAAATGTGAATAAAAAAACCAATCCTCTGTTGTCTGTCTCCCCTTTCTCGCCTGTGAGCCCACCATTGGGTAGGGACTGTCTCTATATGTTGACAATTTGTACTTCCCAAGCGCTTAGTACAGTGCTCTGCACACAGAGAAGCAGCGTGGCTCAATGGAAAGAGCACGGACTTTGGAGTCCGAGGTCATGGGTTCAAATCCTGGCTCCGCCGCTTGTCAGCTGTGTGACTTTGGGCAAGTCACTTCACTTCTCTGGGCCTCAGTTCCCTCACCTGTAAATTGGGGCTTAAGACTGTGAGCCCCCTTGGGGCAACCTGATCACCTTGTAACCTCCCCAGTGCTTAGAACAGTGCTTTGCACGTGGTAAGCGCTTAATAAATGCCATTATTATTATTATTATTATTATAGTAAGCACTCAATAAATATGATTGAATGAATGAATGAACCTCTGTAGATACTGGACTCCCTGATGCATCATGTATGCTACTTCAGGCATGCTGTGAAATGTTGGCAAACTTGCCATTTTGTGGAAGTCTACCAAGACCACCTGAACCCCGGAGTGTTTCTCATAGGGGATCCCTGAATCCCTCCTTACTCCAGAGCCTGTGAACAAAGCAGTCCCAGAAGGGGGGAGGCAGGGCACCTACAATTGAGCGCCGAGTGCTTAGTACAGTACTCTGCACACAGTAAATGCTCAATAAATACCATTGATTGAGTCCTAAAAACACAAGATGTAGCCTATCAAAACCAGATGAATGGCCATGCTAAGAAAGGCTTGTGAAGAGGACTGCCCTATTGCAAGGCCAGTATTCATTCATTCATTCAATCGTATTTACTGAGCTTTTACTGTGTGCAAAGCACTGTACTAAGCGCTTGGGAGAGTACAATGTAACCACAAACAGACGCATTCCTGCCGCAACAAACTCACAGTCTAAAGTGGGAACAGTAGATACAGGCTGACTTTTTCACACAGGGATCAGCGTGGCTCAGCGGAAAGAGCCAGAGCTTTGGAGTCAGAGGTCATGGGTTCGAATCCTACCTCGGCTACTTGTCAGCTGTGTGACTGTGGGCAAGTCACTTAACTTCTCTGCGCCTCAGTTCCCTCATCTGTAAAATGGGGATTAAGACTGTGAGCCCCCCAGTGGGACCACCTGATCACCTTGTAACCTCTCCAGCGCTTAGAACAGTGCTTTGCACGTAGTAAGCGCTTAATAAATGCCATTATTATTATTATTATGAATGACATCCAAAATCTTACCTGGCTCCTTTTCGAGGTTACGTCCCCTCAAGAGGAGGAGGAGGGGGGAAATGCAGTGGCTTGGAATTTCATTTTCCAAAGGTTATTTTGCTTGTAGTTCATTCAAATGCAATCCCAGGTTCTTCTAAAAAAAAAAAACGGGGTGGTGGGAGGGTTAGGAAACTCTTCTGCCTGTTCCCTCTGGTTCTGGCTCTTGGCTAATTAACATAATTACAATAGAAGGATCCCAGAGAGAAGTCTGCAGCCTGTGTTGGCTTTAATATTCTTCCCTTAAATAATGAATAATCATTACTGTCTCGTGTGGTTTATAGAAGAGCTAGTAATAATCTTAACTCCTGAGCTATTTGCGGGAGGCCTGCCCTTCTGCAGCATGGATTTGCCTTTTGCAGGAGCTTTTTCATGTTGGGTTCTTCGTTAGCTGGCACCAGGGTGTAGATCAGACTGGCCTGAGCTTTTGATGTCTGTTAAATGTAAAAAGGGAAAGCCTCCATGATTCACCAGGCAGGGCAGATACGGGTGATGGAAGCATTTGGGGTGGAACCACTTCTTCATGAGAAGCAGCGTGGTCTAGTGAATGGAACACCAACCTGGGAGTCATTCATTCAATTGTATTTATTGAGCGCTTACTGTGTGCCGAGCATTGTACTTAGCGCTTAGGAGAGTACACTAGAACAATTTACAGACACATTCCCTGCCCACAACGAGCTTACAGTCCGAGGCGGGGATAGACATTAATATACATAAATAAGGACCTGGGTTATGATCCCGGCTCTGCCATTTGTCTGCTGTGTGACCTTGGGCAACTCACTTCACTTCTCTGGGCCTCAGTGCCCTCATTTGGGCTGTGTCCATCCGGATTAGCTTGTACCTACCCCCGTGTTAGAACAGTGCCTGGCACACAGTGAGTGCTTAATAAATACCATAAAAAAAGAATAGTAACATAATATGGATTCCCAACACTCCAAAGACTTGCTGGCAGATAGCTTTTTGTTCACAGCTACACACATCCCCTTCATGATTAAAAAAAAGGTGTATATGCACTAATCTACAAAATGCTTTCATTGTTCAATTTAGTAATAATAATAATAATAATAATAATGGCATTTGTTAAGTGCTTACTATGTGCAAAGCACTGTTCTAAGTGCTGGGAAGGATACAAAGTGATCAGGTTGTCCCACGTGGGGCTCACAGTCTTTCATTCATTCAATCGTATTTATTGAGCGCTTACTGTGTGCAGAGCACTGTACTAAGCGCTTGGGAAGTACAAGTTGGCAACATATAGAGACGGTCCCTACCCAACAGTGGGCTCACAGTTTAGAAGGGAGGAATTCGCTGCGAGCAGGATGCGAAGCTGCGTGGGGAAACCCCATTGGATTTCGAGTCCAACGCCTTAACCACTCGGCCATCACAGCAAGTCTTAATCCCCATGTGACAGATGAGGTCACTGAGGCACAGAGAAGTTAAGTGACTTGCCCCACGTCACACAGCTGACAGGCAAGAACGAGGTACAGTGAGGAGGTTAGCGGTTTGTGCGTGTGCCAGACTGTTTCTTCCGATATGTACCTGAGCTCCTCAAGAGAATCTATCCAAAACACATAATGAACACATGTGTTGTAGAACTGACTGTGAGTGAAATGATTACCTCTGCTTTATCTATGTTCTTCCCCTAAAATATTCCCATATCAACCAATCAATTGTAAGACAATTTTAAATGTAGCATAAACCTTTCCAACGCCTGACTTCACTTAGGTGATAAAAAATTATTAAATGGAAAGAGCACGGGCTTGAGAATCGGAGGTCATGGGTTCTGATTCTCAAGCCCGTGCTCTTTCCATTTAATAATTTTTTAGTATCCCCTAAGTGAAGTCAGGTGAAAATCATTTGCCAAGGCAAGCGCAAGCAAAGGCCCCTGGAAAATTGACGGTGGGCTTCTGAATCAATCGCCATTCTTAGAACAGTGTAAAGAGAAAGCACGCCAATTGGGTCCTTCAAAATGACAACAAGCAAGTACTCTGAAACAAAGAAAAATATAGCTTCCTCTATGGAGGCGTTGGAAAGATTTGTGCTACATTTAAAATTAAGTCTTACAATTGATTGGTTGATATGGGAATGTTTTAGGGGAAGGACATAGATAAAGCAGAGGTAATCATTTCACTCACAGTTAGTTCTACAACACATGTGATCATTATGTGTTTTGGATAGATTCTCTTGAGGATCTCAGAGACATATCGGAAGAAACAGTCTGGCACATGCACAAACCGCTAACCTCCTCACTGTACCTCGCTCTCGCCTGTCCCGCCGTCGACCCCCATCCCACGTCCTTCCCCTGCCCTGGAATGCCCTCCCTCCATATATCCACCAAGCTAGCTCTCTTCCTCCCTTCAAAGCCCTACTGAAAGCTCACCTCCTCCAAGAGGCCTTCCCAGACTGAGCCCCCTTTTTCCTCTCCTCCTCCCCATTCCCCCCCCACCTCCTTCCCCGCTCCACAGCACTTGTACATATAGTTGTACAGATTTATTATTCTATTTATTTTACTTGTCCATATTTACTATCCTATTTATTTTGTTAATGATATACATATAGCTTTAATTCTACTTGTTCTGACGACTTTGACACCTGTCCACATGTTTTGTTTTGTTGTCTGCCTCCCCCTTCTAGACAATAATTGTTCAATAAATACGACTGAGCTTCTAATCGCTCAATAAATACGATTGAATGAGCGAATGCACACAATGTCGGTCAAGGCATTATAGCCGGTATTTTTCTGTAAATGTGAGGTTCTTCAGGAACACCACCTCCCAGTTATAAAAGAACAGACTGTTTCTCTGCCTTGGTGAGAGACGTTTGAGACAATCATGTCCAGATTTGGTGACTCTACTTTAAAAAGGAAATGGCGAAACTGGAAAGTGTTTAGAGGAGAGAAACAGAAATTCATTCATTCATTCAATCGTATTTGTTGAGCGCTTCCTGTGTGCAGAGCACTATACTAAGCGCTTGGGAAGTACAAGTTGGCAACATATAGAGACAGTCCCTACCCAACAACGGGCTCACAGTCTAGAAACGGGCTCACAGTCTAGAAATGATTAAAGGAATTGAAAATAGGTACTACATGGAAAACTTGAAGGAACTGGGCTAGTTTAGCTGGGCGAAGAGACGGTTAAGGAATAATTTAATAACTTTTCAAACCAATGAAAGGTTTTTATGAGGAGAGTGCTTACCACTCAATTTTTTTTAAGTCCTCAGATGATCAAACAGGAGAAAATGGGCTTAAATTAGGGCAGGAAAAGTTGCAGTTGGACATATGGTAGCTGGTCTTGACAGTCAGGGAGAAAATTGTTTTTATAGGTTTTTAGGAAAGGTTGTGGAGTTTCCATTCCAAGAGACAAGTATCTGGCCTACTGCCTTCAGGTTCCCCTCTAGTCCCACAAATCATCTTCAGGACAATCATCCCCAAAACCAGAGTGGTGGGGGTGAAAATGATTTTGCTTACATATTTATTACTCTGTTTATTTATTTATTTATTTATTTATTTTACTTGTACATTTCTATCCTATTTATTTTATTTTGTTGGTATGTTGGGTTCTGTTCTCTGTCTCCCCCTTTTAGACTGTGAGCCCACTGTTGGGTAGGGACTGTCTCTATGTGTTGCCAATTTGTACTTCCCAAGTGCTTAGTACAGTGCTCTGCACATAGTAAGCGCTCAATAAATACGATTGATTGATTGATTGATTACACCCTTCTCGTATGTGCAGGCTCTCTGACTCCATGCATGTCCTTTATCTGGTGCTTATTTTAGGAGGCTGAGACACAGTTGGGTGGTGGCATTCTCCAGTGGAGAATATATAGCTGTCCCTCACACCTGAAAAAGTTGCCACTGCTGGCAAAATTCACCCATGGTGTTTGCGTGACTGAAAAGGCCAATGAAAGACTCACAGTCCTGACCTCACTGTGCCCAAATGAAGACAGTTCCTCGTTACGTTGACGCGTTTGTTGTTACATGTTCAGGAATCAGTAAATCCCATTTGTGGAGTGCTTATGGTGTGCAGAACACTGGATTAAGCACTTGGAAGAGTACAGTATAACAGAGTTGGTAGGCACGTTCCCTGCCCACTACAATCTTACAGTCTAGCGCTTAGTACGGTGCTCTGCCCACAGTAAGCGCTTAATAAATATGATTGATTGATTGATATATAGATAGATAACGTGTTGGAGAGGGCCAGCTTGTGTGAAATCAGAGAACATATATACAGGAGGGTAAAGGGGGCATAGTGTTTTAAGGATGAAACGATACTTTCCAAGCACTTAGTAAGTGCTCCGCAAAAAGTAAGCGCTCAATAAAGGTGACTGAATGAATCAATGAAACGAGTCAATTTCAGATGAGAGGCAGGTGAGGGGTGAGATTAACTCTCCTATAGGCCAGAGGCTATTATATTTTGTGGATTCCTTGTAAACGAGCCTTTCCTAATTTAAAACAAAATTATCATAATTCTGACTCTGAGATTATTATCACTACACTAATATTATTGTCTTTTGATAATCACCAAGGTGGCTCAGTGGAAAGAGCACGGGCTTGGGAGTCAGAGGTCATGGGTTCAAATCCCGGCTCTGCCGCTTGTCAGCTGTGTGACTCTGGGCAAGTCACTTAACTTCTCTGTGCCTCAGTTACCTCATCTGTAAAATGGGGTTTGAGATTGTGAGTCCCACATGGGACAACCTGATCACCTTGTATCCTCCCCAGCGCTTAGAACAGTGCTTTGCACATAGTAAGCACTTAACAAATACCAAAATTATTATTATTATTATTATTATTATTATTACATATCAGTCCTGAAACAAGAAGCAGCATGTCCAAGTGGATAGAGCACGGATTTAGGAGTCAGAAGGACTTGGGTCTAAATGCCGGCTCTGCCGCTTGTCCGCTGTGTTACCTCGGGCAAGTCACTTCACTGCTCCGTGCCTCGGTTCCTCATCTGAAAAATGGGAATAAAGACTGCAAGCCCCATGGGGACAGGGATTGTGTCCATCCCGATTTGCTTGTACCAACACCAATGATTAGTATAGTGCCAGGCACATAGTAAGTGCTTAACAAATACCGCAACTATTAGATTATTGTTTTAATTGAAAATAAGCTACTTTTTACTTTAAAGCAGATGTTATACCTGTATCTATATCCTAAATTATAGATTAATTTTTTATGTATATAATAACAGACTCATTTTTGAAGGGCCTCTCCTTTAGCCCAAAGCCCTGGGTGGTATAATAATAACGGCATTCGTTAAGCGCTTACTATGTGCAAAGCCCTGTTCTACTTATTTATTCTATTTATTTATTTTACTTGTACATATCTATTCTATTTATTTTATTTTGTTAATATGTTTTGTTTTGTCGTCTGTCTCCCCCTTCTAGACTGTGAGCCTGCTGTTGGGTAGGGACCGTCTCTATATGTTACCAACTTGGACTTCCCAAGCGCTTAGTACAGTGCTGTGCACACAGTAAGCACTCGAGAAATATGATTGAATGAATGAATTAATTTATTTTACTTGTACATATTCATTCTATTTATTTTATTTTGTTAATATGTTTTGTTGTCTGTCTCCCCCTTCTAGACTGTAAGCCCGCTGTTGGGTAGGGACCATCTCTATATGTTGCCGACTTGTACTTCCCAAGTGCTTAGTACAGTGCTCTGCACAGAGTAAGCGCTCAATAAATACGATTGAATGAATGAATGAATGAATGAATGAAGCGCTGGGTGGTAGCTCTAAAGCTCTTCTGTTAATCAGGCCAGGTAGGAGGAGCTATATTGAGTCCATTAAGAAAAAATACCCTATGCTTTCAACTCTGAATTGAAGAAATACCCCATGTTCATTCTTTTCCTCTTCCTCCTCTCCAAAAGCTTTTTTCCCTCCCCCAGCTGACATCAGACTCTGAGCAATAATAATAATAATCACGATATTTGTTAAGCACTTACTTTGTGCCCGGCACTGTACTAAACGCTGCGGGGGTGTGAAGCAGCATGGTTTAGTGGAAAGAGCACAATCTTAGGAGTCAGAGGACATGGGTCCTAATAATAATCAATCAATATGATAATAATAATGGTGGTATTTGTTATGCACTTACTATGTGTCAAGCACTGTTCTAAGCACTAAGCTCTGTTCTAAGCGCTGGAGGACATGCAAGGTAATCAGGTTGTCCCACATGAGGCTCACATTTTAGTCTCATGTAAAATGTACAGCCTCATCTTACAGATGAGAGAACTGAGGCACAGAGAAGTGAAGTGACTTGCCCAAGGTCACACAGCTGACAAGTGGCAGAGCCAGGATTAGAACCCACGACCTCTGACTCCCAAGGCCGTGCTCTTTCCACTGAGCCACGATGCTTCTCTTATCCCAGCTCTGCCCCCAGTCTGCTGTGTGACCTTGGGTAAGCTACTTCTCTATGCCTCAACTACCTCATCTGTAAAATGGGGATTAAGACCGCGAGGCCTAGGTGGGACGACCTGATTACTCCGTATCAACCCCAGCGCTTAGAACAGTGCTTAGCACATAGTAAACGCTTAAGAAATACCATTATTATTATTATTGTTATTACAAGCAATGGAATGGATGCAAGCGAAACTTGTATCAAACTACTCCAGAAATAATGTTCCAAATTAAGGAGAGGGGGAAAAAGCAGTGAGGTCTAGTGGAAAGAGCACGGGCTTGGGAGTCAGAGGTTGTGGGTTCTAATCCCGGCCCCGCCACTTATCAGCTGTGTGACTTTGGGCAAGTCACTTCACTTCTCTGGACCTCTGTTACCTTATCTGTAAAATGGGGATTAAGACTGTGTGCCCCACGTGGGACAACCTGATTACCTTGTCTCTTCTCCAGTGCTTAGAACAGTGCTGGGCACATAGTAAGCGCTTAACAGATACCATTATCATCATTATTATTATTATCACACCTCCTCATGTTTGGAAATCAAGCAAAAACACCTCACTCTCGGCTTCAAGGCTGTCCATCACCTCTCCCCCTCCTACCTCACCTCCCTTCTCTCCTTCTCCAGCCCAGCCCGCACCCTCCGCTCCTCTGCCACTAATCTCCTCACCGTACCTCATTCTTGCCTGTCCCGCCATCGACCCCCGGCCCACATCCTCCCCCTGGCCCGGAATGCCCTCCCTCCCCACATCCGCCAAGCTCTCTTCCTCCCTTCAAAGCCCTACTGAGAGCTCACCTCCTCCAGGAGGCCTTCCCAGACTCAGCCCCCTTTTTCCTCTCCTCCTCCCCATCCCCCCCGCTCTACCGCCTTCCCCTCCCCACAGCCCTTGTATATATTTGTACAAATTAATTACTCTATTTTATTTGTACATATTTACTACCCTATTTTGTTAATGCTGTGCATATACCCATAATTCTATTTGTTCTGACAGTTTTGACACGTGTCTACGTGTTTTGTTTTGTTGTCTGTCTCCCCCTTCTAGACTGTGAGCCCACTGTTGGGTAGGGACCATCTCCATATGTTGCCGACTTGTAATAATAATAATAATTATAATAGCATTTATTAAGCGCTTACCATGTGCAAAGCACTTGTACTTCCCAAGTGCTTAATACAGAAGCATCGTGGCTCATTGGAAAGAGCCGGGCTTTGGAGTCAGAGGTCATGAGTTCAAATCCCGTCTCCGGCAACTGTCAGCTGTGTGACTTTGGGCAAGTCACTTAACTTCTCTGTGCCTCAGTTACCTCATCTTTAAAACGGAGACGAAGACTGTGAGCCCCCCCGTGGGACAACCTGATCACCTTGTAACCTCCCCAGCGCTTAGAACAATGCTTTGCACATAGTAAGCGCTTAATAAATGCCATCATCATTATTATTATTAGTGCTCTGCACACAAGTGCTCAATAAATATGATTGCCCTTCCTTCCCCTCCCCACAGCCCCTGTATATCTGTATATGTGTTTGTACGTATTTATTACTCTATTTATTTATTTTATTTGTACATATTTATTTATTTTATTGTGTTAATGTTTTGTTTTGTTGTCTGTCTCCCCCTTCTAGACTGTGAGCCCGCTGTTGGGTAGGGAACGTCTCTATATGTTGCCAACTTGTACTTCCCAAGCGCTTAGTACAGTGCTCTGCACACAATAAGCGCTCAATAAAAACGATTACCCTTCCCCTCCCCACAGCACCTGTATGTATGTATATATGTTTGTACGTATTTATTACTCCATCTATTTCATTTGTACGTATTTATTCTATTTGCTTCGCACATAGTAAGCGCTTAACAAATACATATATATGTATATATATATTTATTTTATTTTGTTAATATGTTCTGTTTTGTTCTCTGTCTCCCCCTTCTAGACTGTGAGCCCACTGTTGGGTAGGGACCGTCTCTAGATGTTGCCAACTTGTACCTCCCAAGCGCTTAGTCCAGTGCTCTGCACACAGTAAGCGCTCAATAAATACGATTGATTGATTGATTGATTGAGTGAATGAATGAAATCCTTTGTGTCCCCCATTAGCCGGCGTCACCCCAATTTAGACTAGGATTTTCTGGTCAATCCTAACGGCCTCCCTTTCTGGCCCTGCCCCTTCCTTCTGGCCTCTCCCACTCTCAAATGGGCAGAGGACAGAAGCAGTCATTTTGACCAGGACCGCAGGCCCGGCTCCATCGATTGACTGATTGATTGATTGATTGATTGATTGCTGCCGCCGCGCCCCTTCCCAACCTTAGCCCCGCCCCCTCTCTCGTTTCGGCCAATGAAATCAAGGCGCCTTCTCTAAGCCCCGCCCCAGAGTGCCCGCCCCTAACCTTAGCCCCGCCCCTCGCTCGCTTCGACCAATGAAATAAAGGCGCCTTTCTCTCAGCCCCGCCCCCAGAGCGCCCTCCGCGCCCCCTCCCTAACCTTAGCCACGCCCCTTATCTCGCACCAGCCAATGAAACCAAGGCGTCTTCTCTAAGCCCCGCCCCCAGAGCGTCCCTTCCTAACCGTAGCCCCGCCCCTCCTCCCGCATCAGCCAATGAAACCAGGGCGCCTTCCCTAAGCCCCGCCCCCAGATCGCCCGTCCTTACCCTAGCCCCGCTCCTTCGCTCGCTTCAGCCAATGAAAACAAGGCGCCTTCCCTAAGCCCCGCCCCCGAGCTCCCTTCCGCGCCCCTTCCTAACCTTAGCCCCGCCCATTTTGTCGCACTAGCCAATGAAACAAACGCGCCTTCCCTAAGCCCCGCCCCCGAGCGCCCTTCCGCGCCCCTTCCTAACCTTAGCCCCGCCCCTTCGTTTGCATCAGCCAATGAAACCAACTCGCCTTCCCTAAGCCCCGCCCCCGAGCCCCCCTCCGCGCCCCTCTCTAACCTTAGCCCCGCCCCTTCTCTCTCATCAGCCAATGAAACGTGGGCGCCTTCCCTAAGCCCCGCCCCCAGATCGCCCGTCCTTACCCTAGCCCCGCCCCTTCGCTCCAATGACGCCAAGGCGCCTTCCCTAAGCCCCGCCCCGGGAGCGTCCCTTCCTAACCTTAGCCCCGCCCCTTCGGTTGCGTCAGCCAATGAAACCAAGGGGCCTTCCCTAAGTCCCGCCCCCAGAGCGTCCCTTCCACGCCCCTTCCTAACCTTAGCTCCTCCCCTTCTCTCTCATCAGCCAATGAAACGAGGTCGCCTTGCCTAAGCCCCGCCTCCAGAGCGTCCTGTCCTAACCTTAGCCCCGCCCCTTCTGTTGCATCAGCCAATGAAACGTGGGCGCCTTCCCTAAGCTCCGCCCCCGAGCGCCCCTCCGCATCCCTTCCTAACCTTAGCCCCGCCCCTTCACTGTCATCAGCCAATGAAACGAGGGCGCCTTCCCTAAGCCCCACCCCCAGATCGCCCGTCCTTACCCTAGCCCCGCCCCTTCGTTCCAATGAAACCAAGGCGCCTTCCCTAAGCCCCGCCCTCAGAGCGTCCTTCCCTAAACATTAGCCCCGCCCCTTCTGTTGCATCAGCCAATGAAACCAAGGCGCCTTCCCTAAGCCCCGCCCCAGAGCAGCCCTTCCTAACCTTAGCCCCGCCCCTTCTGTTGCATCAGCCAATGAAACGAAGGCGCCTTCCCTAAGCCCCGCCCCCGAGCGCCCCTTCGCTTCCCTTCCTAACCGTAGCCCCGCCCCTTCTGTTGCATCTGCCAATGAAACGAAGGCGCCTTCCCTAAGCCCCGCCCTCAGAGCGTCCGTCCCTAAACATTAGCCCCGTCCCTTCTGTTGCATCAGCCAATGAAACGTGGGCGCCTTCCCTAAGCCCCGCCCCCGAGCGGCCCTCCGCTCCCCTTCCTAACCTTAGCCCCGCCCCTTCTGTTGCATCGGCCAATGAAACCAGGGCGCCTTCCCTAAGCCCCGCCCCCGGAGCGTCCCGTCCTAACCGTAGCCCCGCCCCTCCTGTTGCATCAGCCAATGAGACCAGGGCGTCTTCCGTAAGCCCCGCCCCGGTCGGTGTCTCCGCCTTGTCCCGGCCGGGTCTCCGCCGCCGCCGCTCCCTCGTCCGTCCATCCGTCCGTCCGTCCGTTTGTCCGTCCTTCCGTCCCCGTCCGTCCCCGCCGCGGTTGCTCACGGAGCGGGAGGCGGAGGCGGCCGCCGCTCCCGCCGCTCCAGGACCAGGACCCGGACCCGGCCCGGCCCCCTTAGCCCCTTGGCAGCCCCGGGGAGGGTCGGGGGGCAGCCTCAGCCTCAGGTAAGCGCCGCCCCCCCGGGGCCTGGAGCGGCGGGGAGCCCCCCGGGGCGGACCCCGGGGCCCCCGCCGCCCCTTTGTCTCCCGGCCCGGCCCGGAGGACGGCGAGGAGCCTGCACACTCATTCATTCATTCATTCATTCATTCATATTTATTGAGCGCTTACTGTGTGCAGCGCACTGGACTGAGCGCCTGGGAAGTCCAAGTTGGCAACATATCCATCCAGTCCTATTTATTGAGCGCTTACTGCGTGCAGAGCACTGGACTGAGCCCTTGGGAAGGACAAGTTGGCCACATAGACGGTCATTCATTCAGTCGTGTTTATTGAGCGCCTACTGGGTGCAGAACACTGGACTGGTCGCCTGGGAAGTACAAGTTGGCAACGTAGAGAGACGGTCGTTCATTCATTCAGTCGTATTTATTGAGCGCTTACTGCGTGCAGAGCACTGGACTGAGCCCTTGGGAAGGACAAGTTGGCCACATAGACGGTCATTCATTCAGTCGTGTTTATTGAGCGCCTACTGGGTGCAGAACGCTGTACTGGTCGCCTGGGAAGTACAAGTTGGCAACGTAGAGAGACGGTCATTCATTCATTCAGTCGTATTTATTGAGCGCTTACAGTGTGCAGAGCAGTGGAGTGAGCGCTTGGGAAGTACAAGTTGGCAACATAGAGAGACGGTCATTCATTCATTCAGTCGTATTTATTGAGCGCTTACTGGGTGCAGAGCACTGGACTGAGCCCCTGGGAATACAAGTTGGCAACATAGAGAGACGGTCATTCATTCATTCAGTCGTATATATTGAGCGCTTACTGTGTGCAGAGCACTGGACTAAGCTCTTGGGAAGGACAAGTTGGCCACATAGACGGTCATTCATTCAGTCGTGTTTATTGAGCGCCTACTGGGTGCAGAACACTGTACTGGTCGCCTGGGAAGTACAAGTTGGCAACATAGAGAGACGGTCATTCATTCATTCAGTCGTATTTATTGAGCGCTTACTGGGTGCAGAGCACTGGACTGAGCACTTGGGAAGGACAAGTTGGCAACATAGAGAGACGGTCATTCATTCATTCATTCAGTCGTATTGATTGAGCGCTTACTGTGTGCAGAGCGCTGGACTGAGCACTTGGGAAGTACAAGTTGGCAGTATAGAGAGACGGTCATTCATTCATTCAGTCGTATTTATTGAGCGATTACTGGGTGCAGAGCACTGGACTAATCGCCTGGGAAGTACAAGTTGGCAACATAGAGAGACGGTCATTCATTCAATCGTATTTATTGAGCACCTACTGGGTGCAGAGCGCTGGACCAAGCGCTTGGGAAGTACAAGTTGGCAACATAGAGAGACGGTCATTCATTCATTCAGTCGTATTTATTGAGCGCTTACTGGGTGCAGAGCACTGGACTGAGCACTTGGGAAGTACAAGTTGGCGGTATAGAGAGACGGCCATTCATTCATTCAGTGTATTTATTGAGCGCTTCCTGGGTACAGAGCACTATACTAATCGCTTGGGAAGTACAAGTTGGCAACATAGAGAGACGGTCATTCATTCAATCGTATTTATTGAGCACCTACTGGGTGCAGAGCGCTGGACCAAGCGCTTGGGAAGTACAAGTTGGCAACATACAGAGACGGTCATTCATTCATTCAGTCGTATTTATTGAGCGCTTACTGTGTGCAGAGCACTGGACTGAGCCCTTGGGAAGTACAAGTTGGCACCATAGACGGTCATTCAGTCAATCGTATTTATTGAGCGCTTACTGTGTGCAGAGCACTGGAGTGAGCACTTGGGAAGTACAAGTTGGCACCATAGACGGTCATTCAATCAATCGTATTTATTGAGCGCCTACTGGGTGCAGAGCGCTGGACCAAGCGCTTGGGAAGTACAAGTTGGCAACATAGAGAGACGGTCATTCATTCATTCAATCGTATTTATTGAACGCTTACTGTGTGCAGAGCACTGGAGTGAGCACTTGGGAAGTACAAGTTGGCAACATAGAGAGACGGTCATTCATTCATTCAGTCGTATTTATTGAGCGCTTACTGGGTGCAGAGCACTGGACTGAGCCCCTGGGAATACAAGTTGGCAACATAGAGAGACGGTCATTCATTCATTCAGTGTATTTATTGAGCGCTTCCTGGGTGCAGAGCACTGTACTAATCGCCTGGGAAGTACAAGTTGGCAACATAGAGAGATGGTCATTCATTCAATCGTATTGATTGAGCACTTACTGTGTGCAGAGCATTGGACCAAGCACTTGGGAAGTGCAAGTTGGCAACATAGAGAGACAGTCATTCATTCAATCGTATTTATTGAGTGCTTATTGGGTGCAGAGCACTGGACTGAGCGCTTGGGAAGTACAAGTTGGCAACATAGAGAGACGGTCATTCATTCATTCAGTCGTACTTATTGAGCGCCTGCTGGGTCCAGAGCACTGGACCAAGTGCTTGGGAAGTACAAGGTGGCAACATAGAGACGGTCATTCATTCAGTCATATTTATTGAGCACTTACTGGGTCTAGACTTGTACATCCCAAGTGCTTAGTCCAGTGCTCTGCACACAGTAAGCACTCAATAAATACGATTGAATGAATGAATGAATGCAGAGCACTGGACTGAGCGCTTGGGAAGTACAAGTTGGCAACATGGAGAGACGGTCATTCATTCATTCAGTCGTATTTATTGAGCACCTACTGGGTGCAGAGCACTGGACCAAGCACTTGGGAAGTACAAGTTGGCAACATAGAGAGACAATCATTCATTCATTCATTCAATCAATCGTATTTATTGAGTGCTTACTGGGTGCAGAGCACTGGACTGAGTGCTTGGGAAGTACAAGTTGGCAACATATAGAGATGGACCCTACCCAGCAGTGGGCTCACAGTCTAGAAGGGGGAGATAGATAACGAAACAAAACATATTAACAAACTAAATAGAATAAATATGTACAAGTAAAATAAATAAAGTAATAAATATATACAAACATATATACATATATACAGGTGCGGTGGGGAGGGGAAGGAGGTAAGGCGGGGGGAGGATGGATTCATTCATTCAATCGTATTTATTGAGCACTTACTGTGTGCAGAGCACCGCACCAAGCGCTTGGGAAGTACAGGTTGGCAACAGCAGGCTCATAGTCTAGAAGGGGGAGACAGGCAACAAAACAAAACATATTAATAAAATAAATAGAATAAATCTGTACAAGTAAAATAGAGTAATAAATCCGTACAAACATATATACATATATACAGGTGCTGTGGGGAGGGGAAGGAGGTAAGGCTGGGGGGTGGGGGGGGCTGCACATGCAAGCCCCCGCGGCCCTGCATTCAGCCCTCGAGCCCCCTGCTCCCCCCCATTCACTCATTCAATCGTATTGATGGAGCGCTTACTGTGTGCAGAGCACTGGACTAAGCGCTTGGGAAGTAATAATAATAATAATGATGGCATTTCATTCATTCATTCTTTCAATCGTATTTATTGAGCGCTTACTGTGTGCAGAGCGCTGGACTAAGCGCTTGGGAGGTACAAGTTGGCATTTGTTTAGCGCTTACTGGAGAAGCAGCGTGGCTCAGTGGAAAGAGCCCGGGCTTGGGAGTCAGAAGTCATGGGTTCTGATCTCGGCTCCAGCACTTGTCAGCTGTGTGACTTTGGGCAAGTCACTTAACTTCTCTGGGCCTCAGTTACCTCATCTGTAAAATGGGAATTAAGAATGTGAGCTCCATGTGGGACAACCTGATTACCTTGTATCTCCCCCAGTGCTTAGAACAGTGCTTGGCACATAGTAAGCGCTTAACAAATGCCATTATTATTATTGTTATTATTATTATGTGCAAAGCACTGTTTTAAGCACCGGGAAGGTTATAAGGTGATCAGGTTGTCCCACGGGGGGCTCACAGTCTTCATCCCCATTTTACAGACAAGGAAACTAAGGCACAGAGCAGTGAAATGACTTGCCCAAAGTCACCCAGCTGACAAGTGGCGGAGTTGGGATTTGAACCCATGACCTCTGACTCCAAAGCCCGGGCTCTTTCCACTGAGCCACGCTGCTTCTCCCAAGTACAAGTCGGCAACATATAGAGACAGTTCCTACCCAACAACGGGCTCACAGTCTAGAAGGGGGAGACAGACAACAAAACAAAACAGGTAGTCAGGCGTCAATATCATCAAAGTAAATAATAGAATTATAGATTCATTCAGTTGTATTTATTGAGCGCTTACTGTGTGCAGAGCACTGGACTGAGCGCTTGGGAAGTACAAGTCGGCAACCTAGAGAGACAGTCCCTACCCAACAATGGGCTCACAGTCTAGAAGGGGGAGACAGACAACAAAACATGTAGGCAGGCGCCAATACCATCAATATAAATAATAAAATTATACGTTCATTCAGTCGTATTTATTGAGCGCTTACTGTGTGCAGTGCACTGGACCAAGCGCTTGGGAAGTACAAGTCGGCAACAGATAGAGACGGTCCCTACCCAACATTTCTTCCCCATCTGCTCCAGCCTCCCCATCCAGACCCCCCGGAGGCGTCGCTCTCAGTGTGGGAAACCTCTCCCCGCCGCAGACCCAATCCCTGTCACTTCTGATTCCTTCATTTGTGTTTATTTACTGTGTGCAGAGCACTGGACTAAGCGCTTGGCAAAGTATAGTAATAATAATAGTAATAATGGCATTTTTTAAGCACTTACTAGGTGCAAAGCACTGTTCCAAGCGCTGGGGAGGATACAGGATGATCAGGTTGTCCGACGTGGGGCTCACAGTCTTCATCCCCATTTTCCAGATGAGGGAACTGAGGCACAGAGAAGTGAAATGCCCACTGTTGGGTAGGGACTGTCTCTCTATGTTGCCAACTTGTACTTCCCAAGCGCTTAGTACAGTGCTCTGCACACAGTAAGCGCTCAATAAATACGATTGTTTGATTGAAATGACTTGCCCAAAGTCACACAGCTGACAATGGGTGACGCTGGGATTTGAACCCATGACCTCTGACTCCCAAGTCCGGGCTCTTTCCATTGAGCCACGCTGCTTCTCTGCAATAAAGCGAGCCAATCCCTGCCCAACAGCGGGCACTCAGTCTAGAATAATAATGATGGTATTTGTTAAGTGCTTACTATGCGCAAAGCACTGTTGTAAGCGCTGAGCACTGTTCTCTCCACGCTCTTACACGCGTCATTCGTTCCGTTGTCTTTATCGAGCGCTTACTGTGTGCACAGCACTAGGCTAAATGCTTGGGAAGTAATAATAATAAGGATAATAATAATAATAATGGCATTTATTAAGTGCTTACTATGTGCAAAGCACTGTTCTAAGCGCTGGGGAGGTTACAAGGTGATCAGGTTGTCCCATGGGGGGCTCACAGTCTTAATCCCCACTTAACAGATGAGGGAACTGAGGCCCAGAGAAGTGAAGTGACTTGCCCATGGTCACACAGCTGACAATTGGTGGAGCTGGGATTCGAACCCATGACCTCTGACTCCAAAGCCCGGGCTCTTTCCACTGAGCCATGCCGCTTCTCTGACAAAGGTAATCAGGTTGTCCCACATGGGGCTCACAGTTTTAATGCCTATTTTGCAGATGAGGTAACTGAGGCACAGAGAAGTTAAGTGACTTTGCCCAAAGTCGCACAGCTGACAAGTGGCGGAACCGGGATTAGAACCCATGACCTCTGGCTCCCAAGCCTGTGCTCTTTCCACTGAGCCGATATTTGTTAAGCACTTACTATGTACCAAGCACTGTTCTAAGTGCTGGGGTAGATACAGGGTCATCAGGTTGTCCCTCATGGGGCTCATAGTCTTAATCCCCATTTTACAGATGAGGGAAATGAGACATAGAGAAGTGAAGTGACTTGCCCAGAGTCACACAGCTGACAAGAGGCGGAGCCAGGATTAGAACCCACAACCTCTGACTCCCAAGCCTGTGTTCTTTCCACTGAGCCACACTGCTCCATTAAGCGCTCTACTAAGTGTAAACCACATCCCATTTTGCAGATGAGGGAACTGAGGCACCGGGAGGTTAGGTGACTTGCCCAGGGTCACACAGCTGACAGTTGGCGGGGCCAGGATTTGAACCCATGACCTATGACTCCAAAGCCCGGGCCCTTTCCACTGAGCCACGCTGCTTCTCCTTACGTCGACTCCAGCGCTTGGAACAGTGCTTGGCACATAGTAGGCGCTGAACAAATACCATTATTTAGTTTATTTGTACATATTTATTCTGTTTATTTTATTTTGTTAATCTGTTTTGTTGTCTGTCTCCCCTTTCTAGACTGTGAGCCCGCTTTTGGGTAGGGACCGTCTCTGTATGTTGTCAACTTGTACTTCCCAAGCGCTTTGTACAGTGCTCTGCACACCGTAAGCGCTCAATAAATACGATTGAATGAATGAATGAGTACCTCCTTCCCTTTTTCCTTTCCTCCCTCCTTTATTTTTATCCCAGTTTCTCTCTCCTGTTGATGGCCAAGCACCTTCTACATCTCTTTTCTCTAGAGATACCGTAGGTCTTCCTTGTAAAATCATAGGGAACTTGTCATTCGGCTTTGGATTTTGCCTCAGAAAAATCCATTGTCCAAGCATTAACATTTTCCTTCGTATGAGAAGCAGCAGGGCAGAGTGGACAGTGCACTGGTGTGGGAGTGGGAAAGACATGGGTTCTGATCCCAGCTCCGACGTCTACCTGCTGTGTGACCCCGGGCAAGTCACTTGACTACTCTGTGCCTCCATTACCTCATCTGTAAAATGAGGATTGAGAATGTGAGCCCTATGTGGGACAGGGACTGTGTCTAACCCGATTTGCTTGTATCGACCCCAGCGCTTCGTATGGTTCCTGACACTTAGGATGCAATTAATAAATGATGATGATATGTATATATATATATCTTATATATATATATATATATATATAAACGTGTGTGTGTGTGTGTGTGTGTATTATGCTGGACCTTTCACTAGGCCTGACATTAATACTTCAGGCTTCCAAAGCTGTACATCCTTAAGCACCAAATAAAGATATCTGTTTGTACTTCCCAAGCGCTTAGTACAGTGCTCTGCACATAGTAAGCGCTCAATAAATACGATTGATGATGATGATTGATATTATTTGAAGCTGAAGGTGTTTAAAATGGGAGGCTTGAGCTCTGTTGGTCCCCGCAACCCTCTTCTCACCCTTTTTCGGCCTAAATTTGCCCGAGCAGTTTCGAGTGTGGTGTTGGAAGGTCAGCTTGCGGGGGATTTGAGGATACGGGGCCAGGATGCCAAATAACCGTTGATTTCAGGATGTAGAGAAATGTGCCCATTTTTCAGCCGGATCAATTAAGATACAAAATGTTAAGGGATCTGTTTGAGGCCTTTGGAGGACGTCAGAAACAAGACCAGGATTACACCTCAGAAGCCCTCATGCCCTGCTCTAGGGCAGAGAGAGCCATTAACCTTGCTTGCAGTGCAAGACCTTCTGAAGCTGCTGAGCCATTTTAACGCAAGTGTTTCTATCCTCTTTAACACTGATTGCTGTTTGTGTATCCGTGATGCAGTGTTGTCACCAACAATTCAGGCCAGATTAAGTTGTACAGGTGAACAGAATTTGTTGGTGCTTTGATTCACTGGGCAAACTGAAAGCTCAAAAGCCAAGCTTTTGAGAAACTCGTCAACCTGGCTAAACTTGGAAGCTCCGGGGCGTGTGTAGCGTGAGGCAGAGAAATGGATTTAGGTGAATTTATAAATCAATCAATCGTATTTATTGAGCACTTACTGTGTGTAGAGCACTGTACTAAGCGCTTGGGAAGTACAAGTTGGCAACATATAAAGTGCCTACTGGATGCAGAACACCGAACTGAGTGCTTTGAAGAGGGCAACAGAGGTAGAAGACACACTCCTTGCCCTCAAGTTTCTTAGAGTATTTTCTCTGTGCCATTAGAATGTTAACAGGTCGGAGAAAGTGCTTAAGTAAAAGAGCATCTAAATCGATATGTACGAAAGCATCCCACGGTACGGTAAGTGGTGCAAAAGTGTTGAAATGATGATTAGGAGGACGTGATCTAGGGAGAAGAAAAATTAATCTGGGAAAGCTTGGGGGAGGAGGGGTTTTTGAAGGGCTTTGAAGGTAGGGAAAGGTGAAGTCTGGAGAACTTTCATTCATTCAGTCATATTTGAAGATGGGGAGAGCTGAAGTCTGATGGATATGAAGTGGGAAGGAATTCAGGGAAAGAGGTAGGATGTGAGCCAGGGGAAAGATCCTGGAGAGCTGAGAATGATGCACAGTGATAAGGTGAATTTGGGAGAAGCAGAGAGTGCAAGTGAGGGTGTAGTTGGGGAAGAGATTGAATACTGCTAGGAGGGGGAGAGCTAATGGAGTGCCTTAAAGCTAACGATCAGCAGTTTCTGTTTGATGTGGAGAGGAATCAGTAACCATTAAAAGTGTTGGAGCTGTGGAGAGATGTGTGTAGAGTAAGGTTTTAAAAAGATGATCTGGGCAGCGGAGTGAAGTACAGATGAGTGGGGAGAGGCTGGAGGCAGAAGGCCAGTGAAGAGGCTGATACAGTTAGTCTACCCAGAGTATGATGAACTCTTGGGAGAGGGTGGTGGCCGTTTGGATGGAGAGGAAAGGGTGGATCCGGGAAATATTGTCGAGGGAAAAAAATCATAGGATTCAGCAACTGACCGAATGCAAGAATTGAAGGAGAGCCAGGAGTCAAGCTTAGCCCCAAGGTTGTGGACTCTGGAATCAGGTGGGTTGGTGGTATAGCCAGATTGTTTTGGGGAGAGTTAGGTGGAGAGGTAGATTTGGGAGACAAGAGAAGTTCAATTTTAGACATATTGAATTTGGGGAGGATATCTCCATGGAGATGTCCCGGAAGCTAGAGAAACTGGGGGATTGCAGAGGAGGAGAGAGATCCGAACTAGCGAGATAAATTTGGGAGTCATCTGTGTGGGGGTGGTAGTAGATGGACTCCTTGAGGGAGTAAAAATAAAGCTAGAAGAGTAGGAGACCCAGAACCGACCCTTGAAGTTCATCCACGGTTAAGGGGTGAGAGGCAGAAGAGGAGTCAGTGAATAGGTGGAAGAATGAGGAGGAAAACCAGGAGTGTCATGAAAGCTCAGTAACCTCATCTGGAAAATAGGAAAGACGACTGTGAGCCCCCGTGGGACAACCCCATCACCTTGTAACCTCCCCGGCGCTTAGAACAGTGCTTTGCACATAGTAAGTGCTTAATAAATGCCATTATTATTATTATTATTATTATTATTATTACTAATACCCACACTGCCATACGTTTGCTTTGTGACCTTGGGCAAGAGACTTCACTTTTCTGTGCCTCAGTTACCTCATGTAAATTGGGGATTAAGACGGAGCCCCATGTGGGACAGGGACTGTGCACAACCCGATTACCTTGTACCTGTATATATGTAACCATGTAATAGTGTATATGTATATATGTTTGTACATATTACTCTATTTTACTTGTACGTATTTATTCTATTTATTTTATTTTGTTAATATGTTTTGTTTTGTTGTCTGTCTCCCCCTTCTAGACTGTGAGCCCGCTGTTGGGTAGGGACCATCTGTATATGTTGCCAATTTGTACTTCCTAAGTGCTTAGTATGGTGCTCTGCACACAGTAAGCGCTCAATAAATACGATTGAATGAATGAATGAATGAAAGCAAGAGAAGGGGAGTTCTGACTGAATTTGGTAGCTCTGGAAAGGGCTCTAATGGGTGACTCCAGCCCATTTTCAGATGGGTCAGCAAAGAGGAAAAACATGTCCCTCAGCCAATTCAGTGCTCCATCGAAACTCCAGAGTTGAGTTAGAATGGGAGAAAGGGCCTGGGATTTACCTAGGTTGGAGAACAGCCAGTGGTGGGTAAATTGCCGTCCACAAGGCCAAAGAAACTGTGTGTGTATTTTGGCTGAAGAGGGTGAAGGACATGACATAGCTTCTCTGAGAAGGCTGGGAAAGAGTCTCTGGGCTAGGCCATGGAATGGTAAGAAGCTCCCCCGGATGGAAATGAACATTTTTACCTTTAACAGAAGCGTGGCGGGGAGCAATCAGACTAGGCGACTATAAGGCGACTCCAGGCTAGCAGGTCATTCGGGGTTCTCCCACTGCTTACCCTGTGAGGGAATCAATCAATCAATCAATCAATTGTATTTATTGAGTGCTTACTGGTGCAGAGCACTGTACTAAGCGCTTGGGAAGTACCAGTTGACAACATATAGAGACAGTCCCTACCCAACAGTGGGCTTACAGTCTAAAAGGGGGAGGCAGAGAACAAAACCGAACATACTAACAAAATAAATAGAATAGATATGTACAAGTAAAATAAATAAATAAATAGAGTAATAAATGTGTACAAACATATATACATATATACAGGTGCTGTGGGGAAGGGAATGAGGGAAATCCATTCAGACCAGGGTAGGGACACCTGAGCAGTGTGGCTGGGCTTGGCCCCTTCTGCCGTGGCCCAGTTTGCCCCCCGGCTTTATCTGAGGAGAGAACGATTCATCTTCCCCCACGATGCTTTTTCTTTTTTAAGTGGTATTTGTTAAGCACTTACTCTGCGCCAGGCCCCATACTAAGCACTAGGGTAGATGGATGATAATCAGGTTGGACACAGTCCACGTCCCACATGGGGCTCACAGCCTTAATCCCCATTTTATAGATGAGGGGGAACTGAGGCACAGAGACGTGAAGTGACTTGTCCAAAGTCAGACAGCAGATAAGTGGCAGAGCTGGGGTTAGAACTCAGATCCTTCTGACTCGCAGGACTGTGCTGTATCCACTAGACCGTGCTGCTTCTCTTCTTCGCTTTTTGTCTTAGATCCTGAGTTTATTGACTCTGTTGGTCTCCCAGCCTTTGACTTGTGTTTTAAAGGGAGTTTTTTTTGTGTGTGTGTGTGTGTGTGCCTGGCACTCCTCACTCTCAACTTCAAGGCTCTCTATCCCCTCGCCCCCTCCTACCTCACCTCCCTTCTCTCCTTCTCCAGCCCAGCCCACACCCTCCGCTCCTCTGCCGCTAACCTCCTCACTGGGCCTTGGTCTCACCTGTCCCACCATTGACCCCCGGCCCATGTCCTTCCCCTGGCCTGGAATGCCCTCCCTCCACACATCCGCCAAACTAGCTCTCTTACTCCCTTCAAGGCCCTAATGAGAGTTCACCTCCTCCAGGAGGCCTTCCCAGACTGAGCCCCCTTTTTTCTCTCCTCCTCCCTTCCCCATCACCACCCCCCGCCCTGCCTCCTTCCCCTCCCCACAGTACTTGTGTATATTTGTACATATTTATTACTCTATGTATTTTGCTTGTGCCTATTTACTACTCTATTTTATTAATGATGTGCATATAGCTATAATTCTATTTATTCTGCTGCTTTTGATGCCTGTCTACATGTTTTGTTGTCTGTTTCCCCCTTCTAGACTGTGAGCCTGTTGTTGGGTAGGGACCGTCTCTATCTGTTGCCAACTTGTACTTCCCAAGTGCTTAGTACAGTGCTCTGCACTCAATAAGCTCTCAGTAAATACGATTGAATGGCAGTGGAGAGGGTGGGGGCTGGGGACAGGACAAAGGACACTCTTGTGCTCCATCTGCCCAGTGTCGTGTGATTAATAGAGGGTGATGCTGGGCAGAGGTATATGGGCGATTTGGTGCTTTGATGTTGATCAAGGTGACTGGAAAACTCTTCCTCTTCCCTGAAGAGTGAGTGAGGCTTACTGGACTCCAGGAAGTTTTCAAAAGGTGCCGTGTCAAGCACAGAGGTTTCCCAGAGAGAGGCCTGCATGGAAACTAGCCTGGGGAAGGTGACCTCGGGTCAGTCAAAAATGTCGTGGTCCAGAGATGATGAGGTTTAGGCTTTTCCAGGATAATGAAAGAGACTTCTAACTCAGGTGTCATCCATGCGTGTGTAAAACCAATATGGTCACTAGGCTAGCTGGATATTGCAGGCAGAAGGGAAATGTGGATTTTCTGATTAAATATGCTAAGGACAGGCCCAACTTGGTACAAGCCATTTCACCTCCCTGTATCCCTTTCTTCCTCTCTACCTGGGGATAATAACACTTTTCACCCTCCTCCTACTTCCCAGGGGCACTGGGAAGCCTGAACTCACCTTACTAAAATGCTTTTGAACTCATCAGATGAAAGGTGAGCTTATGAAGTGCTATTACACATTATTATTAATGACTTATTGTACAGCAGAAGTGCAGTCAGCACTCTAAAAGGAAGAAAAAATTACAGCAACTAAAAAGAGAATTTTGCCCCAGTGGGTTTAGTCTGAGGAAGAGCCACTGAACAGCTGACATTGATTTTTCACCTTTGTGGCTACTCTTTCTCCTTTTTCACGTTTCCACCATTTGATGTTTTTGCCTGAGGACTGTCACCGAGAGGGTATTAGGATGTTTGTCAGCACAAAGCAGTGTGGTCTACTGGCTAGAATTCCATCTTGGAGGTCAAGGATAATCTGGATTCTAGCCCTGGCTGCATCACTGACCATCTCAGTGCCATTCTTTATAATAATAATAATAATAATAATAATAATGGCATTTATTAAGCGCTTACTATGTGCAAAGCACTGTTCTAAGCATTGGGGAGGTTACAGGTGATCAGGTTGTCCCACGTAGGGCTGACACTCTTAATCCCCATTTTACAGATGAGGTGGGCTCAGAGAAGTGAAGTGACTTACCCAAAGTCACACAGCTGACAAGTGGCGGGGTCGGGATTTGAACCCATAACCTCTGACTCCAAAGCCCGTGCTCTTTCCCCTGAGCCACGCTGCTTCTCTTTATCTTCTGTTTATCCAACAGTGAACTGGGATGATAATACCTACCTCCAGTGACTTCATGAAGATGTGGAGCAATGGACATGGCCTCTTTCTAGGAAAGGAGCCGTCAGTGAATTAGTGGTATTTGAGCGCTTACTGTGTGCAGGGCACTATACTAAACTTTGGGAGAGTACAGTAGGACAGAGTTGGTAGGCATGTTGCCAGCCCACAGCGAGAAATCAACAGTAAATCCAAAATAATGAAATTGTCTGAATACCGGTGGGGGGGCAGGAGGGAGGTGGAGAGGTGGTGAAATTGACAAATTGTCCAGAATGATTTAGTTAGTGTTTACCCTTTGGAGGCGGGAAACCTCTCCTGTCACCTCTCAGGTCAGCAAATATACCCATCTTGTCATTGAAATCATCATCAATCGTATTTATTGAGCGCTTACTATGTGCAGAGCACTGTACTAAGCGCTTGGGAAGTACAAATTGGCAACATATAGAGACAGTCCCTACCCAAAAGTGGGCTCACAGTCTAAAAGACCTGTCAAAATCAGCCCAACGTCAGTTTGGCTAGGAAGAGGTGTGGCGATAGACAGGCCAGGGTCGGGGGGCTCTAGGGTGGTCCACGGCCTCCCTGTAGAAGCCACAAGATTCCCGTGGGGTCAGTCTGGCCTAGCATGTTATTGGATGCGTGAGTTGCCGATTCATTCTGCACACAGTAAGCGCTCAATAAATACGATTGAATGAATTCACTCATTCAGTCGTATGAGAGTGTGTATTGTGTGCAGAGCACTGTACTAAGTGCTTGGGAAAGTAGGATACAACAATAAACAGTGACATTCTTTTCCCACAATGAGCTTAAGGTCTAGAGAGGGGGATAGGGGTAGAGCCAGTCAGCGAGTGATTTTTTTAATCGCATCGGGGGCCTCTTTTTAAAAAAAATAATTAGGATGCATAAGTCGTGTTCTTTTCTGAGCCAGGGTAAAGAAGCCAGGCAACCGAGCACAAGGCACATGGTGTTCTTCCTTCGGACGGTGTCCCGTCTGCCCGAGGCTGAGCAAGTGTGAGAGACTCCACCCATGTTCCGGTTAGAGGAACAGACCCGGCCTGGTAGGGATGGTCTCTGGGCTGCGTGTCTTCCCCCTGCAACGACTCACCTTGGGTGGCACCGCGTGTGCCCTTCTACCCGTCTCCCCCCGGCTTCCAGCAATCTGGGCAGCATTTCTGAGGCTTAACGAGGCTTGGCAGAATGGGAGAAGTGGCTCATTACGGAGCGGGGTCGATCCCTTAAACAATGCAGCTGCTTAGTCTGAGAGGCAGGAACTTCAGCTTCTGCTCTGAAAGCCTGGGACAGGAGGCTTTCAAAGGTTTTGTTTTTTTCTCCCCAATTGCCGCTGTGATGCATTTCCCACTGTTCGAACTGCTCGGTTTATGTCCCTGAGCCGCATAGCGTTCCAAGTTCCGTAGCAGCCGGGTCATCTCCCGGCACCCCCGGACTTCTTTTAGACTGTAAGCCCACTGTTGGGTAGGGACTGTCTCTATATGTTGCCAACTTGTATTTCCCAAGCCCTTAGTACAGTGCTCTGCACACAGTAAGCGCTCAATAAATGCGATTGATTGATTGACGCTTTCGGCTGATATCTGGCCGTCCCCTGTGCTGGCGTGCGGCAAGAGTGAACCCAGCCCCTTCTCATCGTTCTGCTAAACCCACCAGGCCAATTGTGGACTAATATTATTATTACTAGTAGTAATAATTATAATAGTAATAATTGTAGTATTTGTTAAGCGCTCAGTATGTGCCAGGCACTGTTCTAAGCGCTGGGGTAGATACAAGCTAATTGGGTTGGACACAGTCCTTATAATAATAATAACGATGGCATTTGTTAAGCGCTTACTATGTGCAAAGCACAGTACTAAGCGCTGGGGGGGGGATACAAGGTGATCAGGTTTTCCCACTTGGGGCTCAGTCTTAATCCCCATTTTACAGATGAGGTAACTGAGGCTCAGAGAAGTGAAGTGACTTGCCCAAGGTCGCACAGCAGATAGGGCTGAAAGTCTTAATCCTATTTTACAGTTGAGGGAACTGAATCACAGAGAAGTGAAGTGACTTGCGCAGGGTGACACAGCAGACAAGTGGCTGAGTCAGGATTAGAACCCAGGTCCTTCTGACTACTAGGCCACCTTTCTGAGGACCCACCTCTCTTAGCAGGTAATGCTTTAAGCTCTTCCTGTCCTGGCATTCAGCCCCATTGCCCACTTAGGTGCTTCTCCCCTTGGATCCTCCCTTGTTCACAAAGGAGAAATTATAGCCGCTTTCTGGAGACTTTGCATTCTGCCTGGCAGGGCCCCTGCCAGAGGGAAAAGGAGAACATTTTCCTGCTCTCTTCAGGGTGTCTTTTTTCCTCTCCCTTCCTCGCTGCTGCTGCACTGAAGAAGAAAAAAAACTTTTCCTTTTTAATTGCATGTTTGGAGTGGCAGTTTTGACGCATACTTGGGAAGCACAGTCAGGATCATCTCATACCGTCGAGGCTATAAGTCAGAGTTATCTAAGCACGGGGTAAACCACATTTTTTATTACCAGGGAACTGATCAGGAGGAAGGGAAGCAGGGAAAGGGAGATCGCCAGCCCCCCAGTGACTGCCAGAAGGGCACCTCGCAGGCTGAGTGGTGAGCCTCCCGGTCCTGGCACGCTGGACCAGTGCCCGCTGCCTGCCCAGGGTCGGTGGAGGACAGCTGGATATGTGCCTCTCGTGGGATCCGTCAAAATGAAGAGATATTCCCAGGGAACCTCCTTAACCACCCTCTTGTTTCGGGCACACCCTCTGCCTGGAGAACCTGCAGTCACAACAGCCGAAGGCACCTTACTTGGTTGGGGGAAGCTCACCGAGACCTCGTCCTTCCGAGCCAGCGGGGCAGGCGGTTGATTGGATTTGCTCCTTTCCGGGGCAGACAGAGTGGCCCGGGGTGAAGAGGCCGAACCTTTGCTCCGCATCGGGCTCTACACTGGGCCCGCCGAGGGCAAGTCAGAGCCAGGAGGGAGAGAGCGTAGAATTCAAGGTTCTCCTCCGTTGATCTGAGTTTAGATGACGTGGGTTCTAATCCTGGCCCCGCCACTTGTCTGCTGTGTGACCTTGGGCAAGTCACTTATCTGTGCCTCAGTTACCTTACCTGTAAAATAGGGATTAAGACTGAGCCCCACGTGGGACAACCTGATTACCGTCTGTCTACCCCAGCACTTAGAACAGTGCTTGTCTCGTAATAAGCACTTAACAAATACCGTTATTATTGTCAGAAGGAGGTCGACACATTTCCCGAGGCTCTTCTGTCTTTTTTTTATGGTGTTTGTTATGCGCTTATTAAGTGCCAGGCTCTGTACTAAACGCTGGGACAGATTCAGTCTAGTTGGGGTGGACACAGTCCACATCCCACATGGAGCTCACCGTTTTGCAGAGGAGGCAACTGAGGCACAGAGAAGTGAAGCGTCTAGAGAAGCAGCGTGGCTCAGTGGAAAGAGCACGGGCTTTGGAGTCAGGGGTCACGCGTTCAAATCCCAGCTCTGCCAATTGCCAGCAGTGCGACTTTGGACAAGTCACTAACTTCTCCGTGCCTCAGTTACCTCATCTGTAAAATGTGATTGACTGTGAGCCCCCCGTGGGACAACCTGATCACCTTGTAACCTCCCCAGCGCTTAGAACAGTTCTTTGCACATAGTAAGCGCTTAATAAATGCCATTATTAAAAAAATAAGTGTCTTACCAGTGGCCACACAGTAGACAAGTGGCAGAGCCAGGAGTAGAATCCAGGTCCTCTGCATCCCAGACCTGTGGTCTTTCTGTTAGGCCACACTGCTTCTGTTTCCAAGTGTTGAAGTTGGCTTGGTTGTGTCCTTAACGGGTAAGTAGCCTGAAAAGGGTCTGAGGGGATAGAATCTGTCCAGTTAGCCAGAATGGGAGGAGGAAGCCAGGTATCTGTCCTCTTTGACCTGTCATCCCCAGTTGAGCCCTTTGGCTTTGCTCTGATTTGCCCGGTGACTTTGCCTGGCTCCTGGGGCAGCCTGTCCTCTTTTGCAAACTGTTTTGCCCATCTGCAAGTTCAGGCATTCTTGGCAGGTATTGCTAATAGCTTCCTCTCGGACTCGGGGTCCTTCCCAGAGTCCTCACCTCCTGTCAAAAAGCAAAGCTGCTGGAAGTCTGAGGGTTTGGACGTCGGAGGGCTTTCCTGGCAGCTCCGGGCAGGGAGTGATGCTGCCAGCTGCCACCATTGAGATGAAGGTGGTGGAGAGTATGGGACTAATACCAGTTGGAACTGTTTGCTGGCTGGCAACTTGTACTTCCCAAGCGCTTAGTACAGTGCTCTGCACACAGTAAGCGCTCAATAAATACGATTGATTGATTGATTGGCTTCTGGGCAAAAGTTTTTTGTAAGCTTCTTACCTGAAGCATTGTGGGTTCCAGACAAAATAAAATTCCTTTAGGGAAGCAGCCTGGCCCAGTGAAAAGAGCACAATTTAGGAGTCAAGGGATCTAGATTCTAATCCTGGCTGTGCCGCTTGTCTGTTGTGTGACCTTGGCCAAACTCCTCTCTGCCTCAGTTGCCTCATCTGGGAACCAGAGGTACTTGTTCTCTCCACCGCCTTGGACCGTGAGCCCCATGGGGAACAGGGACGCTACCCAAACTATCCCAAGATGCAGTACAGTGCTTGGCACATAGCACTAAACAAATGCCACGGTTATCATCCGTGGCAGGTGATTTTTTTTTTTTTGAAACCCTCCAATGTGGATAACAGCAGACCAACTCCTCTCATGTCAACTGCATTCTCCTTTCTGACTTGGAAATTCATGCCCAACGATGGACTGCATGTGGGTGCTGTTCGGTTCGGGCTTGTAAAAAGCCTCTGGTTTGTATCGCGGGGCTGAGACTAGGTCTTTGGGCAACCGTTGGCTAGTTAGCACCTGGCAGACGTTTGACTTGGTGTGCCTAGGGCTTCAACTTCCCTTTGAATTTGGTGACTAATGGTCTTGTGGCTTTGGGAACAGGTATGGTAATTACTGGGGGCTAATGGGAGTTTGGCTTGTTTACCGTGGGGTGGGTCCGCTGAGGTCTAAGTGTTTGCTCCTGCCCCTTTGCGAAGAAGTGAGGCAACCGGTGACTTCCCGGCTTTCCATCAGGTTCCTGCTGCCTGGTCCGGCTACTGGACCCAGAGACTCTGGGTGGATGGTTGCCCTCATCTTTTCTGGCGCTTCGGCCTAGTGGAAAGAGCCCAGGCCTGGGAATCAGAGGACCTGGGTTCTAATCGAGGTTCTGCTGCTTGTCTGCTTTGTGACGCTGGGAAAGTTACTGAACTTCCCTGTGCCTCAGTTCCCTCATCTGCAAAACGGGGATTCGATACTTGTTTTCCCTCTCCTACTTAGACTGAGCCCCAAGGGGGATCTGATGATATAGTACCTGCCCCAGCACTTAGTACAGTGCTAGGTACGTAGTAAGGGCTTAACAAATATGACTATTATTAATATTATTCATGCTCGGTACATGGCTTAACAAAGATGACTGTTATCAGTAGTATTATTCACGCTCGGATTGTAAGGGCTTAAATATGACTATTATTATTAATACTATTCACCCTCGGGCTGGATGCTCAAGCGCTCTTTTTGACTGTGGTCAAGGAACATGCAGCGTGGCCCAGTGGAAAGAGCACGGGCTTTGGAGTCAGAGGTCATGGGTTCGAATCCCGACTCCGCCACATCTCCGCTGTGTGATCTTGGGCAAGTCACTCAACTTCCCTGGGCCTCAGTTACCTCATCTGTAAAATGGGGTTTAAGACTGTGAGCCCCACGTGGGACAACCTGATCACCCTGTATCCTCCCCAGCGCTTAGAACAGTGCTTTTCACATAGTAAGCGCTTAACAAATGCCAATTATTATTATTATGTCTGCCAACTCTGTTGTCTTATACTCTCCCAAGCGCTTAGTACAGTGCTCTGCACACAGTAAGTGCTCAATAAATACGATTGTGCAAGCACCGACTGCCACTCTCCGGTCGTCAGCCTGGACTCAAGCAGCCCATCAGCGGGCATCGGGCTTTGTGGCCGGCCAGGGACTTTGAACCTGCCTGTCTGCAGGGTCTCCTCCTGTCAAACAACTCAATTGCAGAAAGTCACGGGGGATTATGTCCTCTTCTGTATTGGCTTATCGTTGTGTATCAGATTGTTAAGTGCTTCGAGAGGAAGGAAACTGCTACCTAGCAGTAGGGGAGATTTCCTTTAACCTTGTATTTTTTTATTTTGGGGCTTGAGGGAGAGAACTGGGAAAGGATGATGCTTGTTATAGGACCAAAACAGTTACCCAAACACAACAGAATGAAGTCCAGGGAAAATGTGGGCGTTCATGTTTATCTATACATTATAGGTTTGTGTGTGTGTGTGTGTGTGTGTATAAGATTAAACATGAACTTGTATTAATTTCCATGGCTATTTATAGCCAAGCAAATTCTGTGTTACATATAAATTATATATAGCCTTGCAAATTAGCACATGGCCAAGTATATATTTATCTGCACTCACACACACGCTCACATTATCTGTAGAATTAGTTGGGTTATGTTTGGGTAACTACTCTGTTAAATTACTCATCTGCCCTCCTCTTCCCATTCCATCAACTTTTTTATGGTATTTAAGTGCTTACTATGTGCCAGACACTATTCTAAGCACTGGGGTAGGTACAAGGTAATCAGGTTGGACACAATCCATATCCCACGTGGGGCTTGCAGTCTTAATCCCCATTTTCCAGATGAGGAAACTGAGACACAGAGAAGTGAAGTGACTTGCCAAGGTTACACAGCAGACAAGTGGTGGAGCCGGGATTAGAACCCAGGACTTTCCGACTCTCTGACGCGTGCACTATCCACTAGGCTATGCTGCTTCTCTCCACCTTAAAAGCCTTATTAAAATCACATCAACTCCCACTAATCATGCATTAGCTCCCTCCCTTTTGGCTCTAGGAATCAAGCAGTGGCCTAAAACACCGCAAGGCTCAACCTCTTTATTTTTCTTCTACCTTTTTCTTGGATTTTCAAGGAAATGGGTGTGGATCTGGTAAGAGTCAAGTGTTCTCATTGCCTACTGCCAAGAGGCCCAAAAGATGGAAGTGGCCTGGATCGCTATAAACCTGTCTGGGAGAAATTGGGGTGAACAGGCAAATTCTATTGCCCATTTCCCCTGCCAGGTATCACCTTTGTATACTCTCCGAGTGCTAGTACAGTGCTCTGCACAAAGTAAGCATTCCATAAATACGATTGTCTGACTCTGGACACAGTAAGTACTCGGTAGATACTATCCCTTTTTTCTATAGTATTTGCTAAGCACTCACTCTGTGTCAGGCAGTGTAGGAAGCGCTTGGATACATACAAGCTAATCAGGTTGGACATAGTCCACATGGGGCTCACAGTCCTAATCCCCATTTTACAGATGAGGTAACCGAGTCACAGAGAAGTGAAGTGGCTTGTCCAAGGACCCGCGGCAGACAAGTGACAGAGCCGGGATCAGAACCCAGGTCCTTCTGATTCCACTAGGCCACGCTGCTCCTCCTCGATTCTTACCACTGCTATCATCATCACCGTCATCATCAATCGTATTTATTGAGCGCTTACTGTGTGCAGAGCACTGTACTAAGCGCTTGGGAATCATCATGTGGCGTGCCGGGGCAGAGCTGGTTACGGTGACTACTCTTCTTCAGTGGGGCGAGAAATTGGTGTTGACAGCATTTAGCCCAGAAGTGCAGGCGATTACATGTTTGCCCGACTGGATCTATTCTATAAAGTAGATTCCTACTGTGTTTTCCAATAGGTTGACTTGCTTAAAAGCAGCCCTTTTACATTAAATAAGCCGCTTAAGTCTGAGCTTACATGCAGACATTTTGGAGCAGCGGTTTGGGAACAGGGACTTTGACATCCACGTGGATGTTCCCAAACACCTTCCTGCCGCCCGATTTCTCTTAATTGAATCCACCGACCTCCTGCTCCACCTCACCAACTTGGACACGCATTTGATCTTGTCGTCCCTAGTCACTGAACGATTTCTAACCTCGTCAACCCTGAAATTCCACTCTCCAACTACAGCCTCCTCACCTTCCTTCTCTCCTGTGTAACCCCCCTCCCCGCAATACTGACATATTCCCCCACAGAGACCTCCGGTCTCTTGATCCTCTTCTCCAATTTTCCAATCTCATCAGGCCCCATTGGTCTCCATAGAAGCAGTGTGGCTCATGAAAAGAGCACAGGCTTTGGAGTCGGAGGTCATGAGTTCAAATCCCAGCTCTGCCAATTGTCATTCATTCGTTCAATCGTATTTATTGAGCGCTTACTGTGTGCAGAGCACTGTACTAAGCACTTGGGAAGTACAAGTTGGCAACTAGAGAGACGGTCCCTACCCAACAGCGGGCTCACAGTCTAGAAGGGGGAGACAGACAACAAAACAAAACATATAAACCAAATAGAATAAATATGTACAAGTGAAATAAATAGAGTAATAAATATGTACAAACATATATACATATACAGATGCTGTGGGGAGGGGAAGGAGGTAAGACGGGGGGGATTGGGAGGAGAGGGAGAGGAAGGAGGGGGCTCAGTCTGGAAAGGCCTGCTGGAGGAGGTGAGCTCTCAGTAGGGCTTTGAAGGGAGGAAGAGAGCTAACTTGGCGGATGTGCGGAGGGAGGGCATGCCAGGCCCGGGGGAGGACGTGGGCCGGGGGTCGACGGCGGGACAGGCGAGAACGAGGCACGGTGAGGGGATTGGCAGCAGAGGAGCAGAGGATGCGGGCTGGGCTGGAGAAGGAGAGAAGGGAGGTGAGGTAGGAGGGGGCGAGGTGATGGACAGCCTTGAAGCTGAGGGTGAGGAGTTTTTGCCTGATGTGTAGGTTGATTGGTAGCCACTGGAGATTTTTGAGGAGGGAGTAACATGCTCAGGGCGTTTCTGCACAAAGTCGATCCGGACAGCGGCATGAAGTATGGATTGAAGTGGGGAGAGACAGGAGGATGGGAGATCGGAGAGGAGGCTGATGCAGTAGTCCAGTCGGGATATGATGAGAGATTGAATGAGTAGGGTAGTGGTTTGGATGGAGAGGAAAGGGCAGATCTTGGCGATGTTGCAGAAGTGAGACCGGCAGGATTTGGTGACGGATTGGATGTGAGGGGTGAACGAGAGAGCGGAGTCGAAGATGACACCAAGGTTGCGGGCTTGTGAGATGGGAAGGATGGTAATGCCGTCAACAGTGATGGGAAAGTCAAGTCAGGGAGATTGTCAGCTATTGTCGGCTATGTGACTTTGGGCAAGTCACTTCGCTTCTCTGTGCCTCAGTTACCTCATCTGTAAAATGGGGATGAAGACTGTGAGCCCCCCCGTGGGACAACCTGATCACCTTGTAACCTCCCCAGCGCTTAGAACAGTGCTTTGCACATGGTAAGCGCTTAATAAATGCCATCATCATCATCCCCAACCTATCTTCTCTTGATGCACAAATCCACACCCTCACTGTAACACTCTCTTATCGAACTCAACTCCCTCACCTGCTATAATTCTGTCCTCTTTTCCCAGCAGTAATGCTTCTCTATCCTTGTTGACTCCCATGCCGATGCCCATGCCAGCTATTTCAAACTTTTAACTCCCTCCTCAAACCCCATTCCCCACCTCTCCCATCTCTCCCCACCTGTTTCATCAATAAGATTGAAGCCATCAGGTGTGATCGCCCCAAAATCTCCTCTGCGCCTTTCCAGTCCCATCCTCCTCCTGCCCTTTTTTTGACTCACCCCTCCTTTCCAGTAGAGATCTCCGACCTCCTTTTAAAACCTTTAAAGAGGCAGAGCTCTCCCCTCCGTCTCTGTCCCCTTCCTCATCCCTTGGCACAGTACTAAAATGCCCCTCCCTTCCCCACTCCCTCACCACCATCTTCAGCCAACCACTCACTCTCCAGTGGCTACTCCACCAATGCCTTCCTTGTCCTTAAAAAACAAGCAGACCAAAAAAACCTCCCTTGACCCCATGGCTCCCTCCAGTTATCCTTTCTAAACTCCTCAGGCAGGTTGTCTCCACTTCCTCTCCTCTTTTATTTTTTATGGTATTTGTTAAGCACTTACCGTGTGCCAGGCATTGTCCTGGGCACTGGAGTAATTACAAGCTAATCAGGTTGGACACAGTTCCTGTCCCACATGGGGCTCACACTCTTAATCCCCATTGTACAGATGAGGTAACTGAGGCTCAGTGAAATGACTTGGCCAAGGTCACACAGCAGACAGGTGGCGGAGCGATGATTAGAGACGACTAGAACCCTGGTCCTTCTGGTGCCCAAGCTTGTGCTCTAGCCATTAGAGCTAGAGCTGCTGCTTCTCCTCCAATTCTCTCCTAGACTCCCTTCCTTCTATCAGTGGTATATTGAGTGCCTACTATGTGCAGAACACTGTATTAAGTGCTTGGGAGAGTACAGTACAAGAGAATTAGTAGATACTTTCCCTGCCCATAACAAGCTTAGGGTCGAGAGTCTACAATCTGCCATCTGTTCCGTCCGCTCCACAGAAATTGCCCCCTCTAAGGTATCCAATGACCTCCTTCTTGCCAAATCCAAAGTTCTCTACTCCATCCTAATCCTCCTCAATCTCTCTGCTACCTTAGACGGTATGGAGCACGCCTTTCTCTTGGAAACACTATCTAACCTTGGCTTCACTGACACTGTCCTCTCCTGGTTCTCCTCCTATTTTTCTTACTACTCCTTTGCAATATATTTCACCAGTTCCACCTCTGGCCCTTCTAACTGTGGGACTCCTGCAAGGCTCAGTTCTGGGTCACCTTCTAGTCTCCATCTACACCCCACTCCCTTGGAGAACTCATTCGCTCCTGCGATTTCAAGCATCACATCTGTCCATCAGTCAGTCAACTGTATTCATTAAGCGCATACTGTGGGCAGAGCACTGTACTAAACTCTTGGGAGAGTACAATGCAACGGAATTGAGGGTTTTTTTTAGTGGCATTTATTAAGCACTTACTATAATAATAATAATGGTATTTGTTAAGCGCTTACTATGTGCAAAGCACTGTTCTAAGTGCTGGGGAGGTTACAGGGTGATCAAGTTGTCCCACGTGGGGCTCACAGTCTTAATCCCCATTTTACAGATGAGGTAATTGGGGCACCGAGAAGTTAAGTGACTTGCCCAAAGTCACACAGCTGACAATTGGCCGAGCTGGGATTTGAACCCATGACCTCTGACTCCAAAGCCCGGGTTCTTTCCAGTGAGCCACAATGCTTCTTCAAGCAGTGTGTTCCTTGTCCATAAGGAGTTTATGGTCTAGATGGGAAGATAGGCATCAATGTAAATAGATAAATTACAGCTATGTACAAAAGTGCTGTCGGGCTGAGTGGGGGTGAGAATAATATCCAGATGCATCAGATGTTGTTAATAGGTGATGAAGAAGGGAGAGGGAATAGGAGAAAAGGCACAAGGGGGGCAGGCCTCCTGGAGGAGATGCGATTTTATTTATTTACTTGTACATAGTCTATTCATTTTATTTTGTTCATATGTTTTGGTTTTGTTCTCTGTCTCCCCGTTTTAGACTGTGAGCCCACTGTTGGGTAGGGACTGTCTCTATATGTTGCCAACTTGTACTTCCCAAGCACTTAGTACAGTGCTCTGCACACAGTAAGCGCTCAATAAATACGATTGATTGATTGATTGATTTTAATAAGGCTCTTAGAGTGGGGAGAGTGAGGCTCTGTCGAAGGTGAAGGGGAAGGGAGTTTCAGGTCAGAGGCAGAACGTGAGCAAGGAGTCAGGGGTGAGATAGATGAGATTGAGGTACAGTGAGTAGTTAGGCATTAGAGGACCGAAGTGCTTGGGCTGGAAATCAAAGTAGGAAATCAAAGAAATAAAGTAGGAGGGGGCAAGCCGATTGAATAAAGTCAGTTGTAAGGAGTTATCTGCACAGGTGGCTTGACTACTGTATCAGCCCTCTCGCTGACCTCCCTACCTTCCTTCATTCATTCAATTGTATTTATTGTGTGCAGAGCACTGTACTAAGCGCTTGGGAAGTGCAAGTCGGCAACACACAGAGACGGTCCCTACCCAACAACGGGTTCACAGTCTAGAAGGGGGAGACAGACAACAAAACAGAACACGTAGACAGGTGTCAGAATCATCAGAATAAATAGAATTATAGCTATACCTCTTCCCTCTCCCCTCACCAATCCAGACTTCATCCTGCTGCCCAGATCCTTTTCCTAAAAAACATTCAGTCTGCATCTCCCTACTCCTTAAAAACCTCCAGTGGTCATCCATCATCTCTACATCCAAAAGAAACTACTTACCATCATCTTTAAGGCAACCAAATCAGCGCTCCCCATCCTACCTTTCCTTATCAACCCCCTATTACAACCCAGCCTGCACACTTCACTCCATCTATCCCCAGCCTACCTACTGTTCCTCAATTTCATCTGCCTCACCTCTGACCCCTTGCTTAAGTCTTCCTTCTGGCCTGGAACTCCCTCCCCCTTCATATTGAACAGACAATCACTCTCCCCATCTTCAAAGGCTTACTAAAATCATGTTTCCTACAAGAGGCCGTCCCCAAACTAAGCCCTCATTTACCCCTATTATCCCTCCATTCTGCATCACCTATGCACTTGTCTTTACCCCGTAAGCACCGTTGATACTCACCCCAGCCGTTATAGACATATGTTAGTCAATATTAATTGATAATGTAATATGTGCAGAGTACTATTCTAAGCACTTGAGAGAGTACAGTGCAACTGAATTAGTGACACATCCTTATTCTCTGCCATTTACCCATTTATTTTATTGGCTGTCTCCCCCTCTAGCTTCTCAAGGCTACCAAATCTATTTTAGTATATTCTCCCAAGTACTTAATACAGATTTCTGCACACAGTAAGCATTCAAAAATATTGCTGATTGATTGCTAGAAATGGGTGAGAAGGATCCAAGCTGAATAGTTGGTTTGAATTTTGTATTTGGTAGATGGGGTTTTTTTTAAAATGGTATTTAAGTGCTCCTATGTGCCAGGCATTGTACTAAGCACTCGGATAGGTAATAATAATGGTATGAAGCGCTTAATATGTGCCAAGCACTGTTCTAAGCGCTGGGGTAGATACAAGGTAATCAGGTTGTCCCACGTGGGGCTCACAGTCTTAATCCCCATTTGACAGATGAGGTAGCTGAGGCAGAGAAGGTGAGTTGCCCAAAGTCACACAGCTGACAAGTGGCAGAGTCAGCATTAGAACCCACGACCTCTGACTCCCAAGCCCGTGCTCTACAAGCTAATCAGGTTGGTCACAATCCATGTCCCACATGGGGCTCACAGTCTTAATCCCCATTTTACAGATGAGGTAACTGAGGCCCAGTGAAGTGACTTGCCCAAGGTCACACAACAGACAAGGGGATAAAAACCCAGGATAAGACCCCAGGTGATACTGATTTCCAGGCCAATGTTCTTGTTGATAGATCTTAGCCTAGGGGAACGCCCCTCTTTCCCTCCCCTGCTGTACCCCATGTCTGGGAGGCTGGTCACATTTGTTTTTGTTCTTTTTCCCCCCTTGTCCCAATTAGGGGAGTGATAGTCTTGGCAGTGATGTTGCAGTTGGGGGTCTGGGGGGTAGTTGGGGGGTGGTCGGGACTGGGAGAAGGTCAGGCCTTTCCCCACCCCCACATCCCAATCCCCGGCCTGGAAGGCGACCCAGTTGCTTTAATGATCTAATCTGCACAACAGGAAGCTGGAAGTTTTCCCGGCTGCTGTGATTCTGAGGGGAGCGCGGAGCAGGAAGCTTGTTTATTTGGACTAATTATAGGAAACTTGAAGGGATGAAAAGCCATTTGTTGGGTGGGGGAGGAGGGCTCTGCCCTGGGCCCGAAGACCATGGCAGTGGGAGGGGAGCAGTTGGGGTCTGCTCCTGAAGGAAGGCCAGTGGGCCGGGGATTGTGGCTTCAGAACGCTCCGGTCACCATTCCAACTTCCCGGCAGGTCACAGTTGCGCTGACGAGGTGAAATGGTACCGTTATTCAGTGCGTTGGGAGGCTTGACTAGAGCCTCTTTTTCCTCCCAGTTTTAAGTAAATAGCATTAAAACCTCTTCCCTCCCTCCCCACTCCCCTTCAGTTCTCTCCTTCTCTTAGAAGGAATGGGAGAAGAGGGATGGTTTCTGGTTTTATTTTCCTCAACCCAAGTCTTGGCTTCTTCAAAGACCTGGCTGAACTCCCTGACCGTCAGTGGGCAGGGTTGGTGCAGTTGGTCTAATGCGGTGGACGGATGGAGTCTCCATCCTTCCTTTGGTTGAGAGAGTGGGGGCGAGAAGCGGGGGGAACGGACACCGACCCTCTAAGCCCAGTGGCCGAGCTGCTCTTCTAGCATGAGTTTGCGGTTGGCTACAGCTCAGACTGGTGAAAGAGGAGCTCAGGGATCATGTCTGCCAACTCTGTTGTAGTGTTCTTTCCCAAGCGCTTAGTACAGTGCCCTGCACACCGTGAGCACTCAGATAGCATTGATTGATTGGTCGAATCTCCCAGGAAAGCTCAAGCAAAAACTTGCCACGATTCAATCGTATTTATTGAGCGCTTCCTGTGTGCAGAGCACTGTACTAAGCGCTTGATTGCCCCTAGGCCAGGGGGTGGGGGGGGTAGGGGAGGAGGGAGAGGTGTGTGTGTGTGTGTGTGTGTGTGTGTGTGTGTGTGTGTGTTGGTAGCAGAAGCAACGGGGCTTAGTGGATAGAGCACGGGCCTGGGACTCAGGAGGACCTGGGTTCTAATTCCGACCCCCCCCACACGTCTGCTGGGTGACCTTGGGCAAGTCATTTCACTTCTCTGGGCCTCAGCTCCCTCATCTGTAAAATGGGGATTAAGACTGTGAGCCCCATGTGGGACAGGGACTATGTCCAACCTGATTAACTTGTTTCCACCCCAGCGTTTCGGACAGTGTTTGGCACATAGTAAGCACTTATAAGTATCATAATTATTATTTATTATTTAGTAGTGGTAGTGGTATTGAGTACCTGCCTTGTTGATCCCTTCCCCATGTCTTCCCTCTGATCTGGAGCTCCCTCCCCATTCATATCCGGCAAACCTCTACTCTCCTCATCTTCCAAGCTCTTCCAAAATCATCTCTTCCAGGAAGCCTTCCCTAACTAGCCTCTCAGCTCCCCAGCCTATTCGTCCTCTCTGCAATGCCTAATTCAGTTGGGTCTGATCCTCCTTAAGCACTTGGATGCTCACCCCACCTTCACAACCCTCGTCCTTATATTCCTTATATACTCCTGCTTCCACGGATCTATAATTTATTTTAGTGTCTGTCTCTCCCACTAGGTTGAAAGCTCCTCGAGGGCATTTATCCTATCTACCAACTGTATTGTGTTCTAAAAAGAACTTAGTGCAGTACTCTTCACATAGTAAGGATTGATTACTTGATTCTACTAAACTGTAGGGGAAAAAAATGTATCCGGGAGAATTAGACCCATACCTAGTCATCAGTGCCCTCACAATCTAGGAACGGGACTGCTCGTGTGGTAGACACATCAGGAAAAATGAAATACAGACATTCATTCATTCAATCATATTTATTGAGCGCTTCCTGTGTGCAGAGCACTGTGCTAAGCACTTGGGAAGTACAAGTTGGCAACATAGAGACGGTCCCTACCCAACAACGGGCTCACAGTCTAGAAGGGGGAGACAGACAACAAAACACGTGGACAAGACATAAATCCAACAGGAAGGATAAGGTTGAGTGCAGTGCGTGTGCTTGCATGTGCTAAGGGAAATAGCCCTAGCTAAACTCCTGTAGAAGTGCAGTAAAACCCTTTTCTCCAGTTTAGATTGGGAATTGTTCATACTTAACGAACTGGAAAACTCCTACTGGGTCCTGGAAGTGAGTTATTGGCCTAGTGTCTGCCCGCCACCTAAAACTCAACATGTCCGAGACTGAACTCCTTGTCTTGCCTCCAAACCCTGCCCTCTCCCTGACTTTCCCATCACTGTTGACGGCACTACCATCCTTCCCGTCTCACAAGCCCACAACCTTGGTGTCATTCTCGACTCCGCTCTCTCGTTCACCCCTCACATCCAAGCCGTCACCAAAACCTGCCGGTCTCAGCTCCGCAATATTGCCAAGGTCCGCCCTTTCCTCTCCGTCCAAACCTCTACCCTGCTCGTTCAAGCTCTCATCCTATCCCGTCTGGATTACTGTATCAGCCTCCTCTCCAATCTCCCATCCTTCTATCTCTCCCCTCTTCAATCCATACTTCACGCCGCTGCCCAGATTGTCTTTGTCCAGAAATGCTGTGGGCATGTTACTCCCCTCCTCAAAAATCTCCAGTGGCTACCAATCAACCTACGCATCAGGAAGAAACTCCTCACCCTGGGCTTCAAGGCTGTCCATCACCTCGCCCCCTCCTACCTCACCTCCCTTCTCTCCTTCTCCAGCCCAGCCCGCACCCTCCGCTCCTCTGCCGCTAATCTCCTCACCATGCCTCGTTCTCGCCCTTCCCACCGTGGACCCCCGGCCCACATCATCCCCCTGGCCTGGAATGCCCTCCCTCCACACATCTGCCAAGCTAGCTCTCTTCCTCCCTTCAAAGCCCTACTGAGAGCCCACCTCCTCCAGGATGCCTTCCCAGACTGAGCCCCCTCCTTCGTCTCCCCCTCCTCCCCCTCTCCATCCCCCCACCTTACCTCCTTCCCCTCCCCGCAGCACCTGTACATATATATATGTATGTGTGTGTGTGTGTGTGTGTGTATTTATTACTTTATTTTATTTGTACATGTTTATTCTATTTTATTTTGTTAATATGTTTTGTTTTGTTCTCTGTCTCCCCCTTCTAGACTGTGAGCCCACTGTTGGGTAGGGACCGTCTCTATATGTTGCCAACTTGTACTTCCCAAGCGCTTAGTCCAGTGCTCTGCACACAGTAAGCACTCAGTAAATACGATTGAATGAATGAATAGTGAGGGCCCAGATTGGAGTGGAGGTCTGTGGGAGGGCTTCTTCTTTTTTTAGAATTAAGTATCTGTTAAGCACTTACTAAGTGCCCAGCACTTTTCTAAGCCCTGGAGTTGATACAAGGTAATCAGGTTGAGCTTGGTCAGACCCGAACACCCACCACGACTGAGGAATCCAGCTAGGACGGTCTGCTTAAAAATAGCCGGGCGGTGGGGAGTCTACATCACCCACCTCTCGGGAGAGGGGAACTGATGCAGCCCCCAGCTGCCGGTGGCTTAAGGTCACAAGTCAGATTGAATTAGAGGAAAATTTGTGGCCGGATTTTGCAGAGTCTGGTTCCTGACTTCAGGTTTCTGGCTTGGCTGGGTTTCAAGGCTTCAGCTGTTCCCTGGGGTGGGTGGGTGGGAAGAAGGTCAGTGGGGATGTTGGGGCGGCTGGGTCGTGGTGGGTGGGAGAGGAGACTCTTTTCTGTAGTCAGCTCTGAGCTGACACCCTCCCTTGAATAATAATAATAATAATAATGGCATTTATTAAGCGCTTACTGTGTGCAAAGCACTGTTCTAAGCATTGGGGAAGTTATAAGGTGATCAGGTTGTCCCTTGGGGGCTCACAGTCTTAATCCCCATTTTACAGATGGGGGAACTGAGGCACAGGGAAATTAAGTGCTTAATACTTATATAATACATATATACCTGTATGTATGTATATATGGTTGTACATATTTATTACTCTATTTATTTTGCTTGTACATATCTATCCTATTTATTTTATTTTGTTAGTATGTTTGGTTTTGTTCTCTGTCTCCCCCTTTTAGACTGTGAGCCCACTGTTGGGTAGGGACTGTCTCTATACGTTGCCAATTTGTACTTCCCAAGCGCTTAGTACAGTGCTCTGCACACAGTAAGCGCTCAATAAATATGATTGATGATGATGATGAAGTGACTTGCCCAGAGTCACACAGCTGACAAGTGGCAGAGCCGGGGTTTGAACCCATGACCTCTGACTCTAAAGCCCGGGCTCTTTCGACTGAGCCACTTTGAAGCCAGGGAGCAGTGTGGTCTAGTGGAAAGAGCACGGGCCTGGGCGTCAGAAGGACCTGGGTTCTAATCCTGGCTCCTCCACTTGTCCGCTGTGTGACCTTGGGCAAGCCACTTAACCTCTCTGTGCCTCAGTCACCTCATCTATAAAATGGAGATTAAGACTGTGAGCCCATGTGGGACTGTGTCCAACCCAATTACCTTATATCTAGAGAAGCAGCGTGGCTCAGTGGGAAAGAGCATGGGCTTTGGAGTCAGAGGTCATGGGTTCAAATACCGACTCCGCCAATTAGCTGTGTGACTTTGGGCTAGTCACTTCACTTCTCCGGCCCTCAGTTACCTCATCTGTAAAATGGGGATGAAGACTGTGAGCCCCACCCCATGGGACAACCTGATCATCTTGTAACCTCTCCAGCGCTTAGAACGGTGCTTTGCATATAGTAAGCGCTTAATAAATGCCATTATTATTATTATTATTGTTATCTATCCCAGCGCTTAGTACAGTGTCTAGCGCATAGTAAGTGCTTAACAAATACCACAGTTATTATTATTATTCTCTCAGAATTGAAGTCGCAGAGTTCAGCGGCTCAGCCTGGGCTAATGATGGCCCAGAGCTGAGGGAAATTGGCTTGGGGCATGGCTTGCCCTGCTTTGCAGTTTGTCAAACCGCCATTTCCATCCAAGATTCAACCAGAGAAGTTCTATTTTCCAGGGGAGAGGGGCAGCAGTGGGGCTGGTGCTACTTTTGAAAAAAAGTGGGGCTTTGTGTAATTGGGGGAAAAGGTGTGTCGTGTCCCCCACCGTAGAGATTGTTTGCACACTTTGGCTTCTCCTGTCTGGACTGTGTCCAACCCAAAGTTTGTATCCACCCCAGCACTTAGTATCATCATCAATCGTATTTATTGAGTGCTTACTGTATGCAGAGCACTGTACTAAGCACTTGGGAAGTACAAGTTGGCAACATATAGAGACAGTCCCTACCCAACAGTGGGCTCACAGTGCATGGCACATAGTAAGCTCTTAACAGATACCACGGTTATTGTATCATGTGCTTCTCCTCTCAGAATTAAAGCAAGGGGGCTCTAGGAGCCAGGCTATTTACTTTGGGCCGTGTTTCCAGGTAGCCAGGGAATCCACATGGGCAGGTGGAATAGCAAAGGCAAAGAATGACAATACTAATAATAATTACTGGTATTTGTAGAGCACTTACTATGTGCCCAGCACTGTTCCAAACATTGGGTAAGATACAAGTTAATCAGGCTAGAGGATGGGCAGTGCTGGTCCTTTTTCCCTGGGTGCTGGGGAACTTGAGGGGGGTATGTCCTCAGCGCTTAGAACAGTGCTTTGCACATAGTAAGCACTTAATAAATGCCATTATTATTATTATGTCCAGGAGCCAAATTGTTGGAGAGCCCTCTCTCCCCACCTCTGCTCCCCTGGGAGTTTGCATTACAATCATTGTCACCCTCCTCTGCTCCTGTCACTGCCTGGAGTCCCCAGCTGGGGAAAGCAGACCTTGGGAGATGCCTGGAGTTACTCTGTGGGGGGAGGTTATGGGGGGCGGGGAGGGGGTGTGCATGCGTGTTTGTGTGTGTGTGTGTGTGTGTGTGCGTGCGCACGCACGCGCACCTGCACTCTGGAATGTGGTCCTGGTAAAGGTATCCCACAAGTAAGCAGGGGCAGAAGGGGAACAGGAGCATTGCTTGCTGCTGTGCTCAGGTCATTACTTCCAATTGCAGCATTTGTGGTATTCGTTAAGTGTTTACTATGTATCAAGCACTGTGCTAAGCGCTGGAGTAGATACAAGATCCTCATTCATTCATTCAATCGTATTTATTAAATGCTTACTGTGTACAGAGCACTGTGCTGAGCGCTTGGAAAGTACAATTCGGCAACATATAGAGACAGTCCCTACCAAACAACGGACTCACAGATCATCAGTTTGGACTCGGGGGCGGGGGAGGGATATCAGGAAGTGAATCCCCATTTTACAAAAGAGGAAACTGAGGCCCAGAAAAGTTAAAGGACTTGCCTAAGGTACACAGCAGTGTGGGGCAAAGTGAGATTAGAACCCAGGTCCTCTTGGTGCCCACGACCCTGCTCTTTCTACTAGGCCACCCTGCTCGTTACCACTCCGTACTGAGTTCACCTCAGGCCTCCGAAGACCCTGCTTCCCACTGTTTTCCCTGGTCTCTGCGGGCCTCTTTCCTAACAAATCCAGTGAAGCCTGAAGGGAACTGCTTCCAGAATGTCCCGTCGGCTTCAGCGAGCGCCCAGGGATGGAAAGGGGCCCCGGGCTGTCAGCGGCCTTATGCCAGCCTGCTCAGGAGTGAGCCAGAGCAGTATGGACCAAAGTAACAGGCGAGGCCAGGATTTCAGGCCTACCCCAGGAGGCCTCGTCAAATACTTGACAAGTATTATTGCTTTGCATCATCATCAATCGTATTTATTGAGCGCTTACTGTGTGCAGAGCACTGTACTAAGCGCTTGGGAAGTACAAATTGGCAACATATAGAGACAGTCCCTTCCCAACAGTGGGCTCACAGTCTAAAAGAGTGGGCTCACAGTCTAATAGTATTAAGTGCACATAGTAAGCACTTAATAAATGCCATTATTATTATTATTATTATTATTGTCCTCGTTCTAATGTCCTATAGTCCTATTATTGTCCTCGTCCTATATTTGAGAAGCAGCATGTCTCAGTGGAAAGAGCCCGGGCTTGGGAGTCAGAGGACGCGGGTTCTAATCCCGGCTCCGCCACTTATCTGCTGTGTGACCTTGGGCGAGCCACTTCACTTCTCTGTGCCTCAGTTACCTCTTCTGTCAAATGGGGATTAAGACTGTGAACCGCACGTGGGACAACCTGATTACCTTGTATCTACCCCAGTGCTTAGAACAGTGCTTGGCACATAGTAAGTGCTTAACAAATCCCATAATTATTAGTTATTATTATTATTATTACTTAGACTGGGAGCCCCATGCAGGACAAGGCCTGTGTCCAACGTAATTCACTTAGAGAAGCAGCGTGGCTCAGTGGGAAGAGCCCGGGCTTTGGAGTCAGAGGTCATGGGATCGAATCCCGGCTCCGCCGCATGTCTGCTGTGTGACCTTGGGCAAGTCACTTCACTTCTCTGAGCCTCAGTTACCTCATCTGGAAAATGGGGATTAAGACTGTGAGCCCCACGTGGGACAACTTGATCACCTTGTAACCCCCCCAGCGCTTAGAACGGTGCTCTGCACATAGTAAAGGCTTAACAAATGCCATCATTACTATTATTATTATTTACTTGTATCCACTGCAGTGCTTAGAACAGTGTTTGACACACAGTAAGCGCTAAATAAATACCGTAAAAATGCAATACTTGTGTGGCCGAAATCGGGCACGAGACCCCTGTTCTGCAATAATGGAGCTTCCAGTCTTCACTCCTGGAGAGTTAAGAAGCAGCCTTTTTAGCCTGGGGCTGGGGAGGGTCAAGGGTGTGACCAAGGGTGTGACCAAGGATGTGGGCAGCATCTGTCTGTAGCATCATCATCAATCATATTTATTGAGCGCTTACTATGTGCAGAGCACTGTACTAAGCGCTTGGGAAGTACAAATTGGCAACATATAGAGACAGTCCCTACCCAACAGTGGGCTCACAGTCTAAAAGGGCTAGCAGTGCAGTTAGAGCTGATTTTGGGTGGTGGCACCCCTGACCCAGGGACTTTTCTTTTTGGGAGAGGGGCTGTTGAAGGTGTGGGGTAAGGGGGAGCTCGGGACTGGGCGGGGCAAGTCACATAATCAATCAATCGTATTTATTGAGCTAAACTGTGTGCAGAGCACTGTACTAAGCGCTTGGGAAGTACAAGTTGGCAACATAACTTCCCTGTACCTCAGTTACCTCATTTGCAAAATGGGGATTAATACCGTGAGCCCCATGTGGGAGAAGCAGCATGGAATAGTGGATAGAGCGCAGGTCATGGGTTCTAATCCCAGCCCTGCCACTTGTCTGCTGTGTGACCTTGGGCAAGTCACTTCACTTCTCTGGGCCTCAGTTACCTCAGCTGTAAAATGGGGATTGAGACGGTGAGCCCCATGTGAGACAGGGACTGTGTCCAAACCCAGTGCTTAGTACAGTGCCTTGCACATAGTAAGTGCTTAACAAATACCATAATTATTATTGTGTAGGACATGCACTGTGTCCAACCTGATTATCTTATATCTGCCCCAGCACTGCCTTGCACATAGTAAGCACTTAATAAATGCCATTAAAAAAAACCCAAAAAACAAAGTTGGCTACTACTAAGCAAGATTTCCATCTCCCCGACTTTTCTCCCACCATGAAATAAACCATTGCCTTGGCCTCATCCATTCAGGGGAGGAGGCCAGCCTCTGGTAATCCAGGCCTTCCCCTACCCACCCAACATTTGATAGTATCTTGAGACAATGTGAGGCCTAAGAATTGGAGGCTGGATCTCCTGAGCAGGGTGCTCCCTGGAGATCAGCCATCTTCAGGGTGGAGTCTTTGGTCCCAGGTGAGGTTTAAACCACGAACCTCAAGAAAATAAGGCATGTAGAAGCAGCGTGACTTAGTGGATAGAACATGGGCCTGGAATTCAGAAGGACCTGGGTTCTAATCCCAGGTCTGCCACTTGTCTGCTGTGTAACCATAATGATAATAATTACGGTACTTGTTAAGCGCTTACTATGTGCCAGGCACTGTACTAAGCACTAGGGTGGACTCAAGAAAATTGCTTTGGACACCAGTTCTTGTCATCATCATCAATCGTATTTATTGAGCGCTTACTATGTGCAGAGCACTGTACTAAGCGCTTGGGAAGTACAAATTGGCAACATATAGAGACAGTCCCTACCCAACAGTGGGCTCACAGTCTAAAAGGGGGAGACAGAGAACAAAACCAAACATACTAACAAAATAAAATAAATAGAATAGATATGTACAAGTAAAATAAATAAATAAATAGAGTAATAAATACGTACAAACATATATACAGGTGCTGTGGGGAAGGGAAGGAGGTAAGATGGGGGGGTGGAGAGGGGGACGAGGAGGAGAGGAAGGAAGGGGCTCAGTCTGGGAAGGCCTCCTGAAGGTCCCATGTGGGGCTCTGTCTCCATCCCCATTTTACAGATGAGGTAACTGAGGCCCAGAGAAGTGAAGTGACGTGCCCAAGGTCGCACGTCAGAGAGGTGGCGGAGCTGGGACTAGAACCCATGACCTTCAAACTCCCTGCCCCTGCTCTGTCCACTACGCCGTGCTGCTTCTATGTAATCTTGGGCAAGGTACTTCACTTCTCTGTTCCTCAGTTACCACCTCGCAGGCGGAGGACTATGTTCCTTAAACCAAAATGTGGCTAAATCAGGCCGTTCAATTTAGGGGTTATGGGCAGGGAATGTCTCCGCTATGTTTCCGCTAATTCTGTTGTATTGTTCTCCCCCAAGTGCTTATTTCAGTGCTATGCACATAGTAAAGTGCTTAATAAATAGCATTGATTAAGCACTTAGCGTGTGCATGGCACTGTGCTGGGAAAGAGCCCACAGGAGCAGCATATAGATAGACTACAGGCCTGAGAGTCAGAAGGATCTGGGTTCTAATTCTGACTCTGCCACTTGCCTGCTGTGTGACCTTGGGTAAGTTACTTCCCTTCTCTGTGCGTCATTTTCCTCATCCGAAAAGTGGAGGTTGAGAATGTGAGCATCGTGTGGGACGGAATACTGAATCCATCCTGATTTGCTTGTATCCACCCCAATGCTTAGTCCAGTGCCATAGTAAAGCACTTAGTACAGTGCTCTGCACACAGTAAGCGCTCAGTAAATACGATTGATTAATTAAAGGCGTAAGGAAATACACAATTATTATTAGTATTAGGTGGGAATTAGATATGGAGCCTGCCCCTTGAAGGGCTCACATACTGCGAACATAGGAGGGGAGGACAGGAGACAGACACATTAGGAGCGATGAAACATTCAAACATTAAAACAGCATAAGAGACAAGGACGAATACGCAATTCACAAAAGAAAAACACAATTTAATTATGGGAATAAGAAATCCCGGTTTATCAGGGATGTTGGACCTGAGGTCCGAGGGAGTTTGTGATTGAAGATGAAATCTTGAGCCCAGGCTGAGTGGAAATTCTCATTGATATTCCAGTTTTGATGTTGATAAAGTATCAAAGCTCTTAGGTGCCGGTAACCTGGTGTGTGATGTGCCAGCAGGAAGCTGCACTTCAATTCCTGGCCTGATTTTGCTGTGAGAGGACTTGGATTTAGGGGGAAAAGGGAGATGGTGCTGTATCTTTCCCCCGTAACTCAGTTCTTGCTTTCCTTCTTTGCGGAATAAGCCCAAAACCTCCTGATCAGCCAAACGAAGGCTCATGCTTGGAGCTGGCAAGGAAGGTGGAAGACAGTGTGATATTTGTAATAACAATGATAATAGTAATCATGGCCTCTGTTAAGCACTACCTGTGTGCTAAGCACAGGGGTAAATCCAAAATAATCAGGGAAGTCATCATCATCATCATCATCAATCGTATTTATTGAGCGCTTACTATGTGCAGAGCACTGTACTAAGCGCTTGGGAAGTACAAATTGGCAACATATAGAGACAGTCCCTACCCAACAGTGGGCTCACAGTCTAAAAGGGGGAGACAGAGAACAAAACCAAACATACTAACAAAATAAAATAAATAGAATAGATATGTACGAATAAAATGAATAAATAAATAAATAGAGTAATAAATATGTACAAACATATATACATATATACAGGTGCTGTGGGGAAGGGAAGGAGGTAAGATGGGGGGGATGGAGAGGGGGACGAGGGGGAGAGGAAGGAAGGGGTTCAGTCTGGGAAGGCCTCCTGGAGGAGGTGAGCTCTCAGCAGGGCCTTAAAGGGGGGAAGAGAGCTAGCTTGGCGGATGGGAGCTTGGCAGAGTCATAGCCCCTATCCCATATGATACTCACAATTTGAGAGGTAGGGAGAGCATCTCCATTTTACAGTTGAATAAAAAGAGGCCCAGAGAGGTTGTGACTTGGTCCAGATCACGCAGCAGACCCCGGGGCAGAGCTGGGATCAAAACCCAATTGTTCTCCCTCCCGTTCATGCTCTTTCCATTTCCATTAGGTATCACTGAAAGATCATACTCCCCTTTTCCCCCCTTAAACACACACACACACACTCTCTCTCTCTCTCTCTCTCTCTCTCTCTCTCTCTCTCTCTCTCTCTCTCTCTCTCTCTTCCCCCCGCCCCCACCCTTCTCCCTCCCTTTGAGGTTTCCCCAAACTGCCTAACCCACATGGTTTTTGCACCCTGGGCACTGCCAGTCCAGTTCCCAGCCCATTCCTTCAATCTTAACATAAAGAACCTGCTGGAGTTTCCCCGTCCTTGGCAAACTTCAAGTTCTGTGCCAGGATGGCTTCGCTCTCCCGCCCCTTCCCACCTCCCAGTTGGGCCTTAAAGCCTGGGACTGCTCCCTGGGTCCCCAGGCTGACGGGCAGAGCTGGTTCCAGTGGCCGTCTGGAATTCTGGACCGGTGTTCGAATGATGTGGGTGGGGCGGGAGCAGGGGAAGATTGCTCCGCTTGGGGTGGATTCGGCTCCTGGGCTCCCCATGGGGTCGGCGTCGGCCCGTGGAGTCGGCATCGGCTGGAGGTTCATTTCTAGACTGTGAGCCCCCTGTTGGGTAGGGACCGTCTCTCTATGTTGCCAACTTGTATTTCCCAAGTGCTTAGTACAGTGCTCTGCACACAGTAAGCACTCAATAAATACGATTGAATGAATGGTCGCTGGCGGAGCAGTCGCTGCCTCTCGGAAAGCCGGAGGAGGGTGTTGGCGGGAGCTGAGCTGATGGCCTCCCGAGCCGTGGGTTTTCCAACTCGACCTCCCACCTCGTGCTTCTGATTGCTAGCCCGGAGATGCCCCCGCTGAGCATGGGCTGGGTTGAGGGGGGACCTGGGAAACATGGGTCTCTCCTCTTGGGGTTGCGTGAGAGACTTCCAGTTGACTTCCCCCCTCGTCCCCCTCTCCATCCCCCCCATCTTACCTCCTTCCCTTCCCCACAGCACCTGTATATATGTATATATGTTTGTACATATTTTTTACTCTATTTATTTATTTTATTTGTACATATCTATTCTATTTATTTTATTTTGTTAGTATGTTTGGTTTTGTTCTCTGTCTCCCCCTTTTAGACTGTGAGCCCACTGTCGGGTAGGGACTGTCTCTATTTGTTGCCAATTAGTACTTCCCAAGTGCTTAGTACAGTGCTGTGCACATAGTAAGCGCTCAATAAATACGATTGATGATGATGATGATGATGATGATAAATCCTCAACCTCCTCCCGGGGTCCCTGGGCCCTCCAGCCCACGAAGACCTTCCCCGCTCCACTTTGGCCCAGGAGACATTGGTTTCTGTGCGACCAGATTGGCCCTTGCGACCACTGACTTTCGGCCTCACTGTTGGCTGGGGGTGGCTGAAGGAATGGAACTAATAATGTAATAATTGTGGTATTTAAGTCCTTACTCTTTGCCAGCCACTGTACTAAGTTCTGGGGTGAATACAAGCAGATGGGGTTGTCACAGTCCCTGTCCCAAGTAAAGCTCACAGTCTCAATCCCCATTTTGCAGATGAGGTCACTGAGGCCCAAAGAAATGAAGTGACTTGCCCAGGGTCACAGAGCAGTCAAGAGGCAGAGCCGGAATTAGAACCCATGACCTTCTGACTCGCAGGCCCATGCTCTATCCACTATGCCACTCTGGAAAGAGCATGGGCATGAGTCAGAAGGACTTGAGTTGTAATGACAACTCTGCCACTTGTCTGCTGTGTGACCATTGATCTCCCCCTCTTCAAAGCATTATTGAAGACAAATCTCCTCTGAGGCCTTCCCTGACTAAATCCTCTTTTCTTTTTCTTCAGCTCCCTTCTGCATTCTCCTGACTTGCTCCCTTTATCCAGCCCCCCTCCCAGCCCCACAGCACTTATGTATATATCTGCAATTTGTGTATTTGTGTTAATGTCTGTCTCCCCATCTAGCCTGTAAGCTTGTCTTGGGCAGGAAATGCATCTGTTTACTGTACTCGTCCAAGCGCTTAGTACAATGCTCTGCACACAGTAAGTGCTCAATAAATACGATAGACTGACTGACCTTGGCAGATCACTTCATGTCTCTGTAAAATGGGGATTAAGGCCGTGAGCCCCATGTAGGAGATGAACGATGTCCAACCGGATTAGCGTGTATCCACCCCAGCACTTATTATAATGCCTGCATAGTAAATGCTTAACAAATACCATTAAAAAAAAACCAGAACACTGCCTGGTAAATTCTAGTCCTTCCGCTCCCTTCCTTACCCTCTCTCCAATCCTGAAACAAGGTTGTGCCCCAGGAATCTCCCTTCCCCTCATGTCTAACAATTGGTGTGGCCAAACTGATGGGATCTGGAGTTCTTTTTTTGGAGTGTCCATGACCAGATAACTCCCCCAAACCAATGCACCTGGCCCTGTTGCCACTACTGCCACCGGAAATGTCTGCGTGGGAAGGTGCTAATCTTTCCCTCAGCCCTTCCCAAGACCAGCCGGCCCACGGCCCAGGAAGCTCGTCTGCAGTAGGGATTAAGGGAGAGCTTCACCAGCAGGAATTTCGAGGGAGGCTTCCTGCAGGCAAGGATGTTGGGGTGCAGAGGGCCTCCCCCTGAGCCGAGAGGGACATGGCGAGGGCCTGGATGACGCCTGTATTAAGGACCTGACCACGGAACAGTGGTGTGTTTGGCCAATTAATTCAAAGTTACCTCGAGCACAGGCCAGGGCAGGCCCAACCAGAAACCAGCAACTGAGTTAAGTGGTGGCCGATCTCTTCCAGGACTGGGGAGGGTGGGGAGGTGGGGTGTCACGTTTGGAAGAGTCCAGTGCTGGTGGGAGCTATGGAATTGAGAAGTAGTGTGTCCCAGTGGATAGAGCACTGGCCTACTTCTAATCCTGGCTCCACCCATTTGTCTGCTCTGAGACCATGGTTGTCATTGAACTTCTCTGTGCCTCCGTTGCCTCATCTGTAAAATGCGGATGAACATGGTGAGCCCCATGTAGGACGTGGATGTGTCCAACCTAATTAGCTTGTATCTACCCCTGCGCCTAGTACAGCGCCTGGCACATAGGAAGTGTTTAACAAATGCCGTATAAAAACAAAAAATGAGATTTGGGTGCAGATCATTTGATGGGGTTGCAGGGTTTCAAGGCCCTTTGTTTGATCCACATTTTCCTTTCCTGGTGTTGCTTCACTGTTCCCCTTCAGGCTCTAGCTCGGGGGTGGGGGTTCCTGAGCCAGAGTTTCTAGATCAGAGGTTGGTAACTTCCTTCCTGTTCCCCTTCTCCTATCCTACCCTGAGAATCAGGGATCCCGGGAGCTGTTAAAGAAAGCCCAGCCCCATTCTCTTTGGGATAGGAACTCTGATTAGAAGAGTTGTATCTAATATAACGATATATTATATTACATTCTGTTATTTTGTATTAGAAGCAGCATGGCATAGTGGATAGAGCATGGGCCTGGGTTCTAATCCCAGTTCTACCACGTGTCTGCTGTGTGACCTTGGGCAAGTCACTTCACTTCTCTGAGCCTGTTACCTCATCTGTAAAATGGGGACTGAGATTGTGAGCCCCACGAGGGATGGGGAGTATGTCCAATTTGATTTGCTTGTATCCACCCAAGCACTCAGTACAGTGCCTTGCACAGAGTAAACGCTTAACAAATACCATAATTATTATTATTTAATATTAACATATCATGCTCTCCCAAGTGCTCAGTACAGTGCTCTGCACACATTAAGCGCTCAATAGATATGATTGATCGATTGATTGGGAGTCTTTTGGTCCAGAAGCAGTAGGTAACCTGGCCTGGCCCTCAATTTCTTCCCCTTTAAAGTGGGGAGGAGGAGGAGGGAGTTTCACAGGGCATGGTCACTGAAGCCCCTTTGAGGTCAAAAATGTGTATATTTTGCTCCTTGCCAAGAGCCTGAGCCTGAAAGGTGGATAAGAGGGCGAATATAATTCTTGGCTGTTAAGGGAATTCAGGGCCCTCGGAGAAGAGAAGGGGGCTGGGCTGGAGAGGGAGGGAGGGAGGGAAGAGGTTGGCTTTTGCTCTTTTAATCTTTATTTGAAGGAATCAGTCTCTTAGGGTCCCCTACTGTTCCTTGGGGTTTTCGTGCTTTGATATGGAGGGGAACAAAAGAAGCCATTAGTTACTGTAAGTGGTGTCCAGCATGAAAGCACCTCTGTGGTTATGGATCCTGCGGCTGCTGGAGGATGTATGCAGAAGGGGAGCTCATTAGACTGAGAGGGCAACAGAGGATTAGAAATGGTGGTGTCTTCCAGGGATGGGCCCACCTGGATCCTCGGGACAAGTTGAAAGGAATCTCTCCCGAGAAAGAAGGCCGGGAGCCGAGCCCTAAGAGGGGCGTTGAGAGATGCAGCTTGGTTTAGTAGCTAGAGCACAGGGCTGGGAATCAGAAAGACCTGGGTTCTAATCCTGACTCCAGCCCATATCTGTTGTGTGACCTCAGGCAAGTCACTTAACTTCTCCGGGCCTCAGTTACCTCATCTGTAAAATGGGGATTAAGACTGTGAACCCCATGTGGAACAGGGACCGTGTCCAACCTGATCATCTTGTATCTACCCCAGCGCTTAGAAGGGTTCTTGGCACATAGTAAGTGCTTAACAAGTACCATTATCATTGTTATTATTGTTGTTGTTATTATTATTAATGGAGTTCCAGGTTCTCTTGTCAGTCATTCGATCAATCATATTTATTGAGCGCTTATCCAGTACAGAGTACTGCACTAAAAATGCTTAGGAGTGTACAATACAACAGAGTTGGTAGACGTGTTCCGTGCCCACAACGAGCTTACAATCTAGATGGGAAGACAGAAAATGTAAACAAATGAATTTCGGATATGTACCCAAGAGCTGTGGGGATGAGGGAGGGGTGAATAAAGGGAGCAAATCCACTTGCAAGGGTGACGAAGAAGGGAGTGGGAGAAGAGGAAATGAGGGCTTAGTCGAGGGCACTTGAAGGAGATGTACCTCTAGACTGTGAACTCATGGGCAGGGGATGTGTCTGTTATTATATTGTACTCTTCTAAGCGCTTAGTACAGTGCTTTGCACACATTAAGTGCTCAGTAAAGACTAATGACTGAATTGAGTGAATAAATAAGGCTTTGAAGGTGGTGGGAGTGATTGTCAGATAAGAGAATCATAGATAAATCGTCATCTCTTATGAAGTGATGAATGTGGAGTGGCCATTAATCGGTACAATATGGACACAACACCTAATGATAACAATAGTTGTGGTATTTGCTGCACTTTTTCTGTCCAGTATTTTTATTTGAATCACACAGCTTCCTGCCCCCCACCCCCCCCACCCCCGTCCCATGGCTCGGGAATGGCAACTCAGGGGAGAGGAATTCAGGGATTCTGGGCAGGGTTTGGAGGAGTCAGGTATGCCCCCGGAGAAATGTCCAAGGTACAGAAAAATGCTCGTTATGAAATCTTTACGTTATGCTGCATGCCTGGCATAACGCGGGTGGCATCACACGAGTCCTGGTATCCAGTATCTGCAGGCGCTGTTGCTGGACACCTCGATGGGGTGGCCAGGTGAGGAATTTCCAATTTCCCAGCCAGGCGTTCCTGAAAGAAATAGTGGGAGCCATTTCCCATCCATTTCTATTTTCTAGATCAGCCATGGGGGGAGACGAGGGAGGGAGAAGACTCTCCCACAGGGTGTGGGGCCTTTGTTGAGGAATGGGGGTTAGGCAAAGAGCAGAAATCAATCAATCAGTGGTATTCATTGAGCACTTACTGTGGACAGAGCACTTATCATTGACAGAGTTCTGTACTAAGTACTTGGGAGAGTACAAATCAAAGAATTGGTGGTCCCAGCCCACAATGAGCTTACAGTCTAGAAATGTGCCTGAAATCCGTCTCTCCCTCCTTACCCTCCCCTGTGGATGTCGTGCAACATCTCCCAGGGAGTGGGCTGAGATAGTTGCTCCCACCCCTGCTGCTGCTTTGGGGTCCTTGCCACTGTAAGGTCCTAAATCAATCAATTGTATTTATTGAGCGCTTACCGTGTGCAGAGCACTGTACTCAGCATTTGGGAGAATACAGCGTAACAGCTTGGGCAGATATGTTCCCTACCCACAAAGCACTTCCAGTCTAGGGGGGAGACATATAAATATAATAATAGAAATATATGTATATAAATTGCTATTAATATAACATCTAATATAAAATAAATATGAATTAAAATATCTGTAATATTAATGTCCATCTCCCCCTCTAGACTGTAAGCACTTTGGGATCGGGGACCATGTCTACCAGCTCTGTTATATTGTACTCGCCCAAACACAGCACAGAGTAAGCACTTGGTAAATTCATTCATTCATTCAGTCGTATTTATTGAGCGCTTACTGTGTGCAGAGCACTGTACTAAGCGCTTGGGAAGTACAAGTTGGCAACATATAGAGACGGTCCCTACCCAACAGTGGGCTTACAGTCTAGAAGGGGGAGACAGACAACAAAACAAAACACGTGGACAGGTGTCGAGTCATCAGAATAAATAGAAGTAAAGCTAGATGCACATCATTAACAAAATAAATAGAATAGTAAATATGTACAAGTAAAATAGGGTAATAAATCTGTACAAACATATATACAGGTGCTGTGGGGAGGGGAAGGAGGTAGGGTGGGGGAGATGGGGAGGGGGATACCATTGATTGAGTCTGTCTTGCCGAGAGGAGCTAGCCAGGACACATTGGGTTTGGCCAAGGGAAAAGCCCACCATTCAGACCGGCCCTCCCTCACCTGCTCATCTGTGCCCAATACTTTACATCACCTCTGTACGTATCTATAAGCAGTGTGGCCTAGTGGATAGAGCGTGGACCAGCGAGTTTTAATCCCAGCTCTGCGACCTGTCTGCTGTGTGACCTTAGGAAAGTCATTTCTCTGTACCTCAGTTATCTCTTCTGTAAAATGAGGATCGAGACAGGGAGCCCCAGGGGGGACAAGCACTGCGTCCAAACCGATCTGCTTGTATTCATTCATTCAGTCGTATTTATTGAGCGCTTACTGTGTGCAGAGCACTGTACTAAGAGCTTGAAAGTACAATTCAGCAACAGAGACAATCCCTGCCCACAAGGGGCTCACGGTCTAGAAGGGGGGCGACAGACATCAAAACAAGTAAACAGGCATCAGTGGCATCAATATAAATAATTATAGATACAGACACATCAAAACAAACAGGCATTAATATAAATAAATAGAATTATAGATAAGTACATATATACACAAGTGCTGTGGGACGGGGAAGGGGGGAGAGCAAAAGGAGTGAGTCGGGGCGATGGGGAAGGGAGGGAGAGCTGAGGGTAAAGGGGGGGCTTAAGGAGGTCTCCTGGAAGAGGCGAGCCTTCAGTTGGGCTTTGAAGGGGGGGAAGTGTGATTGTTTGGCGGATTTGAGGAGGGAGGTCGTTCCAGGCTGGAGGTAGGACGTGGTTTGATGGCAGGACAGGCGAGAATGAGGTACAGTGAGACGGTTAGCGGCACCAGAGGAGTGGAGTGTGCAAGCTGGAATGTAGAGGGAGAGAAGAGAGGTGAGGTAGGAGGGGGCAAGGTGATGGAGAGCTTTGAAGCCAATAGTGAGGAGTTTTTGCTTGATACGAAGGGTGATAGGCAACCACTGGAGATTTTTGAGGAGCGGGGTGTCATGCCCAGAACGTTTCTGTAGAAAGGTAATCCGGGGACTGAAGTGGGGAGAGGCAGGAGTTGGGAGATCAGAAAGGATGCTGAAGCAGTATTTCAGTCGGGATAGGATTAGTGATTGTACTAACGTGGTAGCAGTTTGGATGGAGAGGAAAGGGTGGATCTTGGCGATGTTATGAAGGTGAAACTGGCAGGTTTTGCTGATGGATTGGGTATGGGGGGTGAGTGAGAGAGCAGAGTCAAGGATGACACCAAGGTTGCGGGTTTGTGAGATGGGAAGGATGGTAGTGCCGTCAACAGTGACGGAAAAGTCAGGGAGAGGACAGGGTTTGGGAGGGAAGATAAGGGGCTCAATCTTGGACATGTTGAATTTTAGGTGGCAGGAGGATATCCAAGTGGAGGTGTCCTGAAGGGAGGAGGAGATGCAAGCCTGGAGGGGTGGAGAGAGAACAGGGGAGCGGATAAAGATTTGGGTAGCATCCGCATAGAGATGATAGTTGAAGCCGTGGGAGTGAATGAGTTCACTGAGGGAGTGCGTATAGATGGAGAACAGAAGGGGACCAAGAATTGAACCTTGAAGAACCCCTACAGTTAAGGAATGGGAGGGGGAGGAGGAGCCCGTGAAGGAGCCTGAGATTGAAGGGCCAGAGAGATAAGAGGAGAACCAGGAGAGGACGGAGTGAGTGAAGCCAAGGTTGGATAATATGTTGAGGAGAAGGGAATGGTTGGTGTCAAATCCATCCCAGTGCTTAGTGTAGTGCCTGGTATACAGTAAGCACTTAACAAATACCACTATTATTATTAATTATATTTTTTTATATTAATGCCTGACTCCCCTTCTAGACTGTAAGCTTGCTGTGGGCTGGGAATGTGTTTACCAACTCTGGTGTACTTTCCCAAGTGCCTAGTACAGGGCTCTGCACTTAGTAAGTGCTCGGTAAATACCATTGAGGATGATGATGATCCAGTAACTGCAGTAGGAGGCCTGGGCTTCTCTGGGCTTCTGTTTCCCTTTGATATTAGTAAAATGGAAAGGGAAGAGAAAATCTGTTGGGCGTTGGGAGGGAATGGCCATCAGAAGGTTGGGGTTAGACTAGACTATAAGCTCGTTGGGCAGGGAACGTGTCTGCCAACTCTTATATTGTAATCAATCATATTTATTGATCGCTTATTGTTCGCAGAGCACTGTACTCTCCCAAGTGTACAGCAGCGTGAGAAGCAGTGTGGCTTAATGGAAAGAGTCCGGGCTTTGGGAGTCAGAGGTCATGGGTTCTACTCCCTGCTCTGACACTTGTCAGCCGTGTGACTTTGGGCAAGTCATTTAACTTCTCTGTGCCTCAGTTACCTCATCTGTAAAATGGAGATGAAGACTGTGAGCCCCAGGTGGGATAACCTGATTACCTTGTATCTACCCCAGTGCTTAGAACGGTGCTTGGCACATAGTAAGCACTTAACAAATACCATCACTATTATTAAGGGCTTAATAATAATAGTAATAATAATAATGGCATTTATTGAGCACTTACTATGTGCAAAGCACTGTTCTAAGCACTGGGGAGGTTACAAAATGATCAGGTTGTCCCACCTGGGGCTCACAGTCTTCATCTCCATTTTACAGATGAGGTAACTGAGGCCCAGAGAAGTTAAGTGACTTGCTCAAAGTCACACAGCTGACAAGTGGGAGGCCAGGATTTGAACCCATGTCCAAAGTCGCACAGCTAAGTGGGGAGCTGGTACAGTACAGTCCTCTGCACAAAGTAAGCACTTGATAAATATGATTGGGGAACTATTTGGTTCCAGGGCAGGTGGAAATGGATGGAAATTAGACCCTTTTCAACATATAGTCGTATTACTCTGTGTGGTGTCTGAATCCCAAAGTATGCATAGTGCTCCCTCTTCCTTTCTCCTGCACATAATATTTGGGTTTGGGCAGAGCGAGGGGTGGAGGTAAATCTCCTCCACAAGAAGCTGTAATTCAGCCGTCCCAGGGTGACTCAACTCTTATCCCGAACCTCTCCCTGGAGCAGGAGCTGTCAATTACATCGAGGTGACTAAATCCCCGGGGGAGGGGGTAACATGTCAGGCACGGTGACCTGGTTTGGCAGAAGTGACGGGAAGCCTCCGCCTTTATCACCCCAGTTCCCCAGAGCTGGTGCTGCTTAGGCCGGTCCCTGAGCTCGACTGGACGGGGAAAAAAATAGGTATTTCCGGACCTCTGGCTCGGCCCTTCTGTTTGAAGCTTCTGTTGTAGCAGTTCTTCGTCCTGCAGCTGAGGAGAGGGTGACAACTACAGGAGAGATTATCCCGAGTGTCTTTTTTTCTTCCTCCTCGAGTGAATATTTTTTTGTGTGTTCCCCCACAGGGCAGTATCTTCAGGGTTCCTCTCAGGCTGTGGCCACTCTGCTCACCATTGCCCGCCCCTTCGTCTGAAGTTCATTTCTAGAAGCAGGTAAGTCATCATCAATCGTATTTATTGAGCGCTTACTATGTGCAGAGCACTGTACTAAGTCGGAAGAGGAAACCAATTCCGCTGGTGGAGGGCAGAGCTGGCGGGATCCCGGGGCTGCCGGCAGGCTAAGCGCCTTTATTTTTCTTACTCGGGTTCTTTGTGGCTACAGAAAAAGGAGCGGTTCTTTTTTCAAAAGGATTTTCTATGTAGACTCTTAAAGATGTCCTCGCAGGTTGTGTGAGTTTTCGGGATTGTGAAGCTACTGGGTGTGGTTGCCGTGATAATTTCCTGGTGTGGAGAAAATCGAGCCTGAAATTTCAGTCTGAGGAGATCCGTTTCTCCGTGGCTTATGATGTAGGTGGGTGGCAAGTAAAGCCGCCGGTTTTAAACTGTGTAAATGTCTGCGTCAAGTAGTGGTCCAGAATTCCTAATTCCAACTATTGCAAATAAAGCTAATTAGGGCTAGTCAACTGAATGGGATTGGGAAGCAGGGCGGGACTCCAGACAGCTTGCCAAGAGCAGGGATTGTTCTGGTGAACCTGAGCAGCCGTAGATAGGAATGGAGAAGAAGACGGGGGTGTCTAGTGTAGTATCCAGAATCCCGCTATGGTGGTCACTCTCTCTGGCCTGCTCTGTATCAGCTAGGTAAGAGTGTACGGTTAGATAAGGGCCGGGGTCAGAGCAGGAGACCAGGTGGAGCTGACAGTAAGCGCTCAATAAATATGATTGATTGATTGATCTCTGGTGGCTTAACAAGGAAAGCATCGTGGCCTAGTGGAAAGAGCATGGGCCTGAGTCAGAGGACCTGGGTTCTAATCCCCGCTCTGCCATCTTTCTGCGGTGTGACCTGGAATAAATCACTTCATTTCTCTGTACCTCGGCTAACTCATCTGTAAAATAGGGAGTGTCTTCAAGCCTCATGTGGGGTAGGGACTGTGGCCAACCTAATTAGCTTGTATCTACACCTGTGCTTGGAATGCAGGCGAAATAAATACCATAAAAAAATGCATGTGGAGGATATCAGGGTGATTTCTTTTGGGTTCAACACCCTTGAGAGAGTCTCCTTTGGGCCCCCAGGATGCTACAGAGGGAGTCTGGTGAAGTCTCTGGGCTTTGGATTCTAGACTGTAAGGTCCTTGTGGGCAGGAAATATGTCTACTAACTCTATTATCTTGTCTGCCATATGTTCACTACAAGTGCTCAAATACCACTGACTGGTTGGTGACTGAGGAGCTGAGAAGTTTTCCCAGTTCATTCATTCAATCATACTTATTGAGCACTTACTGTGTGTACAACACTGTACTAAGCACTTGGAAAGTACAGTTCAGCAATAGAGACAGACAATCCCTGGGTTGTCACCAGGTTCACAACACCGGGTTTACAGTCTGGAAGGGAGGATAATAATAATAATAATGATAGCATTTATTAAGCGCTTACTGTGTGCAAAGCACTGTTCTAAGCGCTGGGGAGTTTACAAGGTGATCAGGTTGTCCCACGTGGGACTCACAGTCTTAATCCCCATTTTACAGATGAGGGAACTGAGACCCAGAGAAGTGAAGTGACTTAACCAAAGTCACACAGCTGACAATTGGCGGAGCCGGGATTTGAACCCATGACCTCCGACATATCAGTTGAGGCCATTGGCATGGCAGTGCCAGTTACTTTTCAGAGGCACTTTTCAGAGGCTGGGTGTGTTTATGTTTTGGGTTTTTTTAAATGGTATTTGTTAAGCCCTTGCTGTGTGCCGGATACTGTACTAATTGCTGGAGTGGACTCAGGGTAATCAGGTTGGACACAGTCCATGTCCCCCATGGGGCTCACAGCCTTAATCCCTATTTTACAGATGAGGTAACTGAGGCACAGAGAAGTGACATAACTTGCCCAAGGTCACACAGCAGATAAATTACAGAGCTGGGATTAGAACTCAGGTCCACTGAAACGCAGGCCTGTGCTCTTTCCACTGTGCCATGCTGCTTTTGGCGTTGACCAATCAATGAATCAATCAGGAGTATTTATTGAACACTCAGTGTGTGCAGAGCACTGTACTAAGCACTTGGGAGAGTACAGTATAACCGAGTCGGAAGACACAGTCCCCGCCCATGAGGACCTCATAGTCTAAATCGCCGCCAGCTCAGCTTCTCGGGATAAATCGAAACGTTTGTGTGAACGATCTACCATCTGAGCTGGTGAATCTTAGATGCACTTTAATTGTCAGCAATTCTCCCGCCCTAAGGAGGGGAATGAGAACGGACAAGTAAAGTTAATTTGTCATTTGTAAGCGAGGAGGGTGATTAAATTTTAATATGGGTAATGATTTTGGGTAGCCAGTGAGCCCAAATAGGGAAACATTGTTGCTCACTCAGCACACCAGGGGCAGAGATAACACGCCAGATTCGAAAAGGGCCATTTTGTACTCCCGTCCTTGGGGTTTATTCCCTTACTCGTTTGGCTGTTTCATGTTTGTAGCCTGTATTCAGTCTGCAGAGTTATTAAGGAATCGAGTCATGATTGATGAAATGTGTATATAGGACAGTTGCATGCATGCCCACACGCCCCTCCACCCACCTCAATCCAATTATGGCTATCCACACCTCTCTTCCTGGCCCTCTTCTGACCTACCTGGAAGCTCATGGCCCCTACCCTGTCTTGCTAGGGCAGACAAGGGCCTAGAAATCAAGAAAAGAGAAATGGACAATGAATACAGAGCAACTGCTGCTTCCCAGAAGCGTGAATGTTTAGGTACAGGTTCCGTCTTTAGGGGACAAGTGGTAGAAGCAGCAGAGCATACTTCTGAATGCTCCAGGTTAGCCTGGCAGGGCTGGGCAGGGCAGGGCAACCCATCCAGAGATGACACTGGTAATTAGAACAGTTGAGACAGCAGCAGCTCCGGGTGAAGGACTTGAAGGCCACACCAGTGGAAAAGCGGTGTTCCATGTGGTCCTATTAAAATGGAAAAACACATCAATCAATCAATCAGTCGTATTTATTGAGCGCTTACTGTGTGCAGAGCACTGTACTAAGCACTTGGGAAGTACAAGCTGGCAACATAGAGAGACAGTCCCTACCCAACAGTGGGCTCACAGTCTAGAAGACTTCTTTAATATCTGCTAAGCACTTACTATGTGCCAGACGCTGTAATAAGCACTGGGGTAGACTCAAGATAGTTGGGTCAGACACAGTCCCAGTCCCATGCGGGGCTCACAGCCGTTAATCCCCATTTCACAACATAGGTAACCGAGGTACTGAAGTTAAGTGACTTCAGAAGGTCACCCAGCGACTGTGCACAACCCGATTACCTGGTACCTGTATATATGTAACCTTGTAACAGTGTGTATATATATATATATGTTTGTACATATTTATTACTCTATTTTACTTGTACATATTTATTCTATTTATTTTATTTTGTTAATATGTTTTGTTGTCTGTCTCCCCCTTCTAGACTGTGAGCCCGCTGTTGGGTAGGGACCGTCTCTCTATGTTGCCAACTTGTACTTCCCAAGGGCTTAGTCCAGTTCTCTGCACACAGTAAGCGCTCAATAAATACGATTGAATGAATGAATGAATAAGCGGTGGGGCTGGGAATAGAACCCAAGCCCTTCGCGCTCCCAGGCCCATGCTCTATCCACAAGGGCACGCTGCTTCTCGCATCTTTTTGGCCAAGGGCATTCCTCTGCCCCTGGTACTAACTTTGCTGCTCATTTAAACCAGGCTCTGTTTATTCCAGCTGGGCTTTCAACTGGGATTCCTGGAACCGTGCACTTCGGGCTCCTCCTAAGAAGCAGCTGTAGATGACACTGAAGATGGGGGGGGTGAGGGATTGGGAGAAGCATGGGAGGATATTTTGGGATTGGGTTTATTTCTGTGCAGAGCGATGCTCCTGCTTTAGACTGTGAGCCCACTGTTGGGCAGGGACTGTCTCTATATGTTGCCAATTTGTACTTCCCAAGCGCTTAGTACAGTGCTCTGCACACAATAAGCGCTCAATAAATCCGATTGATGATGATGATGGGAAATCCAGGAGCCATCCTGGGACACGGCTTCTTTGGGGGTGACGCCACCTAGTGGTAGGTCGCTTGTGGTTCCTAGTGTTTAGGCCCCATGGATTTTTCTGCTATAATAATAATAATAAATAATAATAATAATAACAACATTTATTAAGCACTTACTATGTGCAAAGCACTGTTCTAAGCGCTGGAGAGGCTACAAGGTGATCAGGTTGTCCCACGGGGGGCTCACAGTCAACCCCCATTTTACAGATGGGGGAACTGAGGCACAGAGAATAATAATAATAATAATAATGGCATTTATTAAGCACTAACTATGTGCAATCAATCAATCAATCGTATTTATTGAGCACTTACTGTGTGCAGAGCACTGTACTAAGCACTTGGGAAGTACAAGTCGGCAACACGTAGAGACAGTCCCTACCCGACAGCGGGCTCACAGTCTAGAAGGGGGAGACAGAGAACAAAACCAAACATACTAACAAAATAAAATAAATAGAATAGATATGTACAAGGAAGATAAATAAACATAGAGTAATAAATATGTACAAACATATATACAGGTGCTGTGGGGAAGGGAAGGAGGAAAGATGGGGGAGATGGAGAGGGGGGCGAGGGGGAGAGGAAGGAAGAGGTTCAGTCTGGAAAGGCCTCCTGGAGGAGGTGAGCTCTCAGTAGGGCCTTGAAGGAAGGAAGAGAGCTAGCTTGGCGGATGGGCAGAGGGTGGGCTTTCCAGGCCCGGGGGGTGACGTGGGCCAGGGGTCGATGGCGGGACAGGCGAGAACGAGGCATGGTAAGGAGATTAGCGGCGGAGGAGCGGAGGGTGCGGGGTGGGCTGGAGAAAAAGAGAAGGGAGGTGAGGTAGGAGGGCGCGAGGTGATGGACAGCCTTGAAGCCGAGGGTGAGGAGTTTCTGCCTGATGCGCAGATTGATTGGTAACAATAATGGCATTTATTAAGCGCTTACTATGTGCAAAGCACTGTTCTAAGCACTGGAGGGGTACAAGGTGATGAGGTTGTCCCACGCGGGGGCCCACAGTCTTAATCCCCATTTTCCAGATGAGGGAACTGAGGCCCAGAGAAGTGAAGTGACTTGCCCAAAGTCACCCAGCTGACAGTTGGCCGAGCCGGGATTTGAACCCATGACCACTGACTCCAGAGCCAAGGCTCTTTTCCACTGAGCCATGCTGAGAAGTTAAGTGACTTGCCCAAAGTCACACAGCTGACAGTTGGCCGAGCCGGGATTTGAACCCATGACCACTGACTCCAGAGCCCGTGCTCTTTCCACTGAGCCACGCTGCTTCTCTGAAAAAATAGAATGTAAAATATGGGGGTTAGGTTTCGGCCTCTCCTACTTTTAAAACGTGTGTGTGTGTTTGGGGGGAGGGGAGATTGAGTGTCAGTTTCAAAAATTTCCAGTTTATTTTGACTTTTTTTTTTTCCATCCTACTCATGCAACAACATGCATGGCAAGAATGTGGTTGCTGATGGTACTCCTTCCTGGTGTTATGTTGACCCAGATGTCACAAAACAAATGCTCAACAGCACGGCAGTGTTGGTACACCGAGCGATTGGAAAGGCGATTGGAAAGTAGCTTAGGTTGATTTAGGGTATTAAACTCCACTGCCAGTCATCATCATCATCATCATCATCAATCGTATTTATTGAGCGCTTACTGTGTGCAGAGCACTGTACTAAGCGCTTGGGAAGTACAAGTTGGCAACATATAGAGACAGCCCCACCCAACAGTGGGCTCACAGTCTAAAAGGGGGAGACAGAGAACAAAACCAAACATACTAACAAAATAAATAGAATAGATGTGTACAAGTAAAATAAATAAATAAATAGAGTAACAAATATGTACAAACATATATACATCTATACAGGTGCTGTGGGGCAGGGAAGGAGGTAAGATGGGGGGGATGGAGAGGGGGATGAGGGGGAGAGGAAGGAAGGGGCTCAGTCTGGGAAGGCGTCCTGGAGGAGGTGAGCTCTCATTAGGGTCTTAACTTAAACTGAACCACAGGCAAATCTTGGTTTGGAGGTGGATGAGAGAAATGGTGGCCCTCACATAAGAGATAAGTAAAATCTGATCTCTACTCAAAAGCAATTCCAGACTCTTTGCAGTCTCAATCAATGAAAAGTATTTTTTGAGTACCGACTGTGTGCAGAGCACTGTACTGGAGCTTGGGAGACAAGAACGCTGCTCATGAAGAACTTACAGTTAAGTGGGCCGAAGGGAAATCCTCCAGGAAAATAAAATCTTTGACACGTGTAGAAGCCTTCTTTTCCCCAACTCCCTTTCCCTGTTGCATCAACTCTGTACATGGACTTTTATCCTTAAACACCTGATATTCACCCCATCCTCAGCCCCACAGCATTATGCACATATCTGTAATTTATGTATATTAGTGTCTGCTTCCCGTTCTAGACTGTAAGCTCTTGTTCGCAGGGAACTTGAGAGTTCTGTGCATTGTACTCTCCCAAGCACTTAGTGCAGTGCTGGGCACACAGGAAGTGCTCAGTAAATAACATTGATCTAGAAATGGCTACGTTTTCCAGGTGTCGCATCCCGAAATGCGTGTTGCTTCTGTTGTCCCCAGTGGAGTTATGAGCAACTCATCGCACAAGTGGGCTAAATTGATTTTCATGAACTACGGCAGGATACGATGGATAGGATAGGATAGGATGGATTGTTAAAAGTTAAGAAACAGAGAAAAAGATGGGCCTACATTTTAATGTCAAGAAAACAGAGATCATGACAACTAGGAGTTTTAACGCATTTGGATTGGATGGAGAGAAGATTAAAATAATTGACAATTATTGGACTGATAATCAATAATAAAGGAACTAGTAGTCAAGAAATATGCTGAAGATGAATGTTAGGAAGATTTGCTATGAAGAGCCTGGAAAAGACATAAAATGTACTGGTGTAAAAATTGCCACAAAAATACTAATTGCTAATTCAGTGGTGGTTTTTTTTTGTTTTTACTCTATTTATTTATTTATTTATTTTATTTGTACATATCTATTCTATTTATTTTATTTTGTTAGTATGTTTGGTTTTGTTCTCTGTCTCCCCCTTTTAGACTGTGAGCCCACTGTTGGGTAGGGACTGTCTCTATATGTTGCCAATTTGTACTTCCGAAGCGCTTAGTACAGTGCTCTGCACATAGTAAGCGCTCGATAAATACGATTGATGATGATGATGATGATTTGTAATTAGCTGCTAATTTTGGTGGTGAAAATTTTTTTAAAAAAACTTAAAATTGAATTTTCTGATTGAGTTTGGAGGGGGAAGTGCTTATCACAGTGTTTAGCACCCAGCAAGTGCTTCATAAATATCATCAGTCAATCCACCAATGGTATTTATTGAGCGCTACTGTGTGCAGAACACAATACCAAGCATTTGGGAGAGTACAGTACCACAGACTTAAGAAACACATTCCCTGCCCATAACAAGCTTACAATCATCATTATTGTTATTTTGTCGCCCAAATTTTAGAAATGTTTTCAGGGATAGAAATTAGGGTTAAAGATGATAAAACTGTAAAAATCCATCCCCCAGCTTTAGCCAAGATGGTCAGTGGTGTTCTGGGTTTGAAATGGTCATCTTTGGGACACCCTTGCCCAGCGCCTGGGCATCCCCAGGTAACCTAGAGAGGCAGGGTGGCTTAGTGGATAGAGCATGCGCGTGGGAGTCAGAAGGACCTGGGTTCTAATCCTGGCTCTGCCACGTCTGCTGTGACCTTAAGCAACTCACTTAACTTCTCTGGGCCTGTTACCTAATCCGTAAAAATGGGAGTGTGAGCTCCAGGATGATGGAGACTGTGTCCAACTTGATTGACTAGTATGTTTGGTTTTATTCTCTGTCTCCCCCTTTTAGACTGTGAGCCCACTGTTGGGTAGGGACTGTCTCTGTATGTTGCCAACTTGTACTTCCCAAGCGCTTAGTACAGTGCTCTGCACGAAGTAAGCGCTCAATAAATACGATTGATTGATTGATTGACTTGTTTCTACTCCAGCACTTAGAACAGTGCTTGGCACATAGTAAGCGCTTAGCGAGTACCATAATTATTATTATAATTATTATTATTTGCTCTTGGAGAGCCTCAGGCTGTAGCCCAGGCTGTCCAGGGAGCAACCAGCTGGGGTAGAAGGGGTCCGGCCCAGGGTCAGCTGGCTCTTGAGAGGCCATCCTGTAGGAGTTGCTGAATAGAGTGTGAACTGCACAGGATACTTATTCTGCCGGGCTTCCCCGGCTCCTGGCCCCAGAGTGGCATTTCCCACAGGTCACTTCCCCGCGGACTCCTCTCGCTTAACTCTGGAGTGTCGTCAGGGGAACCCACCGAAAGCACAGTTGCCGCTCTTCTGGATGAGGGCTAAGGGGCTGTGGGTCGGGGAAGGGCGGGGGCAACCAGGGTTTCAGGCCCCCGAGACGGTGGGTGGACTCCCCAAGGGGAGTCTGGCCAGGGTGACTGGGAGACGGATAATAATGATAATAATTGTGGTATTTGTTAAGCACTTACTATGTGCCAGACACAGTACTAAGCTTTGGGGTAGATTCAATTCAATCGTATTTATTGAGCACTTACCGTGTACAGAGCACTTGGGAGGTACAGTTTGGCAACATATAGAGACGGTCCCCACCCAACAACGGGCTCACGGCCTAGAAGGGGGAGACAGACAACAAAACAAGTAGACAGGTGTCAATACCATCAGAATAAATAGAATTATAGCTATCTGCGCATCATTAATAAAATAGAGTAATAAATATGTACAAATCTGCACAGTTGCTGTGGGGAGGGGAAGAGGGCAGGGTGGGGAGGTGATGGGGGGGAGGAGGAGAGGAAAAAGGGGGGGGCTCCGTCTGGGAAGGCTCCCAGGAGGAGGTGAGCTCTCAGTAGGGCTTTGAAGGGAGGAAGAGAGCTAGTTTGGCAGGTGTGTAGAGGGAGGGCATTCCAGGCCAGAGGTAGGACGTGGGCCAGGGGTCGATGGTGAGAATGAGGCCCAATATGGAGGTTAGTGGCGGCAGAGGAGCGGAGGGTGCGGGCTGGGCTGTAGAAGGAGAGAAGAGAGGTGAAGTAGGAGGGGACGAGGTGATGGAGAGCTTTGAGGCCGATAGTGAGGAGTAAATATGAGGTAACTGGGTTGGATGCAGTCCCTGTCCCACACTGGGCTCACAGTCTTAATCCCCATTTTACAGATGAGGGGACTGAGGCCCAGAGAAGTGCAGTGACTTGCCTAAAGTCCACAGCAGACAAGTGGCGGGACTGGGATTAGAACCCAGGTCCTTCTCACTCTAGGCCTGTGCTCTATCCACTAGGCCACACTGCTTTTCTAAATGGATCTGATTTCATCATAAAGCATAAGCTGTGGAGTCACTCACTGTCACTCAACACTGATCCACAGGGACCCCTTTCGTCACTGGAGGGGGACATCCTGCGTGGTGCGGGGGAGTCGATGCCAACTCCTTTCCCTTCCCCCACCCCCATCACCTCAGTGGGAGGGAACTGTGAGGAGGAAAGTGGCCCAGGTAGGTCAGTCCAGACCCAAAGAGGTAGGTAGCAGGGTGATTGGTCTTTAGTGGATGCCTGTCAACCTACGCATCAAGCAAAAACTCCTCACTCTCGGCTTCAAGGCTGTCCATCACCTCGCCCCCTCCTACCTCACCTTCCTTCTCTCCTTCTACAGCCCAGCCTGCACCCTCCGCTCCTCTGCCACTGACCTCCGTACTGTACCTCACTCTCGCCTGTCCCGCCGTCGACCCCTGGCCCATGTCCTCCCCCAGCCTGGCATGCCCTCCCTCCACACATCCACCAAGCTAGCTCTCTTCCTTCAAAGCCCTCCTGAGAGCTCACCTCCTCCAAGAGGCCTTCCCAAACTGAGCCCCCTTTTTCCTCTCCTCTCCATCTCCCGCGTCCTACCTCCTTCCCCTCCCCACAGCACTTGTGTATATATATTTAAAACAAATTTATTACTCTATTTATTTTACTTGTACGTATTTACTACTCTATTTTTGTCAATGATGTGCGTATAGCTTCAATTCTATTTGTTCTGACGACTTTGACACCTGTCTACTTGTTTTGTTGTCTGTCTCCCCCTTCTAGACTGTGAGCCCGTTGTTGGGTAGGGACCGTCTTTATATGTTGCCGACTTGTACTTCCCCAGTGCTCTGCACGCAGTAAGCGCTCAATAAATGCGATTGAATGAATGAATGACTGGTGCTCCCTTTTCCTCCTCTCTTGCTGCAGTACTCCTCTACACTGCCATCACCCAGTGTGTGGCAATGCTCCACCCCCACCCCACCCGCCAGCTGCTGTGTTATTTCTGACTCACCCGGGAGTCACTGACGTGTGAGCTAAACTCCTCCACGCCCTGCCGCCCCTCCAGCTCCCGCAGCAAGGGAGAGCGTGGAACTGCCCCAGCTCCCCGGGAGCCGGTTGACACGCCAGGCGGTCCCTCCGCCTCGTCGCAGCTTGCCGGGGGCTGCCAGGTTGGGGTGGCACTGGGCACGGAGTCGGGAGGGGAGCGGCTCCTCTCGGGGAGGCCTAGGTGGTGTCACTTCTGGGTGCAGTGGGGCCAGGACCGGGGACGCCGTCTCCTTGGGGATTTTTTGAAGAATCCTTGGTCTCCCAGGGTCATTTTGCTTCTGCATTTTGGTGCAGGATGCAGTCTTAGTAGGGGAGCGGGGCAGGGAGGAAAGAGAGAGAAAGAGCGAGTGTGTGTGCGACGGGTGGGGGGACAGGGGTTGTTTTGGGGTAAAAGAGAAAGGCATGTGATGTGCTTGATTGCAGAAGCCTCCCATCCCACACTCCCCATGGTATGGAACTGACAGATCTCTAGACTGTGAGCCCACTGTTGGATAGGGACCGTCTCTGTATGTTGCCAGCTTGTACTCCCCAAGCGCTTAGTACAGTGCTCTGCACGCAGTAAGCGCTCAATAAATACGATTGATTGATTGATCTCTTTTGCCGATACCCAGACTCAGTGCCTTGACTGGGTTGCCCCATGCAACCTAGATTCTGTTCGGAAAAACTAACCCCTCCGACCTCTGAATGGAGAACCCTGGCCATTGGAAAGCCTCTTGGGGGAGAGGATGGGGGGCAGAAAGCGTGAGAAGCAGCGTGGCTCAGTGGGAAAGAGCACGGGCTTGGGAGTCAGAGGTCGTGGGTTTGAATCCCGGCTCTGCCACTTGTCAGCTGTGACTTTGGGCAAGTCACTTCACTTCTCTGGACCTCAGTTCCGTCATCTGTAAAGCGGGGATAAAGATTGTGAGCCCCCCACCGTGGGACAACCTGATCACCTTGTAACCTCCCCAGCGCTTAGAACAGTGCTTTGCACATAGTAAGCGCTTAATAAATGCCATCATTATTACCTTCTAGACTGTGAGCCCACTGTTGGGTAGGGACCATCTCTATATGTTGCCAACTTGTACTTCCCAAGCGCTTAGTACAGTGCTCTGCACATGGTAAGCGCTCAATAAATACAATTGATGATGATGATATGTTGCCAACTTGTCCTTCCAAGTGCTTAGTACAGTGCTCTGCACACAGTAAGTGCTCAATAAATACGATTGAATGAATGAAAGTCCCTGATTTAAACAGGTGGGTCTCTTGCAGCCAAGGAGTTCCCTGGGCCCAGAGGTGGAAGATGATTAGGGCGTGGGCCAGAAAGGCAAAGAGGATGCGTGCTGCCCTGCTGCTGATCATGTGGGGACCAGAGCGAGCAGACACTCCAGCGGAGAGAGCCGCCTCTCTCCCAGCCCAGCTCCACCCTATCGAGGCTCCTGCCGCCGCTGCTTCAGATGGGGCTGTGGGCTGTCCAGAGTCTGCAACGCTGTGAGCGGCAGTGGCGGGCCCAAACAGAAGTGGCCCCGTGAGAGGCAGTGGCTGATTCATTCATTCACTCAATCGTATTTATTGAGCGCTTACTGTGTGCAGAGCACTGATGCAGCGGCACGTGAGTGGAGGGGGCAGACTCTGAAGGTGGAGGCAGTGTGAGGGGCAGTGGCAGGCTCTGACACCACCGCCACCGCCCCGGGCCGTCAGTAATGAGACTCCCAAGCATCCGTGTGTCGGATGCACAAACACATCCTGGGCCCTGTTCCCAAAAGGAGGTGCCGGGATAGGTGGAAGGAAGGGAGGGAAGATGCGAAGGAGTTGGCTCCCCAGCTGGGCCCCCAATTTTTTCTCTGGGCGTGCATGCCCTTCCCTCTACACCCCCTTCACTTTCTGATTCTGTTTCTCACTCTGCAGGAGTTTCCCCTCCCCGCCGGAGCCGGGCAGAGGGGTATGAACCGTGAGGGTGCTCCCGGGAAGAGTCCGGAGGAGATGTACATTCAGCAGAAAGTGCGGGTCCTGCTCATGCTAAGGAAGATGGGATCGAATGTAAGTCCCCTGGGGTCCGTGGCCATCACAGCAGGGAGACGTTTTCTGGCTGGTGAGATGCCCGGGCCGCAGGAGCGGGCAGGAGGGAGCCATAGGGGTGCAAAGCCCCCGGCTCTCCTAGGATGGGTTTCAGGATCAGCCTGGAGGACTTCTTCTTTCATTCAATCGTATTTATTGAGCGCTTACTGTGTGCAGTGCACTGTACTAAGCGCTTGGGAAGTACAAGTTGGCAACATATAGAGACGGTCCCTACCCAACATCATCATCATCAATCGTATTTATTGAGCGCTTACTGTGTGCAGAGCACTGTACTAAGCGCTTGGGAAGTACAAATTGGCAACATATAGAGACAGTCCCTACCCAACAGTGGGCTCACAGTCTAGAAGACTAGAAGTCTGGAAGTCTTGTATCCAATTCTTATCCGGTTCCTGGAGAAGTCCCGCTCCTCATCCCTACTCAGTAGAGTATGGGCCTGGGAATCAGAAGGACCTGGGTTCTACTTCCCGCTCTGCCACTCGTCTGCTGTGTGACCTTGGGCAAGTCACTTCACTTCTTGGGCCTCAGGTACCTCATCTGTAAAATGGGGATTAAGACTGGGAGCCCCAGGTGGGACATGGACCGTGTCCAACCTGAGTAGATAGTGTCCAATCTATCCCAGTAATAATAATGATGATGATGATGGCATTTGTTAAGTGCTTACTGTTCTAAGCGCTGGGGAGGTTACAAGGTGATCAGGTTGTCCCACAAGGGGGCTTATAGTCTTAATCCCCATATTACAGATGAGGTAACTGAGGCCCAGAGAAGTGAAGTGACTTGCCCAAAGTCACACAGCTGACAGTTGGCAGAGCCGGGATTTGAACCTATGACCTCTGACTCCAAAGCCCGTGCTCTTTCCACTGAGCCACGCTGCTTCTCGTGGCTCAGTACTTAGCAGTGCTTGGTATGTACTAAGTGCCTAACAGATACCATAAGAAAGATGGGCTGAGTTGGGAAGCAGGGGCGACGGGGGAGAGATTGCCACCTTAACTGGCCTTACTAGCTTGTGCCTGTGGGCCCAGGGGGCATTGGACTGGGCATGGAAAGCTAAAAACGAGGGATCCCTGGCCGGGGCAGCGAAACAAGGAAATCTGGTTAAGGGTGGGTTCCGGGCCTCTAACCCCCTGAGCCATCCGCGTCTCCCTCCCACGGACACTCGATTGGAGGCTGGCAAAGAAAGAAGTAAGGGACCAGCAGGGCTGCCGGGCGGCAAGCTGTCCTGTCTGGGCTGGGAACCACCCTTCACCCGTCCGACTCTCTCCCTTGCAGCTGACGACCAGCGAAGAGGAATTCCTGCGGACGTACGCGGGAGTCGTGAACAGCCAGCTCAGCCAGCTCCCACAGCATTCAATCGACCAGGGTGAGTGGCGGAGGGCGGGGGAACGAGGGTGGTGGCGTCCAGGGGCCTGGGCAGGGTGGCCCCGGGCCCAAGAGTATCTCCTCTTTGGGTCCAGCCCCCTGAGCAGTGGGGGAGAAGGCCTAGCCTTCAAGGTATCCAAAGGACCGTGAGCCCACTGTTGGGTAGGGACTGTCTCTATGTGTTGCCAATTTGTACTTCCCAAGCGCTTAGTACAGTGCTCTGCACGTAGTAAGCGCTCAATAAATACAATTGATTGATTGATTGACCTCGGGCCCTAGCCCCAGGATCTCTTTAGGAAGAGAAGCAGTGTGGCCTAGTGAATAGAGCCCAGGCCTGAGAGTCGGAAGAACCTGGGTTCTAATTCCGGCTCCACCACTTGTCTGCTGTGTGATCTTGGGTAAGTCACTTCACTTCTCCGTGCCTCCGCCGGAAAATGAGGATTAAGGCTGTGCGCCCCATGCGGGATATGGACTGTGTCCAACCTGATTAGCTTGTAAATTACCCCAGCACTTAGTAATAATAACAATAATGGCATTTGTGCCATTACTTACTATGTGCAAAGCACTGTTCTAAGCGCCGGGGGGATACAAGACTGTGAGCCCACTGTTGGGTAGGGACTGTCTCTATATGTTGCCAATTTGTACTTCCCAAGCGCGTAGTACAGTGCTGTGCACATAGTAAGCGCTCAATAAATACGATTGATGATGATGATCAGGTTGTCCCACGTGGGGCTCACAGTCTTAATCCTCCTTTTACAGATGAGGTAACGGAGGCTCAGAGAAGTTAAGTGACTTGCCCGAGGTCACACAGCAGACATGTGGCGGGGCCGGGATTCGAACCCATGACCTCTGACTCCAAAGCCCGTGCTCTTTCCACTGAGCCATGCTGCTTCTCGCAGTACAGTGCGTGGCACATAGTAAGTGCCTAACAAATAATGTTAAAAAAAAAAAAAGGAATCCAGGAACTTCATTCATTCAGGTGGCTCAGTGGAGAAGAGCACGGGCTTCGGAGTCAGAGATCATGGGTTCAAACCCCGGCTCCGCCAATTGTCAGCTGTGTGACTTTGGGCAAGTCACTTAACTTCTCTGTGCCTCAGTTACCTCATCTGTAAAATGGGGATTGAGACTGTGAGCCCCACGTGGGACAACCTGATCAGCTTGTAACATCCCCAGCGCTTAGAACAGTGCTTTGTGCATAGTAAGTGCTTAATAAATGCCATTATTATTATTATCATTATTATTATTATTATTATTATTCAGTCTTATTTGGGTGCTTACTGTGTATAAAGCACTGTAGTAAGCGCACAGCACTATACTAACTTCTTTCTTTCAAAGACACTGGAGGGAAGTCAGTTTTTCTGGGCAATCCCGTGCATGTTGGACAGTTGCTAGCATTCAGTTTAGTGCCTGTTGTGTGCAGACCATTGACATGGTGATGGACCCTCTCATCAGAAAAGCAGTGTGGCCTAGTGGAAAGAGCACAGGCTTGGGAGTCAGAGGACCTGGGTTCTAACCCCAGCTCTACCATTTGTCTGCTCAGTGACCTTGGGTAAGTCACTTCACTTTTCTAGGCCTCAGTAACCTCATCCGCAAAATGGGGATTAAGACTTCGAGCCCCTTGTGGGATATGGACTATGTCCAACGTGAATTGCTTGTATCTACCCCAGCGCTTAGCCTGGCTCATAGTAAGCGCTTAACAAATACCATTAAAAAAACCCCAAAACAGTGGCAAAGCCTCTGTCCTGAGGTTTCAGGCCCAAGAACCTGCTGGAAGAATTGATTATCATGTGAATGGTTCATTCATTCACTCATTCAATCGTATTTATTGAGCGCTTACTGTGTGCAGAGCACTGGACTAAATTCACAGTCTACAGGGGGAGAGAGACACTAAACTAGATTAGGGAGAGGGGAAGCAGTAACTTAATAAGAATATTTACATTAATTGACTGAAGAAAGATAGTACCTGCAGGCTCAGTGAAGAGCCAGGCCAGAGAGCAGGTTCAGGAACAAATGAATGGTCCATAGGTCAGTCAAATCAGGTCAAAGAGGTTAATGGCAAGCAGAATCCCGGGGCTTTTGGCGAACTTGTCTTGGAGGTGGAGGAGGATGGTGTCCTATGGATGGTAGCTCTGGAGCAGGTTGGACCTGTTAAGGGGAGTCAGGGAGTGGAGATGCCTGGGGAGAGGAGCGAACAGCCAAATAGCATGGGAGGGCTGAGTAGGTGCCAATGAGGTTGTCCTTAAAGTAACTTGGTGATAACAAGGGCCTTTTTCCCGGGGTGGGTGGGGTGGGGGGGTTAGGGTTAGTATGGTGCCATGCACACTTTTTCTTCTTAGCCAGTCAAGCTCCTGCTGGAACAGTGCTAAGCGTTTAGTACAGTGCTCTGCCAACTTGTACTTCCCAAGCGCTTGGTACAGTGCCGTGTACACAGTAAGCGCTCAATAAATACGATTGAATGAATGAATAAGTGCTCAATAAATACGATTGAATGAAAAGAGCGCAGTGAGCAGGTTGGTGGATAGGGACGTGGCATGTTGCAATGTGTGCACAGGGGATTTTTCTTTTGTTTTTTTTTCTTTTGGTCTCTGTGCAGGACCCATTTCCGTCCCAGTGTAGAGCCCACGCTGGGCTGCAGTGTCAGGACTTGGCGGGGGTGGCCGAGACGGTTGAATAATAGAGAAGCAGCGTGGCTCAGTGGAAAGAGCGCGGGCTTGGGAGTCAGAGGTCATGGGTTCGAATTCTGACTCCGCCACTTGTCAGCTGTGACCTTGGGCAAGTCACTTAACTTCTCAGTTACCTCATCCGTCGATGGGGATGAAGACTGTGAGCCCCATGTGGGACAACCTGATGACCTTGTATCTCCCCCAGCGCTTAGAACAGTGTTTTGCACATAGTAAATGCTTAACAAATACCATCATTGTTATTATTATTAAGACCTGATTGTTGATAGGGGTTTAGAGTTGAATGGGGGAAATTTGTTAGACACAACCTTTCAAAGATGCGTTTAGTTTTCCTCTAAGGACGGGGATGCTATTTTGCCCTCGCCTTGTGATCCTCGACTGACTCCGCACAATCGCAGACCCCGAAGTCCGACACCTTACGTACTAGCCCAGGAGTCACACAGTATCGTCAGACTTGCGTTATGGGCTTGGCCCAGTGGAAAGAGAGCTGGATGGGAGTCAGGAGATTCAGGTTCTACTTACTCCCAGCTCTGTCACTAGCCTGCACTGAGAATTTGGGGTAAGTCGCTTAAACTTTTGTGGCCTCAGTTTCTTCACCTGTAAAGTGGGGATAATATGATACTTGCTCACCCTACGTTGTGGACTGCGAGCCCCTTGCGGGACAGGGATTGGGTACCATCTGATTATCTTATATGTATCCCAGTGCTTGGCCCACTGAATGTGCTTTATACACACTGTAATTAGTAATTACGATTGATGGAAAGCAGTATGATCCAGGGGAAAGAGCACAGAGGATCTAGGGAGTCAGAGGACCTGGGTTTCAATCCCAGCTCCACCACCTACCTGCTGAATGACCTTAAACAAGTCACATAGCTTCCCTGGGCCTCAGTTTCCTCAACTGGAAAATGGGGATTCACTCCCTGTTCTCCCTCCAATGAAGGCTGTGAGCCCCAGGTGGGACAGGAACTGTGTCTGACCTAATTAACATGTATCAACCCCAGCTCTTAGAACTGTGCTTGATACATAGTAAGCAGTTAAATGCTGTTTTATCAAAATCCTTATTATTGCTATTATTATTATCGTTGACTGTGGTTGGAGGAAGAGGAAGAAACAATGCTACAACTGCAGAAGGAAAGAAGAATCTTGCCTACTGGAACGCCCATTCAGCTAAATTAGAAACTGCTCTCCTAAGAGGGCCAGCTCATAGCCTGAGCAGGAGGGGTTGAAGCTATTTCTTCCAGCCCCAGAGACGTCAGGGGGCAGGAAAAGTTCCCCTCGCCCCCCTGGCCTTCTGTGGGCAGTGGTGAGCGCCTAATAATAATAGTGTTTGTTAAGCGCTTACTATGTGCCAGGCACTGTACTAAGTGCTGGGGTGTACACGAGCAAATTGGGTTGGACTCAGTTCCTGTCCTGCATAAGGCTCACAGTCTTAATCCCCATTTTGCAGATAATAATAATAATAATGATAGCATTTATTAAGCGCTTACTACGTGCAAAGCACTGTTCTAAGCACTGGGGAGGTTACAGGGTGATCGGGTTGTCCCACGGGGGGCTCACAGTCTTAATAATAATAATAATAATAATGGTATTTGCTAAGCACTTACTATGTTCAAAGCACTGTTCTAAGCGCTGGGGGGATACAAGGTGATCAGGTTGCCCCATGTGGGACTCACAGTCTTAATCCCCATTTTACAGATGAGGGAACTGAGACCCTGAGAAGTTAAGTGACTTGCCCAAGGTCACACAGCTGACAAGTGGCGGAGCCGGGATTTAAACCCATGACCTCTGACTCTAAAGCCCGGGCTCTTTCCACTGAGCCACGCTGCTTCTTATGTTTCCCACCCAGGGCCTGGGAAGCTTTAGCTACCCCCACTGAGCCGTTTTTCCAGCTCTGGGTCACCCGAGGCGACCTGGACTGTTTCTCGTTCAGGTTCCACAGCGGTTTTCTCCGTGGGACTCTCGTGGGTACCCGCCGGTTCTCCCCAAATCCCGCCGGGGTCCGGGGCAGTGGCGGGAGTCAGGGGAGGGGGATCCCAGCTTCGAGGGCTCACAATGCGCCGGGGAGGGGGCTCAGCCGGGACCGAAGATCCATCCATTTCGGCATCAGGGCTGGAAGCCGGAAAGGCTGCTGGCCGGGAAGAGGGTCGAGCAACAGGATGATGGGCCAGGCGAGAATAAACCGCCATCTCGCTCCCAAGCAAACTGGGGAAACCTCAGGGACTTCCCCAGCCTCTGCCTGCTGCTACAGGAGCTGTCGCACCTTATTTATTTATTTATTTATTTTACTTGTACCTATCTACTCCATTTATTTTATTTTGTTAGTATGGTTGTGTTCTCTGTCTCCCCCTTCTAGACTGTGAGCCCACTGTTGGGTAGGGACTGTCTCTATATGTTGCCAATGTGTACTTCCCAAGCGCTTAGTACGGTGCTCTGCACACAGTAAGCGCTCAATAAATACGATTGATTGATCGGTGGTGGTCCTGGGGTGATGGAAGGTCACCACCTGGGGGGAGCCCCCAGTTTGGATCTGGAACTGGGAAGATTCAGAAATCTTTGCCCTGGGCCCTGGCGGGGTTTCTCCCGACATCCAGCTCTGTAGAGCGATCCCACTGGAACCCGTGTGGGCTGGATTTTTCTGGCCCCTCCCCGACCCAAGATGAATCCTGAGACCTCAGGCTCGGAGTCCAGCCTGGGTCTAGTCAGGACCGGAGGGGTGCCAGGCTACATTTCTGTCAAGGAAATCCCCACCTGGGTCACGTCATGTCTTTCGTGGGCTGCTCCCAGGATGGTAGTCCTAGCTGCTCGGAGGCTATCGTCAGTCCAAAGCATTTTGACAGCACTGTCGCACAGCGCTGTACTGTGCACTTGGGTGGGAGGAGACACCATCCCTGCCCCCAAGGAGCTTTTGGTATAATGGATCTTTGGGCAGCGATTCCCTCCTGTATGAACTCGGCCCTAAGGTGGGGACTAAATGCAGGAAAGTTGGGAGGCGTTTGAGCCTGTTGGACGCCCACCTGCCTTGTAGGGCCCAGCCCATCGGCCAGTCTGGCTTTGGGGAGCCACAGGCTAAGCCTCGCCTGGGCCGCCCACCCAAGGAGCCAAAAAGCTTCTAGCTTGGTTGTTGAGCTTTTCTCGGGCATGCAAGCCAAGGGGCCCGGAGAGGTGGAAAGGGGGAAGAGCAAGTAGGTAACTTCTGCCCTTCTCCCTTGAGAAGCAGCATGGTCTAGTGGCTAGAGCCCAGGCCCGGTCATCAATCAATCAATCAATCGTATTTATTGAGCGCTTACTGTGCGCAGAGCACTGTACTAAGCGGAAGGACCTGGGTTCTAATCCCAGCTCTGCCATTTGTCTCTTGTGTGACCTTTGGCAAGTCACTTCTCTGTGCCCCAGTTACCTCATCTGTAAATATTTGTACAGATTTATTACTCTGATTTACTTGTACATATTTACAACTCTATTTTGTTAATGATGTGCATATACCCCAGGGCTTAGAACAGTGCTTTGCACATAGTAAGCGCTTAACAAAAACCATCATTATTATTATTCTGACGGTTTTGACACCTGTCTACATGTTTTGTTTTGTTGTCTACCTCCCCCTTCTAGACTGTGAGCCCATTGTTGGGTAGGGACGGTCTCTATATGTTGCTGACTTGTACTTCCCAAGCGCTTACAACACTGTAAGTGCTCAATAAATACGATTGAATGAATGAATGTAAAATGGGGATTAAGACTGTGAGCCCCATATAGGACAGGGGCTGTGTCCAACCCTATTTGCTTATATCCACCCCAGCACTTAGTGCCTTGCACATAGTAAGCGCTTAACAAATACCACAATTATAATTGTTGTTATTCTGGAGATCGGTGTGTGTGGCTGCGATTGTGGTCCCCGACCCACTTGTGCACTGCTGCTGCTGTTGCCGCTGCATTGTGGCTTTGCACTTGCTCAAATGACACACTCCCAGAGACAGGGGGGCTTGGGTGTGAGATCTCGTAGCCAAGCCCATCAGCGGCTTACCACGGGGTTAAATCGGGGTGGCCGCCCTCCAAACTGGACCTGCAGAGACGTGCCCGAGCAGGCTTAAAATGTTACAGCCGGTTTCAGTCTGCCAGGGGTGGAGGGGGAAGGCGAGAGATTCAGAGAATGAATTCTGGGCAGAGTGTGGGCCCCCACCTCCGGGGTTAATCTTAGTGGCTGTGTCCTGGGGGCCTGGCAGGCTCAAACAGGGCCTTGGCCAGTGGATACTGATGCTGGAGAAATGGCCTCTTTCTCAGCAGCACTTCCCTGAGAGGCTGTAAAGTGCTTCACGTCCTCTCGAGGGAATTGGCAGTCTTCTCTGCCGCCACCCTCCCCGCCCTCTTCGCCCGCTGGGTCAGTCTCTTGACTCCCTGAGACAGGCCTGAAAGCTGAAATCGAACTCACCCAGTTAGCCATCTTCCCCAAGGGAGACCGTCCGGCCGTGGTTTCAGGGGTTGACGGGGTGGGGATTTGTGCTCCAGGGGTGGTGTGGTGGGACTCGCGGAGGACTTGCTCTGTGACGCCTGAGAGGAAGGCTAAGGCATGAGTCCCAGGCGGCCACCGGGTCTCGGGAGTGCAGGGCCATTGGAGTTGGGGCTGGTTGGGGGGGAGTTGGAGCGATTCTGTCCTTGCTGGGATCAATCAATCAATCAAGGAGAAGGGCTGGAAGTGCTTCCAGTTGGGCCCAGAAGCCTTGGGGAAGCAAGCCAAGATGTGAGAACGCTTGCAGAGTCAGCGTGTATGGAGTTGAGAGGGAGGCTGAGCCAAAGAGTATCACATCTTCCCACCCCATCTAAGGATTGGAGAGCAGACAGACTATTGTTTGCCTTTTACAGCTGGAGACGCAGGGAAGCTTTCTTCCTTGGCTCACCCTGTGTGGCCAGGCAGCGTCAAGTCCCCTGGTCAAGTCCCCTGGTCTGTGGCTCCATCCTTCAGTCAGTCAGTCGGTCGTATTTATTGAATGCTTACTGTGTCTAGAGCACTGTAATCAATCAGTCAATCAATCGTATTTATTGAGCGCTTACTGTACTAAGTGCTTGGGAGAGTACAGTATAACAGTATACTGTACATTCTCCGCCTACAAGGAGCTTACAGTCCAGAGGGAGACGTACTGCTGGGAACTTTTGCGGACCCCCTGACTCGGTGGGACCTTCTGATGACTTAGCGTTTCTCCCAGCCCCTTCAGCGGAGGACCCTGGCTGCTAAAGATTCGGTGTGTGCCCTGGTGGGTGGTCCCTCTTCTGGGGGGGGATTAAAGTTGTGGAGAGGTGAGGGGGAGGGTGGTAGGTCTCTGATGGGAGAAGGGATCCATTTGGATCCAGGATCCGGGCCCGTCTGAACTGTGCTTCCCAGCCACTAGGTGGCAGCCTCTCTCAGCAAAATCTCCAAAATATTCATTTTTCTCCTTCTCCCTCTTCTGCTCCCTGAATTAAGACACAAGGAATTTTTCAGACTTCAGATTCCCATAACCGTGGCAGGAGTGGAATGGGAATACGGTGGCCTTCCTCTGCCAGGCCGCCACTTCTCCCCAACCCTTCCAAGTGCATGGCCCGGCCTACCCAATCTTGGCCCAAAGGGGACAAAGTCCCCACCTCCATCCTCTCTTTCCAGATACCACCCATGAGGCAGGAGAGCTGCCCAAAGACAGAACTGTTTTGAAAGTGCCCTGGGATTTACTTGTACATATCTATTGTGTTTATTTTATTTTGTTAGTATGTTTGGTTTTGTTCTCCGTCTCCCCCTTCTAGACTGTGAGCCCACTGTTGGGTAGGGACTGTCTCGATATGTTGCCAACTTGTACTTCATCATCATCATCATCATCATCAATCGTATTTATTGAGCGCTTACTGTGTGCAGAGCACTGTACTAAGCACTTGGGAAGTACAAGTTGGCAACATATAGAGATAGTCCCTACCCAACAGTGGGCTCACAGTCTAAAAGGGGGAGACAGAGAACAAAACCAAACATACTAACAAAATAAAATAAATAGAATAGATACGTACAAGTAAAATAGAGTAACAAATATGTACAAACATATATACAGGTGCAGTGGGGAAGGGAAGGAGGTAAGATGGGGGGGGTGGAGAGGGGGACGAGGGGGAGAGGAAGGAAGGGGCTCAGTCTGGGAAGGCCTCCTGGAGGAGGTGAGCTCTCAGTAGGGCCTTGAAGGGAGGAAGAGAGCGAGCTTGGCAGATGGGCAGAGGGAGGGCATTCCAGGCCCGGGGGATGACGTGGAGTGCTCTGCACACAGTAAGCACTCAGTAAATACGATTGATTGATTGGGATTCTGGAATGCAAAAAGTCCAAGGGTCTCCTTTGCCTCTGGGGAGGTGGGAAGGTGAAGGGGGAGCGGCCGGCTCTAAGTTCAGTCCCAAACGAGGCTGTGGCCACCAGCCAGGATTCCTGGAACCCAGGAGCTGTCAGAGCTCGCAATGCAGAGCTCGCCTCCACATTCTGTCTCCCACGCCTCTGTCTCTGGCTGTCGGCCCTGACGGCCAGGAAGTCCCTAGCTCTGGCTCTAAAATGGAGAGAAATCAATCCGAGTCAGGGAGGGGACAAGCACAAAGAATCCAAGAACAAGCACAAGCACAGCCGCTGACCAGAACATTCCTGAGCAATCCTGAAAGTGGCCTTGCAGATAGCCGCTGGCCCACTTTCCCCAGGGAAGAAGGGGTTTCAGTTTTCATCGGATGAGTGATTTTCATCACCCACACAGATCTCCAAGGGCTGGTGCAGGCCAGAAAGAATTTTCTGTGGGCTGTGGAGCTCGGAGTGCACCCTGGCAAACCTCCCTAAAAAAGGGCGCCTGCTTGATTTGCTCCTCCAGACTCTGAGGATGCAGAGAGGGGGTGGAGCCCGATCCTTCTGGAAGGCTCAGCCCATCTTGTTCCAAAGGTGTCCTGGTCCCTATTCCTAATGTAGCCTGAGAGACTTCTCCCTTCATTCCAAGCTCCCGCCTTGGTGCGTAAGGCTGTGTATATTCCACCCAGCCTTCTGGATCAACCCCATCCTCAGAGCCAGGGGCAAGTTCTAAAACACCCAAAACCCCAGTCAGCTTTGGGCAGGGAATGCGTCTGTTCTGTTGTTACGTTATACTCTCCCAAGTGCTTAGTACGGTGTTCTGCTCACAGTAAAGCACTCGATAAATACGACTGACTGATTGAAACGTCAGACTGACCGTAAGTTTCTCAGTGGTTTCCAGGGCAATGCTGGATCACTTGAAGAGAGCCGGACTGCAAATGCAAGCTATCATGTCAGGAGAGCTTTAAGTAGGTCACTTGGCCTGGAGCACGCTCCTTATCTTTTACATGAAGTGCCAGGCAGTTCTAGGCAAACCAGCTGGACCAGGAATGGTCCCCCTGATTCTCTTCCTCCTTTCTCAAATCTCTCTGCCTCCTCCCCCCTGTTCCCACATCTCCCCACGTTCCCTCCTGTCCCCTTCCTTCCCCTCTTCTTGCCTCTCTTCCCCCCTCCTCCTCTTCTCCCCTCTCTCCCCTCTCTTTTTCCCCCCTCTTTTTGCCCCCTTCCCTCCCTTTTCTCTCGCCCTCTTCCTCCTCCCCTCTCTTTCCCCGTGGGAACAGATGGACATTCGCTGTGGGGTCAGAGCTGATCCTAATTGAGAAGTCTTGATCAGAAGTACAGCCTGGGTAAGTCGATTAGGTGGGCCCAGCAAGAATTGCAGGGTCCATGGGAAACAACTTGCTGGGCAGTGGGAGAGTTATTTAAATCAGCGGTCCGAAGGGACATGTGGGAATCTGGTGAAAGACCTTTCCTTTGACCTCATCTTTAGTTAAGTGTCTGAAGGTGCTAGAGTGAAGAGCATTAAGTACCCAAGGGAATCTCTCCAACTCCCCAGTGAGAAAAGTGTAGCCTAGTGGAAAGAGCACAAATCTGAAAGTCACGAAACCAGGGTTGTAGTACCGACTGCTGGGTGACCCTGTCATGTCACTTAACTTCTCTGGGCTCCGGTTTCCTCATCTTTTAGACAAGGATTCGTGATCATCTCTTCCCAGCCCCCGGGGATGTTAGGAAGACCGAGCGAGATCATTTAAAGTGAAGGCGCCTTGGAAAGTATAAGCTTGATACCAAATTTAGGCGGTGTTATTTCGAGTTACACTAATTAGTTGCAACTCTGAAGACATTGAGACTACTGTCTGTTTTACTCCTGATGTACTCTTCCAAGACCTTCGTGCTCTGTGTTCCGCACACAGTAAGCGCTAAAAAAAGAGTGGTATTGATTGACTCCCAGCCCCTGGTTTGGGCCCACCTTTCAGAGAGAGGTCTGCACAAAGCAACTGCACACTGGTGAATCATAGTTGGAATCAAAAACTGTCCTGAAGCCCCCTTTTGCTGGCCGTTTGTCCTTTTTCAACCGGCCTGACCTCTGCCCAGGACTTTGGGGGTGGACTTTGGCAGAGGCATTCTCGAAAGTCGGCAGCAGCCACCCGAGGCAGGAAAGGTGGGGGACGATGAAGGTATCTCCCGTCGTCAAAAACGATGGCTGAGTCTCAGTCCTATCCCAAAGGCCTCAGGGCCGAGGACCTGTGTGCAGGGATTGATGAGGCAGTAGAGGTTTGGACAGAGCCACTTTCATATTCCTCCTGCCGTATGCCTGCCAGGACAGAGCGCAGCGAGCAGGCTTTTGGGGCCGTGGGCTGTCTAGGCAGAGGCAAGTGAATTGGTGGTGACTGGCCCCACCTCAGCTCAGGATTTGGGGGTTTCATGGCTCTTCCTCTGGCCAGTGGCGAGGGGAAGTGCCTGCAGGACTTCTCTATCAGGAGGAGCATTATGGCCAAATGGGAGTCACAGGCCTCCTGGCTCTACCACTTGTCTCCTGTGTGACCTCATTTGGGCAAGTCATTTCAGTCAGCCAGATGTATGGAGCATTTTTACTGTGTGCAGAGCACTGTACTAAGCACTTGGGAGAGTACATCATCATCAATCGTATTTATTGAGCACTTACTGTGTGCAGAGCACTGTACTAAGTGCTTGGGAAGTACAAGTTGGCAACATAACAGACAGTACAGTACAGTATAACAGACACATTCTGTACCCACAATGATTTTACAGTCTGTGCCTCAGTTCATCTGTAAAATGGAGATTGACTGTGAGCCTCACGTGGGACAGAGACGGTCCAACCAGGTTATCACATATGAGAAGCAGCCTGGCTCAGTGGAAAGAGCACAGGCATGGGAGTCAGAGGCCATGGGTTCTAATCCCAGCTCCGCCACTTGTCAGCTGTGTGACTTTGGGCAAGTCACTTAATTTCTCTATGCCTCAGTTACCTCATTTGGAAAATGGGGATTAAGACTGTGAGCCCCATGCGGGACAACCTGATTACCTTGTATCTCCCCACCCCCCCACCCCCCAGTGCTTAGAACAGTGCTTGGCACATAGTAAGCGCTTAACAAATGCCATCATCATCATTATTGTTATTATATATCTATATCATATGTGGCACATAGTAAGCACTTAACAGATACCTCTGTGGGGGGAGGGAGAGGAAAAGAACCCAGCCCACCTCACCTAGTGATTGGAGACCCCTATTCGTTCCCCCATTTGTGAGTTTTCTCGTGATTGAATGTGCCTGGTGACCTTAAGCCACTCACCAAACTGGTCGATAATAGTAACTGTGGTATTTGTTGAGGTCTCCCTATGTGCCAGGCGCAGTACTAAACTCTAGAGTGAATACAAGATAACCAGGTCCCACATGGGGCTCACAGTCTAGGAGCGAGGACAAGTATTGAATCCCCATTTCACTGAGGCACAGGGAAGTGAAGTTACTTGCCTAAGGTCACACAGTAAGCAAGTGGTGGAGCCGGGATTAGAACCCGAGTCCTCTGACTCCCGGACCTACGCTCTTTCCACCAGATCATACTGCTTCTCCTAAGTGCCTGGCATGCTCCGCAGTTGATGGCGTCCAGCATGTCAGGCACCATGGAGCCTGCCCAGACTGCAGTGGCTCTGTGGCTGCCATTCCCATAGAAACTGGCGTGTTACACGGTCTCTGAGAGAAAGCTGGGCCCCATGGGAGCCGTGGGGACCGCGGAGCTCGGGGCAGGGCAGGGCTGCACTCCGGGGAAGCTCAGGAACATCGCAGTTTGCCAAGATCGGGCTCTGGGGGCCGGGACAGGAGGGGCCATCCTGTGGGCTGGAACCTGACTTCCAAGAGGAGAGATGCAGCAACCACTACACCTGACTTGTTCCCCTGACGACTGTTTGCATCACTCACTCTCCCAAGCAGCCCAGGGTGTTAATCCCGCCCAAGGGTAGCTGAGGGGAAGGGCTGGGGGAAGTCTTGGGACACCTGTGGACCTGGTACAGACCCTGGCAGAGGGCCCTGGAGGGGTATCTGGCCGAGTTAACTCCCAGTCCCCTCCTGGCCCACCCCGGCCCTCCCTCCAGGAGCTGTCAAGGGGGACGTTGGTCTCCTGATCTCAGAGTCTGGACAGCGTAGGATGGGGATGCAGGCTCTGTCTTTGCTGGCACCTTAAGTGGGGCAGTGGGAAGAGGTGGGCAGAGCCCTTGGAATTCATCCAGCCCTTTCTGGGCCATCTGTACCCCTCCACCCACATCCCCACTCCATGAGGATCTTTGGAGATGGGGGTAGGGGAACCAGGGGTTCATGAATTTGGGGGCTCTTGCCTGGGAGGGTGGTGAGGAAATAGAGTTTTTTATTAGAAGGTGACAGGAGTGAGGCACATTGCGTTGGATGACATGAAAGGAGCAAAGGATGGGAGCTGGGGTGTATCGGGAGAAGAGTGAGAGGGCTGATTCACTGCTCTGAAACTGATGGTGAGGGATTTCGGCTTATTGTGGAGAGGAATGGGGATCCATTGAGGTTTTGTAGGAAATAGAGGTTTTGCCCCCTGAGGCCCAGACAAATTCTGCTGATGGATGGGGCTAGACAGGGCTGCCCTCCTGACTCAGTTGAGAATCAACAGCTGGGAGGAACCTGGTGGTTTGCTGTCTGCCTTGAGTATTCTTGAGGGCCGGGGAGAGAGGAGGCATCCTTGGTCGATCAGTATTTATTGAGCTCTTATTCTGTGTGCAGCACTTGGGAGAGTACAATAGAGTTAGTAGATGTGATCCCCATCCTCAGGGAGCTTACTATACAGTAGGAGAGATAGGCATTAAAATAAAATATAAGTAGGGAGATGCGACAGAGTTTAAAGAAAAGTACATAAATACTATGGAGAAGCAGCTTGGCCTGGGAGTCAGACGTCCTGCCTGAGTTCTAATCCTGGCTCCACTACCTATCTGCTGTGTGACCTTGGAGGAGTTATTTAACTTCTCTGTGCCTCAGTTACTTTATCTGTAAAAAGGAGAATTAGACTGTGATCTATGTGTGGAACAGGGACTGTGTCCAACCCAATTATCTTGTATCTACCCCAACAGTTAGTACAGTTTCTGGCACATAGCAAACACTTAACAAACACCATTATTATTATTATTAGTAGTAGTAGTAGTATTACTGTGGAGGGGATGAGGGAAGACTGAATACCCACGTGTTTAGGTGACTTGGAAGTTCTGAAGTAGCAGAATCAAGGGTGGGGCTGGAGGGAATAGGATGGGAAGAAGAGAGGTGATTTCAGTGGTCTGCCTGATGAAGAGGGAAGAGAAGGAAACTCCAGGCAGGAGAGAGGGCATGAGCAAGAAGGTGACAGGAGTGAGGCACATTGCGTTGGATGACATGAAAGGAACAAAGGATGGGAGCTGGGGTGTATCGGGAGAGGAGTGATTCACTTCTTTGAAACTGATGGTGAGGGATTTCGGCTTATTGTGGAGAGGAATGGGGATCCATTGAGGTTATGTAGGAGTGGAAAGGTGTGCACCAAACAATTTTTTTAGAAAAATGATCCAGGCAGCCTAGTGAAGGGTGGATCAGAAAGGGTGGAGGCAGCAAGAGGCCACAGGCTTTCTGACCTGTTCTTCCCATTTCCAGTAAAATCTTTGTGATGGCATGGTTTTTAGGGAGCCTGCAAGGAGCCTGTTTGGATGCTCTAATGTCATTGCCCTATCTTGACTCGGACCCTTGACCCCATGTGTTCCCCTTTCTCCTTACATCCTGGAAGGGATGGAGACTAGGACCCACCAGAGCAGAGTGGAGGGTTGGAATTTTTAGGGAAAAAACTGCTCCCTCTACTCCCCTGCCAGTGTTCCAAAATGGAATGTCTGTGATAGTTTTTCCCTGTGTCCTGGGACTGAATCTTTTTTTAATGGTATTTAAGTGCTTACTATGGGCCAAGCACTGTAATAATAATAATAATGATGGCATTTATTAAGTGCTTACTATGTGCAAAGCACTGTTCTAAGCGCTGGGGAGGTCAGTTTGTCCCATAGGGGGCTCACAGTTTTAACCCCCATTTTACAGATGAGGTAACTGAGGCACAGAGAAGTGAAGTGACTTGCCCAAAGTCACACAGCTGACAATTGGCAGAGCCGGGATTTGAACCTATGACCTCTGACTCCAAAGCCCGTGCTCTTTCCACTGAGCCACACTGCTTCTCTGTACTAAGGGCTGGGATAGATACAGGATATGCAGGTCGGATAGCCCTCCTAACCTGTGTGGGGCTCACAGTCTAAGTAGGAAGAAGAACAGAAAGAATCCCCACTTTACAGTTGAGGAAATTAAGGCACAAAGAAGTGAAGTGACTTATCCAGGGTCACAGAACAAGTGAGTGGCAGAGTTGGGATTAGCACCCAGGTCCTCCAACTCCCAGGCCCATGCTCTTCTCATTAGGCCACGCTGCTTCTCCAAAACCGCCTTCAGTGAAATGTGACACAGGGATGTTGGCAACTCTCTCACTGCGCCCCAGCCAGAAAAGACTGGATCCCAGTTCTTCCTGGCAGAGCTGACAGGGAGGAGGACAGCCTGTCGAAGTGCCCAGACAGCTCGGGCAGCCCCTCCGAGTCAGGCGGGGGGGCTGGGCCACTTGTTATGATGGTTTGGGTGGGAGGTGCGGGCAGAGAAGAGTATGAGAAACTTTAAAAACAGGAAGAGCAGCAGCAGGCCGTTCAGCTAGCATGGTATGGTCTGGGGTGGAGAAAGGAGGAATTGTCTTTAATAATAATAATAATAAAAATAATGGCATTTGTTAAGTGCTTACTGTGTGCGAAGCACTGTTCTAAGGGGGGGGTACAAGGTGATCAGGTTGTCCCTCGTGGGGCTCACGGTCTCAATCCCCATTTTGCAGATGAGGTAACTGAGGCCCAGAGAAGTTAAGTGACTTGCCCAAAGTCACACAGCTGACAAGTGGCGGAGCCGGGATTAGAACGAACAACCTCTGGCTCCCAAGCCCGGGCTCTTTCCACCGAGCCACGCTGCTTCTCTGCTTTCTAGACTGTGAGCCTGCTGTTGGGTAGGGACTGTCTCTATATGTTGCCGACTTGTACTTCCCAAGCGCTTAGTACAGTGCTCTGCACACAGTAAGTGCTCAATAAATACGATTGATTCTCTGCTCTGCTTCTCTGCAGCTTCTTTGCATGTTCGGGGCTGGGCACTTGGTGATGGGTCAAAAATCAGAGTAGGGAGCATCTTGGCTCCAAGAGTCATGCCCTGGTGTAGTCCTGGAAAATGGAGAGGGTGGGGGTAAGGACTTGGGTTGGTGTCAGTCTCCCATGGAGTGTCTCTGGGCAGATAAGTCAGGGGTGTGCACAGCCCCCTTAACTTGATAGTGAGACTGTTGCATCCCTGAAGGGTTACAGGGTTTTTTTGTCTTTTGCAACAGATCTGCCCCTGATGAGAGAGGTTTGGACCAGGGGCTTGCCCCATGGCCTAGGTGAAAAAGCACAGGCCTGAGAGCCAGAGGATCTGAGTTCTAATCCTTTTGTCTCCAAGGCCCGTGCTCTATCTACTAAGCCATGCTGCTTCTCATTTGTCTGCTGTGTAACCTTTGGCAAATGACTTAGCTTCTCTGCACTTCAGTTACCTCATCTGTAAAATCAGTCAAATGTATTTATTGAGTGCGCTGGGCACTGGACTTAGGGCTTGGGAGAGTTCAACCCAATTATGTAACAGACACCTTCCCTGCCCACAGTGAGCTTACAGTCTAGGGGGTGGGGAAGAGGTTTATATAAATAAAATATAAATAATTTTGTGCATATGGTTCATATTTATATATGTGATATATAAAATGGGAGTTATATAGATATGAAATGTAAATGAATATAAAATGATTTATATGTACTTACATGATGTATGTTATATAAATTGGGAGTTTTAAACCTGTTCTCCCTCCTGCTTAGACCATTAGCCCCAGGTCTTAGTACGGTGCTTGACTCACAAGCCCTCAACAAATGCCGCAATTATTATTACATGCCATGCCCGCCTTCCCCTTCTCATTGTTCCAATTCTTAGTAACCAGGAGCGTCAGCCCCACTGTCTGAGTCTCAGCTTGGGCCAGACCAGTTTCCCTGTTCCAGTCGCTCCTGGGGATTGTGGGGTCTGTTTTGTCTCCCACTTGGCCCGAAGGAGTAAAGCCAGCCTGAGTGGGTGAGTGTTTGGGTAGTGGTGGGGGTAGAAGAAGTCTTGGTCAGGAGTTCAGGTGTTCTTCCACCCCCATGCTGCAAGCTATGTCATGGTTAGAGAAGCAGCGTGGCTCAGTGGAAAGAGCATGGGCTTTGGAGTCAGAGGTCATGGGTTCAAATCCCAGCTCCTCCAATTGTCAGCTGTGTGACTTTGGGCAAGTCACTTCACTTCTCTGTGCCTCAGTTACCACATCTGTAAAATGGGGTGAAGACTGTGAGCCCCCCGTGGGACAACCTGATCACCATGTAACGTCCCCAGCGCTTAGAACAGTGCTTTGCACATAGTAAGCGCTTAATAAATGCCATTGTTATTATTATTATGGTGAGGGCTAGAGTCCTACCTTCTCTAGCAGGCAGGCAGGAGCGTTGGAGTGGATCACTGGCCCGGACTTTGGTGCTAGTGAGTGACCGTCGAAGCAATCCAGTCCCCTGCCAAGGGACCTGTTGGGAGTCCAGATAGAAACCTATGGTGGCTTGTCCCAGGACCTCCCTGGGTTGGGCTTTCTTGTTTCTGGGCAAAGCGAGGGTCTGGAGCAGGTAAAGGAAGTGTGCAAAGTCCTGGGTGGCACTCCAGAAGTCTGGCTCTTCATCCGGCTTCCTCTCTGACTTGCTTTTGGGACCTGGGAGAAGTCACTTCCCCTCCCTTAGACTGTGAGCCCCATGTGGGACAGGGACGCTGTCCCACCTGATTATCTTCTGTGTACCCCAGCGCTTAGTACAGTACAGAGAAGCAGCGTGGCTCACTGGAAAAAAGCCCGGGCTGTGGAGGCAGAGGTCATGAGTTCGAATTCCGACTCCGCCAATTGTCAGCTTTGTGACTTAGGGCAAGTCACTTCACTTCTCTGTGCCTCAGTTCCCTCATCTGTAAAATGAAGATGAAGACCGTGAGCCCCCCGTGGGACAACCTGATCACCTTGTAACCTCCCCAGCATTTAGAACAGTGCTTTGCACATAGTAAGCGCTTAATGTCATCATTATTATTATTATGCTTGCTCGGCATCTAGAAAGCTCTTAGCAAATACCACTGTTTTTCTACTTCTCTGGGCCTCAATATCCTCCCCTCTAAAATGGGGGTGACAAAACTCCAGTCTCTCTAGGCAAGATGACCCCAAGGTCACCGAGGGGGAGAAATGGCCATAGAACAGCACCCTAGGGCTCAGGCCTAGCCATCTCCCCCAGGCTGGGACCACAAACTTGATTTTTGGGAGCCGGGGTCTGAGAGCCCCTGGCAGGCGGAGCAGGGGCTACCGCTTTGTGCCCGAGGCCCTGCGGGGAAGAAGCCCGGGACCGTCTGGCTGGGAGATCAATTATTCACGGTGACTGTTCTCTGGACAAACAGCGGCCTTCCTTTTGTGGCCCTGTTTCCTCCTCTTGTCTGGGCCACGGCCTGCTATTACATTGTAAAGTCAGAAACAAAACAGAAAACCCAGGGCTTTGTGGCGGCGGAGGAGGAGGAGGAGGAGCTGCAGCGCTTCTCATTCATTCTTGCCCCAAGCTCTGCATGCTGACATCACCCGAACCAGGCCTAAGGAGGGTGGTTGTGGAGGTTGTGGGGTTCCGGGCTCATCTGCCTGCTCCCTGATTATTCACTCACCCTCCCTTCCTGGGTGTTGCCTGCGTCCCGGCCCTTCCCCGGGTTTGTGCCGGTTTGGGCAGGTGGCACTGCCCACTGCAGGGGGGCTGAGGGGGCCATCCTGCCCTTGCCTTACTTAAAGCCCAAAGGACCTGCAGAGTGGGAGGGGGTGAGGGGGCTGGGGAAAACTGGAGGGTATGAATTGAAATCAGTTTGGAAGCCGCAGGTGGGCCGGGTGCCCGGGAGATGAAGCGTTAAAGAGCTTATGAGAAGGGGTTGGCGTGCCTCGGTTCTGGCCTTCCGGGGGTTGAAATGTGCTGGGGCAGGAGGAGCCTGTTGGAGCCCCCCCCACCCCCTTGCAATTCCCTTCTCCTGCAGCTGCCCCCGCCGGGCAGGGTCCGAGTTAAGCTGAGAGTCAGCAGGTGAGCTCAGTGGTGGAGGAGAGCGTATTTACCCTTCGACTAAACCCAGCAACCTTGGATGCCCTGGAAACTGAAGTTCGGGGAGGGCAGGAGTCCAGAAATCAAGCTCTAAGGACCTGAATCATGGTGGACCATTCATTAGTGTGGCCTAGTGGAAAGAGCACGGGCCTGGGAGCTAGTGTGCCCGAGTTCTAATCCCGGTTGCTGGATGACCTTGAGCAACTCTTTTAACTTTTCTGGGCCTCAGTTACCTCACCTGTAAAATGGGGATTAAGATGGTGAGCCCCACATGGGACAGGAACTGTGTCCAACCTGATTAGCTTATATCCACCCCAGTACTTAGTACAGTGCCTGGCACATTGTAAGTGCTTAATAAATACCATAATTATTATTAAGCCAAGTCTTCTGACTCCCAGTCCCGTGCTTTTTCCACTAGACCATGCTGCCGCCCTTGGAGTAGCAATGATGGTTTGTATTGACCCACTCATCCTCTATCACCCTCTGCCTAGCAGCATATGGTACGGGATGGCCAATTGGGAGGACCAGTGCAGTCCGTGATGAGAGAACAGAATATCCTGGCCCAGAGTAAGATAGAGAAAATTCCACATTCTCAATTCTGTGACTGGCTAATCAAAAGAACAGAATGGGCAGCCTCTCTGAAAGTCTCCACCCATCTCGGGCACGTCAGTCTGCCGACCACCCCTTGACCCTCGTTGCTGCTCAGCTGGAGATTCTGCAGCTTGGCCGCCGGGAATCCCCGGTAGTCTTGCCTTGACCTTTCACTGTATAGCAGGGGTTGGGCAGGGGGCAAGAATTCTAAAAATAAATCTAAAGAATTCTTGAGGTGGAGCTAAAGTTTCCCAGTAGAGGACCAAAGGGCAGCGGAGGGGAACAGCTTCAAGAAGCGACCAGGGTTCTGGTCCTAGCCTCACTGAGGACTTGCTGGGTGACCTTGGGAAAGTCACCTTCCCTCCCCGAGCCTCAGTTTCCAGGGCATCCAAGGCTCAGACATGGCTATGAAGGATGTGGGAGAAATGACTTGCGACTGTGCCCGTAAAATGGAAAGGCCTCCAGAGGGCTTAAAGTAAAATAACCTGTTTCTAGACTTCAGGCTAGGAGGAAGTGGATCTGAAGGGGAAGGCCTGGGATTATTTATTCATTCATTCATTCATTCAGTCGTATTTATTGAGCGCTTACTGTGTGCAGAGCACTGTACTAAGCGCTTGGGAAGTACAAGTTGGCAACATATAGAGATGGTCCCTACCCAACAGTGGGCTCACAGTCTAGAAGGGAGAGACAGAGAACAAAACAAAACATATTAACAGAATAAAATAAATAGAATAAATATGTACAAGTAAAATAAATCAATAAATTGAGTAATAAATACGTACAAACATATATACATATATACAGGTGCTGTGGGGAAGGGAAGGAGGTAAGGCGGGGGGGATGGAGAGGGGGAGGAGGGGGAGAGGAAGGAGGGGGCTCAGTCTGGGAAGGCCTCCTGGAGGAGGTGAGTTCTCAGTAGGGCCTTGAAGAGAGGAAGAGAGCTAGCTTGGCGGATGTGGGGAGGGAGGGATTATGTCTCCCAACTGTACCCCCTTGCAGGAAACTGGTGAAAGGGACTCAATCAATGGTATTTATTGAACGCTTACTATGTGCAGAGTACAGTACTAAGCACCTGGGAGAATACAACAGAATTAGCAGACAAGTTCCATGCACATAATGAGCCTAGTTTAGAGGGGAACCAGGTTCTCCCAGAAGCAACTGAACTGCAGTCTTCTCAGCATCCTTGAGTTGCCAATGCTATTTTTGGCTCCTGTAGTTAATGGCAGAGAGCAGCCTAGTTCTGGTGAGGGAGAAGGGGGAGACCCTTTCTAGCAAAGGAAGAAGTAAGAGGGATGCAACCGTTACTATTCACCCGAGGATTCCTGCTGATGAGATTGCTCTGCAGACCTCCCCATTTATTACATCCTCCCACTCTCCCCCTCCTCTTTCTCTGGCAGGTCATGAGGGAGGTAAGGAGTGAGATGGGGGAGGGGGGAAATCAGCATCTGTTAGGTACCCAGCTCAGCTGCCAGGCAGGGCATGATGTAATCTCTGATTCTGCTGTTGCTAGGAAATTCTTCCTGCAGTGATATTGCACCGTCCTCAGTGTGAGGAGGGAACAGGATGTTCCCGAGATGTGAAGGGAAGGACTGCGGGGCTTCCCGGGGCTGGTGAGCGGGGAGCCAGAACGGGAGAGCAGCTTGAGGTAGCAGAGGAGCAGCAGGAGCGCCAGGGAAGGAGAAAATGAAATGACTCGTGCCTCCGCCCGACTGCTTCTCCCCTCTTCTCCCAGGGAGCAGCCGGGCCCGGGGGTGTCCAGACCCCGGTGGTGGTAGGAGATTGGTTTTGTAAGCCACCCACTGGCTTTCTGCAGTCGAATTGAGGACTGGGAGGGGCGAGGGAGTGATGGGATCAGTAGCCGGGAGAGCAGAACATCCAGAGCCTTAATTGGATCGCACCATGAGTTCGGATAACCAGATAGAGGAGGTTTAGACCACCCCGGGCAGACCCAGCTGGGTGATCAGCCAAGCTTCTTGTGGGGAGGGGATTGTGGAAGGAAGGGCCTGGTTGGCCCGTGGTTGAGTTGGTTAATTGTGGTTGGCTCATTGCCTTTCCGCCGCAACGCTCCCCAGGGGGGTGGCAGTTGGCTTTGCTGGGGTCCCAGCGGGCTCTGCCTCGGTTCCACTTGGTGCTTCCCGCCCGGGGGAAGCAGCCTCTCCGTCTCTGGGGTCCTGGGGAAGGGGGCGGACAGCCGAGCCTCCGAGGAGGTGGAAGGGCCAGGGAAGGCCGCCGCTCCTGGGGGCGGGTACCCAGGATTCCCACCCTCTGCTCCCCTCACTCGCCTGCCCCCTCCGCCCTCACCCATCATCATATGCCAGACCCTGCTGCACGACAGCCGTCCTTGTATGTGACTGTTCTTGTCTGTGCCATTCCAATCCGCCCCCTCCTCCTCCTCCCGGGAAGAATTCCTCCTTGAACGCGCAATGGGATTGTGCCGGAAAGGCCGCGGGTCGGCCCGGGTTGTTGTTTGGGAGCAACGCGGAGCCACTTCCCTGGGAACGGTGCGGGGGAGGCAGCAGCTGGGCAGGGGATCAGGCTGCCCGAGGGAGAGGGAGGCACGGGCCTGGGCTCACAGGAGACATACCCACCCCCGCCTTCCCCTTCAGGTGCCTGGCATCCGGGCCTAGGAGGATTGGGGGTGAACGGTCTGCTCGGGGAGGGTTTTTGGCCCCTGGTAGGCCCCAGTCCTACCCGTCCTGTCCCTCCGCTTCCCCTTCCCATCCCCACCCCTTTGCTGGCTATCCCTAGAAGTGTTAATGGAAAACATGACAAAGGAAGTGATTTCACAAAGGCCTGGGTCCAAATCGAAAATTCAGATTGAAAAAAAGCGATCGCACCCAAAGCACGTTACACAGGAACAGGGCACTGCCTGGCCAGGAATCAGCTGAGCCAGGTTCTTGGTAAACAGGTGTGGGGATCTGGGAAAAGGATGAGTTGGTTGTTGGGAAAGAAAGGCACCGGGTGTTGCCCTAGGGTTTTTGGTCCTGATGAGCCATCAGTGAGAATCAGTTTCGCCCCACCCTTGCACATAGCCATTCACCCAAGGTAAGTAATGATCCACTCCCCGGCTGGTGAACTGGTTGTTTCTACATATCTGCTTTCCACCCTTTTTTTCATGGTATTTGTTAAGCACTTACTACGTGCTAAGCTTTACCAAGTGCTGGAGTAGGTACAAGATAATCAGTTTAGATACAGTCCATGTCCCACATAGGGCTCACAGTCTTCATCCCCATTTTACAGATGAGGTATAACTGAGGAACAAAGAAGTGAAGCGACTTGCCCAAGATCAGACAGCAGACAAGTAGCGGGACTGCGATTTGAACTCAGATCCTCTGACTCTCAGGCTCCAACTCTTACCATTCATTTATTCACTCAATTGTATTTATTGAGCGCTTACTGTGTGCAGAGTACTGTACTAAGCGCTTGGAAAGTACAATTCAGCAATAAAGAGAGACAGTCCCTGCCCACAGTGGGCTCGCAGTCTAGAGGCTGGGGAGACAGACATAAGGTCAGAAAGGTGGTAGAGCCGGGATTAGAAGCCAGGTCTTTCTGATTCCCAGGCCTGTGCTCTATCCACTAAGCCACGCTGCTTCTCACGGTTCCTACTTTTGGCAGTGCCCCCATTTTTCTAGTTTCCAGCTATGCCAGGTTGCTTCTCTCACCTGTGATTCTCCCAGCCCCCTCTCCTCCAGCACCCCCGTAACATCGCTATGCCCTGCGGCTAGGAGTTGAGTAAGAAACCAGAGTTGGGGAGGAGAAGCCACAGGGCTTAGACACGAGATTCAGAGGAGAGCAAAACCGGTCGAAGAAGGGAAAGAAGATTCCGGGGCTGAGGGTAAGAGGCCATTCTTGGGAAAAGCAGTGCGGGGGAAGCTTTTCAGATTAGGTCCCAGCCCCCCGAGGATTTGGGGATGTATCCAGGGACCCCTTAGGCTTTCCTCCCCACTACCGTGCCACCGCAAGCCTTTATCAAACCCTTACATGGTGTGTGCCCTCCCCCCGCAACTCCAGAGTCCAACCCACGCCTCTGAGCCGTGGGGGGATGGCCCTGCCAAAAGTAGGAACTGTGAGAAGCAGAGTGACTCAGTGGATAAAACTTGGGCCTGGGATCAGAAGGACCTGCTTCTAATCCTTGGCTCCACCCCTTGCCTGTCGCGTGACCTTGGAGTCATCACTTCACTTCTCTGTGCCTTAGTTACCTCATCTGGAAAATGGGGATTAAGACTGTGAGCCCCATGTGAGACAGGAACCGATTTGCTTATATTCACCCCGGTGCTTAGTACGGTGCTTTACACATAGTAAGTATTTAACAAATGCCATGATTATCACTGTGTTCCAAGCACTTTACTGAGCACTTGGGAGAAAACAAGTGTTGATAGTCAAGTTCCCGGCCCACAAGGAACTTGCAGTCTAGGAGAGACAGGCATTAAAGTAAATAAATTGTGGATATGTTCATAAATGCTGTGGGGCCAAGTGGGGTGAATATCAAGCAGAGAAGCAGTGTGGCTCAGTGGAAAGAGCATGGGCTTTGGAGTCGGAGGTCATGGGTTCAAATTCCGGCTCCACCACTTGAGCCCACTCTTCTAGACTGTGAGCCCACTGTTGGGTAGGGACTGTCTCTATATGTTGCCAACCTGTACTTCCCAAGCACTTAGTACAGTGCTCTGCACACAGTAAGCACTTAATAAATACGATTGATTGATTGATTGATGTCTGCTGTGTGACCTTGAGCAAGTCGCTTACCTTCTCGGAGCCTCAGTTACCTCATCTGTAAAATGGGGATTAAGACTGTGAGTCCCACGTGGGACAACCTGATCACCTTGTATCACCCCCCCGCCCCCGCCAGCGCCTAGAACAGTGCTTTGCACATAGTAAGTGCTTAACAAATGCCATCAAAAAAAAAAAGCACTTAAGGGGTACAGATCTAAGTGCAAAGGGGATGCAGAAGGGAGAGGGAGTAGGGGAAAAAAGGACTTAATTGGGGAAGGTCTTTTGGAGAAGATGTGATTTTTAATAAGACTTTGAAGGTGGAGCAAATCCGATCAGACACAGTCCCTGTCCCACACATTGCTCAGTCTTAGTAGGAGGTAGAACAGGTATTGAATCCATTTTACAGGTGAGGAAACTGAGGTACAAAGAAGTTAAGTACTTGCCCAAGATCCCACATCATGCACATGGCAGAGGTGGATTAGAACCCAAGACCTCTCCCGCCCAGGCTCGTGCTCTTTCCACTAAGTTACGCTGCCATGTAGCGTTCAGGTCAAAGTTTCAAGGTGAAAACAAACGAAAGCTGAGCCATTCGAGTCTCACCAGCCGCTCCAGACTTTGGGACTTGCCTGGTCAGCATAAGGAGACTGAGCAGGGCAGCCACTGCAGACAGGATCCCAGGGTTTTCTGGACAAAACAGCTGTAAAGATGAGAGCAGGAGTGGGGTGGGGGGGCAGGAGAGAGTGACAGGACGATGGAGCACGTAAAATGGAAACTCCCAAAACTCTCAACGCACGAGATACAAGCTCCTGGAGAAGAGAGCACAACGCTATGAGTCAGGGGACCTGGGTTCTAGTCCTGGCTGCACCTCTTGCCTGCTGGGTGCCTTTGGACACGACCTTCTCTGTGTCTCACTTGTAAAATGGGGATAAAATACCTGTACTTCCTTCCTGAAAGACTGTGAGCCCCATGTAGGACAAGAGCTGTGTCCACTCTGATTATCTCGTCTCTACTCCAGCGCTAAAAGGTCCTTGGCACATAGTAAATGCTATTATTATTATCATGATATTAGGCAATTACTAAGTGTCAAGCACTGTTCTATGCACCGAGGTAGATACAAGTCCATCAGGTCTCACTTGGGGCTCACAACCTGAGGGAGTAGGATTAATCCCCATTTTACAGTAGAGGAAGCTGAGGCACAGATAACTTAAGTGACTTGTCCCTGGTCTCTCAGCAATCAGTTGGTAGAGCCGAGATTAGAACCCAGGTCCTTGGAATCCCAGGCCCATGTTCTTTCCACCACAATTGCTTCTCAAGCGTTGAATTAATGCCATTATTATTGGACCCAATAGCCCAGCTATTTTCAGAACCACTCCACAAGTGCCTCGACTTCAGAACTTCGTTGGGACAACCAGGGCCGTGGCTGGGCCGCCCTAAATTCAGGGGTCCCATTACCCCCATTATGTTTGCCCCTGTGGAAAACACTAGGCTTGACAGTCTTAAATGAGAGCAAGTAAGGATTCTCTCCATTTCTCTCCAGTTTGGCTCATATCCCCTAGGCTGTAAGCTTGTTGATGATGATGGTGATGGTATTTAAGCGCTTACTATGTGCAAAGCACTGTTCATTCATTCAGTCGTATTTATTGAGCACTTACTGTGTGCAGAGCACTGTACTAAGCGCTTGGGAAGTACAAGTTGGCAACATATAGAGACGGTCCCCACCCAACAGTGGGCTCACAGTCTAGAAGGGGGAGACAGACAACAAAACAAAGCACTGTTCTAAGCGCTGGGGAGATTACAGGTGATCAGGTTGTCCCATGGGGGGGGCTCACAGTTTTAATCCCCATTTTACAGATGAGGTAACTGAGGCCCAGAGAAGTTAAGTGACTTGCCCAAAGTCACACAGCTGACAGTTGGCGGAGCCGGGATTTGAATCCATGATCTCTGACTCCAAAGCCCGTGCTCTTTCCACTGAGCCACGCTGCTTTTCATGGGCAGCTTGTTATGGGCAGGGACTCTGTCTGCTAATTCTGTTATAGTGTTCTCTCCCAAGCACTTAGTACAGTGCTGTGCACGTAGTGAGTACTCAATAAATACCATTAATTGATTGATTGATTGATTGATATCTCCTCCACCCGTGGGAGTTGAGTGAATCTTGTTCCATCAGCCTATGGTTCCTGGGTGAGCAGGGGTTACAAAGGGAAGTTGGGGGCTCCTCACGTATCCTCGCTGTGGTCATTCATTCAATCGTATTTATTGAGCGCTTACTGTGTGCAGAGCACTGTACTAAGTGCTTGGAAAGTATAAGTTGGCAACATATAGAGACGGTCCCTACCCAACAGCAGGTTCACAGTCTAGAAGGGGAAGACAACAAAACATATTAACAAAATAAAATAAATAGAATCAATATGTACAAGTAAAATAGAGTAATAAATATGTACAAACATATATACATCTGCTCACTGCCCATGGACCCGGCTGTCCTGTGATTGTTCTGGGAAGGAGCCTGGGGGTCCCACCAGGGGAAGCAGAGATGTTAAGAGGGAGAATGCAGGCAGGGTCTCTGGCAGCGTGGGGTAAAGAGTTTCCCAGTGGAGTGACCCTTGAGGGGTGGTAGCAACCCAAGTCAGTCTGCCCAAGCCTTGGAAGCTCATTGTGGACAGGGAATGTGTCTGTTATATTGTTATATTTCACTCTCCCAAGCGCTTAGTGCAGTGCTCTGCACACAATAAGCATGCAATAAATACGATTGACAGCACTGATAATAATAATTACGGTACTTGTTAAGCACTTACTATGTGCAAAGCGCTGTTCTAAGCATGGGGCGAGATACAAGTTAGTCAATCAATCAATCAATCGTATTTATTGAGCGCTTACTATGTGCAGAGCACTGTACTAAGCGCTTGGGAAGTACAAATTGGCATCACATAGAGACAGTCCCTACCCAACAGTGGGCTCACAGTCTAAAAGGGGGAGACAGAGAACAGAACCAAACATACCAACAAAATAAAATAAGTAGGATAGAAATGTACAAGTAAAATAAATAAATAAATAAATAAATAGAGTAATAAATATGTACAACCATATATACATATATACAGGTGCTTTGGGGAAGGGAAGGAGGTAAGACGGGGGGATGGAGAGGGGGACGAGGGGGAGAGGAAAGAAGGGGCTCAGTCTGGGAAGGCCATGTTGGACACAGTCCCTGTCCCACATAGGGCTCACACTTTTAATCCCCATTTTACAGATGAGGTAACTGAGGCCCAGAGAGGTGAAGTGGTTTACCCAAGGTCACACGGCAGTCATGTGCCATGATTAGAGGCTGGACCCACCCAGGGAACTTTCCTCCTCTCCCCTGGCAGTCACCCAGGGTACTTTTAGACTGGGAACTTTTAGACTTTTAGACTGTTAAAACTCTCCTTTTAGACTGTGAGCCCACTTTTGGGTAGGGACTGTCTCTATATGTTGCCAACTTGTACTTCCCAAGCGCTTAGTACAGTGCTCTGCACACGGTAAGCGCTCAATAAATACGATTGATGATGATGAGGGAACTTTCCTCCTCTCCCTTCTCCCCCTCAGCCTCTGCTCCCCTGGCAGAGCTGACCACCAGAACACTCATCCACCCCTTCTGTTTGTCCGTGCTGCAGGTGCAGAAGACGTGGTCATGGCGTTTTCCAGGTCGGAGACGGAAGACAGGAGACAGTAGCCGGAGAAGCTTCGGGAGAGGCCCAGGGGCTGGCCAGGGCCATGACAGCTCTGCAGATCTGGGAGGCTGGCTGAGAGGAACCTGCCCCTTGTCCTCCTCCCCTCACCCCTTCCTGAGTTCTTTCCCGTCCATCCCTCTGCCCCCTTCACACTCTCACACAAAAACACACACATGTACACACAAACCCCTCCCTTCCAAAGCATCCCCCAGCCTCCTCCTGTTCCCTACGCTGCTGCTCAGCTGGGCTGTGAGTCGAGAGAAAGCAGTGGTGTCACTCAGATTTGCCCAGAGGGACGGACTCCATGATTGGCTGAAGAAAGAAACTTTTTTTTTTCCATTCTTGACCAACGGAAACCTTTTCTTTTTATTTCTGACATTTTATTTTAAACGTGTGTGTGTGTTCTGTTTTGGGTTTTTTTTTTTCTTGCGACTCTCCGCGTCGGCTGCCCGGGAAGCGTTCCGTGCCCTGGTGCTTTTGTTTTATTATTATTTTTTTATAGGTCACTTAGCAATGTGAAATGATTTAGATTGGCTGCTTAAAACTGGAAACAGAATTTAATTGGCTGGTTAATAGAAAGCGCGCCTCTTTGCGATTGGCTTCAAGGGGTCTTCAGACCGCCTCGGCTCTTGGTTTTGAGGGAAGAAAACAGGGTTCAAGGCGTTGACGGTTGTGACGGTTAATGACTTGTAAAAAGGGAAACTGAGGGCGCTTTGCAATATTTATTACACAGTGAGCTTGCTGCTGCTGCTTTTATGATTTGATTTCTGAATTTGATCGGCCTTTGCCTTGTATGTGTAATTCCTAGTGCCCCAAGATCTTCCCTCACTTGGCTGCTTGGAGGCTGCTGGGGCCGGGCCTGAAGGAAGGAGGCCTCTTGCCCCCCTGACGAAGGTCGCCCTCAACTCCGCTCTTCCCGGGGCCAGGAGGGCTTGCACTTGGCGAGCAGGAGCCGGGAGGAATTTCCTTCGTGGTCCTGGGCCAGCCACTCTCCAGAACCTGAGGAGGTCACTGGGAACTTGATTGGAGAGTTTAAGCGAAGGTCCAGGTCCTCGTGGGGAGAATAAAACGGCTGCCCCCAAAACTGATCTTCTGGTTTTATTCTCTAAGAAGCTGTTTGCTCCCGGAGCGGGGTCCAGCTTTGTTCCCTGAGGCCGGGGCCCTGCAGTTCCCAGGCTGCCTCTCGCCCTAGGACTTAATAATAATAATTTTGGTATTTGTTAAGCACTTACTATGTGCCAGGCCCTGTACTAAAAGCGCTGGGGTGGATACAAGCAAGTCGAGTTGAACACAGCCCCTGTGCTACGTGGGGCTAACGGTCTCAATCCCCATTTTACAGATGAGATAGCGAGGCCCGGAGAAGTGAAGGGACTTGACCAAGGTCACACAGCAGACAAGTGGCCGAGCCAGGAGTAGAACCCATGACCTTCTGATTCCCAGGCCCGTGGTCTATCCATTACACCATGCGGCTACTGCTTTAAGTAGAAGGAAGGGAGGGAGCTGCCCGCATGAAGGGACGGTCAAGAGCAGAGTCATGGCCGTGCCCGTGGTCTGATGTGACTTCAGTTGTTTGTCTGGGAGCCCAGCCCTCCCACCCAACTCCCCAGGTTTCAGCAGCTGCCCCCCACCAGCCCCCGGCCCCGCAGGAAAAGCAAAAATGCAGAATGTCCTCAAACCCGCAGTGGTAGTCGCACATTGAAGAAGAAACAATCTGACCCAAAGCTGCCAAGGCCTGTGCCCGGGTTCAGCCTGGCGAAGTTGCCGTCCACTTGTATATTGAAGTGCCCAGCTGTGCCTGGTGCCCCACTGGACCCCAGACTAGCCAATTACTTAGCCCCCAGTCCCTTATTCTTTAGAACTTGGGTCTGATTCGTGGAGAGAAGGCTTCTTCCCCGGTGCTTGAGGGCCAGGAGTGCCGACTTGGGTCTTGCAAACAGTGTGAAGGTGGCATCTTCCGGACCCAGCTGACCGGCCGCCTATCCCCCTGTGCCTCGTTCCCAGCCAAGGTTCCTGGGTGCCGGCAGGGACTCCTGTCCCCCCACCCCGTCACCTGCAACCCACCACACTTCTACTACCCTGGGCTCACCCAGGTCCGGCCAAATACAGCCATCATGCAGGATGATGATTATTATGACTATGGTCCTTATTAGGTGCTTACTACGTGCCAAGCATTGTACTAAGAGCTGGGGTAGATATAAGATCATCAGGTCGGACGCAGTCGCTGTCTCACGTGGAGCTCACAGTACAAGCAGCAGGGAGATTGAATCTCCATTTTACAGGTTAGGAAACTGAGGCCCAGAGAAGTGAAGTGACTTGCCCAGGCTCTTTCCACTAGGCCTCGCCGTTTCCACTGCAGGAGCAGGGGAAGGGAAGTTGGTGCAACAGAAAGGTAGAGTGAAGAGGAATTCTTTAAAAAAAATAAATTTGAAAAGGTGTAAATGATCAGCCACTTAGGAAGAGGGTTTCTCCTTGTTCACCCCAAGAATAGTCCTTGGATTCTGGATCAGGTGGGAACTAGACACAAAGATTCCTCCCCAACTTTTGCCAGGCTCACTGCCACTCACCTGGGCTTGGACTCGGCAGGCCCAGGGCCCGGCCCGAATGCCCGCAGTTTGCCATCTCTGCCTATGTCGGGGTAGGGACAAGTGTCCGAGCCCCTGGATGCTGGTCCCGTGGTGGGGGCCGGGGGAAGTCAGGAGTCTGTCCGTCACCTTGGGTGTCGTCTTTCTCTGGGGTGGATCTCTGCTCAGCGGCTTCGGGTCTTACAGGGTCTAACCTGAATTGGGTGTGTGAATGGGACCGGGTGGCTATGTGTGTGTTTCTCTTTGTCAAACTAATGTGCGTTCCTCATGTGTAATGGTGTTTCATCTTCTGAAGAAAAGTGAAAGTGTTTCTGTGGTTTAATCTTTTGACTAAAAATGTAAGTGTTGGGGGGAGAAAAAAGACAATTAACAATAAAAGATTTTAATAGCTCGTCCCCGGCCAGAGCTGATGTCTCCTGGGGCCTCGCACGTGGTTTCCCAACTCTGATCATCATCATCCTCATCCTCATCAATGGCATTTGAGTGCTCACTGTGTGCAGAGCCATGTCCTAAGCACTTGAGAGAGTACGATATAACAGAGGCGGTCAGCGTGTTCCTTGCCCGTAACACGATTAGAGTCTAGAGGGGGAGACAGACATTAATGTAAATCATTTATAATCTATAAATGTATATAGACATGTACATAAGTGATATAGGGTTGATTCTCCTATGGGTTGTCTAGGGATTAGGTCCCCCAGGTCCTCATCTCTTGTCCTGTTGGAATGAAGCAGAGATCTAGCCATTAGTGGTATTTATTGAGTGCTTATTGTTTGCAGAGCGCTTGGGAGAGTACAGTACAACAGAGTTGGTCGACATGCTACCTGCCCATAACGAGATCTGTGACAGCTCGTGGTGAGAAGCAGCGTGGCTCAGTGGAACGAGCCCGGGCTTGGGAGTCACAGGTCATGGGTTCTAATCCCGGCTCCCCCACGTCTGCTGTGTGACCGTGGGCAAGTCACTTAACGTCTCTGAGCCTGTTACCTCATCTGTAAAATGGGGATTAAGACTGTGAGCCCCACGTGGGACAACGTGATCACCTTGTATCTTCCCCAATGCTTAGAACAGTGCTTCGCACATAGTAAGCACTTAAATGCCATCATCCTTATTATTATTATTATTATTACTGGGGAATCGGAGCCCTGTGGGGAAGAGCAGAAGAGCCACTGGAAGATTTGCCAGTCCCCCCAAACAGGCTGCATTTGGGTAGGATGGCTAGTGGCAGCATTTAGGGGGCACCGAACCCCCAGACATTCTTGACACAATACATGTGTAGTGACAAGCACACAGTGTAACTATGTCCCACAGAACATTAGGCCCAAATTTGCCTGAATGTAGAGCGTTTCTTGGGGACACACCTGACCTTCCTCCCCACTCCATTCATTCATTCATTCAATCGTATTTATTGAGCACTTACTGTGTGCAGAGCACTGTACTAAGCGCTTGGGAAGTACAAGTTGGCAACATATACAGGCGGTCCCTACCCAACAATGGGCTCACAGGCTAGTGGCCTCACACTCCCATTTGGCTTCAGAGCCATTCCCCTGCCAGGTTCCTTTGAACTTGGGCGCCTCCTCCTCAACATGGAACTCAGTGACAGGACTGAGGTGGAGGGAGACCGGGCGCTTAAAAATACCAAACGGAAAGGCATCCTCTCATCCAAAGTAGGCAGGCGGATAGGAAGCAGCATGGCATAATGGATAAAGCACGGGCCTGAGAGTGAGAAGGTTCTAATCCTGGCTCTTCCACATGTCTGCTGTGTGACCTTGGGCTAGTCATTTCACTTCTCTGGGCCACATTACCTCATCTGTAAAATCGGGATTGAGACCGTGAGCCCCACGAGGGACAGGAACTGTATCCAACCCAATTTACTTGTATTCCCCCCAGCACTTAGTACAGTGCCTGGTACATAGTAAGTGCTTAACAAATACCACAAATAGTATTATTATTATAAAACCAGGTAGATGGACACTCTAGGTTTGGGCCCAAAGGCAGGCCGATGGGCATTCAGCATGGTTAATCTCTCTCTGTCCTGGAGTTCCTGAACTTTGCCCAGGACAGAGATGCCACTTTTAATGAAGAATAACCGCCCCCCACCCCCAGCAGGCTGGGCACTGAATCTGGTGCCCCGGGAGAGTACCGAGTGAGAAGACAGTTTCTGATCTAGTGGAAAGAGAGACACACTCCCTGCCCACAATGAGCAGCGTGGCCGAGTGGATAGAGCACAGGCCTGAGAGTCAGAAGGTCATGGCTTCTAATACTGACTCTGCCACATGTGGGTTGCGTGACCTTGGGCAAGTCATTTTACTTCTCTGGGCCTCAGTTACCTCATCTGTAAAATGAGGATTGAGAATGTGAGCCCTAGGTGGGACAAGGACTGTGTCCAACCTGATTAACTTGTATCTACCCCAGTGATTAGAACAGTGCTTGGCACATAGTGCTCAACAAGTACCATAATTATTAATGAGCTTATAGTCTAGGGGTTTGGGGTGGTGGGGGGCAGCACTGTAAACTGCCCCATGCTGGCAGCTGGAAGACGACCAGGAGTTTGCTCCTTGTTTTCCAGACCTCTTTGGAGGGGAATTCAGAATTGAAAGGAGCAGGGATCCCTGCCCTTCTGCAGGTGACTAGCGGCTGAGAACCGTTGCTGCCCCCTCAGCTTTGTCTGGAGCCCTTTGTGGCAGGGAAAATGATCCTCCTTATTGTTCCTTGTTCAGATGAGCTTCCTCCACAAGGGAACCTTGCCAGAGCCTTGCCCACAGGAAAACACACACACACACCCCACACCCCACACACCCCCAGTAACTCTGTTGCCTAGGGTTTGAGCATGGTTAGAGAGAGCATTGTTTGGGCCCTCCGTACCCCACAGACAGTGTCTGAAGCTCCCTGCTGGCCCCCAGATCTTTCTCCCTCTGGTAGTTCCTCCCCTCTCCACTGTCTGCCCTGTTTCAGGTTGCTGAAGCCTACCCACCTTTGCTCTGTGGATCCTTTTTTTTTTTTAATGGTATTTGTTAAGCACTTACTATGTGCCAGCTACTGTACTGTAGAAGCAGTGTGGCTTAGTGGCAAGAGCACAGGCTTGGAAGTCAGAAGATGTGGGTTCTAATCCTAGTTACACACATACACACCCACCCACCCCCCTCCAGTCTAGTGGTATGAAGTAAACCTTCATCATCCCAACTGTGACCACAGTGATGGCAACCAAAGGCCAGAGAGGTGAAGAGCCATGGCCATGGAGAGTTTCTGACTGAGACCGGGGCTCTTGGCTTCAACAGGAAGTCCCTTCTTATCTTGGAGCCGGGAATGCCGACCGCTCCCCGTGTCTCGCCTCCATCTTTTCCCTGCATCTTAGCATCCTCCTGCCTCCCCACCCTGAGCCCCACTTTATTCCACCAACAGCTCCAGGCGGGACACTGCGCCTCTCCAGCCCACAGAGGTTTCTCCCCCGCCGGGCTTGGTAACACAACCAGAGAGTGAGGCTTGTGGCTCACGTTGAATCCAGGCTGCCTCTTGTTTCCTCAGGTGCGGATCCGGTCTGGTTGGCTGGGGAGGGGGGATGCAGAGCCTGCCATGGGCATCCGGGAGGGAAGAGAGGAGATCCTGACAAGACCTGGATGGGGCGAGGGAGGAGGGAGGTGGTGTCACATGGTGTGCCACCTCACTGCCTTCTAGGAAGCCCAGCTGTGGCCTGGAGCCTACCCCCTGTCCCTCCAAGGCAGGGTGGGAATAACAGGTGGCAGGCAGGGATTAGGCTGGAGTTGTTTACCAATCTTCGGCCCCACCTCTTCCTTTGGCAAAGTTTAGGGCTAAGCCCAGCTCCCTTTCCTCCTGGCAGGGTAGCCCTGTTCCATCGCTGTGAGCTGGGGTTCCTCTTGGCTAGCTGTGGCGTCGGGCCCGAGAGGGGATGCCTGGAGACTGACTTTGTCTTTTTTTTTTTAATGGCATTTACTAAGCGCTTACTATGTGCAAAGCGCTGTTCTAAGCGCTGGGGAGGGTACAAGGCGATAAGGCTGTCCCACGGGGGGCTCACAGTCTTCATCCCCGTTTTACAGATGAGGAAACTGGGGCCCAGAGAAGTTAAGCGACCTGCCCAAAGTCACACAGCTGACAAGTGGCAGAGCCGGGATTTGAACCCGTGACCTCCGACTCCAAAGCCCCGGCTCTTTCCACTGAGCCACACTGCTTCTGCCTTCTTGACAGAGCAACCGTAACCGAAGGGTGTGTCTCGTATCAGCCTCCTACCGCCAGGCACTCGAAGGGCTGGACTGAACTAGTTGTTGAGGAAGGGGGAGCGCCCTGGGCCAGGTCCGGCTGCTCAGAGGACACGTGGCAGGGCAGGGTGGGCAGTTTGGGGGGCCAACAGGCTCCAACAGAGCCGGGGTTCCCTGCTCCTTGAGGCTGGGGGCTCAGCGCTGGGGTCATATAATAAATAGAAGCAGCGTGGCTCAGTAGGAAAGAGCACGGGCTTTGGAGTCAGAGGTCATGGGTTCAAATCCCCGCTCCTCCAACTGTCCGCTGTGTGACTTTGGGCAAGTCACTTCACTTCTCTGGGCCTCAGTTACCTCATCTGGAAAATGGGGATTAAATCTGTGAGCCCCACGAGGGACAACCTGATCACCTTGTAACCTCCCCAGCGCATAGTAAGCGCTTAATAAATGCCATTAAAAAAAATTATGGTACTTGTTAAGCGCTTACCATGTGCCAAGTACTGTTCTAAGCAGTGGGGTAGATACTAGTTCATTCATTCATTCAGTTGTATTTATTGAGCACTAACTGTGTGCAGAGCACTGTATTAAGCGCTTGGGAAGTACAAATCAGGCGGACGACGCCCCCGTCCCCCATGGGGCTCACACGCTTATCCCCATTTTATAGACGCAGTAACTGGGGCCCAAAGATGTTAAGTGACTTGCCCAAGGTCACACAGTTACATGTGGCAGAACTGGGATTCAAACCCAGTTCCTTCTGACTCCCATGTCTGTGCTCTATCTACTAAGCCACGCTGCTTCTCATGTATCAGGAATGGAAGAGGGACTGATACAGGGTGTGCAATATGCCTTGGGGATAATAATAATAATAATAATAATGGCATTTGTTAAGCGCTTACTATGTGCAAAGCACTGTTCTAAGCGCTGGGATGAGACTGCCCCAGCCACGGCCCTGAACCCGGCCCCAGCCCATCTCTGCAAACCAGTCCGTCTATGGTATTTATGGGGTGCTTAATACAGTGCTCTGCACATAGTAAGTGCTCAATAAATATCACTGATTGAGTGATAGAACTCCCGATGTGGGCCAAGCACTGCATTAAGACCTTGGGAGAGTATAATAATAATAATAAATAATAATTGTGGCATTCGTTAAGCGCTTACTATGTGCCAGGCTCTATATGTTGACCTGTATATATGTATATATGTTTGTATATATTTATTATTCTATTTATTTATTTATTTATTTTGCTTGTACATATCTATTCTATCTATTTTATTTTGTTAGTGTGTTTGGTTTTGTTCTCCATCTCCCCCTTTTAGACTGCGAGCCCACTGTTGGGTAGGGACTGTCTCTATATGTTGCCAACTTGTACTTCCCAAGCGCTTAGTACAGTGCTCTGCACACAGTAAGCGCTCAATAAATACGATTGATTGATTGATTGATTCCCAAGTGCTTAGTACAGTGCTCTGCACACAGTAAGCGCTCAATAAATACGATTGAATGAATGAATGAATAATAAGCACTGGGGTGGAGACAAGCAAATCAGGTTGGTCACAGTCCCTGTCCCACACGGGGCGCTCAGTCTTAATCCCCACTGAGCAGATGAGGTAACTGAGGCACAGAGAAGTTAAGTGACTTGCTCAAGGTCACACAGCAGACAAGCTAAAATGCCAGGATTAGAACCCATGCTCTGTCCACTGTTTCTAATTCTACTAATCGAATCAGTAGACAGGACCCCTACCCTCAGAGTGGTTAAGCAGACAGCCCTCCCATCTAAAAGTTGGGCCTTTCCAAAGCCACTCATGGTGGAATCCTTCCTCTTCTCCTGCTCTCCCCAACCTGGCCCTGCCCCATTCCACGGAGAAGGGCCGAGCAGGGTGGGAGATGTTCCCTCTTCCCTTCCCACCACCTTCATCTTAAAACACAGCCACTCACTTAATCAACCAGTGGTATTTATTGAGCACTCACTATAATGATGGCACTTATTAAGCGCTTACTATGTGCAAAGCACTGTTCTAAGTGCTGGGGAGGTTACAAGGTGATCAGGTTCTCCCACTGGGGGCTCGCAGTCTTAATCCCCATTTGACAGATGAGGTAACTGAGGCCCAGAGAAGTGAAGTGACTTGCCCAAAGTCACACAGCTGAGAAGTGGTTTTGTCATCTGTCTCCCCCCTTTTAGACTGTGAGCCCACTGTTGGGTAGGGACTGTCTCTATATGTTGCCAACTTGTACTTCCCAAGCGCTTAGTACAGTGCTCTGCACACAGTAAGCGCTCAATAAATACGATTGATGATGATGATGAAGTGGTGGAGTCGGGATTTGAACCCGTGACCTCTGACTCCAAAGCCCGGGCTCTTTCCACTGAGCCATGCTGCTTCTCTATGTGCAGAGCACTGTAGTAAGCACTTGGGAGAGGACAATAGAACAAGAGTTGGCAGGCAAGTTCCCTGCCCACAATGGCTCAGAGTCTAGAGGGGAAGACAGACATTAGAGAAGCAGCGTGGCTCAGTGGAAAGAGCGCGGGCTTTGGAGTCCGACGTCATGGGTTCGAATCCTGGCTCCACCACAAGTCTGCTGTGTGACCTTGGGCAAGTCACTTCACTTCTCTGAGCCTCAGTTCCCTCATCTGTAAAATGGGGATGAAGACTGTGAGCCCCCGTGGGACAACCTGATCACCTTGTAACCTCCCCAGCGCTTAGAACAGTGCTTTGCACATAGTAAGCGCTTAATAAATGCTATTATTATTATTAAGCGACTTGCCCAAAGTCACACAGCTGACATGTGGCAGAGCCTCAGTTCCCTCATCTGTAAAAATGGGGATTAAGACTGTGAGCCCTACGTGGGACAACTTGATCACATTGTGTGTCCCCCCCAGCGCTTAGAACAGTGCTTTGCACATAGTAAGTGCTTAACAAATGCCATCATTATTAGTATTATTAATATAAACAAATTACAGATATGTACATGAATAGCCTAGTAGTCACAGCATAGGGCTGGAAGTCAGAAGGACCTGAGTTATAATCCCCCCACTTCCACCACTTGTCTGCTGTGTGAACTTGGGCAAATCGCTTTGCTTCTCTGTGCCTCATCTGTAAGATGGGGATTGAGCTCCTTGTGTGCAGGGAATGTGTCTGTTTATTGTTGCATTGTAATAATAATAATAATAAGAAGAAGAAGAAGAAGAAGAAGAAGAATGATAGTATTTGTTAAGCACTTACAATGTGCGAAGCACTATTCTAAGCGCTGGGGGGGATACACGGTAATCAGGTTGTCCCACATGGTGCTCACAGTCTTAATCCCCATTTTACAGATGAGGGAACTGAGGCTCAGAGAAGTTAAGTGACTTGCCCAAAGTCACACAGCTGACAAGTGGCAGAGCCGGGATTAGAACCCATGACCTCTCTCTCCCAATCACTTAGTACAGTGCTACGCACACAGTAAGTGCTCAATAAACACAATTGAATGAATGAGATATGGACTGTGTCCAACCTGATTAGCTTGTATCCACACCTGCACTTAGTATAGCGCCGGGCACGGAGTGAACACTTAACAAATACCATAAAAAAAAAGAAAATGGTGTAGGGCTGAGGGAGAGGTGAATAAAAAGTGCAAATCCAAATGCGGCTCTTCAGGTGGCATTCAGCCACTTTGAAACTGCAGAAGGACATTCATGAAAGGGAGAAGGAGCTATCAATCAATCAATCCGTATCATTTATTACTGTGTGCAGAGCACTGTACTAAGCATTCTTGGGAGAGTTCAATTCATAGAGTTGGTAGGCTCTTGAGAAGCAGTATGAGCACGGGCCTGGGAGTTGGAAGGTCATGGGTTCTAATCCTGCTGCCAGTTGTCTGCTGTGTGACCTTGGGCAAGTCACTTACCTTCTCTATGCCTCAGTTGCCTCATCTGTAAAAATGGGATTGAGACTTTGAGCACCATGGGGGACAGGGACAGTGTCCAACCCAATTTGCTCGTATCTACCCCAGGGCTTATTAAAGTAAGCACTTAACAAATACCATTATTATTATTATCATCATCATTATAATAATAATAATTTTGGTATTTGGTAAGCACTTACTATGTGCAAAGCACTGTTCTAAGCGCTGGGGAGAATACAAAGTGATCAGGTTGTCCCATGTGGGGCTCACCATCTGAATCCCCATTTTACAGATGAGGTAACTGAGGCACAGAGAAGTTAAGTGACTTGCCCAAAGTCACACAGCTGACAAGCGGCGGAGCTGGGATTTGAACCCATGACCTCTGACACTCAAGCCCATCATCATCATCATCAATCGTATTTATTGAGCGCTTCCTAGGTGCAGAGCACTGTACTAAGCGCTTGGGAAATACAAATTGGCAACACACAGAGACAGTCCCTACCCAACAGTGGGCTCACAGTCTAAAAGGGGGAGACAGAGAACAAAACCAAGCAGACCAACAAAACAAAATAAATAGCATGATGGTTAGTACTGAATAGCCATTCCACTGCTTTGAGAGGTGATAGAAAAATGCCCCAAACGCGATGGTGATCTAGCAGGAGCATGGCGTAGCAGATAGAGCGCAGGCCTGAGAGTCAGAGGACCTGGGATCTTTCTATCGAGCCATGCTGCTTCTCATAATATGCGGCATAATTATAATGCAGCAACCCTTCCCTGGGCTCAGGTGGTTGCTCCCCAAGCTTTTTGTTTGGAGCAGACCCTGACCACTCTCCCACCCAGCCCGGCCCCTGGGGATGTAGAGGAGGGCAGTGGTGGGGGCTACTGTGAAGCCAGCACGGCCTGGGAGATGGCCCACCTGCCTCTCAGTGGCTCCGCTCACGCTGTGAGTTTTTTTCCGGAGGGGACAGAGGACACGTTGCAGGGACTCAGAGCCCGCTGGGAATTGAGTGAAATGAAATCCTTAATCACGATCCCCAAAATTAGGCTTGTGAGTTGGGAGTTACAAAGCTCCCGCTTGCTGAATCCCGCCTCCTCTCCCTGCTGGTCATAATTGCCAAAAAAAGACATTTCCTGGGCTGTGCATGACCGGATTTTGAGGCTGAATGGTGTTTAGCAGCTGGCGGGTGGGAGGCGGAGGGGAGAGAAGAGGGAGGACGTGCCGGTCCCTGGGTCGTCTCTTGTCTTCCTTTCCTTCTAATCAGTCAGTCAATGGGATGTGCAATTGGAAAAGTACGATGCAGTGGAGTTCGTAGACCCAATCCCTCCCCAAAAGGAGCTTGGAGCTTACAGTGTACAGGGGGAAACAGACATAAAAATAAACTGCAGAGAGGAGTACTAAAGACATGTGTATTTAGACTGTGAGCCCACTGTTGGGTAGGGACTATCTCTATATGTTGCCAACTTGTACTTCCCAAGCGCTTAGTACAGTGCTCTGCACACAGTAAGCGCTCAATAAATGTGATTGGTTGATTGGTTGATTGATGTGTATAAGCACTGTGGGACTCCAGTGAGTATTAAAGTGCTTAAGGAGTTCACATAGGTGACACGGGGGAGAGGCGGGGAGGGAAGATGAGGACTTGGTCTCCTGGACCCTCAGCCACTATTCTGGTGGTTTTCTTAGTCAATCAATCAATCAGATTTATTAGTAATTGTGGTACTTGTTAAGCGCTTACTATGTGCCAAGCACTGTTCTAAATGCTGGGATAGATTCAAGTTAATCAGGTTGGACAACCTTTTAGACTTTTAGACAATATTTTAGACTGTGAGCCCACTGTTGGGTAGGGACTGTCTCTACATGTTGCCAACTTGTACTTCCCAAGCGCTTAGTACAGTGCTCTGCACACAGTAAGCGCTCAATAAATACGATTGATGATGATGATGACAAAGTCCCTGCCCACACTCACACTCTTAATCCCCATTTTTTACTGATGAGGTAACTGAAGTACAGAAAAGTGAAGTGACTTGGCCAAGGTCACATAGCAGACAAGTGGTGGAATCAGGATTAGAACCCATGACCTTCTGACTGCCAGGCCCATACTCTATCAATCAATCAATCAATCATATTTATTGAGTGCTTACTGTGTGCAGAGCACTGTACTAAGCGCTTGGGAAGTACAAGTTGGCAACATATAGAGACAGTCCCTACCCAACAGTGGGCTCACAGTTTAAAAGGGGGGGGACATGCTGCTTCTCCTCCATCCAGGACTCCTCTTCCCTCTCCCCAACCCCTATCCTACAGCCATCATCGTCATCATCATCGTCATAATGATGATGATGGTATTTGTTAAGCGCTTACTATGTGCCAAGCACTGTTCTAAACACTGGGGGAGACACAAGGTTCCAGGTTGTCCCAAGTGGGGCTCACAGTCTCAGTCCCCATTTTACAGATGAGGTTACTGAGGCACAGAGACGTTAAGTGACTGGCTTTGGAGTCAGAGGTCATGGGTTCAAATCAGCTCTGCCGGTTGTCAGCTGTGTGACTTTGGGCAAGTCACTTAACTTCTCTGTGCCTCAGTTACCTCATCTGTAAAAATGGGGATTAAGACTGTGAGCCCCACGTGGGACAACCTGATCACCTTGTAATATCTCCAGCGCTTAGACCAGTGCTTTGCACATAGTAAGCCCTTAATAAATGCCATCGGTATTATTATTAAAGTCGCACAGCTGACAAGTGGCAGAGCCAGGATTAGAACCCATGACCTCTGACTCCCAAGTCTGTGCTTTTTCCACTAAGCCACGCTGCTTCTCATCATAATCATCATCCAACTTGTACTTCCCAATCAATCAATCAATCGATCATATCATCATCATCATCAATCGTATTTATTGAGCGCTTACTATGTGCAGAGCACTGTACTAAGCGCTTGGGAAGTACAAATTGGCAACATATAGAGACAGTCCCTACCCAACAGTGGGCTCACAGTCTAGAAGTGCTTAGTACATCATCCTGGGGCCAGGACCTTTCCCCAGCCAGGGGAAGCAGCGTGGCTCAGTGGAAAGAGCCCGGGCTTTGGAGTCAGAGGTCGTGGGTTCAAATCCCAGCTCTGCCACTTGTCAGCTGTGTGACGTTGGGCAAGGCACTTCACATCTCTGGGCCTCAGTTCCCTCATCTGTAAAATGGGGATGAAGACTGTGAGCCCCTTGTGGGACAACCTGATTACCTTGTACCTATCCCAGCGCTTAGAACAGTGCTTTGCACATAGTAAGCGCTTAACAAATACCAACATTATTATTATGTTGGTTTGCTTTATTCACCCCACCCTCAGCCCCACGGCACTTATGTTCATAACCGTAATTTCTTTTAATGTCTGCTTCTTCCCCTAGACTGTGAACTCCTTGTGGGCAGGGAACATGTCTATACTGTACTCTTATTGTTATGCCGTACTCTTCCAAGCATCAAGCACAGTGTCCTGTACACGGCTTAATGAGAAGCAGCATGTTCTAGTGGGTAAAGCACAGGCTTAGGAGTCAGAAGGATCTGGGTTTTAATCCTGTCTTCTCTAAGTGCTTGCTGTGTGACCTTGGGCAAATCAGTTAACTTCCCTGTGCCTCGGTTATCTCCTCTGTAAAATGGGGATTAAGATTGCAAGCCCCATGTCGGGGACGGACTGTGTCCAACCCAATTTGCTTGTATCCACCCCAGTGCTTAGAACAGTGCCCAGCACATAGTAGTGCTTAACAAATACCACTATTATTATTGTAGTTATTCAGTAAATATGATTAACTGATGGATTGATTAATGTTGAATGCTTACTCCTGCAGAGCACTGGGCTTAAGTGCTAGAGAAAGGTACAAAAACACTGATTAGACTCCACCCCTGGGACTGGGGTGGCCACTGCCATTAGGGAAGACAATACCTGGGTAAATTCAGTAAAGATAGCAGCTCAGCAACAGCTGCAAGCAAAACAGAGGGCCACCACTGCTGGGAGAGAATAAGAAGAATCAATTAATGGTATTTATTCATTCAATCAATCGTATTTATTGAGCACTTACTGTGTGCAGAGCACTGTACTAAGTGCTTGGGAAGTACAAGTCAGGAACATACAGAGACAGTCCCTACCCAACAACGGGCTCACAGTCTAGAAGGGGGAGACAGACAACAAAACAAAACATATAGACAGGTGTCAAAATCATCAGAACAAATAGAATTACTTCCCAAGCGCTTAGTACAGTGCTCTGCACACAGTAAGTGCTCAATAAATACGATTGATTGATTGACTGATTAATTATTGAGCATTTACAAAGTACAGAGCACTGTAAAGATGATGGTATTTGTTAAGCGCTTGCTATGTGCAAAGCACTGTACTGTACTACACATTTGGAAGAATACAACAGACTTAGACATGCTCCCTTCTCATAACGAGCTTACGGTCTAGAGACAGACATTACTATGAATACATAATTTATAATATATAATTTAAAGAAATGTACCTAAGTGCTGTGGGGTTAGGGTGGGGTGAATATCAACTGTCCAGAGGTCACAGATCCAAGTGCATAGACAACACAGAAGGGAGAACCAGCCAGGGAGAAGAGGGTTTAATCAAGGAAGGCCTCTTGATGGAGATATGACCTTAGTAATACTTTGAAGATAGAGACAGTGGTGGTCTGGTGTATATGGATGAGGAAGAAGTTCATTCATTCATTGGTATTTATTGAGCACTTACTGTGTGCAGAGCACTGTACTAAGTGCTTGGGAAGTACAAATCAGCAACATAAGAAGTTCCAGGTTAGGGGGAGGATGTGGGAAAGGTGTCGGTAGGAAGGTAGATGAGAGTAAGGCCCAGTGAGTAAGCTGGCACTAGAGGCACAAATTCTGCTGGCTGGGCTCTGTAGTAGATTGGTGGGGTAGGATGGGGCAAGCTGATGGAATCAATCAATCAATCAATCGTATTTATTGAGCGCTTACTGTGTGCAGAGCACTGTACTAAGCACTTGGGAAGTACAAGTTGGCAACATATAGAGACAGTCCCTACCCAACAGGGGGCTCACAGTCTAAAAGGGGGAAGCTTTAAAGCCAATGGCTTGGAGTTTCTGTTTAACGCGGAGGTGGATGGGCTGCCATTGGAGGTTCTCGAGGAAAAGGGAGACACGGACTGAACCTTTCTGTTGATAAATGATTGGTGCAGCAGAGTGAAGTACTGAGGAGCAGTGTGGCCTAGTGGATAGAGCACAGGCCTGGCAGTCAGAAGGACATGGGATCATAATCCTGGCTCCACCACTTGTCTGCCGTATGACCTTGGGCAAGCCACTTAACTTCTCTGTGTCTGTCACCTCAACTGAAAAATGGGGAATAAAGGTTGTAAGCGCTATATGGGACAGCTGATTAGCTTGTATCTACCGCAGCACTTAGAACAGCGCCTAACACATATTAAGTCCTTAATAAATACCGTTATTATTATTACTGGAATGGGGAGAGACAGGAGGCCGGAAGATTAGCGAGGAAGCTAATATACGTATATATGTATATTGTTTATGTATATACACCTGTATATATGTATCACCTGTATGTATGTATCACCTGTATATATGTATATATGTTTGTACATATTTATTACTCTATTTATTTATTTATTTATTTATTTGACTTGTACATATCTATTCTATTTATTTTATTTTGTTAATATGTTTGGTTTTGTTCTCTGTCTCTCCCAGTGAGCCCACTGTTGGGTAGGGACTGTCTCTACATGTTGCCAACTTGTACTTCTCAAGTGCTTAGTACAGTGCTCTGCACACAGTAAGCGCTCAATAAATACGATTGATTGATTGAGGCAGAAGCAGTAGTCGGGGTGGGTTAGAAAGCAGTGTGGCTCAATGGAAAGAGCCTGGGCTTGGGAGTCAGAGGTCATGGGTTCTAATCCCAGCTCTGCCACATGTCTGCTATGTGACCTTGGGCAAGTCACTTAACTTCTCTGAGCCTCATTTACCTCATCTGTAAAATGGGGATGAAGACTGTGAGCCCCACATGGGACAACCTGATCACCTTGTATCCCCCCCAGCACTTAGAACAGTGCTTTGCACATAGTAAGCACTTAACAAATGCCATTATTGTTATTATTATTAAGAATAGTCCTCAGGCTCCTTTGGGCTCCAGGCAGGGGCCACCTGAGGCCCAAACCACTGTAACCTTCCTAAGGCTTGAAACATTCAGGCAGCAACACCTGTTTGTCTCCAACTAGATGGGTCATTGCCCCAATGACGATGATGATTATGGTATCTGTTAAGCGCTTACTATGTGCCAAGCACTGTTCTAAGCACTGAGGTAGATACAATGTAATCAGGTTGACCCATGTGGGGTTCACAGTCTTAATCCCCATTTTACAGATGAGGTCACTGAGGCACAGAGAAGGGAGGTGGCTTGCCCAAGGTCACACAGCAGACTATCATCATCATCATCAACCGTATTTATTGAGCGCTTACTATGTGCAGAGCACTGTACTAAGCGCTTGGGAAGTACAAATTGGCAACATATAGAGACAGTCCCTACCCAACAGTGGGCTCACAGTCTAACAGACTAGCGGCAGAGCTGGGATTAGAACCCACATCCTCTGTCTCCCAAGCCCGTGCTCTTGCCACTACGCCATGCTGCTTCTCTTTCCCTGAAATCCAGGGAAAGGGAAAGCCTAGTTCCCTGGAGGGGAGGAGATGGCAGGGAAGTGGCAACCTTCATGAGAAGCAGCATGGCCTAGTGGATAGAGCACGGGCCTAGGAATCAGAAAGACCTGGCTTCTAGTCCAGGCTCCTCCACTTGTCTGCTGTGTAACCTTTGGCAAGTCAGTTCACTTCTGTCTACTTAATCATAATAATGATGATGATGGTATTTGTTAAGTGTTTACTATGTGTCAAAGCACAGTTCCACGTGCTGGGGTGGATCCTAGCAAATCGGGTTGGACACAGTCCCTGTCCCACATAGGGATCACAGTCTCAATCCCCACTTTACAGATGAGGGAACTAAGGCCCAGAAAAGTTAAGTGACTTGCCCAAGGTCACACAACAGACAAATGGCAGAGTGGGTCGAGGTCCTCCTCGACCTCTCAGCTGCCTTCAACACTGTGGACCATCCCCTTCTCCTCAACACGCTATCCGACCTTGGCTTCACAGACTCTGTCCTCTCCTGGTTCTCCTCATCTCTCTAGCCGTTCATTCTCAGTCTCCTTCGCGGGCTCTTCCTCCCGCTCCCATCCCCTTACTGCAGGGGTTCCTCAAGGGTCAGTTCTTGGTCCCCTTCTGTTCTCCATCTATACTCACTCCCTTGGTGAACTCATTCACTCCCACGGCTTCAACTATCATCTCTACGCTGATGACACCCAAATCTACATCTCCAACCCTTTTCTCTCTCCCTCCCTCCAGGCTCGTATCTCCTCCTGCCATCAGGACATCTCCATCTGGATGTCTGCCTGCCATCTAAAACTCAACATGTCCAAGACTTGAGCTCTTTATCTTCCCTCCCAAACCCTGTTCTCTCCCTGACTTTCCTATCACTGTGGACAGCACTACCATCCTTCCTGTCTCACAAGCCCATAACCTTGGTGTCATCCTCGACTCCGCTCTCTCGTTCACCCCACACATCCATCCCGTCACCAAAACCTGCCAGTCTCACCTCCACAACATCGCCAATATCCACCCTTTCCTCTCCATCCAAACTGCTGCCTTGCTGGTTCAATTTCTCATCCTATCCCGACTGGATTACTGCATCAGCCTCCTCTCTGATCTCCCATCCTCCTGTCTGTCCCGGCTTCAGTCTATACTTCATTCTGCTGCTCGGATTATCTTTGTACAGAACCGCTCTGGGCACGCCACTCCCCCCCTCAAAAATCTCCAGTGGTTGCCTATCAACCTTCGAATCAAGCAAAAACTCCTCACTCTTGGCTTCAAAGCTCTCCATCACCCTGCCCCCTCCTACCTCACCTCCCTTCTTTCCTTCTACAGCCCAGCCCATACACTCCGCTCCTCTGCCGCTAACCTCCTCACTGAGCCTCGTTCTCGCCTGTCCCGCCATCAACCCCTGGCCTCAACCCCTGGGCCGCGTCCTACCTCTGGCCTGGAATGCCCTCCCTCCACACGTCCACCAAACTAGCTCTCTTCCTCCCTTCAAAGCCCTACTGATGGCTCACCTTCTCCAGGAGGCCTTCCCAGACAGAGCACCCCCTTTTTCCTCTCCTCCTCCCCTCCCCATCAGCCCCCTCCCTCTGCCCTCCCCTCTTCCCCTCCCCACAGCACTTAATAATAATAATGATGGCATTTATTAAGTGCTTACTATGTGCAAAGCACTGTTCTAAGCACTGGGGAGGTTACAAGGTGATCAGGTTGTCCCACGGGGGCTCACAGTCTTCATCCCCATTTTACAGATGAGGTACTGAGGCACAGAGAAGTTAAGTAACTTGCCCAAAGTCACACAGCTGACAATTGGTGAAGCCAGGGTTTAAACCCATGACCTCTGACTCCAAAGCCCGTGCTCTTTCCACTGAGCCACGCTGCTTCTCTTGTGTGTATTTGTACATATTTATTACTCTATTTATTTTATTAATGATGTATATGTAGCTATAATTCTATTTATTCTGATGGTATTGACACCTGTTTACTTGTTTAGTTTTGTTGTCTGTCTCCCCATTCTAGACTGTGAGCCTAGTTGTTGGGTAGGGACTGTCTCTATATGTTGCCGACTTGTACTTCCCAAGTGCTTAATACAGTGCTCTGCACACAGTAAGTGCTCAATAAATATGACTGCATGAATGAACTAGTAAGCATTTAAAAAATATCATATAACAAAAGCACTTAACAAATACCATTATGGAAAAAAAAGGGGAGGGTCTCTGAGTTACCCCTCTAGGTATCATCTCTTCATTGTGAGCATGGAAGGAGGGAGAAAGGAGGTGGGGATTTTAGAGGGAGTGGAGAAATGGTCTTCAGAAAGCCAAGGATTCAGAAAGCCACTATTTGGGGTTTGCACATAGTAAGCGTTTAACAAATGCCATTATTATTATTATTATTATTATTATTATTATTATTTTATTATTACTGGAGTTTTTTGATGAGGGGGGTGACATGTCCTAGAATCCAGTTTCTGTTTCCAAATTGCCCAATGGGAAATGGAAGACCCCACAGACTGAGCTCCAGTGCTGTTCCCACTCTTTGCCCTACTTTTCTTTTTTGTGCTGTGCTGACCCTTCTCCCTGGGTTGCTGGAGGGATTAGCTAATACCTGCCTAGAGGGCTCTGTGGAAGGGTTTAGAAAGATTAAAGATCTTTTAAGGCCATTAAGCCCTCAGTTCTGGAGGGTGCTCCCCGCCCAGTGCCCATCCTTTGGCACCAAGACACTCCTTTGGCACAAAGCCCTTTGACCTTGAAGGGCTAGCCAAATCTGCCCCTTTGCAAAATCCAGAAAGGGGACCTAGAGAGAAGGAACTGGACGGTTTCCTTCTTCTTGCCCCCAGGTGTCTTCCTCACCTGTTGAGAGCCCCCCAGCGTGTTTTCCCATGGCTATGCCCACCAGGACTCTGGCTTCACCTTCCGCTCAGTCGCTCCTCATCACACTAAGGGCATTTCATATCGTAAATTCCTTCTATTTCTGGGAGGAACAAAATTTATGGGAATACATTCCCAGATTTCTAACTGTTCAGTAACTGTCCCAGGCTTGCCTACCGCATCATCATCATCATCAATCGTATTTATTGAGCGCTTACTATGTGCAGAGCACTGTACTAAGCGCTTGGGAAGTACAAATTGGCAACATATAGAGACAGTCCCTACCCAACAGTGGGCTCACAGTCTAAAAGTCTACCGCATCATTCTTTTTGCTAATATCCTTGATCCGAGTCATTTCCCTCTCCAGTCCATACCCAACTCTTCTCCTGAGTTCCTTTTGAAAAATAACATCTGCAGGTGATTGATGTCTCCCTTCTTCTTAACCCCCCTTTCAAATTATGCAATTAACTCCCCTTAAAGCAGAAACTCCTGACAATTGGTTTCAAGGTAATCAGTGCTCTCTCTCTCTCTTTCTCTCTTTCTCGCTCCCCCCCCCCCCCCCCCCCCCCCGCCAATTTGTCCACTCTCTTCTCCCATTAAAACCCAGATCACACTCTTTGTTCTCTCAAGCTAACCTACTCACTAGGCTTATTTCTTGTCTCTCCCATCCTGATCCTGTCCACTGCCTGTCCTCTAGACTGTGAGCCTGTTGTTGGGTAGGGACCGTCTCTCTATGTTGCCAACTTGTACTTCCCAAGCGCTTAGTACAGTGCTCTGCACTGAAATGAATGAATTTCAAGCAGGTCTACTCCTGGCTAGGGTGACCACACATGTGGTTTTATACCAGAACGTCTTATGCTAGAGAAGTAGCGAGGGCTAGTGGATACAGCATGGTTCTGGGAGTCAAAAAGAGCTAGGTTCATTCATTCATTCAATCAGATTTATTGAGCCCTTACTGTGGGCAGAGAACTGTACTAAGCACTTGGAAGAGTACAACAATAAGCAAACACCTTCCCTGCCCACAGTGAGTTCACAGTCTGGGAGGGCGGTTCGAATCCCAGCTCCACCACTTGTCTGCTGTGTGACCTTGGGCAAGTCACTTTACTTCTCTGGGTCTCAGTTCCCCTCATCTGTAAAATGGGGATTGACTGTAAGCCCCATGTGGGACATGGACTGTTTCCAACCTGTCTCGTATTTACCCCAGTTCTTTGTTCAGTGCCAGGCACCTAGTAAGCATTGAACAAATACCATTAAAAAAAAAAGACACTCTGGTTTTCTCTTGGTCTGTCCCCTGTCCAATACAAATATGACGCCAGATGCTTTTATTCTTAGAACAGTGCTAATTACTCTATTTATTTATTTATTTTACTTGTACATATCTATTCTATTTATTTTATTTTGTTAATATGTTTTGTTTTGTTCTCTGTCTCCCCCTTCTAGACTGTGAGCCCACTGTTGGGTAGGGACCGTCTCTATATGTTGCCAACTTGTACTTCCCAAGCGCTTAGTACAGTGCTCTGTGCACAGTAAGCGCTCAATAAATACGATTGATTGATTGATTGATTATGAACACAGCTTAGAACAGTGCCTGACACATGACCTGAGAAGCAGCATGGCGTAGTGAATAGAGCATAGGCCTGGGAGTTAGAAGGTCATGGGTTCTAATCCCGGCTCTGCCAGTTGTCTGCTGTTTGACCTTGGGCAAGTCACTTCACTTCTCTGGACCTCAGTTACTTCATCTGTAAAATGGGGATTGAGACTGTGAGCCCCACAAGGGACATGGACTACGTCCAGCCCAACTTGCTTGTATCCACCCCGGTGCTTAGTACAGTGCGTAGAACATAGTTAAGAGGGTAACAAATACCATTAACAAACACCACATTTATTATTAGTCGAAGCAGCGCGGCTCAGTGGAAAGAGCACGGGCTTTGGAGTCAGAGGTCATGGGTTCAAACCCCGGCTCCACCAATTGTCAGCTGTGTGACTTTGGGCAAGTCACTTAACTGCTCTGTGCCTCAGTTACCTCATCTGTAAAATGGGGATTAAGACTGTGAGCCCTCCGTGAGACAACCTGATCACCTTGTAACCTCCCCAGCACTTAGAACAGTGCTTTGCACATAGTAAACGCTTAATAAATGCCATCATTATAGTAGCAGTAGTAATAGCACTAAGTTTAAGCAATCCCCCGACCTTCCACAGCCTCGGCTCCTGCCCCCAAGTCCCAGTGGCTTGGAAGCAGTTCCTGTGTTTGCAGGGTCCCATGAGGAGAACGCACTGACTCTGTAAACAGAAAGTGCTCAATGAATACCATTCATTGATTGATTGATCGATTGATTGGAAAAAATGGAAGGTTCAGGCTTCCCCCACATCTCCAGGAACACTTTGTAGGTTTAGGTGGGCTTGGTGGCCTTCTGCTAAATGCGTAATCAGTCAATCAATCGTATTTATTGAGCGCTTACTGTGTGCAGAGCACTGTACTAAGCGCTTGGGAAGTACAAGCCGGCAACACACAGAGACAGTCCCTACCCAACAGCGGGCTGTCACTGTATTCCCTGGAGGCCTGGGATCCGAAGGACCTGTTCTTTTCAGTAGTTAGTTAGTCGTCACCCTTCTTGGCGATACCCGAGTGATTTGTTTGGTTCCCAGTGTCTCCGGAACTGAGAATTCTGCATTAACTCCCTTTATGAGAAATACCCCAAACACCAACAAAGCCTCTTAACCCAATCTGAACTGGGGGAGGGGAGCAGTAGGGGGTTGATTCTACTGTCTACAGGATTAACAGCAGCAGTGTTTCCCAAGGCTGTACAGACCTTGCCTTCTCAAAAGAGCTCCTTGCTTTCATGAGGCAGGGAGAATCTGCAGCACACAGCTCCCAAAGAGGGAGCTTCTCAGCCAAGTAACTCACTGGGCAGAATTTACATTCATCAGCCCAGCTTCTGATCTAGTGGGGGGGACTGGCCCTGATTTTGGAGGGGTTGGGGAGGAAGGATCCCTCCTCCTGCCCTCCTGGCTAGTGGGAAATCAGTGCCCTTGTTAGCCACCGGCCCACAAAGGATGACGATTCCCTCGTTCCCTCCCTCGCCCAGGCCTGACGGCCCAGCTCGGCCTCCCATTCTGGCCGATCCCTCAGTGGACAGGACGAGGTCCTCCCTGAGATCTGCACTAATGAGCTTTCCCCCAGTTCCCCCAGCTCTCCAGACCCGTTCAATGGAATAAAAAGCCAGGAATTGGGACCTGCCGGAAAAGAGAGTCCCATAATTGTGTTAATTGCCAGAATACCAGCTATGCAATTAATATGCCACGGGAACAAAGAGCAAATGCACTAATAGCACATAATTGGACTTAAACTGCACCCTCTGAAGAACCCTGCAACGGAACACTGCTGTTTATACTCCTTTTCAAATTAGGCGCAAGGAATCATTTAACATCCATTTCTCCTTTTTCCTGCAAAGGGGGAGCGTAGCTGGGGAGCAGCATGGGGACTATGGAGGGCACCTTTGTGAACTGCTCTGTTAGCTGCCCCAGACCCGGCCTCAGCCACAGCCTCGAACCCAGGCCCAGCCCCCCCCGCTGCAGTTTTGGTCCTGACCCCAACCCCAGGCTAGGCCCCGGCTCCAGACTTGAACCCAGGCCTGGCTCCAGTCCCAGCCACAGTCCTGGTCCCAGCCCCAACTTAATAATATAATGATGGCATTTGTTAAGCACTTACTATGTGCAAAGCACTGTTCTAAGCACTGGGAAGGATACAAGGTGATCAGATTGTCCCACGTGGTGCTCACAGTCTTCATCCCCATTTGACGGATGAGGTAACTGAGGCCCAGAGAAGCTAAGTGACTTGCCCAAAGTCACACAGCTGACAATTTATTACTCTATTTATTTTACTTGTACATATTTACTATTCTATTTATTTTATTCTGTTAATATGTTTTGTTTTGTTGTCTGTCTCCCCCTTCTAGACTGTGAGCCCGCTGTTGGGTAGGGACCGTCTCTATATGTTGCCAACTTGTACTTCCCAAGCGCTTAGTACAGTGCTCTGCACACAGTAAGCGCTTAATAAATACAATTGAATGAATGAATGAATTGGCGGAGCCGGAATTTGAACACCTGGCCCCAGCTTTGGCCTCAGCCCCGGTCCTGGCCCCAGCCCCGGTCCCAACCTCAGTCCGGCCGTGGCTTCAGTCCTGGCTCTAGACTTCCCAAGCGCTTAGTACAGTGCTCTGCACACAGTAAGCGCTCAATAAATACAATTGATGATGATGAACTTTGGCCTCGGCTACAGCCTTGGTGCAAGCCCCAGTTTCGATCCCGGCCTCAGTCCCAGCCTCCATCTCAGTCATTCATTCATTCAATCATATTTATTTATTAATTCATTCATTCAATCATATTTATTGAGCGCTTACTGTGTGCAGAGCACTGTACTAAGCGCTTGGGAAGTACAAGTTGGCAACATATAGAGACGGTCCCTACCCAACAGCGGGCTCACAGTCTAGAAGGGGGAGACAGACAACAAAACAAAGCATGTAGACAGGTGTCAAAATCGTCAGAATAAATAGAATTATAGCTATAATAGAATAGAATAGAGATGGTACCCAACAGCGGGCTCACAGTCTAGAAGGGGGAGACAGACAACAAAACAAAACATGTAGACAGGTGTCAAAATCATCAGAATAAATAGAATTATAGCTATAATAGAATAGCTATAATAAATGTACATCATTTATAGAGGGGTTGGGCCCCTCAAGCAATTGAACAGTCAGAACAATTCCCATTAAACACCCTGTTCAACAATGTCAAACCATGTCAGTCCTGGCCCCGGCCTTGGCCTCGGCCCCAGCCCTAATCCTAGACTCGGTCCAGGCCCGGTCCCGGCTCTAGTCCCATTCCTAGCTCCAGCGTCAATCTCAATCAATCAATCAATCGTATTTATTGAGCGCTTACTGTGTACTAAGCATTTGGGAAGTACAAGTTGGCAACATATAGAGACAGTCCCTACCCAACAGTGGGCTCACAGTCTAGAAGACAGTCCCGGTCCCAGCCCCAATATTGGCTCCGGCTTCAGTCTTTACCCTAGACCCTGCTTCGGCCTCAGCCCCAGCCCCAGCCCTAGTCTTGCTCTTGGCCTCTGTCCCAGCCTCCACCTGAGAAGATGGAGATGGAGAAACAGCATGGCTTGGTGGAAAGAGCACGGGTTTGGTAGTCAGAGGTCACGGGTTCAAATCCCGGCTCTGCCAACTGTCAGCCGTGTGACTTTGGGCAAGTCACTTAACTTCTCTGGGCCTCAGTTCCCTCATCTGTAAAATGGGGATGAAGACTGTGAACCCCCCATAGGGAAGCCTGATCACCTTGTAACCTCCCCAGGGCTTAGAACAGTGCTTTGCACATAGTATGCGCTTAACAAATACTATCATTATTATTATTTTAGTCCTGGCCCTGGCCCCAGACCCAGCCTTAGCTCCAGCCTCAGCTCCAGCCCCAGCTCCAGCTTTATTTTCAGTCTCAGCCCAGCCCCAGCTCCCCGCTCTTTGCAAGCCAGGGAGGATGGATGACTCTGCCCCATGAGGAAGGGGTTACCAATCCCTTCGTGAATCCCGTTACTCTGGCAACCCGTAAGCGAGGTGAGCCATGCCAGGGAGGCAGCCAGACATCCCTTCAGGTTGAACAATGAAGCAGAGTGGCAGAAATATTCACAAATCCGTGTGCCTCCGGGTGCTGCATTTGGCTTTGTTCTCACGCAAAGGCAAAGCCTATTTTGGGCTGTGGGGTGGCCCCCGGGTGTGCCCACAGCTCTCTGCTCCTGGATCTCCGCTGGGAGTGGCCAGACAAGAAGACCCTCCCTCAAGTGGGACAGGGTCCCTGCCCAGGGCATACAGTCAGAAGAGGTAATTCCTGGATTCTCTTCCATAAGCGAGGCCATTCCTGGGTCAGGCCGGTGGCTATCCAGTCCAATATTCTGTCTCTGACAGTAGTGCTAAAGGGATGGTGTCCCTTTGGGGCAATTCCCCTTCAGGATCTCCTAGCATTAAGACCTTGAATTTATACAGCACTGTTCATTTTCCAGAGTGTTGTCACATTACTGATCTCATTTTTGTCCTCAAAACATCCCTGTGAGGAAGGGAGAGGCAGGTATTATTCATTCATTCATATTTATTGAGTGCTTACCCTATGCAGAATACTGTACTGTGTGTTGGGGAGAGTTCAATACAGTAATAAACAGACACATTCCCTGCCCACAAGGAGCTCATAGTCTACAGGGGGAGACAGGCATCAATATAAATAATAAATTAAAGATATATATGCAAGTGCTGTGGGTCATGGAGGGGGGATGAATAAAAGGAGCAAGTCAGGGAGATGCAGAAGGGAGCAGGAGAAGAGAAAAAGGAGGCCTTAGGGAAGGCTTCTTGGAGGAGAAGTGCCTTCAATAAGACTTTGGCGGGGGAGGGGGCGGGGGGAGATCATTGTCTGTCAGATTTGAGGAGGGAGGGCATTCCAGGCCAGAGGGAGAACATGTGCTAAGGATCGGAGGTGAGATAGATGAGATGGAGGTACAGTGAGGAGGTTACCATTAGAGAAGTGAAGTATAAGGGCTGGGTTGTAGTAGGAGCGTAGAAAGGTGAGGTAAGGAGGGGGCAAGGTGATTGAGTGCTTTGAAGCTGATGGTGAGGAGTTTTTTTTGATGCGGAGGTGGATGGGCAACCACTGGAGTTTCTTGAGGAGTGGGGAAATGTGTCCTGAACATTTTTGTAGAAAAATGATCCGGGCAGCAGAGTGAAGTATGGGTTGGAGTGGGGCGAGACAGGAGGCTTGGAGGCCAGCAATGAGGCTGATACAGTATTATTATTCCCATTTTACAGATGCGGAAATTGAGGCCCAGAGAGGTTAAATGACTTGCCTATGGTCACACAGCTAGCCAGTGGAAGAGCTAGGATTAGAACCTAGATCTCTGACTCCCAGAAGCCTGCTCTTTCCACCAGACCAGGCTCCGTCTGTTGCCAGTGTTACCAAGTCAAGTCTCCCCAAACTGCCAGAGTGTTTCTCTGCTGAAACTCTTTGTGCTGCCGTGAGCCTCATCACCTTAGCTTCCTGTAATAATAATAATGATGATGGCATTTGTTAAGCGCTTACTATGTGCAAAGCACTGTCTAAGCGCTGTACCCAAACCCACAATCCCCTTTACCCAGCAGCAACGCCAGGGGTTCCTCAGTCTTTATTTCCAAGACTAACTAGCCGGTGCTTGTATTTTTGTTTTGGGGGTGTTTTTTTACATGGTATTCGTTAAGTACATACTATTGGCCAGGCATTGTACTAAGCACTGGGCAGATACAAGTTAGTCAGGTTTGAAACACTCCATAGCCCACATGGAGCTTATAGTTATAACTCCCATTTTACAGATGAGGGAACTGAGGCACAGAGAAGTTAAGTGACATACCCAAGGTCAAAGAGCAGACAAGTGGCAGAGCTGGGATTAGAACACAGGTCCTTCTGACCCCCAGGCCCTAGTTCTAATCACTGGCCATGCTGCTTAAATCTCAAGCCTCCTTGCCTGTCAGGTTCTTGCCCAAAGGGTGAAACCTTGGGGGGTTGTTGTTGTCTCATGCTGTCGAATCGTGTCCAACCCCGACGCCATGGACACATCGCTCCGAGAATGCCCCATCTCCATCTGCAATCATTCTGGTAGTGGATCCATAGAGTTTTTTGGTAAAAATACAGAAGCGGTTTATCATTGCCTCCTTCCGCACAGTAAACCTGAATCTCTGCCCTCGACTCTCTCCAATGCCGCTGCTACCCAGCACAGGTGAGTTTTGACTTGTAGCAGATTGCCTTCCACTCGCTAGCCACTGCCCAAGCTAGGAATGGAATGGGTATGCCTCTGCTTGACTCTCCCTCCCATAGTCAAGACTGGTAGAGTACTGGAAACTCCCCTGGTTCGACCCAGGGGCCCCATGGGGGTCAGGGAGAGAGTAGAAGGAGGATGACCACCCAACCCTCAGGAAATTAATTTTGTTTCCCAGACATTTCAGATCCTAATTCAACTCCAATATGGGAGTAGAGCCAGCTGGGGCCCTGCTCTACATTTTTCCCTAAGCCGGTCCTTAAAAAGGCCCAGCCTCTGACCCACGGACCCTGAGGAGCAGGAGACAAGTTCAAAGCCTTATTGAAGGCATATCTCCAAGAGGCCTTCCCAGATTGAGCCCTCCTTTCCTCTTCGCCCTCTCCTTTCTGCGTCACCCTGACATGATCCCTTTAGTCATCGTTCGAATCAAGCAAAAACTCCTTACTCTTGGCTTCAAAGCTCTCCATCACCTGGCCCCTTCCTACCTCACCTCCCTTCTCTCCTTCTACAGCCCAGCCCACACACTCCGCTCCTCTGCCGCTAACCTCCTCATCATGCCTCGTTCTCGCCTGCCCCACCGTCGTCCCCCGGCCCACGTCCTATGCCTGGCCTGGAATGCCCTCCTTCCACACATCTGCCAAACTAGCTCTCTTCCTCCCTTCAGAGCCCTATTGAAAGCTCACCTCCTCCAGGAGGCCTTCCCAGACTGAACCCCCACTTTTTTCCTTCCTCCTCCTCCTCCCCTCCTCATTGCCCACCTCCCTCTACACTGCCCCCTTCCCCTCCCCACAGCACTTGTGTATATTTGTACATATTTATAACTATTTATTGTATTAATGATGTGCATATAGCTATAATTATATTTATTTTGATGGTATTGACACCTGTCCACTTGTTCCGATTTGCTGTCTGTCTCCCCCTTCTAGACTGTGAACCAGTTGTTGGGTAGGGACCGTCTCCATGTTGCCAATTTGTACTGCTCAAGCACTTAGTACAGTGCTCTGCACACAGTAAGTGCTCAATAAATACGATTGAATGAATGAATCCTCCCTCCCAGCACTTATGTACATATCTGTAATTTCATTTATTTGTATTAATGTCCATCTCACCCTCTAGGCTGTAAGCTCATTGTGGGCAGGGAATGTGTCTATTCATTGTGGTATTGTACGCTCCCAAGTGCTTAGTACATTGCTCTGCCCACAGTAAGCACTCAATAAATACGGCTGAATGAACGAATGAATGGAAAGACAGTGCAGAGGCGGATGAACTTTCTGGTCAGGTCTCCAGATAGTTTCTGCCCTTTGTTTCCCTTCCTGGAGCCCAGCCTCTTTCTCTGTCTTTCGTTTTGCCCCCTGCTGATAAGCCAGCATCAATGGCTTATTGAGTATTCTCTGAGCACACTCAGAACCGTCAGGGGAAAAGATTTTCTTCGTCAGATTGCCGTCGCTCTCATTTGCATCCCCTAAATCAATCCACAGAGACAATCAAAGAGCCGGCTGCACAGCTTCAAATGGGACTAGACAGTGGAACGGGAGGAAGAGGGAAAACTCTTCTCTTCCCCCTCACCCCCACGACCCCCAAACGCAAGCCAAAGAGGAAGAAACGAGAGTTGCTCCTAAAATCAGAAATCCCATCCTTTGCTCCATCATTCCCTCCTGGGAAGTAGAAAGCTCCCTTTTGGAAAAACCATTCCCCGGGGCACCCTGGCAGGGCTGGCTTGGAGGTGGGAATGAAGCCTGGCCTGGGTACAAGGCTTGCTCAGCATCTCCTGGTTTTTATGTTTATGGTATCTGTTAAGCTCCTGCTTTGTGCCAGGCACTGTACTAAGCACTGGGGTAGATACAGGCTGATCAGGTTGGGCACCGTCCCACCTGGGGCTCACAGTCATAAGCCATCGGAAAACGTTTAGTACATATTTACTATTCTTTTTATTTTGCTAATGATGTGCATCTAGCTTTAATTCTATTTGTTCTGGCGATTTTGACACCTGTCTTACATGTTTTGTTCTGTTGTCTGCCTCCCCCTTCTAGATTGTGAGCCTGTTGTTGGGTAGGGACCGTCTCTATATGTTGCCGACTTGTTCTTCCCAAGCGCTTAGTACAGTGCTCTGCACACAGTAAGCGCTCAATAAATACAATTGAATGAATGAATGAATACTAAGTGGTTGGAAAGTACAATTCGGCAACAGAGACAATCCCTATCCAACAACGGGCTCACAGTCTAGAAGGGGGAGACAGGCAACTAAACAAAACAAATAGACAGGCGTCCTCCAGCTTGTACATAATAATAATAATAATAATAATGGCATTTATTAAGCGCTTACTATGTGCAAAGCACTGTTCTAAGCGCTGGAGAGGTCACAAGGTGATCATGTCCCACGGGGGGCTCACAGTCATAATCCCCATTTTACAGATGATGTAACTGAGGCACAGAGAAGTTAAGTGACTTGCCCAAAGTGAAACAGCTGACAATTGTACATGACCTTGTGCATCACCGTCGTGGCCTGGGGCATCCAGAGCCAGACAGGGGTCGGGCTGCTCTCGTTGAGAGACTCTAGGCAAGATGGTACGAGGTGAGCATCCGGACCCCTCTTGGGCCAGTTCTGATGCCAGCGGATGAGGAGCCCCTTCCCCTCCCCATAATTAGAGCGGGGCTGTGCCGAGGGAACCTCGCCACCTCGCCCTTCCAAGATCCGCCCCTCGATAGCCCACTTTTAATAATAATAATGATGGCAATTATTAAGTGCTTACTATGTGCAAAGCACTGCTCTAAGCACTGGGGAGGTTACAAAGTGAGTACTAGGCACTTGGGAAGTACAGGTCGGCAGTATATAGAGACGGTCCCTACCCAACCACAGTTTATTGAGCGCTTACTGTGTGCAGAGCACTGTACTAAGTGCTTGGGAAGTACCCAAGTGCTTAGGAGAAAAGCAGCGTGGCTCAGTGGAAGAGCTCGGGCTTTGGAGTCAGTGGTCAAGGGTTCAAATCCCGGCTCTACCAATTGTCAGCTGTGTGACTTTGGGCAAGTCACTTAACTTCTCTGTGCCTCAATTACCTCATCTGTAAAATGGGGATTGACTGTGAGCCCTCCGTGGGACAACCTGATCACTCTGTAGCCTCCTGATCACTCTGTGGCCTCCCCAGCACTTAGAATAGTGCTTTGCACATAGTAAGCACTTAATAAATGCCATTATTATTATTATTATTATTTTTTTTTTTTTTAGGAGAAGCAGCGTGACTCAGTGGAAAGAGCATGGGTTTTGGAGTCAGAGGTCATGGGTTCAAATCCCGGTTCTGCCAATTGTCAGCTGTGTGACTTCAGGCAAGTCACTTAACTTCTCTGTGCCTCAGTTCCCTCATCTGTAAAATGGGGGTTAAGACTGTGAGCACCCCGTGGGTAACCTGATCACCTTGTAACCTCCCCAGTGCTTAGAACAGTGCTTTGCACATAGTAAGTGCTTAATAAATGTCATTATCATTATTATTATTATTATCAGGTTGTACCATGGGTGGCTCACAGTCTTAATCTCCATTTTTACAGATGAGGTAACTGAGGCCCAGAGAAGTTAAGTGATTTGCCCAAAGTTACACAGCTGACAATTGGAGGAGCTGGGATTTGAACCCATGACCTCTGATTCCAAAGCCCGGGCCCCTTCCACTGAGCCACACTGCTTCTCTTTACAAAACGGGAAATCCCGGGCCCAAGCTTTATCCACCAAGCCATGTTGTAGTCTAGTCCTTCTAGACTGTAAGTACAGTGTGGGCAGGGATTGTCTGTCGTTATTGCTGAATTGTGCTTTCCAAGCGCTTAGTACAGTGCTCGGCACTCAGTGAGAGGTCAATAAATACGATTGAATGACTGAATGAATGATGGGGCAGGTGACACCCACACCAAGGAAGCTAGGTGTAAAGGGCACAGAGGGGAAAGTAGAAGAGGAAGCAGGAGAGAAGTCTTTAATCTCTTCCCCACATTCCCAGTCTAAAAATCCTCCGATCATGTTACCCAGTCCTTAGGAGCCAATCAATCAATCAGTGGCATTTATTGACTGCTAACTCAGAATAGAGCACTGAACTAAGCACTTAGGAGAGGACAACAGAATGAGCAGACATGATCCCTGCTCTCAAGGAGCTTCTACTCTAATGGAGCACCCAGAATCAGCGTGGCTCAGTGGAAAGAGCACGGGCTTGGGAGTCAGAGGTATTGGGTTCTAATCCCGACTCTGCCGCTTGTCAGCTGTGTGACTTTGGGCAAGTCACTTAACTTCTCTGTGCCTCAGAGAACAGTGCTTTGCCTTCCCTTCCCCACAGCACCTGTATATATGTATATATGTTTGTACATATTTATTACTCTATTTATTTATTTATTTTACTTGTACATATCTATTCTATTTATTTTATTTTGTTAGTATGTTTGGTTTTGTTCTCTGTCTCCCCCTTCTAGACTGTGAGCCCACTGTTGGGTAGGGACTGTCTCTATATGTTGCCAACTTGTACTTCTCAAGCTCTTAGTACAGTGCTCTGCACACAATAAGTGCTCAATAAATACGATTGATTGATTTGCACATAGTAAGTGCTTAACAAATGCCATTATTATTATTATAAATTACAGACAGGAGGAAGCAATAGCATGTACGGGTATGTACCAAATGCTCCAGGGAGGATCTGCAAACCCAAGTGCTTAGGTGATGCAGAAGTGCTGGAGGAGCAGTTTTGGCATATGTAGGTGGAAGAGATGAGAGTTAAGTCAGGGAAGGCCTCCTGGAGGAGTTGTGATTTCAGAAGGGCCTTGAAGATGGAGAGAAAGGTGGTCCACAGGATGTGAAAGGGGAGTGATTTCCAGGTAGGAGGGAGGGGGGGAGACGATGCACCTTCCCCAGGGCTCAGGGGTCATGCGAGACTCAAGGACCATCCCTTCCACCTAGGGGTCTGCTTTTATACTTGACAGTTCAGCTTTCAGCTAATCTTTTCCCTTGTCCAGGATGGCTATGACACCAGACTACTGTATGAGTGGAATTTTTATTTTAAGAGCCCAGCCTTCCGCTGTCTTGGCTCCTGCCAGCGAGTCCCACAGCTGAGAAGCGGCAACTGTGCTCAGAGGGATCTGAGAGGGGAATGCAAAGCCCTGGAGCCAGGGGTGGGGGCTGAGCAGGGGACCCACCCTGAAAAAAGACTCTAGGTTCGGGTGAACTCAGTGCACTTCAGCAAAATAGCATCCATGATATCATCACATTTAGACTTTTAGCCTGTGAGCCCACTGTTGGGTAGGGACTGTCTCTATATGTTGCCAACTTGTCCTTCCCAAGCACTTAGTACAGTGCTCTGCACACAGTAAGCGCTCAATAAATACGATTGATTGATTGATTGATCACATTACACTGCAGGCCTGGCATAACACATGCCCCTCTAGACTGTAAGCTCCCTGTGGGCAGGGAATGTGTCTACCAGCTCTGTTACGTTGTTTTACTGTACTCTCCCAAGTGCAGTGGTCTGCACACGGTAAGCGATCGGTAAATATGATTGATTGATTGATTGATTTGATGATATCTCATGGGGTCTCCTGTCCAGTGCCTGTGAGAGCTATTACTGACCACGACCTTCTGGTGCCTTTTACTTCCTAGAGTTCCAGCAGACCATTCGGCCCTGTAATCAGAAGCAGAAGCAGCAAGGCCCAGTGGCAACAGCATGGGCTTGGGGGTCAGAGGACACGGGTTCTAATCCCAGCTCTGCCACTTGTGTGCTGTGTGACTCTGGGCAAGTCACTTAACTTATCTGTGCCTCAGTGACCTCAGCTGTAAAATGGGGATTAAGACTGTGAGCCCCGTGTGGGACAGGGACTGTGTATAACCTAATTACCTTGTATTTATCCCAGTGCATGTGACCTTGGGCAAATCACTTAACTTCTCTGAGCCTCAGTTCCCTCATCTGTAAAATGGGGATGAAGACTGTGAGCCCCACATGGGACAACCTGATCACCTTGTATCCCCCCCAGCACTTAGAACAGTGCTTTGCTCATAGTAAGCGCTTAATAAATGCCATTAAAAAAACAGTGCTTGGCACATAGTAAGCGCTTAACAAATATTGTAATCATTAATTATTATTAATCTTTAGTCTCGTACTTGAGCACATCCTGTCCAATGAAGGTCTTTTTGGAAGCTTGCCTCTCCCCCCTTGGTCTAAACACCCTGCAGCTCAACCAGAAGGTAGACTGCTGCTGTTATTTGAGGATGTTTTATCCATGTGGAAAATAATAACAATTTTGGTATTTATTAATAATAATGATGATGGCATTTCTTAAGCGCTTACTATGTGCAAAGCACTGTTCTAAGCGCTGGGGAGGTTACAAGGTGATCAGGTTGTCCCACGGGGGGCTCACAGTCTTCATCCCCATTTTACAGATGAGGGAACTGAGGCCCAGAGTAGTTAAGTGACTTGCCCAAAGTCACACAGCTGACAATTGGCAGAGCCGGGATTTGAACCCATGAACTCTGACTCCAAAGCCCGGGATCTTTCCACTGAGACATGCTGCTTCCCATTTATTAAGCATTAACTACATCCAAGCACTGAGCTAAGTGCTGGGGTAGATTCAGGATAATCAGATTGGAAGCTCGTTGTGTTATATTGTTACATTGTACTCTCCCAGGCGCTTAGTAGGGTGTTCTGCACACAGTAAGTGCTGAATAAATGTTAATTTTTGTACTTGTTAAGCATTTATTGTATGCCAAGCACAGTTCTAAGTGTTGGGGAACGTACCAGTTCATCAGCTTAGACACAGGGAATGTGTCTACCAGCTCTGTTACATTGTTTTACTGTACTCTCCTAAGTGCGGTGGTCTGCACACGGTAAGCGATCAGTAAATACAATTGATTGATTTGATGATATCTCATGGGGCCTCCTGTCTAGTGCCTGTGAGAGCTATTACTGACCACGACCTTCTGGTGCCTGTACCCGCCCCACACGGGCAGTCTAAGTAAGAAGGAGTAGGATTAATCCTCATTTTACAGATGAGGAAACAGAGTCACAAAGAAGTTAAGTGACTTGTCCAAGGTCATATAGCAGACACGTGGCAGAGCAGGGATTAGAACCCACAACTTCTGACTCCCAAGCCCGGGCTTTTTCCACTAGACCATGCTGCTTCTTTTAAATACAATTGATTGATTGATTGATTGATTGATTGAGTGGAAGTGCCCAAAAGGAGCTGGACACTGTTCAGAACATGCACGTAACACAATCTCTGTCTTCAGGGAATTTCCAGAAGTCAGGTTAGACTGTGAGCCCACTGTTGGGTAGGGACTGTCTCTATATGTTGCCAACTTGTACTTCCCAAGCGCTTAGTACAGTGCTCTGCACATAGTAAGTGCTCAATAAATACAATTGATTGATTGATTGATTGATTGCTGTGGCAGGGTATATGTGTCCCTTTCCCCAAAATGCTGTTGCCAGGAAACAGAACGGCAACCCTTGGTTCTGAAGGCTAGGTCTCCAATCCATCAATCAATCACTGGCATTTATTGAGTGCTTACGGTTCGTAGAGCACTGTACTAAGTGCTTGGGAGAGGAAGATCCCTGCCCACGAGGCCTTTATAGATTAGAGGCTGGAGGGAGCCACAGCTGAGGCTCCAGAATGGGTTCCTAGTAGCCTGTCACCTTTTGAGAGGCAGGACTTCTCAGATCTGGAGGCCTTCCCAGTCTGAGCCCCTTCCTTCCTCTCCCCCTTTTCCCCCTCTCCATCCCCCCCATCTTACCTCCTTCCCTTCCCCACAGCACCTGTATATATGTATATATGTTTGTACATATTTATTACTCTATTAATTTATTTATTTATTTTACTTGTACATATCTACTCTATTTTATTTAGTTAGTATGTTTGCTTAGTGATGAGAGTTTTGAAGCCGAAAGTGAGGAGTTTTTGCTTGATTCAAAGCAAATCTGAATCTCATCTATCAGGATCTCATCTTTCCTGCTGCTAACCTCTTGCCCACATCCCCCCTCTAGAGGTCCTGGAACTCTCTCCCCCTTTCTGACAGACCACCTCTCTCCCCACTTTCTCACCTTACTAAAGACACATCTTCATCTTTGTAACTAAGTCCTCATTTCTCCTTCTTGAACTCCCTTCTGCATCATCTATGCACTCAGATCTGTGTCCTTTAAGCACTTGATATTCACCCCACCCTCAGCCCCACAATGCTTATTTACGTATCTTTCCACTCCGACATGACATTTCCCCTTTCAGTAATTTATTTTAATGTTTGTTCCCTCCGCCCCCCCCCCCCCAAGACTTTAAGCTCCTTGTGGGCAGGGATAGTGTCTACCAACTCTACTGTAGTATACTTTTCCAAATGCTTAGTACAGCACTCTCCTGACAGTAAGCACTCAATAAATAACTCATAAATAATAAATAAATAACTCATAAATAACTAACTCATAAATAAAAACTAACTAAATAAATAAATAACTCAAAAGTGCACTGATTGTGCACAGCTACGAACTTACTGGGGCCATTAACTAAATGCTAGAGAGTAAGAGCAAAATGAGCCGGTTGAGAAGAGTGGTTTATGTTTCTCTCCTGCTCTAAATCCAGTTCAAGAGCTTAGTATAGTGCTCTGCACATAGTAAGCGCTCAGTAAATACCATTGATTGATGGATTGAAACCAGACTGTTGCTAAGGGATGGGAGAGCCCTCCTGGGCGTTGGAGTTTTGTTGCCCTCTGGGAGTGAAATGGCTGATACATGGGGAAAATCTGACCCTAGGCCCTTAGGCCGTCTGCCCTCCGGATTTTAGAAAGCCCTGGATGAAGGGGAGGTGGATTTCTCTCAGCAGAAATCTGCTCTAATTGAATGTGCTGATCAAAGAGCCCAAGCACAGGCAGAAGAGACTAGTCCCCTGGGCAGGGTGTGGGCCCCCTTTAATTACTCACATGCTAACTGGGCTCCCGGCTCCTTCCCCGGGGTGGAGGAAGGGGGGAACAAATCCTTGTACCCGCAGGCCCTAACCTGCTTCTCAGGCAGTGGGAAGAAAGCCCTTTTTGTTTTCAGGTTCTATATGCAAGGAAACAAGGTTTTCTGTTTAACAAGAATACTTTCTGCTGAGAGTGTTGAAAGCAGCAGCATATAGAGAGCTCCTGGGCCTGTCTAGATAAACAAGTATAATTACTGCATTTATCACGGAGAGCTGAGGTGATCAGACCAAGATCATGTAGAGAGAGAGAGGCAGAATTGAGGCTGGGACTCGAACTTCTGACTTTCCGAACAACTGCTTTTGAAATCGGACATGAGAGTTTTGCTAGACAAGGTTCTAGCTCTTCAGGCCCTAATTTTTCACTGCTTTTTCTACTGATTCCCTTTACCTGTCCCTTAACAGCGTAGTGGTAGGAGAAATATTTTTTTCCAAAAGAATCCCTTCCTTTCTCAGTTAATCATCACTTTTCCATGATCCAACACAGTGAATGAGGTGTCCGTTTAGCCTCTGACCTGGAAACCAGAATTCCTAAATTCTACTCCTCTCTAGGCCTCCATTTCCTCATCTGTAAACTAGGGTTGGCAGTAATATAATTCCCAGACAAGTTTTGTGGATGAACAGATTTGCACTGGGAAGAGCCTTTGAAAAGCTCCATATAAATGCTTGGTGCTGTTGGACAGAGGGAAAATCCATTTTCATTTCTCTTTCCCGAACTTTCAACACTCAAACTGATGATCTCTTTCGCAGACTGACTAATCCTAATGTGGGCAAAATCTCAGCATGTGCAAGTCTGAGTTCTCTAGCCATCTGGTTCACCTTTCTCTGAATCTTTTGGATCACTCTGCTGTTTAACTATGAGATGGGGAGGAAGTGATGCAAAATTCTGAATAACAAGGCACTGTTATTACCTCTTATGGACATCTACATTTTGATTTTCTTAACAACACTGTGCCTTGTTGCCCTTCATTTTAATACCGTGTCTGAACCTTTCTTTTCTCATTCAATCCTTTACTTTAGCACTCCACAGTAATCTGAGTTATTTTTTGGAAGAAGGTTAAAACCTTATAAGGTTCTTCTGATAGTAGAAAACAACAGAAGACAGCAATTCTCCACCTTATCTGTCCATCTTCCTTGCATTTCCATAGTGCCTATTATCATGGCATTGGGAGTCCCTAGAATAATAATAATAACCCCACAGCACTTGTGTATATTTGTACGTATCTATTATTCTATTTATTTTATTAATGATGTGTGTGAATCTATAATTCTACTTATCTATTTTTATGCTATTGATGCCTACCTACTTGTTCCATCATCAATCAATCAATCAATCAATCAATCGTATTTATTGAGCACTTACTGTGTGCAGAGCACTGTACTAAGCGCTTGGGAAGTACAAATTGGCAACATATAGAGACAGTCCCTACCCAACAGTGGGCTCACAGTCTAGAAGGGGGAGACAGGGAGACATCTGTGTCTCCCTTCTAGACTGTGAGCCCATTGTTGGGTAGGGATTGTCTCTGTTGCTGAATTGTTCTTTCCAAGCACTTAGTACAGTGCTCTGCACACAGTAAGTGTTCAATAAATACGATTGAATGAATGAATGAATTGTGATATTTGTTAAGGGCTTACCATGTGCCAGGCACTATTCTAAGCGCTGGGGTAGATACAAGATAATTGGGTTGGACACAGTCCCTGACCAACAGGGGGTTCACAATCTTCAATCAATCAATCAATCAATCGTATTTATTGAGCGCTTACTATGTGCAGAGCACTGTACTAAGCGCTTGGGAAGTACAAATTGGCAACACATAGAGACAGTCCCTACCCAACAGTGGGCTCACAGTCTAAAAGTCTTAATCCCCATTTTACAGAGGAGGACGCTGAGGCACAGAAATGGTAAGTGACTTGCCCAAGGTCACACAGCAAAGTGGCAAAACAAGGATTAGAACCCAGGTCCCTCTGACTCCCAAGCCCGTGCTCTATCTACTGGACCTCACATGCCTCTCCTAGGACTCATGTCTGATTAGGGTGCTTGGGGGCTATAGGTGACTGCATGGGTCATAGTTTTAGGAGTTTCAGGTCAAGCATTGGAGGAATGCATTTCCTCTTGCCGATGATAGGTAGGCTCAGTGATACCTTAGATCTTCAGAACTTCCTTCCCAGCCAGGGAGGATTGTGTTGGGTGCTGACTCCTTGCCCACAACCTCATTCAGGCCTGAAACTCCCTCCGCCTTCGCATCCACGGTCCATCACTCCCCCCACCTTCAAAACCCTCAAGTAATAAGAATAATGGTATTTGTAAAGTGCTTAGTGCCAAGTACAGTTCTAAGCGGTGGGGTAGATACAAGGTAATCAGGTTGTCCCGCGTGGGGCTCGCGGGCTTCATCCCCATTTTACTGATGAGGTAAATGCGGCACAGAGAAGTTAATTAACTTGCCCAAAGTCACACAGCGGATCAGTGGCAAAGGAAGGATTAGAACCCACGACTTCTGACTCCCAAGACCATGCTCTTTCCACTAAGCCACGCTGTTTCTCTCAAAGAGGTCTTCTGTGGCTAAACCCTTGTTTTCTCCCCTTCACCCTCCCCCCTGTATCACCTATGCACTTGGCTCTGTATTCCCTAAGTACTTAGATACTCACTCCAGCACCACAGCACTTATCCTCTACTATTCTATCTGCAGTTTATTTTAATGTCAGTCTCTCCCTGTAGACCTAAGCTCCTTAAATGAGGTATTTAATTGCGACATTTGTTAAGCACTTACAGCCCCGCAGCACCTATAAACGTATTTGTAACATTTATTTATATTAACGTCTGTCTCTCCCTCTAGACTGTAAGCTCAATGTGGGCAGGGAATTGCCTGTTTATTGCTATACTGTATTCTCCCAAACGCCAAGTATAGTGCTCTGCACACAGTAAGTGCTCAATAAATATGATTAAATGAATGTGCTAGGCACTGTACTAAGTGCTGGGGTGGATACAAATAAATTAGGTTGGACACAGTCCCTGTTCCACATGGGGCTCACAGTCAGTCAGTCAGTCAATCGTATTTATTGAGCACTTACCATGCAGAGCAATGTACTAAGAGACAGATGTTAATGTATATAAATTACAGATATGTACATGAGTACTGTGGGGCTGGGAGGGGGTATGAATAAAGGGAACAAGTCAGGGCAGTGCAGTAAGGAGTGGGAGAAGAGGAAAGGAGGGCTTAGTCAGGGAAGGCCTCTTGGAGGAGATGTGCCTTCAATAAGGCTTTGAAGCGGGGGAGAGTAATTGTCAGATTCATTCATTCAATTGTATTTATTGAGCACTTACTGTGTACAGAGCACTTAAACAGACACATTCCCCTGCCCACAACGAGTTCACAGTCTAGAGGAGGGAGGCCGTTCTGGCCCAGTCTTAATCCCCACTTTACAGATGAGGTAACTGAGGCACAGAGAAGTGAAGTGACTTGCCCAAGGTCACACACCAGACACGTGGCAGGGGTTGAGATTAGAACCCAGGTCCTTCCGACTCCGGATATGTGCTCTATCTACTAGGCCACGGTTCCTGTGGGCAGGGATCATGTCTGCCAACTCTATTGTATTGTCCCTGCCCCAAACACGCAGTAAGTTCCAGAAACACCACTGATTGATTCTTTTGCTGACCTCTCTCCCCTCCCTTCCTGGTGTGTGCACTGTGTTGAATTGGGGGGCCGTTTGGGGAGGGGGTTCCCCAGAGGTGGGACCAAGGTTCAGGCCCTTAATTGGAAGCTCTCTAGAAGGGCTCTGGCATTTTCCCGTTCTATTCAGGGAAGCCCAAGGGAAAGACATAAGGTCTGGAGAGCCCACCAGGAGTGGGATCTTAGGATCTTGACCCCCTCGCATTGTCTTTGAAAGGATCTTGACCCCCTCTTATTGTCTTTTAAACATTCCCTGTACAGACCCAGGGAATGTGCATCACAATATAGACGAACTGCAAATCACAAGGGGTTTGGTGCCAATCGCTGGGAATGTGCATAACATTGAAGAGTTTCACCCTATAAGAAACCAAATGATCATCGACCCTTACCTTGGAATTTGTTAAGCACTCACTATGTGCCAGACACTGTTCTAAACGCTGAAGTAGATACTAAGTAACCAGGTTGGACACAGTCCCTGTCCCATGTGGGACTCACGCTCTTAAACTCCATTCTACAGAGGAAGTAACTGAGGCCTGGAGAAGTGAAGTTCCAAGCCCTTAGTACGGTGCTCTGCACACAGTAAGCACTCAATAAATACGATTGAATGAATGAATGAATGAATGAAGTGACTTACCCAAGGTCACACAGCAGACAAGTGGCAGAGCACGGACCCAGGTCTTTCTGGCTCCCAAGCCCATGCTCTATCCATTAGGCCATGCTGCTTTTCCCAACGACACTGCCTTAACTCCTTGAGCTTATCCCCGAGGATTTCAACCATTCATCAATAGTATTCATTCATTCAATCGTACTTATTGAGCACTTACTGTGTGCACAGCACTGTACTAAACGCTTGGGAAGTACAAGTTGGCAAAATATAGAGACAGTCCTTATCCAACAACGGGCTCACTGCCTAGAAGGGGGAGACAGACAACAAAACAAAATATGTGGATAGGTGTTAAAATCGTCAGAATAAATAGAATTATAGCTATATGCACATCATTAACAAAATAAATAGAATAGTAAATATAAGTAAAATAAATAGAGTAATAAATCTGTACAAATATATACAAGTGCTGTGGGGAGGGGAAGGAGGGAGGGCAGGGGGGGAATGGGGAGGAGGAGAGGAAAAAGGGGGCTCAGTCCGGGAAGGCCTCCTGGAGGAGGTGAGCTCTCAGTGGGGCTTTGAAGGGAGGAAGAGAGCTAGCTTGGCGGATGGGCAGAGGGAGGGCATTCCAGGCCAGGGGGAGGATGAGGCCCGGGGATCGACAGTGGGAAAGGCGAGAACGAGGTGCAGTGAGGAGGTGAGCGGCAGAGGAGTGGAGGGTGCGGGCTGGGCTGTAGAAGGAAAAAAGGGAGGTGAGGTAGGAGAGGTGAGGTAGGAGGAGGTGAGGTGTCTCAGCTCCGCAACATCGCCAAGATCCGCCCTTTCCTCTCCATCCATACCGCTACCCTGCTCATTCAAGCTCTCATCCTATCCCGTCTGGACTACTGCATCAGCCTTCTCTCTGATCTCCCATCCTCGTGTCTCTTCCCATTTCAATCCCTACTTCATGCTGCTGCCCGGATTATCTTTGTCCAGAAACGCTCTGGGCATATCACTCCCCTCCTCAAAAATCTCCAGTGGCTACCAATCAATCTGCGCATCAGGCAGAAACTCCTCACCCTGGGCTTCAAGGCTCTCCATCACGTCGCCCCCTCCTACCTCACCTCCCTTCTCTCCTTCTCCAGCCCAGCCCGCACCCTCCGCTCCTCCACTGCTAATCTCCTCACCGTACCTCGTTCTCGCCTGTCCCACCATCGACCCCTGGCCCACATCATCCCCCAGGCCTGGAATGCCCTCCCTCTGCCCATCCGCCAAGCTAGCTCTCTTCCTCCCTTCAAGGCCCTACTGAGAGCTCACCTCCTCCAGGAGGCCTTCCCAGACTGAGCCCCTTCCCTCCTCTCCCCCTCATCCGCCCTCCACCCCCCCATTTTACCTCCCCTTCCCCACAGCACCTGTATATATGTATATATATTTGTAGATATTTATTACTCTATTTGTTTATTTTACTTGTACATATCTATTCTATTTATTTTATTTTGTTAGTATGTTTGGTTTTGTTCTCTGTCTCCCCCTTTTAGACTGTGAGCCCACTGTTGGGCAGGGACTATCTCTATACGTTGCCAATTTGTACTTCCCAAGCGCTTAGTACAGTGCTCTGCACACAGTAAGCGCTCAATAAATACGATTGATGATGATGATGATGAGAGGGCGAGGGGATGGAGAGCCTTAAAGCTGAGAGTGAGGAGTTTTTGCTTGTTTCGAAGGTTGACAGGCAGCCACTGGAGATTTTTCAGGGGAGTGACATGCCCAGAGCGTTCTGTACAAATTTGGGCAGCAGAGTGAAGTATAGACTGAAGCAGGGAGAGACAGGTGGATGGGAGACCAGAAAGGAGGCTGATGCAGTAATCCAGTTGGGACAGAATGAGAGATTGAACCAGCAAGGTAGAGGTTTGGATGGAGAGGATAGGGCGGATCTTGGCGGTGTTGTGGAGGTGAGACCGGCAGGTTTTGGTGATGGATTGGATGTGCGGGGTGTCTACAATTCAATTTATGCTGATGGTATTGACATCTGTCTACTTGTTTTGTTGTCTGTCTCCCCCTTCTAGACTGTGAGCCCGTTGTTGTGTAGGGACCGTCTCTATATGTTGCCGATTTGTACTTCCCAAGCGCTCAGTACAGTGCTCTGCACACAGTAAGCGCTCAATAAATACGATTGAATGAATGAATGAGCACTTACTGTGTGCAGAGCACTGTTTCACTCACCGTAGCCCAAAGGCTGCACCCCCAGCTCTTGGGAAGAGAGGGCCCTTGAGGTGTGGCTTCCTAAGGCGCAGGGGCAACAATGGACCCCCGCCTCGCCACCCAGGGAGGGGGGTCGAATTGCGCGCAAAATCACCCCTCCCCAAATCCAGGGGCCCCCCTCCTACCTCTTCGGGGAGGTATTTATTTTATTTTGTTAATATGTTTTGTTCTCTGCCTCCCCCTTCTAGACCGTGAGCCCACTGTTGGGTAGGGCCCGTCTCTAGATGTTGCCAACTTGGACTTCCCAAGCGTTTCGTCCAGTGCTCTGCACACAGTAAGCGCTCAATAAATACGATGGAATGAATGAATGAATGAATGAATGAATGAATGAATGAAAGAATGAATAAGGCCCTCTCACTGCGTGCCCCTCTGGACCACACGCACTCCCATTGACCCGGAAGCGGTGCACACGCTCCCCCTCCTCCGTCCCCGGCTGTGCGCGGTCCCGGGCCCTAATAATAATAATAATAATAATGATGGCATTTGTTAAGTGCTTACTATGTGCAAAGCACTGTTCTAAGCGCTGGGGGGGGATACAAGGTGATCAGTTTGTCCCACGTGGGGCTCACAGTCTTCACCCCCATTTTACAGGTGAGGGAACTGAGGCTCAGAGAAGTGAAGTGACTTGCACCAAGGTCACACAGCAGACATGATGATGACGATGATGGCATTTGTTAAGCGCTTACTATGTGCAAAGCACTGTTCTAAGCGCTGGGGGGGGATACAAGGTGATCAGTTTGTCCCACGTGGGGCTCACAGTCTTCACCCCCATTTTACAGGTGTGGGAACTGAGGCTCAGAGAAGTGAAGTGACTTGCACCAAGGTCACACAGCAGACATGATGATGACGATGATGGCATTTGTTAAGCGCTTACTATGTGCAAAGCACTGTTCTAAGCGCTGGGGGGGGGATACAAGGTGATCAGGTTGTCCCACGTGGGGCTCACAGTCTTCACCCCCATTTTACAGGTGTGGGAACTGAGGCTCAGAGAAGTGAAGTGACTTGCACCAAGGTCACACAGCAGACATGATGATGACGATGATGGCATTTGTTAAGTGATTACTCTGTGCAAAGCACTGTTCTAAGCGCTGGGGGGGATACAAGGTGATCAGTTTGTCCCACGTGGGGCTCACAGTCTTCACCCCTATTTTACAGGTGTGGGAACTGAGGCTCAGAGAAGTGAAGTGACTTGCACCAAGGTCACACAGCAGACATGATGATGACGATGATGGCATTTGTTAAGTGCTTACTCTGTGCAAAGCACTGTTCTAAGCGCTGGGGGGGGGATACAAGGTGATCAGTTTGTCCCACGTGGGGCTCACAGTCTTCACCCCCATTTTACAGGTGAGGGAACTGAGGCTCAGAGAAGTGAAGTGACTTGCACCAAGGTCACACAGCAGACATGATGATGACGATGATGGCATTTGTTAAGCGCTTACTATGTGCAAAGCACTGTTCTAAGCGCTGGGGGGGGGGGATACAAGGTGATCAGTTTGTCCCACGTGGGGCTCACAGTCTTCATCCCCATTTTACAGGTGAGGGAACTGAGGCTCAGAGAAGCGAAGTGACTTGCCCAAGGTCACACAGCAGACATGATGATGACGATGATGGCATTTGTTAAGCGCTTACTCTGTGCAAAGCACTGTTCTAAGCGCTGGGGGGGGATACAAGGTGATCAGGTTGTCCCACGTGGGGCTCACAGTCTTCACCCCCATTTTACAGGTGAGGGAACTGAGGCTCAGAGAAGTGAAGTGACTTGCACCAAGGTCACACAGCAGACATGATGATGACGATGATGGCATTTGTTAAGCGCTTACTATGTGCAAAGCACTGTTCTAAGCGCTGGGGGGGGATACAAGGTGATCAGTTTGTCCCACGTGGGGCTCACAGTCTTCACCCCCATTTTACAGGTGAGGGAACTGAGGCTCAGAGAAGTGAAGTGACTTGCACCAAGGTCACACAGCAGACATGATGATGACGATGATGGCATTTGTTAAGCGCTTACTATGTGCAAAGCACTGTTCTAAGCGCTGGGGGGGGATACAAGGTGATCAGTTTGTCCCACGTGGGGCTCACAGTCTTCACCCCCATTTTACAGGTGAGGGAACTGAGGCTCAGAGAAGTGAAGTGACTTGCCCAAGGTCACACAGCAGACATGATGATGATGATGATGGCATTTGTTAAGTGCTTACTATGTGCAAAGCACTGTTCTAAGTGCTGGGGGGGGGATACAAGGTGATCAGGTTGTCCCACGTGGGGCTCACAGTCTTCACCCCCATTTTACAGGTGTGGGAACTGAGGCTCAGAGAAGTGAAGTGACTTGCACCAAGGTCACACAGCAGACATGATGATGACGATGATGGCATTTGTTAAGCGCTTACTATGTGCAAAGCACTGTTCTAAGCGCTGGGGGGGGGGATACAAGGTGATCAGGTTGTCCCACGTGGGGCTCACAGTCTTCACCCCCATTTTACAGGTGTGGGAACTGAGGCTCAGAGAAGCGAAGTGACTTGCACCAAGGTCACACAGCAGACATGATGATGACGATGATGGCATTTGTTAAGCGCTTACTATGTGCAAAGCACTGTTCTAAGCGCTGGGGGGGGATACAAGGTGATCAGTTTGTCCCACGGGGGGCTCACAGTCTTCACCCCCATTTTACAGGTGAGGGAACTGAGGCTCAGAGAAGCGAAGTGACTTGCACCAAGGTCACACAGCAGACATGATGATGATGATGATGGCATTTGTTAAGCGCTTACTATGTGCAAAGCACTGTTCTAAGCGCTGGGGGGGATACAAGGTGATCAGTTTGTCCCACGGGGGGCTCACAGTCTTCACCCCCATTTTACAGGTGAGGGAACTGAGGCTCAGAGAAGCGAAGTGACTTGCACCAAGGTCACACAGCAGACATGATGATGATGATGATGGCATTTGTTAAGCGCTTACTATGTGCAAAGCACTGTTCTAAGCGCTGGGGGGGGATACAAGGTGATCAGTTTGTCCCACGGGGGGCTCACAGTCTTCACCCCCATTTTACAGGTGAGGGAACTGAGGCTCAGAGAAGCGAAGTGACTTGCACCAAGGTCACACAGCAGACATGATGATGATGGCATTTGTTAAGCGCTTACTATGCGCAAAGCACTGTTCTAAGCGCTCAGGGGGATACAAGGTGATCAGTTTGTCCCACATGGGGCTCACAGTCTTCACCCCCATTTTACAGGTGAGGGAACTGAGGCTCAGAGAAGCGAAGTGACTTGCACCAAGGTCACACAGCAGACATGATGATGATGGCATTTGTTAAGCGCTTACTATGCGCAAAGCACTGTTCTAAGCGCTCAGGGGGATACAAGGTGATCAGTTTGTCCCACATGGGGCTCACAGTCTTCACCCCCGTTTTACAGATGAGGGAACCGAGGCTCAGAGAAGTGACTTGCCCAAGGTCACACAGCAGACATGTGGCGGAGCCGGGATTCGAACCCATGACCTCTGACCCCCAAGCCCGGGCTCTTTCCACTGAGCCACGCTGCTTCCCCCGGCTCCTTTTCCTCCCCCGCGGCCCGGAGAGTTGGCTCCGTGGCTTACATGGTTAAAGCCCCTGTGTAGTAAACGGAAGATCCTGGGTTCGAATCCCAGGAGGACCTCTTCTCTTCATTCATTCATTCAGCCGTATTTATTGAGCACTTACTGTGTGCAGAGCACTGGACCAGAGCAGAGCACCTCCCTCCGCCCATCCGCCAAGCTCGCTCTCTTCCTCCCTTCAAGGCCCTGCTGAGAGCTCACCTCCTCCAGGAGGCCTTCCCAGACTGAGCCCCTTCTTTCCTCTCCCCCTCGTCCCCCTCTCCATCCCCCCGTCTTACCTCCTTCCCTTCCCCACAGCACCTGTATATAAGTATATATGGTTGTACATATTTATTACTCTATTTATTTATTCATTTATTTATTTTACTTGTACATTTCTATCCTACTTATTTTATTTTGTTGGTATGTTTGGTTCTGTTCTCTGTCGCCCCCTTTTAGACTGTGAGCCCACTGTTGGGTAGGGACTGTCTCTATGTGATGCCAATTTGTACTTCCCAAGCGCTTAGTACAGTGCTCTGCACACAGGAAGCGCTCAATAAATACGATTGAATGAATGAATGAATGAATGAGAGAGAGCGCGCGGGGCGGCGCGCGCGCGCGCGCTCCCTCGCATCCCCGGCCTGGCGGTGGCGCGCACGCTCCCCCCCCGCCCCCGTCCGTGCGCGCTCCCGGGCCCCGGCTCCTTTTCCTCCCCCGCGCCCCTCGGGGACCGTTCGGGCGCGCGCTCTCTCCCTGCCGCCCCCCCCCCCCGTAAATAATAATAATAACAACAATAATAATAATGGCATTTGTTAAGCGCTTACTATGTGCAAAGCACTGTTCTAAGCGCTGAAAACGGAGGAGGCGGGCACCGGTCCCGCTCCCTCTCGCAGGCCAAGCGAACGCTGTACCACCTGAGCTAATCCCCGCAACCCGTAGCGGCGCGGTGGCGCGCACGCCCCCTCGCCCGCCCCCTTCCGTGCGCGCTCCCGGGCCCCGGCTCTTTTTCCTCCCCCGCTCCCTTCGGGGACGCGCCTGCTCTCCCTGCCCCCCCACGCGGCGGCGGCGCGCACGCTCCCTTTCCCCGTCCCCAACTGTGCGCGCTCCCGGGCCCCGGCTCCCTTTCCTCCCTGCCGCCCCCCCCCAGCGGCGGCGGCGCGCACGCTCCCTCCCCCCTCGCCCCCCGTCCCGGCGGCGGCGCGCACGCTCCCTCCCCGTCTCCTTTCCCGCCCCCCTCGGGGACCGCGCCGCCCCCAGGATCGTTCGGGCGCGCGCGCTCCCTGCCGCCCCCTCGCGCCCCCCGTCCCGGCGGCGGCGCGCACGCTCCCTCCCCCCGTCCCGGTCCGTGCGCGCTCCCGGGCCCCGGCTCCTTTCCCCGCCCCCCGCGCCCCTCGGGGACCGCTCCGGCCCGGAGACAGCAAGGACCCCCGCCCCCCCCCCCCCCCCCCCCCCCCCGGGGACCGTTCGGGCGCGCGCGCTCTCCCTACCTCCCCCGCAGAGGGGCGGCGGCGCGCACGCTCCCTCCCCGTCCGTGCGCGCTCCCGGGCCCCGGCTCCCCCCCCCCCGCCCCCCCGCGCCCCTCGGGGACCGCTCCGGCCCGGAGAGAGCGCGAACCCCCCCCCCGCCCCCCGGGGACCGTTCGGGCGCGCGCGCTTCCCCTGCCGCCCCCCCCCCGCAGCGGGGCGGCGGCGCGCACGCTCCCCCCCGCCCCCGTCCGTGCGCGCTCCCGGGCCCCGGCTCCTTTTCCCCCCGCCGCGCCCCTCGGGGACCGCTCCGGCTCGGACACAGCGCGGAACCCGCCCCCCCCACCCCCGGGGACCGTTCGGGCGCGCGCGCGCGCTCTCCCTACGCCCCCTCCGCCCGCGCCCCCCGTCCCGGCGGCGCGCACGTGCCCTCCCCGTCCCCGTCCGTGCGCGCTCCCGGGCCCCGGCTCCCTTTCCCTCCCCCGCGCCCCTCGCTCCGGCCCGGAGACAGCGCGGACCCCGCGGGGACCGCTCGGGCGCGCGCGCTCTCCCTGGGCGGCGGCGCGCGCGCTCCCTCCGGCGGCGGCGCGCACGGTCGGTCCCCGGCTGCGCGCGCTCCCGGGCCCCGGCTCCTTTCCCTCCGGCCGGCCCGGAGAGAGCGCGGCCCCGGCCTCCTCCTCCTCTTCCTCCCTCCACCCTCCACCCTCCATCCTCCTCCTCCTCCGCCATCCTCCGCCATCTTACGCCGGTCCGGCGGCGGAGGGCAGGCGGCTCCTCCATCCCGGCGGGCCCGGGCTGACCTTGGGGTGCCCCTCCGGGCCCCCTTCCCATCCTTTCCCTTCCCTTCCCTTCTTTTCCCTTCCCTTCCCTTCCCTTCCCGTTCCCTTTCCCGTTCCCTTCCCGGCCCGCCATGCCTCGCCCCCCGCTCCTCCTCCGCCGCCGCTCCCCGCCACCGGCTCCGTTCCCGGTGTCCTGGATCCTCCTGCTCGGACTGCTGGGGGGCAGCGGGGCCCGGGCCGCTCGAGGTAAGGCCGCTCGCCGGGGCCTGCATGGGGGGGCTTCCTCCTCCGTACGGGCAACCCAGCGCTTAGAACAGTGCTTTGCACCTAATAAGCGCTTAATAAATGCCATCATCATCATCATTATTATTATTATTCCCCCCCACCTTTTCTCCCCTTTCCCCCCGAGGCCCCCATCCCCTCTTACCTTCCCCGAGCCTCATCTTGAAAACGGGGATGATTACCGTGAGCCCCACGTGGGACAACCTGTATATATGTTTGTGCATATTTGTTACTCTATTTATTTTACTTGTACCTATCTATTCTATTTATTTTATTTTGTCAGTGCGTTTGGTTTTGTTCTCCGTCTCCCCCTTTGAGACTGTGAGCCCACTGGTGGGTAGGGACCGTCTCTAGATGTTGCCAACTTGGACTTCCCAAGCGCTTAGTCCAGTGCTCTGCACGCAGTGAGCGCTCAGGAAATACGATTGATGATGATGATGACAACCTGATTAATAGTCACTCATTCAGTCGTGTTGATTGAGCGCTTACTGTGTGCAGAGCACTGGGCTAAGCGCTTGCTGGCAACATAGAGAGACGGTCCCTAATCAATCAGTCGTACTGATTGAGCGCTTACTGTGTGCAGAGCACTGGACTAAGCGCTTGGGAAGTCCAAGCTGGCAACATAGAGAGATGGTCCCTAATCAATCAATCGTATTGATTGAGCGCTGACTGTGTGCAGAGCACTGGACTAAGCGCTTGGGAAGTCCAAGCTGGCAACATAGAGAGATGGTCCCTAATCAATCAATCGTATTGATTGAGCGCTGACTGTGTGCAGAGCACTGGACTAAGCGCTTGGGAAGTCCAAGCTGGCAACATAGAGAGATGGTCCCTAATCAATTAATCGTATTGATTGAGCGCTTACTGTGTGCAGAGCACTGGCCTAAGCGCTTGGGAAGTACAACTTGGTAACATAGAGAGACCAACATCAATGAATGAATTACATCATTAACCAATCATCATTAACCAATGAATAACCAATGAATTACATCATTCATTCATTCACTCGTATTGATTGAGTGCTTACTGTGTGCAGAGCACTGGACTAAGCGCTTGGGAAGTACGAGTTGGCAACATAGAGAGACGGTCCCTACTCAATCAATCGTATTGATTGAGCGCTTACTGTGTGCAGAGCACTGGACTACGCGCTTGGGAAGTACAAGTTGGCAACATAGACGGTCCCTAATCAATCAATCGTATTGATTGAGCGCTTGCTGTGTGCAGAGCACTGGCCTAAGCGCTTGGGAAGTACAAGTTGGCAACATAGAGAGACGGTCCCTAATCAATCGTACTGATTGAGCGCTTACTGTGTGCAGAGCGCTGGACGAAGCGCTTGGGAAGTACAAGTTGGCAACATAGAGAGACGGTCCCTACCCAACAGTGGGCTCACAGTCTATATTAATAATGACGGTATTTGTTAAGCGCCTACCATGTGCAAAGCACTGTTCTAAGCGCAGCGGAGGTTACAAGGTAATCAGGTGGTCCCACGGTGGGGGGGCTCACGGTTTTAATCCCCATTTTACAGATGAGGGAACTGAGGCACAGAGAAGCGTGGCCCAGTGGAAAGAGCGCGGGCTTTGGAGTCAGAAGTCTTCTAGACTGTGAGCCCACTGTTGGGTAGGGACTGTCTCTATATGTTGCCAACTTGTACTTCCCAAGCGCTTAGTACAGTGCTCTGCACATAGTAAGCGCTCAATAAATACGATTGATGATGATGATGTTGCCAACTTGCACTTCCCAAGCGCTTAGTACAGTGCTCTGCACACAGTAAGCGCTCAATAAATACGATTGAATGAATGAATGAAAGTCGTGGGTTCAGTTCCCAGCTCCGCCGATTGTCAGCTGGGTGACCTTGGGCAAGTCACTTCACTTCTCTGGGCCTCAGTTACCTCACCTGTAAAATGAGGATTGAGATTGTGAGCCCCACGTGGGACAACCCGATCGCCTTGTGTCCCCCCCCAGCGCTTAGAACAGTGCTTTGCACATAGTAAAAGCTTAACAAATACCATTATTATTATTATTTCACTTCTCTGGGCCTCAGTGACCTCATCTGTAAAATGGGGATGAAGACTGTCTCTGTATGTTGCCGACTTCTAGTTCCCAAGCGCTTAGTACAGTGCTCTGCACACAGTATGCGCCCAGTACGATTGAATGAATGACAACCTGATCACCTTGTAACCTCCCCAGCGCTTAGAACAGTGCTTTGCAAACAGTAAGCACTTAATAAATGCCATTATCGGCGCGTAGAACAGTGCTTGGCACATAGCGCTTAACAAACAAATGCCATCGTTATTATTATTATTATTGACTTGCCCAAAGTCACACAGCTGAGAGTTGACGGAGTCGGGATTTGAACCCATGATCTCTGACTCCAAAGCCCGGGCTCTTTCCATTGAGCCACGCTGCCTCTTTGAGCCACGATCTCTTCTCCCCACTTTCCCCTTGTCCCCCGCTTTTCTCCCATCACCAGCCGCAGCCGGCGGGTCCCTCTGATAATAATGCTAATAATAAGGATGGTATTTGTTAAGCGCTTACTATGTGCTAAGCACTGCTCTAAGCGCTGGGATAGCAGTAATGATAATACTAATGATGGTATTTGTTAAGCGCTTACTATGGTTCCAAGCGCTAGGGTAGCAATAATGATAATACTAAATGATGGTATTTGTTAAGCGCTTACTATGTGCCAAGCACTGCTCTAAGCACTGGAGCAGCAATAATGATAATATTAATGATGGTATTTGTTAAGGGCCTACTATGTGCCAAGCACTGCTCTGAGGTCTGGGGCAGCAATAATGATAATACTAATGATGGTATTTGTTAAGCGCCTACTATGTGCCAAGCACTGCTGTAAGCTCTGGGGCAGCAATAATGATAATACTAATGATGGTATTTGTTAAGCGCCTACTATGTGCCAAGCACTGCTCTAAGGTCTGGGGCAGCAATAATGATAATACTAATGATGGTATTTGTTAAACGGTTACTATGTGCCAAGCACGGTTCTAACCGCTGGGGTAATAATAATGATGATGATGATGGTATTTAAGCGCTTACTGTGTGCCAAACACTGTCCTAAGCGCTGGGGTAATAGTGATGATGATGGTGGTATTTAAGCGCTTACTATGTGCCAAATACTGTTCTAAGCGCTGGGGTAGTAATAATGATAATACAAATGATATTTGTAAAGCAGTTACTATGTGTCAAGCACGGTTCTAAATGCTGGAGTAATAATGATGATGATGATGATGGGATTTAAGTGCGTACTATGTGCTAAACACTGTCCTAAGCCACGGGGTAATAATGATGATGATGGTGGTATTTAAGCGCTTACTCTGTGCCAAACACTGTTCTAAGCGCTGGAGTAATGATGATGATGTTGGTATTTAAGCGTTTACTATGTGGCAGCACTGTTCTAAGCGCTGGGGTAATGATGAGGATGGTATTAAAGCGCTTACTATGTGCCAAACACTGTTTTAAGCGCTGGAGTAATAATACTAATGATGGTATTTGTCAAGTGCTATGTGTCAAGCGCTATTCCAAAGCGCTGGGATAATAATAATTCATTCATTCATTCAGTCGGTATTTTTTGAGCGTCTACTGTGTGCAGAACCCTGTACTAAGCGCCTGGGAAGGTCGATTAGGCATAATAATGATGGTTTCTGTTTAGCACTTACTGTGTGTCAAGCACTGTTTTAAGCGCTGGGATAATAATGGTATTTGTTAAGCGCTTACTATGTGCCAAGCACTGTTGGGGTAGATAGAGAGGAGGCAGGCTGTCCCACGTGGGGCTCACAGTCTCAATCCCCCCATTTTCCAGATGAGGGAACTGAGGGACAGAGAAGGGAGGAGATTTGCCCAAGGTCACACAGCAGACAAGTGGAAGAGCCGGGATTAGAACGCTGGGGTAGATGGTCAGTACAGTCAGTGCATGTAGTAAGCGCCAAACAAATGCAGCTATTATTATTATTATTACTAGTATTATTATTATTATTTCCCTTGTCTCCCCCCAAGGAGTGTCAGGGAATCATCCCCGCCTTGGCCTTTGCTTCGCTGGGTTAGTAGAGGCCTGGACCAGAATAAGGAGCCCCCCATTAAATGCCCATTTTGGGGGTGTCTTTCCATAACAGAGCTCCCCTGCCCAAGCTCCGCGATCATTTATTTATATTTTCAATTGAAAATGGGACGTCGCAGCTCCTGTCTCCCCCACTCTCCCCTTCTCCTCTCTCCCAGCTCCCTTCCAACCCTGTTTGCTTGGAAATTCCCAGGCGGCCAGAGGTCGTAACTTGTTGCCAAAAAAAGAAAAGGTTAAAATCGTGAATGGTGATAAGGTTAACCCCCAAGGTCTCCCGGTTGTATCCGAAGGGCCGGCTCTTCCCGACAGCTTGGATGCAGTTTTTGTTTTTTGAGGATGTTATTTGGGAAGGGGGAAGCAGCGATCAGACGGCTGGTTGCGAAGAGAAACGGAAAACACAACACCTCATCCATTCCCTGGGAATGTGGAACCGAAATGATTTCGTAAATACGTTACAGATAGCATTTATTGTTTAATCGAGCTGCTTGATTACAGGCCTTCAGCCGCTTAACCTTTTTAAATGTTATATCCTTTTGTTATTGATTGATCTTGCCAAGGGAAAAGCATACGCATTGCAGATCTGCCTCGGAACAGATCTCGGGATTTCAAACATCTTTCCTTGGCTCTGGAGCCATGTAATCCAGATGTAGCCTTAAGGTAGTGCCCAAAACTGATTTAACTGCCTGGGGGAATATTTTCTAAAAGTGGAGAAGGAATTTTATTTGGATAGTTTCGAGGTGGTGTGGAAACCGAACAGATCGGACTGTTATTTCAATTTATAGGGCTTTTTCAATGATCCATTTTTTTTTCCTCTCCCGGGACTCGACATATTGAGTGTTTTGTTCACAAATTAATAGGAGACAAAATGCATCTTTTGTTGCAAGATCCCACCCGTCTATCTCTGGTTCCCATGACCTCTCCAGGTTCATTTTCAGTTATGTTACATTTGATGCTGACCTCTAGGGTTTTGCAGCCACGTCTCAATTTACGTAGTTTGCGTTAAACAAAAACTTAAATTTTAGATTTTAGATAGCCTCAAAACTAAAAGCATTTTCTAAAGTTTCTTATATTTAAGAAGATTGGTTTAAAAAGACTTATTTCTGTTACAAAGGGTTTCACTCCTACATTTAATAGCTATTTTGGCAAATTGGATTTTTGAAAGTCGTTTTAGGTAACACCTCGTTGGAGTCTTATTTCAAGGCATTTTTGCCTAGCTAAATTTTTTCTCACCTTTTAGTAAGACTGTCAGCTACTCAGCATAAGAATGATTGACATACTGTCAACTGGATTTTGAGGTCGTTTGATATGAATTTTGAATCACAAGCATTATAATTATCACAGATCCAAAACAACAGCAAAAATCTTAATTGAAAATGTATTTGCTGTTTTGACCTAATGATAGTGATTGTTCAGTAAGATTTGGTCATTTTCTTAATGCGGTCTCTTTATTTAGTTTTTAAAAGCACATGTTGTAAAGCAGATCTGCTGTTCTACTGGTAGAGCTGCTACAGTTTTCTGGGTCAATTCCCCCTGTGTTATGAGACTGATTCATGAATATTAGGTGATAAGCTATTGAAAGAGCAAAATATGAAGTGCTTCTTTAAAATGACCCTGATTTTAATTTTCAGTTATATAGCTTGTGGTCACATTTTAGTGGTAGGAAGTGATTTTTTTTATTATTAACACTTGAGCTGGCCACTGCAGGGAACCCGATGAGCATATTATGAGCTACTGTTCTGGTTTGAGAGGTGGGGGTTGGGTAAAGTTGTTCCTACCAGCCAAAAAAGGCCAAAGGTCCTGATGAAATATTGGGAGAGAATGATGGACAGGTTTGAATGAAAAAACAGCCTCTCGATTCCATTTTTATTTGTATTCAAGTTGAATATTTAGTTGGAAAAGCCAAGTAAACTCTGTTTTTGGCCTGGCAATGCAATATTTTTTTCATTTAATTTATAATGTGTAAACTCTGTGGGTGGAGATGGTGTCTGTCAAATCTATTCCACTCTAAAAGGACTTAGTACAGAGCTCTGCACAGAGCAAATGCTCAATAAATGCCGTTGAATGATTGATCGAAGAACATAACCTGCCAAATAGCAACTGAATTTCCTGGATGTCAGATGTCTAGTTTTTGTATGAAGCACCGCAATTTTGAGGAAATCAAAAAAAGAAATTGCTCATTTGAAAACTTCTCTCCAATTGCTCTGAGGTCTTTTAGGAACAGTGGAATATTAATGGAAAGTGCATTTTGAATTTAGGGTCTTAGTGCCATTTAGTAAATGAGGTGCATTATTAAATGCCATCTGTTTCACTTAGAGTGCCGCAACCAAGTAGTAAACGTTCCAGGAGGAGAATAATAGTTAAAATTGATGCTAACTTTTATCTTCCTTTCTAAAAATTTCTTAAACCTTAGGTATCACTGGTACCATTACTTTTCATTTTCTGATCTAATTATTGAAGTCATATTGTCTGGCTCCAGTGGGGTCTGTGGTTTTGGTGCAGTGAGCTAAATTTTAGTCCATTTGGATGTAAGCTGTGCTTCAACTTTATGGAGTCTGGACCCAGGGGTTGAGCCACATCCAGGTCCAGAATGACAAGGCTGACTGGACTGGTTTGCAGTGCATACAATAAATGTTTAATAAATACTTATTGCTGCTACTGTAAATCTAAGAGGATTTTTGCATGTGCCAGATTGACCATGTGCAGTGGTGCCACAGCTGCCTGTTTGAAAGCCCTCTTAAACCTCTACCTTCTCCCCCACCCGGGGGGTCCCAAATGTTGGGGACCTGTAGACTTCCCTCCCTGGCCTCTCCTGACCCTCCCCTTTCACAGGGTCAGGTCTGCTCCCCCATAGGGCTCTAAGGAGCAGGGGACAGGAGCTGCCATTGTGGAAATCCTGGGCACATTAGACAATAGATTTCATATGATGATTTGGTGTGAGGTCTCGTAGGAGGATTTGGCCAGGGCTTGAAGAATACAGCTGCCTGGTTGCCAGAATTTTGCCTAGTAGAGTGGAGAATTGGATATTACACCCAGTATCCTGTACGATCAATCAATCAATCAATTGTATTTATTGAGCGCTTACTGTGTGCAGAGCACTGTACTAAGTGCTTGGGAAGTACAAGTTGGCAACATATAGAGACAGTCCATACCCAACAGTGGGCTCACAGTCTAGAAGGGGGAGACAGGGAACAAAACCAAACATATTAACAAAATAAAATAAATAGAATAGATATGTACAAGTGAAATAAATAAATAAATAGAGTAATAAATATGTACAAATATATACACATATATACAGGTGCTGTGGGGAAGGGAAGGAGGTAAGACGGGGATGGAGAGGGGGACGAGGGGGAGAGGAAGGAAGGGGCTCAGTCTGGGAAGGCCTCCTGGAGGAGGTGAGCTCTCAGTAGGGCCTTGAAGTCGATGTCCTTGTGAGGCAGAAAAAACTGTGGTGACACCTCCTATTTGTTAGGGCACTTGATGGGCACCTGGGGAGAGAGCCCTTTTGAAAGGTAAGTGGTGCAGGCTTCCCTTCTGGATAAGCCTGACCATCCATCCATCCGTCCCTTAAATCTTCAAATAGCTCACCTTCCTGACAAAGCCGGCCGCTTGACCCCACCCCCTGGGGCTCTGTGCTTGCCCTCTAAGGCAAAGAAGCACCAATGTCATCTTTCATTGTAATTTTGTAGACAGTTTTTTTTTTTCCAATTCACTTTCAGTTGAAAACACTTCAGGAAGCAGTGCCAGATTAAAAGCCAGTACATATAAAAATGGAAAAATCCAGAATAAAAACGATGCCAAAAAATCCAAGAGAACTGAGATTGATTCCATTTCTTATTTTATAAATATATTTGGGGCTTCTTTCCGACCAGGACACCTTCCAGGTTCTAGATCACAAAAAACTAGGAGTTTTAGGCAGGTGACACAACTACTTCCTTCACTTCAGTCGTGTTTATTGAGTGCCTACTGTGTGCACAGCAGTGTACTAAGCACTTGGGAGAGTACAATATAACAATAAGCAGATCCAGTCCCTGCCCAGAGTGAGCTTACAGTCTAGAGGGGGTCTCACTTGAAACTGCCTACATAGCTACCAATACCACCCGGAACAATCAATCAGTGGTATTTACTATATAGGCAAGAAGACAGATTTCCATTTTTCTCTGTTTCTTAAGTAAAGAACTGTTTGTCATTCATCTTCCTTGAGAAGCTTGATCTAGTCAAATCATCGTCCCCTGGAGAGTCCTAACTCTCTGTAATCAGACCCTAGTCGGGAGTCGGATTCCCTCCTCGGATCTGCTGTTCACTGTTGTGGCCTCTGTCTGAAATGTGACCTTTCTCACTGAAGAACCTACAACATTGCCCTTATCTCCCTTTCAGAGCCCAGATGTGCATTCAGAATGCACCCTGTATTTGCTGTAATTTATTCTTGGAAGGTATATGTATCAAAAATTGTGTTCAAAAGCTGATTGGCCAAAAAATGAACACAATTTTTGAAGCCCTAATTTGTATGTGAGCCAACCTCATTTGAGCTTTTTGTCCACATCCAATACTTTTAGGTTTCACAAATGTCAATTGCAATCCATCATCTATTTACTGAGCACTTATTATATGCAGTGCCCTCTTTGAAGTGCTTGGAAGAGTACAGTGCCATAGGGTTTGTGGACACGATCCTGCAGTTTTTTGCCATCTCCTCACTTGGCTCATTATGCTAATGGCATTTATGGTAGGATCCAATGTTAGTCTCCTTTTTCTTTTCTGGACCATTGCCTCCCTGAGAAATGGGCATTGGTTTCCTGGCCCAGTTAAAGATTGGTGTGCCAGCCAGAATTGATTGGTGCGCCATTCCCATTGCATGCCAGGAGTTACCAAACTCCTGCTCTCTCCATCTTAACTTTGGAAAATCAACTCAAATGTTGTGGAACATTGAGGTGACTTCAACCTCTACTACGCTTAGGTTCCTGGTCTATTAATTTGTGCTTAAGTTTAGTTAGCTCCAGTTGAGAAAATGGCATGTGAGTATTGAAAGAAAGGAAAATATGATTTTTGGGAAGATCAGTATATGGAGCAAGTGGTCTTAATATCTGCTTTCTGGAATGTAGCTCCTGGCTCCCCCCACCCAATAGCAAGTGGCAAAATCAGCGAAGCAAAGGAGTAATTGTCACGCACCTTGTGGAATGGCTTGTTAGTTATCTATTGCCACACAATATGCAGGAATAAGATTTCACCATCAGCATCATCTTTGAATACAGCTCTATAGTTTTTCCTGAATAACAACATGTATTGTACACCTATTATGTGTAGAACGCTGTACTGAGGACTGAAACATAAAATAGAAATCATAGAATAGATAAAATAGTCATAAAATAGAATAGAATACCAATCAATGGTATATACTGAGTATTTTACTGTGTGCAGGGCACTGAAGCAGTTGGGAAAGTACAGTATAGTAGAGTTGCCCTCAAGGAGCTTGCAGTCTGGAGGGGGAGAGAAACAGTAATATAAACTATTAATAGGGGAAATGAGAGTGTAATAATATGTCCAGTGCTGTGGGACTGAGGCAGGGGTGAATACCAAGTGCTTAAGGGGTACAAATCCAACTGAATAGGTCATGCAGAAGGGAGGGCGGGAAGGGGAAATGAGGACATAGCTAAGGCTTCTTGGAGGAGATGTGATTTTAGGAGGGTGTTGAATGTGGGGAGAATGGTAGTTTGTCAGGAAGGGGGAGAGAGTTTCAGGCCAGAGGGAGGATGTGGGCAAGCGGTTGGTGGAGGGATAGATGAGATCAAGATAAGGTTGGCCTTTGAGGAGTGAAGTGTGAAGATCGGGTTGTAGTAGGTGATCAGAGAGTTAAGGTAGGAGGGGGAGCACTGATTGTTTTAAAGACAATGGTGAGGAATTTCTTTTTGTTGCAGAGTTGGATGGGACACCATTTGAGGTTTTGGAGGAATGCAGAGATATGGACTGGGAGGTTTTTTTAAAAATAAAAACTGATTCGGACAGCAGAGGGAAGTGTAGACTAGAATGGGGAGAAACAGGTGGGGAGATCAGCAAGGAGGCTGTTGCAGTGGGCAAGGAGTAATATAAGTGCTTGGATCAGCAGGGTAACTGATTGAAAGGAGAGGAAGGGGCAAATTCTAGAGATGCTGTGAAGGTAGAAGCTACAACATTGATGCGGATTGAATGAGAGAGATTTGTTGTGGATAATGTTACGGGTTATGGGCTTGTGAGACAGGGAGAATGTGGTGGTGTTGACAGTGATGGGAAAAATCTAGGGGGAGGATGGGGATTTGGGTGGGAAAATGAAGAGTTCTCTTTTGGATGTCTTAAGTTTTGAGGTGGTGGAGGGATCTCCAAGAAGAGATGTCCTGAAGGCAGGAGGAAACATGAGATCAGCGCTTAGAACAGTGCTTCGCACATAGCGCTTAACAAATACCATTATTATTATTATTATTATTATTATTATTATTATTATGTCAGAGAAGGAGACGGGTTGGGCCTGGAGAGGTGGATTTAGAAATCATCCATGTGGAGATGGTAGGTTGTTAAAGTGAGGGAGCGAATCAGCTCCCCAAGGGAGTTGGTGCAGATGAAGAATAGAAGGGGACCCAATCAATCAATCAGTCGTATTTATTGAGCGCTTACTGTGTGCAGAGCACTGTACTAAGCGCTTGGGAAGTACAAGTTGGCAACATATAGAGACGGTCCCTACCCAACAGTGGGCTCACAGTCTAGAAGGGGGAAAATTACAGATATTAAACTGATAAGAACAGATACTACATATCCAGAACTTAGCCATGAGGAAATCCCACAGTTAGAGAGTGGGATAAAAATAATAATATTAATGATGGCATTTGTTAAGCGTTTACTATGTGCAAAGCACTGTTCTAAGCGCTGGGGAGGATACAAGGTGATCAGGTTATCCCACATGGGGCTCACAGTCTTAATCCCCATTTTACAGATGAGGGAACTGAGGCACAGAGAAGTTAAGTGACGTGCCCAAACTCACACAGCTGACAATTGGTGGAGCCGGTATTTGAACTCATGACTTCTGACTCCCAAGCCCGTGCTCTTTCCATTGAGAAGGAGCTTGTGAAAGACCGAAAGAAAGGAGAACCAGGAGAGAATAGCGTTGAGGAATTCCTGGTTAGATAATGTTTCCGGGATAAGGAGTGATCCACAGTGTCAAAGGCAGTGAGAGGTCAAGGTGGTTAGGATGGACTGGAGACATAGTCCCTTCCTTGAGGAGTTTGGAGAGCTATAGGAAGTTCCTTGTTTATTCAATCAATCAATCAATGGTATTTATTGAGTGCTTACTGTGAACTTGGGAAGTACAAGTTGGCAACATATAGAGACGGTCCCTACCCAACAGTGGGCTCACAGTCTAATATTCAGTAGTATTTATTGAGAGCCTCTTGTGTAGAAGCAGTGTGTTCTAGTGGATAGAGCACGGGCCTGAGAGTCAGAAGAACCTGGGTTCTTATCCCGGCTCGGCTAATTTTCTGCTGTGGGACCTTGGAGGCAAGGTATTTGAATTTGTATCTTCCCCCGGGCTTAGAACAGTACATGACACAAAGTAAGTGCTTAACAAATACCATTGAAAATGCTATGGAAAAGTACAGGGTGATAATTAGACACTGGTCCTGGCCCATAGGGCCTTTAATAATCTGAGTAAGATTTGAGGAGGGTTTAGCAACGAACACAAAAGAAAAGATTAAAATAGTAAAGACAAAATGTTACAAAAGGATTACAATAAAGAGTAAGAGCCCCATTATATTCATTCATTCAATCGTATTTATTGAGCACTTACATTGTGCAGAGCGTTGTACTAAGCGCTTGGGAAGTACAAGTCAGCAACATATAGGGATGGTCACAGTCCAAACAGGAGTTTTTAGGGCTCTCTCCACACGGACGGGCAGTTCTAAAGTCCAGCACTGTCCTCTGGTTGTCTTCTGTCTACCATGTTGGCTTAATGGTAAATTTCTGCAAGCATGCTACCTGATCAGACGAGGCCACAGTACATTCTTCGTTGAGTTTGCCATCCCCAGGCAACTAGTTCCCATCCTTCTGGCTGGAACTCCCCAGTCCTTTCGGTGCTAACAGCCTCTAAGGGTTGGGGAAAGTAACAGTATTTGCTTAGTTTGAAGTGAAGGTCTTGTCAGGTGTGTCTCATTGGAAAGAGCATGGACCTGGATTCTGATCCTAGCTCTATCACTTACCTGCTGTGGGGCCTTGGGCAGGTCACTCTAATTTTCTGTGCCTTAGTTCTCTCATCTATAAATTCTCTCATGTGTAAATTACCACATTATTACCACATTAATTACTGCAATGTAAATTACCAGATTAATGCAAGCACTTATTCTATCCCACCTTGATTATTGTATCAGCCTCCTTGCTGACCTCCCGTCTCTCCCAACTCCAGTCAATACTCCACTCTGCTGCCCGAATTATTTTCCTTTAAAAACGTTCAGATCATGTTTCCCCAGTCCTGAAGAACCTCCAGGCTTTGCTTATCTACCACTGCATCAAACAGAAACCCCTCACAGTTGGTTTTAAAGCACTCAATCACCTTGCCCCCTCCTACCTCACCTCACTACTCTTCTACTACAACCCAACCCGCAAGCTTTGTTCCTCTAATACTAACTCACTGTACCTCAATCCCCTCTGTTTCACCCATATCCTACCTCTGGCCTGGAACATCCTCCCTCCTCATATCAGACAGATAGTTGCTCTCCCCCCAACTTCAAAGCCTTATTGAAGGGACATCTTCAAGAAGCCTTCCCTGACTAAACCCTCCTGTCCTCCCACTGCCTTCTGCATTGCCCTGACTTACTCCATTCATACATCCTCCCTCTAATCCTCGGAACACATATATACATACATCTGTTATTTATTTATATATTTATGTATATTGATGTCTGTCTCCCCCTTTAGACTGTAGACAGGGAATGTGTCCGTTGTACTCTCCCAAGTGCTTAGTACAGTGCTTTGCACACAGTAAGTGCTCACTAAGTACAGTCAAATGAATGCAAAATGGGAATTCAATAGCTGTTCTCCCTCCTACTCAGATTGCAAGCCCCAAGGTGGGACCTTATTATCTTGTATCTACCCCTGAGCTTAGTACAGTGCCTGGCACATAGTAAGTACTGAGAAAATACTGCTGCCTGTTACCAATAGAAGGAGCAGGTAGTTCTTTCTGCTAAAATGCTGGGTAGTCAGTGGAGAATGGCCGACTTCTGATTATGAATCTAGAGGTGAGGAGCACAGCTCATGAAAATCCAGATAATCAAATAATTTCACTTTTACAATTAGTTTCCACCTCTCATGCCTCCAAACCTGTTTCCAGAGCCATTAGAAAATAATGAAATCGACTAGGCTTGAGTAAAACACCTTCCTTGCTTTTGTTCATATTCTTCTAGAGATGCTAAGGATCAATGCAATGGTCAAAAGACTGGGTGGTAGCAGGAGGAAAAGGAAGCAACACAGCTCAGGCATAAGCAGGCCTTAAGTAATCTAGCCGTGTGTCTGATAATCTCACTTCTGGAAAATTCTTAGTAGTGTCTGTTCATGGGCCCTATGTAAGGGCAGGTTTTTCCCTTTGGCAGAGGTTCAAACAATTTCTGAACCCAAATCCTTGAGAACTTTTTCATCTGTAACTATATTATATATCCAAAGGCCAAAATAGAAAACAGTCTTCATTTTAAACATTCTTTATAATAAAGCTTCTTTACACTGACTGTCCCACTGATAGTTTTGTGGGATAGTAAATATCCAAACTGTTCCAAATGAAGAATTTCCATTTAGATGGTAGATCATTAACTTCAGGAATTAATCCTTTGCATTTTCAATGAATGGAGAATCTATTCCTCCCATTTTCTTCTGCCTAAATCATAATCTCTCTGAAGTGAATCATCATTAAAATACTTATTTTTTTAAAAGCTGTCAGTGTAATGTTTTCCTTTTTATACATCAGACAGATGACTCTGACATTTTTCCAGGTTATCAGAAACTCCAGTTTACACAACCCAAGTTCCCGCTCTTCTTGTTCCCCCTAGGGAATGGCTGAAGGACCAAGGAATGAACCCGTTCATTTGAAACATCAGAAGGTCCTTCCCATTTTTGGCTTCTCCCTGGTTCTGCCTCTCCTTATTCCACCCCCTTGGGTCAGTTCTCCTGGACCACATAATAATAACAGTAAATAATAATAATAATAAATGATGATGGTAATGATTATTATAGTGTTTGTTAAGCATATACCTTGTGCCAAGCACTGGGGTAGATATAAGGTATTCAGATCGGACACAGTTCCCATCCTATTTGGGGCTCACAGTCTAAGGGGAAAGAAGAACAGGGAGTCCCCATTTTTCAGAGGAGGCAACTGAGGTAGGGTTGCCACATTTGTCTAAGGTCACACAGCAGGCAAGTGGCAGACCCTGGATTAGAAGCCGGGTCTCTGGCTCCCAGGCCTATTTTCTTTGTCTGCTGGGCAATGCTGTTCCTTTCCCACAGTCCTCACCTTAGCTGTCCCTGGCCACCCTCCTAATCACTGCTTGCACCCTCCCTGCTGCTGCAGCTCTCCATTGTTCGATGCAACACAGGCTGGTGTTAGTAGATTATTTTAGAACTATGTGAAACGCCCATCCTTTGATTGGCATTTTCTCCAGAATGCTTCCATGCCATTTTCAGCAAAGCTTGCCATTTTGCAACCCTGGCATTAAACCAGAGAACCTTTTCCCAAACTGAATGTGTGGCATACCCTTCCTATTACATCCCTATCTTATTTTTTAAATCAGCCCAAGGCCAACCTTCACTAGGAAGGATCACCAGATTAACTCTTAACCGTTCTCCAATCCCCATTCTCCAATGACTCTCCTCCTCGTTATCGATAATGTCTAATTGAACGATTGAGGGTTAGTTTTGGCCCCGTTGGACTGTGAACTGCCCAAGGACAAGGACTGGCTGTACTCAAATGGTTAACCTTAGTTCATAGTCTACTGCTCTGCACTCTGTGAACTCAAGTACTTTCACTGATTTGCAAATTTATAAATAGGTGATCACAAGTTGTACAGTATTAGTTGATTGCTTAAAAGGTAGAATGGTCTTTCTTGCCAACTTGTACTTCCCAAGCACTTAGTACAGTGCTCTGCACACAGTAAGCGCTCAATGATTGATTGATTGATTTCATCCTCATTCCTGTGCACATTTTATATCTCTAGGAGATCGTGGATGAGAAATAACACCAATTTGTTTCAAGAAAAATTAACTTTTTTATTTTTCAGACTTGGCACAATTAAGATCAATTAATCTCTTATTGAGTGCTTACTATGTGCAGAGCACCGTACCAAGTGCTTGGGAGAGTACAGTGTAACCATATAACAGGCAAAACTTCCTGTTATTCTAGGAGAGCTGTGACTCCTAACCAGTGTGCTGTGGCAACTCCCCAAGTGGGTCCCAGAAATCATACATGCCTCCATATTTGATTTTATTACATAAATGTGCTCAAGTAATTGAGCCTCAGAATTTTCCTGGTTTGGGTTTTTTTTTGTGTGTTTTTTTTTTAATGATACTTGTTAAGTGTTTACTTTGTGCCAAGCACAGTACTAAGCGTTGGGGTAAATACAAGATAATCAGGCTGGACACTTTTTCCCACTTGGGGCTTACAGTCTGAGTAGGAGGGAGTAGGATTTAATCTCATTTTACAGGTGAGGTAACTGAGGAACAGAGAAGTTAAATGACTTGCCCAAGATCAACCAGCAGAAGGTGGTGGAGCCAGTATTAGAACCCAGGTCCTCAGGCTTCCAGTCCCATGCTCTTTCCACTAGGACAGTCAGTAGTGCGTTTATTAAGTGCTTACTGTATGCAGAGCACTGTAGTGAGCCCTTGGGAGAGTACAATATAACAATAAACTGACACATTCCCTACCCACGAGTTTACAGTCTCGAGGACAGAGACTATGTACCAACTCTATTACAATGTAATAATAATAATAATGGCATTTATTAAGCGCTTACTATGTGCAAAGCACTATTCTAAGCGCTGGGTGTACTCTCCCAAGCTCTTATTACAGTGCTTTGTGCTGAATGAATGAGATTGACTAATAGGCCACACTGCTTGTTGTGAGCTGCATCAAAGAGATGAACCATCTGTGAGCACTCTTATCTTCCTGTCTTGGAATTGTAATGGTAGGGGGAAGGTATGTCCACAGGCCCCTGTGACTTAGAGATCGTCTTTCATTCATTCAATCATATTTATTGAGCGCTTACTGTGTGCAGAGCACTGTACTAAGCGCTTGGGAAGTTCAAGTTGGCAACATATAAAGATGGTCCCTATCCAACAATGGGCTCACAGTCTAGAAGGGGGAGACAGACAAGAAAACAAAACGTGTGGACAGGTGTCAAGTCATCAGAATAAATAGAAGTAAAGCTAGATACACAACATTAACAAAATCAGTAGAATAGTAAATATGTACAAGTAAAATAAATAGAGTAATAAATCTGTACAAACATATACAGGTGCTGTGGGGAGGGGAAGGAGGTAGGGTGGGGGGATGGGGAGGAGGAGAGGAAAAAGGGGGCACAGTCTGGGAAGGCCTCCTGGAGGAGGTGAGCTCTCAGTAGGGCTTTGAAGGGAGGAAGAGAGCTAACTTGCCGGATGTGCGGAGGGAGGGCATTCCAGGCCAGGGGGAGGACGTGGGCCGGGGGTCGACAGCGGGACAGGCGAGAACGAGGCACAGTGAGGAGGTTAGTGGCAGAGGAGTGGAGGGTGCGGGCTGGGCTGTAGAAGGAGAGAAGGGAGGTGAGGTAGGAGGGACCAAGGTGATGGACAGCCTTGAAGTCGAGAGTGAGGAGTTTTTGCTTGATGTGTAGGTTGGCTGGCAGCCACTGAAGATTTTTGAGGAGGGGAGTAACATGCCCAGAGCGTTTCTGCACAAAGATGATCTGGGCAGCAGCGTGAAGTATAGACTGAAGTAGGGAGAGACTGGAGGATGGGAGATTGGAGAAGGAGGCTGATGCAGTAATCCAGTGGGATAGGATGAGAGATTGAACCAGCAAGGTAGCAGTTTGGATGGAGAGGAAAGGGCGGATCTTGGCGATGTTGCGGAGGTGAGACTGGCAGGTTTTGGTGACGGATTGGATTTGAGGGGTGAACAAGAGAGTGGAGTCAAGGATGACACCAAGGTTCCAGGCTTGTGAGATAGGAAGGATGGTAGTGCTGTCTATAGTGATGGGAAGTTCAAGGGGAGGGCAGGGCTTGGGAGGGAAGATAAGGAGTTCAGTCTTGGACATACTGAGTTTTAGATGGCAGGCAGATATTCAGATGGAGATGTCCTGAAGGCAGGAGGAGACCCGAGGCTGAAGGGAGGGAGATAGAGCAGGGACAGAGATGTAGATTTGGGTGTCATCAGCGTAGAGATGATAGTTGAAGCCGTGGGAGCGAATGAGTTCACCACGGGATTGAGTGTAGATAGAGAACAGAAGGGGACCAAGAACTGACCCTTGAGGAACCCCTACAGCAAGGGGATGGGAGGGGGAAGAGGAGCCCGCAAAGAAGCCTGAGAATGAACGGCTGGAGAGTTGAGGAGAACCAGGAGAGGACGGAGTCTGTGAAGCCAAGTTTGGATAGCGTATTGAGGAGAAGGGGGTGGTCCACGGTGTTGAAGGTAGCTGAGAGGTCGAAGAGGATTAGGATGGAGTAGGAGCCATTGGATTTGACAAGCAGGAGGTCATTGGTGACCTTTGAGAGGGCAGTTTTGGTGGAGTGTAGGGGACAGAAGCCAGATTGGAGAGGGTTAAGGAGAGAGTTGGTGTTGAGGAATTCGAGGCCATTAAGGTCTTGTCCATTAACTCTATTGTAAAGTCCCCTAAATGCTTAGTTCAGTGATTTTTAGAGAAGTAGGGCTTTTAATTGGATTGTTTAGGTCAGTTTGATGCAGCTCATCTCCTCTAGAAGTTATTTATAAGGATGATAAGGCAGTGACACCTACTGGTGAAGGTTCAGTGATCTCCTGCAAACTTCCTTTTTAAATGCCTCTGCGGGTAAATTAATGTATAACAAAGACCTGAAGATACTACCCCAAATATCAAGAATGTTCAATTTAATCAGTTGCCACCATCCTCTATCCAAAGTGTGTTTGTTGTGTGACCAGGCAGGCAGGAATGTATGCACACATAAAAATCAGGGAGCAGCGATTTTCTTTTCTGTTACAGATGAATCCAGTTACAGTCAACCCAGCACAGCCCCTTAACGTGAAAAGAACTTCCAGGACTCAGTGGATAGTTCCTGGAAGTGGGCCTGAATTCAGGGAATGAGATTTGATTAGGAGCCGGGAACCTCTAGTAGCAGATAATCCATTATCTTCCATAGAAAGTTCTGTTCCCCAGTAGAGGTGGTGTTAAGGAGAAAGCCAAAACTGGTAATGATGGGGAACCCTAATTGGAAAGCCCAGGTCCAGTTGGAGCCCCAATACCAAAAGGAGCTCCCGTTGGTGGCAGTTAGGAGTCTCATGATATGTTGTGCTTGAGTGATTTATTCACAAATAATGTGAATGACAGCAATCAAAAGGTCAAAAGAGCTAGGGTGTGAGCGAGGGTGGTTGTCAGTATGGTCATTTGTTGGGGTTCTGACAGACCTTAATTTTGCTGCTTCCTATCAGTCTCAACAGATAGCTATTAAACCTTAAAAAAACTTCAACTTTGACAGGCACCTCCAATTTGAGAGTTGGGAAGCATTGCTGCTGGCACATTGGGTCTTAGTCGACGGGGTTTTCCCCATGGGAAATCAGTCAACAGTTTACAAACCTTATTTCATTCAATCATATTTATTAAGTATTTACTGGGTGCAGAGCACTATACAAAGTGCTTGGGAGAGTATAACATTAACAATTATTAACAGTAACTATTTGTTATTTATCACTAATTCTCCAAAATCTTTTCCAATACCTATTCATCTGCCACTTAGGCTGTAAGCTCCATGTTGGACAGGGACTCCATCCAACCTGATTATCTTGTGTCTTTGCAGTGCGTAGTATAGTTCTTAGTCCGTACTAAGCAGTTAACAAATGCCATCGTTGTCATTATTAACATTTCAGACCTGGAAGCTAAATAGACTATGTTGACCCATAATTTACCAATATTGCAATAACAAGATAAATATTTTCTTCTCACTACCTCAAGGAGCTGGTAGCATAGAGAAAACGCTACTTCAGGTTCTCTAGTTTAAGGAACTGACTGGAAGAGATAGATGTTAGTAGGAGCTAAATATGTTAGTTGTACTGCGGGGAGAGTCTTGTTTTTATTCATGAATAAGACTAAAAGGTGAATGTCCATTCCATAGTGGAGAGAATATTTACTCTTTGGTTTATTGTGTGGAAAATTTCTATCCCCCGTTGCATGATGATTGTGTGATCTGAACCCCCACATTAGGGTGATAGTTTTAGAGTATGCTGCGATTAGGTCTTATTCTTTAATCCTTGCAATCAGTTTTCAATAAAACGAAATTAAGACTCTTGTCAAATGACATGCACAGTGGCTGTGGGGGTTGTGGTAAGAGAAAGCCATCCTGGGGTGATGGAGTCGGGGAGAGCCAAAGGGAGATCAGGCTTTGGGGGATTTTGCTTGTACCTCTGAAAGACCTTCCATTTCAAAATTACTACAGCATCTTATAAACCATAAGCAAATATGTCTGTTCTGCAAGGAACTAATGTCTTGGTTATGAAGTAGCATTCATCAGATTCCTATCGTAAATATAATCAAGGTATTTATTAAGTCCTTATTATATGCCACACATTTTATTAAGCACTTGAAATAGATGCAAGATAGCCAAGTTGGACATAGTCCATGTTCTACCTGGGGCTCACGCTTTAAGTAGGAGGGAAAACAGGTATTGAATCTCCATTTTACAGAAGAAGAAACTGAGGCAAAGAGAAGCTAAGTTACTTGCCTAAGGTCACACAGCTGGGAAGTGGAAGAGGCAGGATTAGAACCCAGGCCCTCTGGCTTCTAGATCCATGCTGCTTAAGTCTAGATTGAGATCAGGGTTAGAACAGGGGCTGAAAGGCAGGAGTTTTGAGTTATTCACAGTTGTTAATTGCTGAACAATTCAACTCTGTTTCTGGCCTCCTACCTTAAAATGGGTCTACCTTCGTTGAAGGAGCTAACGATATTTTAATGAGGGATTATTTTGCCAGTGAACTTCAGTGTCTGAGGTGAAAAGCCAGAAAAAAAAACATACGGATAAAAAGTTGAAGCCACAGACTGTCTATAATGGAATTATGTATTGCCCACTTAAATTCCTGGTTATGTTTTATGTATAGTAATGTTAATTCCCAATGACTATCCAATATATTGGTACTAGTATTCACTGGGAATTGAAAGTGGTGAGCTTTCTGAGTATGTGGTGATAGCTGCTCTTGGGGTTGCCATGGTAATGAATTTGATGATAGTGCTTCTGTGAATGCCTGTAGGCCCTTGAGTGGTGTATTCAAATCTTTTGGGAGCAGTACGTGCTAGAATAAATTATTTTACTAGTTTTCCATTGTATGTGAAGGTCAAGAAACTAAAAAAAGATTCTACTTTTGGAAATAACAGTTTTACTATTCAGCTATAGTTCAGGACAGCGCCCTAAGAAACTAGCTAGATAAATGTGCCTTTGATATGATAGTTACAAAAGGGCACACTTTATCTGTATTCACTGAAAACAAGCAGAATGCAGAATTTAAGGAAGTACATTTACTGAAGCATATAATTAGACTTCTGATTAACTGTACTGTGAAATTAACTGATTTTCAGATTAATCAATAAAAGAAGAAAACCTAGGTGATTGGAAAAACTCGGAGGTATTTCATTAAGCACTTGCGATGTGTCAATCTTTTCCAGATTTAGTTCTGAAGAAAATTTCAGATCTGTTCTTTCCCCACTCCCACAACCTCAGCATTTCATACAGTCTTTATGACAGGAATTTAAAGGTATGAATGCCTTCATTACAAGTTTTCCAGTTTTGTATGTGAACTGTAGCTAAGACTGGTATAATTCATTGCCACCTCAAACTTGTGACTGTTGACTATCAAAAACACCATTAATTTTATCTGCTCTGCAGGGCTAGCTTGTCCTATATTTGATCAAGAAAAACTTTAATTAGGAACAAGCAGCTTTAGTCAGCTGACTAAGCCCTCATTTCCTCTTCTCCCGCTCCCTTCTTTGCTGATTTTGCACTTGGATTTGCATCCTTTATTCACTCCTTCCTCAGCTCCACAGCACTTACGTATATGTTCATAATTTATTTATGTTAATGTCTGTCTCCCCCCTAGACTCTAAGCCTACTGTGAGCAGGGAACTCCAAAATCCCTGACCACAACCTCCTCAACTGCTTTCTCTCCTACACACCTCCTCTCTGCAAATCGATTTTTTTATCTTTTGGTCCCATCCAATTTTATCAAGTCACCATACCCCATTTAACCTCCATATCCAAACTACCTTCCCTTGATGACCAAATTGGCACCCTCATCACCCGCTTCTCTACTGAACTCAACCCACTCGCTTTCCTACCCTTTTGTCGATCTCATCTCTGCACACAGTAGGCACTCAATAAATACGAATGAATGAATGAATACCACTAACCCACAGCCCTGGATCACCTCCAGAGTCCACTTCCTTCGCTTCTGTAAACAAGCTGCAGAGTATTGCTTGCGGAAATCTAGATATCAGGCCAACCTCATCCACCTCATGTTCACCCTTGTGTGCTTAACTCTGCCCTCTCCTCTTCCTGGCAAAATCTATTATTTCCTCTATCCTTTTTGACATCCATACCCATTACTGTCACCAATTGTTCTAGACTTTTAAAAATCCATCTTCAAACCCCCATCCTCCCCACCTCTCCCATATCTTGCCCCTAATGACTTGGTCACCTTTTTTGAGAAAATTGAAACTATCAGGTGTGATCTCCCTAAAATTTACCCTGGTCCTCTTCAGTCCCTCCCACCTCCTGCCCCTTATTCAACTCTCCCATCTTTCCCAGTATCTCAAGAGGAGATCCCCTGCCTTCTCAAAATCCACCCCCATCACCTGCACCTCTGACTCCATCCCTTCACGTCTTATCAAGGCACTTGCCCCCACCCTCCTTCCCTCCCTGATGGCTATTTTTAACCATTCTCTCACCAATGGCTTCTTCCCCACTGCTTTCAAACGTGCTCCTGTCTCCCGTATCCTAAAAAAACCCACCCATGACCCCTCATCTCCCTCATACCAATCTTCTCCAAACTCCTTGAGAGAGTTGTCTACACCGGCTGCATCAAATTTTTCTCTTTTCTCTCCTTGACCCCCTCCAAACTGGCTTCCGTCCCCTTCACTCCACAGAAACCGCCCTCTCAAAGGTCACCAATGATTTCCTTGCCAAATTCAATGGCCTCTACTCCATCCTAATCATCCTCGACTTCACAGTGCCAGTGTCAGTGCCTTTGACACTGTTGACCACCCCCTTCACCTGGAAGCATTATCTAACCAAGGCTTCACTGACACTGTCCTCTCCTGGTTCTCCTATCCCTCTGGCCACTCATTTTTTTTTTTTTTGGTACTTGTTAAGCAGTTACTATGTGCCAAGCACTGTTCTAAGCGCTGGGGTAGCTACAAAGTGATCAGGTTGTCCCACGCTTGGCTCACAGTCTTAATCCCCATTTTACAGATGAGGTAACTGAGGCCCAGAGAAGTTAAGTAACTTACCCAAAGTCACACAGCTAAGTGGCGGAGCCAAGGTTAGAACCCACAGCATCTGACTCCCAAGCCCGTCCTCCTTCCACTAAGCCAAGCTGCTCATTCTCACCTTCTCCTCTGCCTCCCATACCTAACTGTGGTAGTCACTCAAGGTTCAATCTGGGTCCCCTTTATTTTCCATCTACCTTGTCTTGGAGAGCTCATTCACTCCCATGGCTTCAATTACCACCTCTGTGTGGATGATTTCAGCATCTCAAGCCCTGATCTCTCTCCCTCTGCAGTATCCCATTTCTCCTGCCTTCAAGACATCTCTACTTGGTTGTCCTGCCATCACTTCAAAGTTAACATGTCCAAAACAGAACTCCTTATCATCCTACCCAAACCCTGTCCCCTGCCCTCTGATTTTCCCGTCGCTGCAAACAGCACCACCATCCTTCCGGTCTCATAAACCCATAACCTTGGTGTTATCCTTGCCTCATCTCTCTCATTCAACCCACATATTCAATCTGTCACGAAATCTTGTCGGTACAACCCTCTCAACATCAGTAAAATCTACTCTCTCTTCTCCAAACTGCTACCACATTAATCTAAGCAATTATCATATCCTGCCTTAATTACTGTATCAGCCTCCTTGCTGGACCTCCCTGCCTCATGTCCCTCCCCACTCCAGGCCATACTTTACTCTGCTTCCTGGATCATTTTTATGCAAAAATGTTGAGTCCATTTTTCCCTACTCCTCAGGAACCTCCAGGGATTGCCCATCCACTTCTGCAACAAAAACAGAAACTTTTTACCTTTGGCTTTAGAGCATTCAGTCATCCCCTCCTGCCTCACCTCACTACTCTCCAGCCTGCACACTTTACTCCTCTATTGCTGACCTTCTCACTGTACCTCGATCTCATTTAGTATATTGTTCTGCATGCAGTAAGTACTCATAATAAATGTAAATAGGATATAATATCATAAATATAATTGATCAGTTGATTGGAACTTGTCTACCAATTTTGTTTCGTTGTATTCTCCCAAGCGCTTAGTACAGTGCTTTGCATGCAGTAAGTTACCCCCCGGCCCACGTCATCCCCCTGGCCTGGAATGCCCTCCCTCCCAACATCCGCCAAGCTAGTTCTCTTCCTCCCTTCAAGGCCCTACTGAGAGCTCACCTCCTCCAGGAGGCCTTCCCAGAATGAGCCCCCTCCTTCCTCTCCCCCTCATCCCTCTCTCAATCCCCCCATCTTACCTCCTTCCCTTCCCCACAGCACCTGTGTATATATATATGTATATATGTTTGTACACATTTATTACTCTATTTTACTTGTACATATCTATTCCATTTATTTTATTTTGTTAATATGTTTGGTGGTGTTCTCTGTCTTCCCCTTCTAGACTGTGAGCCCACTGTTGGGTAGGGACTGTCTCTATATGTTGCCAACTTGTACTTCCCAAGCGCTTAGTACAGTGCTGTGCACACAGTAAGCGCTCAAATATGATTGATTGATTAACAAGCAATGTATTTCTCTAATGATCACCTAATTCTGTCTAATAGAAAATTTCAAAACATTTATCATTGTTTTAGAAGAGAAAATACTTGATGTGTGGTGGATACTTGGAAAAATCCAAATAGCATATTAAGGAAAACTTAAGATAGGGTTTTCCCATGAGGTTTAATCATCAATTTTTTCTTATTTTTTGAGGGATTTGATTTAAAAGATGAGAAATTAAGCATTTGGAAGTTATCCTGCAACACAAGATTCTTTTTTGGTAGGGAGAGAAGGTGAATGTATGAACATCCCACTCTGATTTTCAAAAATAGCTCTAAAACAACTGTTATAGCTATTCCCGGATTATCACCTTCCTAATCAGGCAGCAGTAGTTTTTAGGATGCAGAAGCAGAGTGGGTTAGTAATGGACCCAGCACGGTTCTGGAAGTCCATAGACCTGAGTTCCTTTCCTGTCTCTGCCATTGGTCTTAACTATGTTACTGCAGGCAAGTCCCTTCTCTCCCTTCTCTAGGTCTTAGTTACCTTAGTGATGCAGTGTGGCTGTTTGTCCTTATCTCAAGAGGCAGTATAAGGATATAATGAGATGACTGAAGTGAAAGTACTTTGGAAGAAAAAAGACATTATAAAAATTTAAGGTGGTATTATTTAGAAAAATGAGTCTATATACAACCAGGCATGTTCAAGCGAGTGAAATGTCAAGACCTAAATAGCTATATATTGTGGTGAAAAGTTAGTTAAACAATGCTATCATGTGAAGTGTTTGCAAAGACATTGGAAAATATAATAATAATGTATTTGTTAAGCCCTTAAAAAAATCATTGTAATAAAATGCTTCCTGATATCATGGTTGGATGGAATCTGAACTCTGAATTTTAATTTACTTCCGTTAGGTTTAGGCCAGAATTTTTCAGTGCAAATTATCCTTGAGAGATGTGAGGATAACTAATTATACTAGCTTTAATCTTTGTAGATACCAGATAAATTGAATTTAAAACTTTTTTATTTAATTGCACAGTAATATTCACTGCATACGTGGTTAAAAACTGTGCCCCTCTCTGCCAATACCTCAAAATTAACATGTCCAAAACAGAACTCCTCATGTTTCTACCCAAGTCCTGTCCTCCTCCCAGACTTTCCTATCACTGTAAACAACTATCATCCTCCATGTCTCTCAAACCCATAACCTTGGCATTATCCTCAACTCTGTCTCATTCAACCCATGTTTTTGGTCTATCACCAAATCCTGTTGGTCCTGTCTTCACAACATCTTTAGAATCCTCTCCATCTAAACTGCTACCAAGATATCCTGCCTTAACTACTGTATCAGCCTCCTCGCTACCTCCCTGCCTCTTGTTTCCCTTCTCCAGGCTCTACTTCATTCTGCTGCCTGGATTAGTTTTCCAAAATTTCCCTCAGTCCACATCTCCCCTCTCCACAGAAACCTCCAAAGGTTGCCCATCCATCTCTGCATCAAACAGAAGCCCCTTACCGTCATGGGTTATTTAAGGCACTTAATCAGCTCTCCCCCTCCTACCTTCCCTTATGATCTTCCAATGCAACCCAACCTGCACATTTCACTCCACCTGTAGACTGTAAACTACCCCATAGACTGGAAGCTCCTGGTGGGCAGGGATGGCATCTACCAACTCTGTTGTATTATACGTTCCCAAGCGTTTAGTACAGCTGTGCTCACAGTAAGCACTCAATAAATACCACGGATGGTTCCTCGATCTCATCTTTCTCACCACGGCCCTCTCACTCTCGTCCTCCGTCTGGCCTGGAACTCCCTCCCCCTTCATATCCAATAGACTGTAAACTCGTCTCTAGATTGTAAGCTCATCTCAGGCAGGGATTAAGTCTGTTTATTGATACTTTGTACTCTCCCAAACACGTAGTACAGTGCTCTGCACACAGCAAGTGCTCAATAAATACAATTGAATGAATGAATCAGTATAACACAGGGTTCTTAGTGAACCCTGCAAGGTGTCAAGCACACTCAGACATGGTGTGCCTGCACATTACCCAAACATTTCTTCAGACGTGGCAGTTGGGTTCTATCCAGATGAACATTCTTCTGGCAATGCCCGTTTCTTAATTACCTGGTCTTCTGTCCAAAACATTAATGAAAATATGGAAGAGCTGAATATAAATGACTTCTTTAGATTTAAACTAAATTCACTTCGTGAAGTGTTTTAGGGTTTCATTCAAATGAATAGAGAGAAACTTTTGCCTTTTTAAAGCCTAATCTCAAAGCCTGGCTTGCAGGTGGACAGAGATGAAAATGGAATCTTGTCACACTGAATAGACTTTTAACCTCAGATGCTTTATTTTCTTGAAGTTTTAGCAGAATAATATAATGCAGTGCAAGCCCCCTTTATGCGCTTGACTTGTTTATCCATTTCAGTTGAATAACTTCATTTCTAGCTCTGTTAGCCCATGCTTGCCAAGAATAGACATATACTGAAATATGGTACAACTATAGACTCCTTGAGTTGGAAAGAAGGGTCATGCGACCTTTTTGCATGCAGTCTTTCTCCCCATAGTTATTGACCCCGTGATATGACATCTTCAAATAATTTCACTGACAGCTGTTTAATTGAAAGAACTGTTAGCAGCTTGCACTCTTTCAGTGATCAGTCAGTGGTTTTTGTGCAGTTACTGTGTGCTGAGCACTGTACTTAGCACTTGGGAAAGTACAGTACAACCGAGTTCATAGAAACTTTCCCAGTCCTCAAGGATGATGCCAGTAATTCTGTGTGGGGGCAAAAAAAAAAAAAAGACATTCTGTATTACTTGGCTGACTCTTTGTCAGTATGAACTCTAGACTGTATGTTCATCCTCTAGGTTCTAAGTTCTTTGTAGGCAGGGAATGTGACTACCAACTCAGTTATAATGTACTCTCCCAAGTGCTTAGTACAGTGCTCTGCACACAGTAAATGTTCAATAAATGTGATTGACTGATCTCCCCAATCCTCCATTCCCCCAAACTTCAACATCTCAAGTAAGCTTCTGAGACAACACCTCCCACCCTTTTTGCCCTTATATACATATCATCAATGGTATTGAGTGCTTGACTATGTGCAGAAGACTGAACTAAGCACTTGGGAGAGTACCATATAACAGAGTTGGGAGATATGTTCCCTTCCCACAAAGAGCTTATAGTCTAGAGGTGGAGACAAAACATAAATATAAATTTGTAATATATAATTACTATTTTACTTTTTTCTATCATTATTTTAGTGCAAGTCTTCTCCCTCCCCTCCCAATTCTTTAAACTCCTTGACGTCAGGGATGAGGTCTGCCAACTACCGAAACTGCCCAAGCTCTTGGTACATATTTTTGTACTATCCATAATTTATTTTTATGTCTGTCTTCCCCTCTAGACTGTAAGCTCATGATGGGCAGGGAACACATACTCTCCATACTTTGTTGCATTTTACACTTTCAAGTGCATAATGCCGTGCTCTGCACACAGTTAGTACTCAAATACAGTTGATGGATTGATTAGTACAGTGCTCTGCACACAGTAAGCACTCAATAAATACAGTTGAATGAATTTAGGGATGGACCAAAAATAAATTTTCCTCCAGTAACCTATCAGGTACCTAATTATCTGTGAATCCATTTGAACCGGAATTCCAGATGCACATGTTTTACATGCAACCCTTTGAGAGGTGATATGTAGTCCACAGCCCACATGAGTGAAGCGGTATTAGAATTGTTGTGGAACCCATCGCCCGCCTTTGGCTGCTCAGCTCCTGGCCCTGGCTTAATAGAGCAGCAAGCATCACCTTTGGTCCCCTAAGTAGGAAGGAGGAGGAAGGCTGTTCAGTAGAGACTGGGGAGGGGCATGCTCTCTCTCCAGCTCTCTCCTCCCTCTCTTGTTCTCTCTGTCCAAAGGGAAAATCATTTAGGTGAGATGAGGAAGGGGAGGAAGTCTGTCTCTCCCTTTCCCACCGACCCCCTTTATCCTTCTCCTTCTGGGTAATTATTTTTGATTTCTGCCTCCCTCACTTGATTGTAAGCTTCCTGAGGGTGGGGATCGTGCCTGCTAACTCTGTGATACGCTCCCAAGTGCTTCACACAGAGCAAATTCAGCTGATTGATTGGACGACTGACCCCTGCCTCTGTGGAAGGCCCTTCCATTAACACAATGAATAATTTATTAGGAATCTTCAGCTTTTTAGAAGTGTGGCCTATGTTTGAATAATCCACATATTGCCCCCCTCCCCTCCAATCACAGGAATGAATCTGACCTTTATCAACTCATCTAACATCCCTAGTTTTTTCCTACAGTAAGCCATTATAAAAATAAATGTTGCACTGGGACATACCAGTGATCCATTCAGCCCAGTATGAACATTCTTTGTAGTGTTGCATAAAGATTGGCTAAATGGTCAACATTTTATGTCCACTCTTATACCACCATCCATTGCTTGTCAGCATGAAGAAATTTTTGGTTGCGGAAAGTATTAAGTTGATCAGGCAAAATATATTTTGGGAATACTGAATGGGAGGCTTTGATTAGAAAAGAAAAACTTGGTTTAATCAGCATGTATTGAGACTTTTCTTCAAGTCCAAAATCAACCACAAAAGAAAATTCAGTCATGTCATTTGTGAGCCAAGAAGATTCTTTCATTCAGTTGGATTAAATACAGGATGGGATATAATGTTGTCACATTTATACTAGGATTTACAGCTGGGGCCCTTGAAGGTAGCAGGAGTATAGTATTTCAGAGAAACCAGTGTAACCGATCTGTTTATAAAACAGCAGATTATCAGCGGCTCAGTGTGTTTAGTTAATGTCAGAGCAAAGTGAACTTGGTTTTGTTTCTTTTTGATCTTAACACTTCCCATGGCCTTTGGCTGGAGGAGGTTTAAAATTATTTTTCCCTGCCCCCTCTTCCCCTCCTCCAAAGGTTTTGTGATTGAGTGAATAACTAACCGGCTAAGGATTGAAGATATAGCCATGCCCCTTTGATAATTTACGTGGTTCAATAGGGTGGTAGCAGATTCACATAGTTTAACAATAGTGTTTTGTATTTTAAGGTTTCTAGCACTGGCCACTTAAGCAAGTTTGGCAGGATCAAAATGGCATAGTCCATAAAGGCCATATCCTGCCCCTAGTATGAACCTCTCCATTAAAACTAGCATGGAGTTCTGAAAGCAGTATCCTGTTAGGTTCAAGTATTGTAGTCATACTTTGGGGATAGAGTATGGGGTATAGTATAGTAAGGGATTTTTTTTAAATTTGTTATTAAGCACTTAGTATGTGCCAGTCGCCGTACTAAGCACTGGGGTAGATACAAGATGATTAGTTTGGACACAGTCTGTGTCCCACATGGGGCTCACAGTCTTAATCCCCATTTTACAGATGAGGTAACCGAAGTTACTTAAGAGGAGTGAAGTGATTTGCCCGAGGTCACACAACAGATAAGTTGGGGAGCGGCATTAGAACCCAGGTCCTTCTGACTCATTCGTTCATTCAGTCAGTCATATTTATTGAGTGCTTACTTTGTGCAAAGTACTGTCCCATGCCCGTGCTCTCTCCACTAGGTAGGTAAATGAACTCTTTCAGGGAAAATTAATCACTTAAAATGACCAACTTCTAGATTTTGAACTGGTGTGTTTGCAACCACATGCCAAATGTATGACTAAGGGCCGTCAGTGTGTAGAGTAAGGTTTGGCCCCTCAAAATTGTTACTGTTGATCCTGTGTGACTATTCTCCAGTGAGTAAAACTCATCACTTGTGGCCTACTTGCATGCTACCCTAATATCATTATACTTGCATTCAGTTCTGGTGGAATTCTGTACAGGCACTCCATCATTCAACATTGTGAAAATGTGGGTCAACTCTTTCCCTGCAACAGAGACTGCAGACACTGTCAAGACACATTCCTGAGTTACCATGTTCCCTTCTTTTCATTTTCTGCTGTCATTTCACTAGCTGCCTCACTCCTTTGGCCTCTCAGAAGTTCATAGTCATGTAGACTTGTTTTAAGAAGTTTGTCCTGATTTAGCCGTGAACCACACATTTCATTTCTTTTTTGTTTTTTTCATCACCTTTACCTGCCGGAAGCCCTGTTGTTGATTTATTCCAGCTAGCGTTTCCTCTGTGTCAAGAAGGACCCAGCTGAGACTGATTTCATAGTTTGCAGAACTGCCCTTTTACAGTAGGGACAGTTTGCTGTGTTGGGGAGTTTCTGAGATGGCTTAAAGTATGAGACCGGAGTTAAGAATGAAAGCTGTATGTCTCACATGGCCATACAGAACACAGGAGCCAGCCTGTATAAAGGAGCTACTATGAAGTAACATTTTCTTTCATTTTTAGCTAACAGTCTTATTTGGAAAGAGCAGAGTGCTTTTTGCAGTATTATTGATACAAACAGAATTGATTCGCTCGCTGCTCTCTAAAGGCTCTAAAAAGTAGTATAAAAATCCAGATTAAAAAAAAAATAAAAGCTAAATTCCAACAATAGCAATTGAACACTTGCTAAGAACTTGGAAAAAAAAGTACAGCAGGAACAAAGCATCTGTTCCCTTCTCCCAGGGAGCATGCAATCTAGTGGATAAAGATATTGGCTTTAGTTGAGAATTTCAAAATGAGGATTTGTGGTGTGAACTAATAATAGTAATAATAGTGATTATGGTATTTGTAAAGTGCTTACAATATTCCAAGCACAGTACGAAGTGCTGGGGAGGATACAAGCATATCAGGTTGGACACAGTTCCTGTCCCACATGGGGCTCACAATCTCAGTCCCCATTTTACAGATGAGGTAACTGAGGTCCAGAGAAGTGAAGTGAGTTGCCCAAGGTCACTCAGCAGACAAATGGCAGAACTGGGATTAGAACCTCTAGAATCCCTGTTGTGGGCAGGGATTGTCTCTATTGCTGACTTGTACTTTCCAAGCGCTTTGTACAGTGCTCTGCACACAGTAAGTGCTCAATAAATACAATTGTATGAATGAACCCAAGACCAGAAGTCATGAACTTTAGGACTAGATGTTATTAGTAGTTTGGTTTTTGAAGCCATGGGCTTCAGTGGCTGAAGTTTTGCAGTGGTCAGTGCTGTAGTCATTTTCATTTCACAGTCCTGGAGTGAACTTATTAGGCTGGAGTTAAATTATTTTTTTCAAAGGCTACTGAGAGTAAAAAATACAGTGGGGGGTTTTAGTCAAAAGAGACCGAAGGTTTAGAAATGTTTGTAGAAATGACTTGTGTGTAGACCAGAGCTTTTTCCCTGGCTATTTTGAAAAATGACAATATCTGAATGGCCAATTTTAATTTTTATTAGCAATCATTTTAAAGGGTATAGCTGCCCATTAAATTTGATGCATTGTCAATTGTGAGAAAATAAAGTGCTAAAGTTAGTCATAATGCTTTTGTTCTTTTAAAGGTAATTTAAATTCTGTGCCATGATTTTATGATGTTGTCCGGTGGTGATAAAAGAGCAAAATGAGGCATATCCAGAAATGGCTTCTGTGCAAAGTACAGTGGACCACAAGAGTGTCCTTCTTTTACCAAAGATCAGATTAGCATTAACTTCTAGTCAAAATATCATTCTGCTGTTATCTCAAATCTGTGGTAAACCAGAAGTTCTGCATTTGTAAGCACTCAAATTAGTCTGGTTAAGGTTTTATGGCTTTTACGCTTAAGACATAATAAAATGAATCAGGCTTTCGAGTCTACATTGGTGAAACTTGGGTATCATCTCAAGTTTTCACCAGAACATTGTCAGGAAATTAGGAAATGTTCTTATGAGAATGTGAACCTGTTTGGATACAGCACAATGCAGTGTTCGAAGAAACGGCTGAATATGGTTTCTTTTAGTGCTGAGCTTTACAAGGACACATCTCTCACATCACAAGACAAACGGGTGTATTTATTGAGCTCCTACTGTGTACTGAACACTGTACCAGGGGCTTGGGAACCTGCTAAAGAAACAATCCTTGCCCTTGAGGAACAATGGACTTTTCCTAGCATTGTAGGCTGAGTTTTTTTTACCCGTGTGTTCCACTGTTGGCAGAAATGCTGGTCTCATCTCTTCTATTGATATTTTATAATGCAAAATTGATTATGATAAAATATTTAAAATACCATTCATTAAATATTGAAAAGTTCAGACTTTCTTTAGGATTGGCAAAAACTCTTTAATCTGTCAGTTTCCAGTGTCAATTTAGAAACTTTGGGAGTTATGAATTTTTGTGAATATTTTGCATATATATAGGTGGAAGCATGATATTGATCTAAAGTAATGAGTGTTTTTGTGAAACACAATTCCTCCCTCCTCTTGGAATATTTGTATTTGCTGCTTTGGGGTAACAGAAACTTGTCTGAGTGAAACTAGACCTCTTCCTGTTGTATGTTTACTATTTGTCATAATTTGATCTTATGTAACTCGTTTTATCCAGGTGACTTAAACCCCTATTGCATTTGTATAGCAAGTTGTAAATTGGTTGTCATTGGACTTTTGTGATTGTAATTTTATCACTTACATAGTGGAATTAATTGCAGTTAGCTCCTTGGGGAATCCAGTTTTTTCTGAATGGGAGCCAAATTTTAGAGGCTAGTGGAGAAACCAGAACTTCTTCATCTGTTTTGGCATAGTACAATTAGTTATGCAGTGGACCATTGAAGTTCATTATTATTCAGAGTGAGACACAATTAATACATAGGCAGCTACAATATCCATTTTTAGGATGCCCCTTTTAGCGTATCGGTTATCTGCTCAGGTGTCTCCTCAGTCCTGGAAAATCTGATCCAAGATGTGGATAGCACTTCCTTCAAAGTCCATTGTTGAGTGCTTACTCTCATTCATTCATTCAGTTGTAATTATTGAGCACTTACTGTGTGCAGAGCACTGTACTAAGCGCTTGGGAAAGTACAATACAACAATAAAGTGACATTCCCTGCCCACAACGAGTTTACAGTCTAGAGGGGGAGAGACAGACATCAATACAATTAAATAAAATGACAGATATGTAAGTGCCATCCCTGTGGGTAGGAGGGATGAATTTAACCATAGCGTCCTTTGGAAATGCTGGGATTGGTTGAGTGAATGCATCTGGAAAAGTATCATAACATACCGGTTGTATCCCTGGGGTGGTTGTGTCTTGGGAGGGTTGTAACCAGAGATGTACCTGTAGTCTATTGTTTATAGACCGACTGACTGTGTTTCTAGACCTCCAGGTTGTCATTCAATGTCTCCATTATACCCGGAGCAGGTCTCTGAATGTGACTTTTCAGAGGAAGATTTGCTTCTGGATTTAGTTGAATGGGACTTTACATGTATCACTCCCTACTACCGGAAGTGAAGGCAGCACTAATTTGCATGGGACAAGGGCATCCTGAGCCCTGGCGGGAGAGTTGACTTGTAGGCAGAGTCCTCTTTCCACATCTGGCATATACTGAGTAACTCTATTTTTGAACCTGGGCCCAGAAGCCTTTAGAGATAAGGGTATATACTAAATGAGCCCGAAGTTAAGGGGGAAAAAAAGATTTGCCTTCTTGTGCCTTATTGTTTTGTTCGTGTCCTCTAATGGAATCTCAGATATATGGCCCACCAACTAGATTTCCAGTTTCTAGGCTGTAGGAAACTGTGCCAAATTGTATTAAATGCCTGCCAGATGCAGTTCCAAGAAAATTTCAGGCCTGGCCCTCCTCGAGTTGGCAGCCCCAACATGCTCTTCAGAGCACTCAGGGAAGTAGGCAAAGAGGGAAAGGAGTCTAATAGAGACAAATTAGCATAATAAGAATATATAACTTAAAAATGTAAGTGGATAACAGGAAAAATATATGTGAAGTTCATGACTCTGAGGCAGAGTAGATGGTGTTAGGGGCAGTTTTAGTGAGCTCAGAGGACATGGGTTGAATGTACTGTTGTAGTCGCCCAAGCATTTCAGTACCGTGCCAAGCACTCAGGAAATGTTACTGATAAAAGTGGATGTTAAGTGGAGTCTTGAAGTACATTATATTGTATTCTCCCAAGTGCTTAGTATAGTGCTTCCACACAGTGAGTACCCAATAAATATGATTGACTACTTTGCCAAGTCCTGATCTCCCGGAGTCTGGGGGAGCTATGCTGAACCTTTGGTTTTCAACATGGGTCTGGGAATCAGAGGACTCGGGTTCTAATCCCACCTCTGGCACTTCATCCTCAACAACAACTCTCTCCTCGACCCCCTCCAGTCTGGCTTCCGTCCCCTTCATTCCACGGAAACTGCGCTCTCAAAGGTCACCAATGACCTCCTGCTTGCCAAATCCAACGGCTCATACTCTGTCCTAATCCTCCTCGACCTCTCAGCTGCCTTTGACACTGTGGACCACCCCCTTCTCCTCAACACGTTATCTGACCTTGGCTTCACAGACTCCGTCCTCTCCTGGTTCTCCTCTTATCTCTCCGGTCGTTCTTTCTCAGTCTCTTTTGCAGGCTCCTCCTCCCCCTCCCATCCTCTTACTGTGGGAGTTCCCCAAGGTTCAGTGCTTGGTCCCCTTCTGTTCTCAATCTACACTCACTCCCTTGGTGACCTCATTCGCTCCCACGGCTTCAACTATCACCTCTACGCTGATGACACCCAGATCTACATCTCTGCCCCTGCTCTCTCCCCCTCCCTCCAGGCTCGCATCTCCTCCTGCCTTCAGGACATCTCCATCTGGATGTCCGCCCGCCACCTAAAGCTCAACATGTCGAAGACTGAGCTCCTTGTCTTCCCTCCCAAACCTTGTCCTCTCCCTGACTTTCCCATCTCTGTTGACGGCACTACCATCCTTCCCGTCTCACAAGCCCGCAACCTTGGTGTCATCCTCGACTCCGCTCTCTCATTCACCCCTCACATCCAAGCCGTCACCAAAACCTGCCGGTCTCAGCTCCGCAACATTGCCAAGATCCGCCCTTTCCTCTCCATCCAAACCGCTACCCTGCTAATTCAAGCTCTCATCCTATCCCGTCTGGACTACTGCACTAGCCTTCTCTCTGATCTCCCATCCTCGTGTCTCTCTCCACTTCAATCCATACTTCATGCTGCTGCCCGGATTATCTTTGTCCAGAAACGCTCTGGACATATCACTCCCCTCCTCAAAAACCTCCAATGGCTACCGATCAATCTGCGCATCAGGCAGAAACTCCTCACCCTGGGCTTCAAGGCTGTCCATCACCTCGCCCCCTCCTACCTCACCTCCCTTCTCTCCTTCTACAGCCCAGCCCGCACCCTCCGCTCCTCCACCACTAATCTCCTCACTGTACCTCGCTCTCGCCTGTCCCGCCATCGACCCCCGGCCCACGTCATCCCCCGGGCCTGGAATGCCCTCCCTCTGCCCATCCGCCAAGCTAGCTCTCTTCCTCCCTTCAAGGCCCTGCTGAGAGCTCACCTCCTCCAGGAGGCCTTCCCAGATTGAGCCCCTTCTTTCCTCTCCCCCTCGTCCCCCTCTCCATCCCCCCGCCTTACCGCCTTCCCCTCCCCACAGCACCTGTATATATGTATATATGGTTGTACATATTTATTACTCTGTTTATTTATTTATTTATTTATTTATTTTACTTGTACATTTCTATCCTACTTATTTTATTTTGTTGGTATGTTTGGTTCTGTTCTCTGTCTCCCCCTTTTAGACTGTGAGCCCACTATCGGGTAGGGACTGTCTCTATGTGATGCCAATTTGTACTTCCCAAGCGCTTAGTACAGTGCTCTGCACATAGTAAGCGCTCAATAAATACGATTGATTGATTGATTGATTGATTCATTCATTCATTCATTCAATCGTATTTATTGAGCACTTTGTGCAGAGCACTGTACTAAGCGCTTGGGAAGTACAAATCGGCACTTGTTTGCTGTGTTATCTTAGACAATTCACTTAACTTCTTTGTGCATTAGTTACCTCATTTGTAAATGTGGAAATTAAAACTGTGAGCCCTATATGGGACAGAGGGACTGTGTCCATTCTGATTATCTTCTATCTACCCCAGCGCTTAGTACAGTGCCTGACCCATAGCAAGTGCTTAACAAATACCATAAAAAGTCTATAATCAGTATCGTAAATCCCAAGGACATTGTGAAGGAGACATTTTAGATCCTTATGAAGCAACAGATGTTACGCTTGGAAAATTCTTATGTGCCCCACCAATTTATCCTAGATGCATTATGAGCAGGCAGCCTGATGTGTGTGGAGGCCACTCCTTGCACAGGAGAGCCAACCCTGATTAATGAATGCTCCTGATTTGTAGTCAGTGGTATCTATTGAGCACTTACTGTGTGCAGAGCACCGTACTAAGCACTTGGAAGAGTACAGTCCAGAAGAGTTGGTAGACATCTTCCCTGCCCACAGTGAACTTACAGTTTAGAGAGGGAGACAGGCATTAATATAAATAAGTTACAGAATGCTTAGTGCCCATAGGGTACAGCTCTGAGCGCATAGATGACACACTTGGACCTCTATAGGTGGTGTCTTATAAATTACCTTAGTCGGTGAAACTTTATACAGTGAATCCTGGTAAAATATGAGCTCTGGGATTTAACGTATCACACAAAGAAAGCTGAGTTTGATGTTCTGCTGTTAATTTGGAGGGATGCCTTGTTTAAGGGAAAACAAAAGTCAGTGTTGCTTTTGTGTTTTGTTAGGTACTTAATGATCCATTAACAAAAAGCCATCCACTTTCAAAGCTGATTAATAGAACTGTTTTCTTCGTAGTCCAGACTTTGTTCTCTTGCTCATCAAAGTGTTCAGAAGTGTTGGAATAGTGTTGGAATAATAGCTGTGGCTTTCAGTGTGATACCGTGGTTCTTGATGTGCAGAGACATGCAGTTTCCCACAGCTACCAAGACTTCTCTTCCACTATGACTAATGCTGAAAGGTTTGATTCCTTTCGTGGATTAAGATCACCTGCGTAGTTACGTGTTGAATCCTGCATCTGAGGTTATGTCACCATTTCCGTTGTCTGAACATTTAATAAAGCAATATAGAATATGCCCAGAAAAGCGGGACCACGCCTGCACCAACTTGTTATGCTGAAGAATATTCTAATTACGATTGATGGATCCTAAAGTGATCTCCTGTGTGATCCTACAAAATAAGAACATAGTTTTCTTTAAAGTGTTTTTGATTCAGATTGATTCAGTGTTGTTAAGCTTGTATGGGTTTTTTTCGTTTGTTTAAATGAAAGGGACTTTGAAGGAATGAGTTGGAAATTCTGGAGTCTAGGGTTTTGGATAGGTGGATCACAGATGCCGTAAAATAAATTTATCCCTCATGCTGAAACCTTGTCTCAGGCACCCACTGGAGATGAGAGTTTGGGTTTCAAAGACACTGTTCAGTTATCTATTTTTTCTGCCAATTGACAACACAGCCTACCCCTCCCTGCCTCCTGCCGAAGTTAACGTAGGATGAATTGATTAGTGAATAAATCATTGCTTTTTGGGGCGTGGAGTTGTCTTTTAAAGTCAAAGTAAAAGATAAAAATTAGGGCTTTTAGCTACTGGGTAGGTCAAATGTTTTGACCTTTTGTCTTCTGAGCTATTTTCAGTGAAGTACAGTAAAAGGAAAAAAAATCAGTATTAAAAGTAAACAAGGGAACAAAGAGGTTTTTCTGTGAATATTACAAAGAAGCTGCTGTAGAGAGTTTGGTTATCAGTCTAAATCTGGCTGTTCCTCCCCACGTACTTGGGATTCTTAATGATTTCCAGAGGAATTGCGGGGGCCACCATGCTGCTTCCCCCCCCACCCCATCCCCTCTGTCATGGAGGAGAAGCAATTCCCTTGTTGATCTCTGTGCACCCGAAGGTTGTCTGTCCCCCATCACCCACTCTCTCTTGCGGGCCGGGGTGCTGCTGCATGCTAGAGAGAAGAGTTTGAGAATGGGCAAGAGATTGAGGTGTGGTAAGTTAAAAATTAGGTGTGAAAGTTCTTGAATATGGCTGACTTCTTTTTTAAGCATTCCTTTAAAATATAATCTGTTTAGGCCTTCTCAGTTTGTAGTTTTTGTTCAAACTTGTAATACTCTCCTCTGTTTTTATGTGTTTTAATCTTAATTTGGAGGAAGCCTGATTTAAAAGTCAGTATTCATCATTAATTGGTATATTCAGTTAGCCCTTAGACTGAACCCCATGGGGGACAGGAACTGGGTCTGACCTGATTGTCTTATATCTACCCCAGCGCTTAGTACAAGGCTGGGGACCTAGTAAGCGCTTAATAAATACTACTATTATTATTGCCACCAGTACTAATACGTGGTTTTTCTTTTGTACCATTCTCTCTGGAGTGTGAAGTCAAGAAGGAGACCATTCAAACTGTAATTTGAATCCAACAGCGAAGGCCAGATTTTTTTTTCTAATTAAATCTCCAGTTATAGTATTTGTTTCTTATTTCCAGTTGCCTTGTGAAACTTTCAGCTCTTTAACTACCTGGTTCAGAGTTGATCGCTCCTTGAATGATGCTAATATTGGCAGCAAGAACCCACAAGCAGTTATTTTTTTATTCCCATTAATTTTATTGAGCTTCAAGGAGTCATTTGCTCAGGGAATGTAAATGTAAAACTTTTCTGCATTTAATGATCATTAATTTTAAATTTTCGTTTAATTTTTTAGTTAACAAGCACAAGCCATGGATTGAAACAACTTACCATGGTATAGTCACGGAGAATGACAGCTCAGTCCTCTTGGACCCGCCCTTGATAGCTCTGGACAAAGACGCCCCTCTGCGATTTGCAGGTACAGAATGGATTTTCATTTGCTCATTTATTGTTAAAACTTGGAGATGTGGGTGGAGGTAGCCTTGGTTTCATCTATTCTTGTGATATATTTTCAGAACCTTTCAACAATGGCTTGATTGCAAGCTCCAGCCTATTCCTGCTGTGCTCAGATTTTTTTCTTTCAAAAATTATAACTTAATTGCTCAGAAAGCTGCGCTTTACTGCAGATTCTGTTGGACCTGAGAACTGTACTTGTGTGTCCCACAAGAATGTAGTGAGACAGCACACAGCTTTTAACACCACTCTGCTTTTCTGTGCAGAGATCAGATTTTACCATTTTGAAAACCTACATGCTCTTCATTATCCTTTGATTTTTTTTCTACTCCCAGAGTCTTAGGGAGGCACATGGAGACTTACACTCCATGCAGTTCCCATTGAGAATGTATACTGTTGTTCATACTGCTGCTCCTGTGTCTTCTATACTGGAGAAGAGTTTTTCAAATCCAGAATTGTCCAGTTGGGCTCTTTTTGGGAATAAAAGACAAATTTGTATTTGTTCATGTATGCTTGTGCTACTGTTCAGTGTATTTATAAAGCTCTTTCTCAAAGGTTGGGAAAGTAATTGTTTAATGATTCTTTTTTTTACACATCAGATTTGGAATTGATATTTGAGATTTATTTAAAAATGTTTTGCTTGTAACCGTTGGGGATATTTTTTCCCAAAGTAAAAGCCCTCCTCCTTTCACTCCCTTCTAAAGAGAGCCTTCCACAGAAGAAAAAGTCAAGTTGGTTCAATGACAAATACCTTGGGAATTGGCTATTTTTGAGGAGCCATTTTAAAAATGTCTTGGTTTTTATGTCTGCTAAAGTGGTCACATTTCTGAGGAGAAATCTGCTTGGGATGTCTCTGATGGTGGTGAAATCAGATTTTGATCACTTGATCCCATTCAGAGAGCCCACAAGGTGAAAGACAGGAAAAGCTTTAGACCACTGAGTAAACATGTTTCATTTCACTATTAGTTGCTTGGTTACTAAGTAGTCTACTAATCCTTTGCAGCTAGAAAAAATACCTTTGCATTTTTAACCTCAAACTTGTTCCCTTTTGTGCTATGTGAAATATACAGTTGGGTGACTGGGTTCAGATTGTTTGGCGTCTGTGTTCTATTTTGTACTATTTCTAGAACACCCCCACCTTCATATTCGATAGACTATCACTCTCTCTCTACCTTCAAAGACTTATTGAAAGTACCTCTTTTCTAAGAGGCCTTCCCACCTACGCTCTCATTTCATCTTCTCCCACTCCCTTCTTGTGTCACCCTTGTACTTGAAATTGCACTCTTTACACACCCCTTCTTCAGCCCCACAACACCTATGTACGTATCCGTAATTTATTTATATTAATGTCTGTCTTCCCCCTTAGACTCTAAGCTCGTCATGGGCAGGGAATGTGTCTACTGACTCTGTGAAATTGTATTCTCTCAAGCACTTGGTACGGTGTTCTGCCACAGTAAGCACTCAATAAATATGATTGAATGTTTGGTGCATATTATTTGCATATTACTTGCATATTGGTTGTGATTTTTTTTCACATGAGTATATCTGTGTCACTGTAGACAGCAATACCATCCTTCCTGTCTCACAAAGCCCATAACCGTGGCCTTATCCTTGACTCATCTCTCTCATTCAACCCATATATTCAATCTGTCACTAAATCCTGTCAGCTCAGCCTTCACAACGTCTCTAAAATCTGCTCTTTTCTTTCCATCGAAACTGTTACCATGAGCCCCCTTTTTCCTCTCCGCCTCTCCATCCCCCCCGCTGTACCTCCTTCCCCTCCCCACAGCACTTGTATATACTTGTACAGATTTATTACTCTATTTATTTTACTTGTACATATTTACTATTCTATTTTTGTTAACGATGAGCTTATAGCTATAATTCTGTTTATTCTGACGGTTTTGACATCTGTCTGCATGTTTTGTTTTGTTGTCTGTCTCCCCCTTCTAGACTGTGAGCCCATTGTTGGGTAGGGACCATCTCCATATGTTGCCGACTTGTACTTCCCAAGCACTTAGTCCAGTACTGTGCACACAGTAAGCACTCAATAAATACGAATGAATGAATGAATGAATAATACAAGCACTTGTCTTATCCCTCCTTGATTACTGCATCAGTCTCCTTGCTGACCTCCTTGCCTTCTCCCTCACCCCACTCCAGTCTGAACTTCACTCTGCATCTCGAATCATTTTACTACCAAAACGTCCACCCCATGTTTCCCCATTCCTCAAGAACCTCCAGTGGTTGCTCATTCATCCCCGCGTCAAACAGAAATGCCTTACCATTAGCTTTAAAGCACTCAGTCACGTTTCCCCCTCCCAATTTACTTCGCTGCTTTCCTACTACAACCCAGCCCGCACGCTCTGCTCATCTAATGCCAACCTACTCAATGTACCGCGACCTCGTCTATCTCACCACCAACCTCTCGCCCACATCCTGCCTCTGGCCTGGAACACCTTGCTTCTTCATATCTGACAGACAGTCACTCCCCCACCCCTCGCCAAAGCCATATGAAAGGTACATCTCCTTCAAGAGGCCTTCCCTGACTAAGCCCCCATTTTGTCTTTCTCCCACTCCCTTTGTGCCACCCTTTGCAACTCTAATTTGCACCCTTTATTCACCACCGCCTTCACTCCACAACACTTACGTACATATCGGTGATTTATTTATATTGATGTCTTTCTCCCCCTCTTACACTGTAACCTCACTGTGGGCAGGAAACATATCTACCAACTCTGTTATATTGTACTTTCCCAAACGCTTAGTACAGTGCTCTGCACACAGTAAGTGCTCAAATACGATTAAGTTTTGTTTCCAGGAAATATAGTAGCTATTGGTATCCTATACATTTTTCTTGTTTCTCTTAGCTGAATATGAGCATTTCCAATACCCAGAGAGTCTAGTGTTAAATGGTGCCAACCATAATGACATGGATATTCAGAGAGAGGGAGAGAGAGACACACACTGTTATGGGTGTTGTAGGATGGCCTTGCCTAGACCAAATCAACCCAAGCAGTAGAAGGATTGGCCAGGGCTTACCAGTACTGTCTGTCTGCCGTCTTTAGGCTAGGTGAAGACTCCAGTCCTTTGCAAATGCTGCAGCCAAAAACCTACTTGAGCTAGAAAAAGCCTGGGGTCGACCATACAGGCGCAAAGCATTGCACGGGCATGGGCTACCTCCGTGAGAGCTATGAGGACTGGATCACATGTTGTGAGGTCCCCTCCAACCGCTACCCATCCAAAACCTTGGGGGATTCATTCATTCCTTCATTCAGTCGTATTTATTGAGCGCTTACTGGGTGCAAAGCACTGTACTAAGTGCTTGGGAAGTACAAGTTGGCAACAGATGTGGATATGGAGACGAGAATAATAATAATAATGATGGTATTTGTTAAGCGCTTACTATGTGCAAAGCACTGTTCTAAGTGCTGGGAAGGTTACAAGGTGATCAGGTTTTCCCACGGGGGGCTCACAGTTTTAATCCCCATTTTACAGATGAGGTAAACTGAGGCCCAGAGAAGTTAAGTGACTTGCCCAAAGTCACACAGCTGACAGTTGGCAGAGCTGGGATTTGAACCCACAGCCTCTGACTCCAAAGCCTGTGCGCTTTCCACTGAGCCACGCTGCTTCTCCAAGGAGAAGGAGAGAAAGGGGGAAAAGGGAGACAACAACTGACTCTCCTGTGGAGCGAGGGATGGGAATAATAATAATAATAATGATGACATTTGTTAAGCGCTTACTATGTGCAAAGCAGTGTTCTAAGCGCTGGAAGAGCCAGTGGGAACAAGAGAGGACTCAGGGAGGTGGTGCTGCTCTTACATTGGGATGGTGGGGCCTGGGACTGTCACACTGATTTGCTGTACCCTGAGGGTAGCCTTGGCTCCTGTGTAATCATGGTCTTCTCACTCTACGAAGCTGGGTAAGGCCCCTGCATGGTTTGAGCTCTGCTCAGCCCAGGCTAGGTCCAGGAATTTCGGCTTGAGCGTTACTCTATGCCACGTAGAATTGTCCAAGGGAGAGGATGCCATCCTTAATTAACTTCCAAGATTTAGTAACCTGGCATTAGACTTTGTCAGGGATTCTGAGGGTTTTTTTTTTTTAATTTGAAATGGCTAGAACGGAATACAGTTCATAACTTGGTTTTTCAGTCCTTGGTAAGATGTCACCTACTACTTGCAGAGTGCTTCAGATTGGAAGTCCTTAGAAAAAAGCTGGCTCCACTGATGGCCACCTGGTGGATATTACAATTTAGTGATTGCATCACTTGTTTCTCTCATCACATCCAAATAAACCATTTCTGTGTTATTCCCAGAACCAGTTATTTGGAGCCACACCCTTCAGAAAATCATCTCCTTTCCTTTTTGTCTTTCAATTGATAATGATACTTTGAGGTAATCCTACTTAAAACAAAGTTGTAATCAATCATATTTTTTAAGCCCTTATTATGTGCAAAGCACTTTACTAAGTGTTTGGGAGTTGTAAGGAGGCAACAGACATTGCGACCTAGTGAAAAGCTGTGTGGCCTAATGGAAAGAGCACAGGCTTGGGAGGCAGGAGACCTGCGTTTTAATCTCGGCTCTGTCACTTGCCTGCTGAAAGTTTCAATATTTATTATTATTATTATTAACAACAATGATAGTGATAATAATTGTGCCCTTGTTAAGCACTTACTATGTGCCAAACACTAAACACTGAGTTAGATATCATGATAATCAGGTCAGACCCAGCCCCTATTCCTCAGGGGGCTCAATCAGTTGTATTTATTGAGCACTTGGGGTCAGCAGAGCAGTGTACCAGTGCTTCGGAAAGTACAGTGTAACAGAGTTGATAGACCCATTCCCTGCCCACAACGAGCTTTCAGACTAAAGGCTCACAGCGTATGGGGAGGGAGAACAAGTATCGAATCCCCATTTTACAGAAAAGGAAACTGAGGTACAGAGTAGTTAAGTGACTACTACCAAAAGTCACATGGCAGGCAAGTGGCAGAGCCCAAATTAGCGCCCAGGTTCTCTGCCTCCTCAGCCCATCCATCTTCCTTCCATTAGGATATGCTGCTTCCCATGGGTGTAATTTGGTCACCGAGTAACAAAGAGCTTTCAGATTTAATTAGTGTATTTCACTTTATTTAGAAATATTCCCTTAGTTAAAGGTTCCTCTTCCCTTTTAGGCAAGGGAAATTAAAGGTTTAAGTCCGATTGGTATTGCTAGGTTTTGGTATGAGAATATTTGATCTTTTACTCCCTTTTCCTTTCCCTTTGGATATTCATTGGTAAGTGGGGTTCAGAGCAGACACTTGTCAGGTGAAATGAATTTAGGTTCTTCGACTTTAGACATTACTTAACTGTATCCTGCATCATCATCATCATCAATCGTATTTATTGAACGCTTACTGTGTGCAGAGTACTGTACTAAGCGCTTGGGAAGTACAAGTTGACAACATATAGAGACAGTCCCTACCCAACAGTGGGCTCACAAAACATGTAGACAGATGTCAAAATCGTCCCGGCTCTGCCACTAATCTGCTGGGTGACTTTGGGCAAGTCACTTAATATCTCTGTTCCTCAGTTACCTCATCTGTAAATTAGGGATTAAAACTGTGAGCTCCATGTGGGACATGGACTGTGTTCAACCTGATTAGCCTGCATCTACCACAGTGGTTAGTACAATACCTGGCACATAGTAAGCGTTTAACAAATGCCATAAAAAACCAAAACTTGTAACATATATTACGCACTTATTAATCACATAGTAAAATAAGTGTGGCTCCCATCTAATAAAGATTTCAGAATGATTGTGATGATAAGAGGAAGAATGAAAAATAGGGGCAGGCATGGCAAAGAACAAATGCAACAGCAAAGCAAAAAATTATCTTTATATATAGGTAGAGTGGAGGGGTTTCATCATGTCTCAACCTTTTAAGCCACACCGCTATTCTTGGGTAAAACTGAGTGATGAGCTCTCTTCAGGCATGAAGGACAATTACGTCCCTTATGTGTCCCCAATTTGTGCTCTGATATTGGGCTTGTCCAGATGCAGTTGAGTGAATTCTTATTAAAATAATTATCTATGCACTGTTAGGGTTTTGTGTATCATCAGTAATATTCATTGAGTGTGAAGCATTGTACTAAGTGCTTAAGAGGATACAACAGAAGCAAGACACATAATCACTGTCCCCTAAGAGCATATAAGCCAATGGGGTGGAAGAACAAGCAAAAATGATTTACAAATAGTGAGAGTAGGAAGAAGAACAAGAATATATGGACATACCCAGGTTTCCAAAAGAAGAAAATGTCAAATGCTTAGTGGAAAGAGCACAGGCCTAAGAGTCAGAGGACCTGGGTTCCAGTCCCAGCTCTGCCACTTGTCTGCTGTGTGACCTTGGGTAAATCACTTCACATCTCCATGCCTCAGTTCCTTCATCTGCAGAATGGGGATTCACTACCTGTCCTCCCTCGTACTTGGACCGTGAACCCCATTTGGGACCAGATTATCAGGTATCTGCCCCAGCGCTTAATATAGTCCTTGACATATAGGAAGTACTTAACAAATACCACTACTACTACTTATTATTATTATTATTATTATTAATTACATTTTGAAGCTAGTCAAAATGAAAGCATCAACACAGACTACATTAGCAAACCTGGCTTTGGGCACAAGCGGTGTTCGCATCCCAGCAGTCTCTCAAGGCCTGCCAGAGTATTCTGTGTTCCGGCCAGCCAAGCCAGAATCCCTAAGCCCTCTACCAGCTTAGAGTTCCTGGATCGCCAACAAATGGGCCTTTATTCTGGAACCAAGCCAGTCCTGTGCCAGGTTATGGAGAATTGACCCAAATCCCCCTGCACCAAGTCTCTGAAAACAGAAACTATTCTGACTTGGGCTGGATACCCATTTGGGGTCTGTGTTGCTCAGTACAGACATTAAGTGGTTTGGTATGGAGTTCAAGATCAAGCAATCAGTAGTGGTAATTATTGAAACTTGTTGGGTGCAGAGCACTATACTAAGTGTTTGGAGAGTACAATATAATAGAATGGGGAGATGTGATTCCTGCCCTCAAGGAGTTTACAGTCTACTGAAGATTCCTGAGTAACCCACTGATGTACCCGAAATGGAAGGATGCATAAGACCCTCTGGATGGTGTCACGTGGGTGGTGGATTGCCCGGTTTGTGTCGTCAGTGGGAGTGCAGTATGTTCAAGGCTAGAAGAATTGGGCATCCTCACTTTAACACGAGGAGGAAAGTTTCCACAGATCTCCCCTTCCCAACTCAAAATCCACCCCCTCCACCTGCACATATGACCCCATCACTTCATACCATATCAAGGCACTTGCCCCCACCCTTTTTCCCTCCCTGACCATCATCTTCAACTGTTCGCTCTCTAGAGGCTTCTTCGTCACTAATTTCAAACATGCTCAGGTCGCCTCTATCCTAAAAAAGTCCTTCCTTTACCCCATGGCTCCCTCCAAGTATTGCCTAATCTCCCTCCTACCATTCTTCTCCAAAGTCCTTGAGCGAGCTGTCTACACCTGCTGTCTCAAGTTCCCTTCGTCCAATTCTCTCCCTGACCCCCTCCAGTCTGGCTTGCCTCCTCTTCACTCCACAGAAGCTGCCTTCTCATAGGACATGAATCATTTCTTTGCCAAATCCAGAGGTCTCTACTTCATCCTAATCCTTCCCGACCACTCAGCTACCTTCAGCCCTGTCGACTATCCCCTTTTCCTGGAAAAATTATCCAACCTCGACTTCAGTAACACTGTCCTTTTCTGGTTCTCCTGTTGCTCCCGCCGGTCATTTTTGGTCTCTTTCATGGGCTTTCATTCATTCATTCAATTATATTAAGTGCTTACTCTGTGCAGAGCACTATATTAAGCACTTGGGGAACTACAGTAAAGCAGTAAAAAGAGACAATTCCTACCCATAGTGAGCTCACAGTCTGGAGGGGGGAAGACAGACGTAAACAGATGTCAATATAAATAAATAAAATTACAGATATATATGAAAGTGCTGTGGGGCAGGGAGAGGAGGGAAGAGCAAAGGGAGCAAGTTAGGGTGATGCAGAAGGGAGTGGGAGATGAGGAAAAGTGGGGCTTAGTCTTGGAAGGCCTCTTGGAGGAGATGTGCTTTCAGTAAGACTTTGAAGGCGGGGGCTTCTTCTCTGCCTCCCACTTCCTAACTGTGGGAGTCCCTCAAGGTTCAGTTCTGGATCCCCTTCTGTTCTTCATCTCTACTCATTCCCTTGGAGAACTCATTCACTTCCATGACTTCAACTACCATCTCTGCGATGCACTGTTCTCTCTCCTCTGCAGTCTCGCATTTTCTCCTATCTTCAAGACATTTCTGCTTGGATGTCCCTGTTAGGCAGTACCACCATCCTTCCTGTCTCAGAAGCCCATAACTTTGCCGTTATCCATGACTTCTCTCTCCCTGCACCCCCTGCCAACATTTTCAGTCTGTCACTTGATCCTGTCAGTTCAGTATTCACAAAACCACTAAAAATCCACCCTTTCCTCTCCATCCCTGCCTTCTGCTTCTCCGTACTCCAGTCCATACTTCAGTCTGCTGCCCAGATCATTTTTATATCAAAATGTTGAGTCTGTTTTCCCACTCAAGAACCTCCAGTGATTGCCCATCCACCTCTGCAACAAACAAAAAATGCTTTACCATCAGCTTTAAAACGCTTAATCACCTTGCCTACTCCTACCACGCCTCACTACTCTCCTACTACAACGCAGCTTGCACACTTCCCTCCTCTAGTGCTAACTTAGTCTTCATCTATCTCACCCCGACCTCTCTCCCACGTCCTGACTCTGGCCTGGAATGCTCTCCCTCTTCATATCTCCCCACCTTCGAAGCCTTATTGAAGTCACATCTCCAACAAGAGGCCTTTTCTGATTAAACCCTCATTTTGTCTTCTCCCACTTCCTCCTGCATCACCCTGATTCACTCCCTTTGTTCGCCTCCTCCCTCATCGCACAGCACTTATGTATGTACATATCTGTAATTTATATTAATGTCTGTCTCCCTCTCTAGACTGTAAGCTTGTGGTGGGCAGGGAACGTTTCTTCTGGCTCTGTTATTTTGTTCTCTCCCAAGCACTCTACACACAGTGCTCTACACACAGTAAGCGCTCAGTAAATACAGTTGTTTGATTGAACTCTTGGGAAGCAGCGTGGGCTAGCGGAAAAAGACGGATCTGGGAGCCAGATGCCTAGCTTCTAATTCCAGCTCCTCCAGTTGCCTGCTACATGACCTTGGGCAAGTCACTTCTCTGTGCCTCAGTTTCCTCAACTGCACAATGGAGATTCAATACCTGTTCTTTTTACTTAGACTGTGAGCCCCATGTGGGATGGGGTTGCTCTCTGACCCGATAAACTTTTAACTCCCCCAGTGCTTAGAACAAGGCTTGCCACACAGATAAGCACTTAACAAATACCATTTTAAAAAACCAAAACAAAACAAAACAAAAAAACTCTCCCCTCACTGAAGTCGGGAAACACACAGGTTGTAAGCTCCGAATGGAACTGCGTCAGATATAATTATCTTGTAATTATCTTGTGTCAACCCCCAGAATTGAGCTCAGTGGTTGCCACATTACGACGGCCAATAAATACCATCATCATGTAGGCAGGCTATTTAGAGGTGTACAGACTTCTAGTAATAAGTACCATTTATTGAGGCTCTTTAAATTGGATTTCCCATACTGTTTAAAAAAAATCATGCAAATACAAACTTGTCTTCCCCACCCTTTCCTTGTGATTTCAGCATTCTTTCCTACATGCCTAAATTGTTATTTATCAGGAAGACTGCTTTGATCCTTGGGCAAAAGGCAGCTGCTGAGGGCCCCCGTCCTTCAGGAGGAGGGAGGGTACAGCAGCAGCTGGAGTGGCCTTTGCAGCCTCCTCAAAATCATCCCCACTCCTCCATTTCCTCTGCGGCTGCTTCTCTGGGCTAAAAATAGCCTGGCAGCATTGCGGAGTGGGGGAGTGCTTTGGTGAAGACAGAGATTCCAGGGTTCTAGGGACAGGCCAGGAGGGGACATAGTTTGGTCGGGTTTGGGGGAGGATGACCACTAACATCTGGCCCCTACCCACCCAGGGAGAGGAAGGTGGATGTGGCAATTAGCAAGTCAGGTTAATCAATCAATCGTATTTATTGAGCACTTACTGTGTATAGAGCACTGTTCTAAGCACTCGGGAGAGTACAGGATACACATTCCCGTCCCTCGACTAGGCTACAGGGTAGAGGGGGATACTGATGTTAATATGAATAAATTATGGATCTGTACGTAAGTGCTGTGGGGCTGAGGGAAGGGTGAATAAAGGGGGCAAATCTAAGGGCCAGGGTGACGCAGAAGGGAATGGGAGAAGAGAAAATGAGGGCATAGTCCGGGGAAGCCCTCTTGGGGGAAATGTGTTTTTAATAAGGGTTTGAAAGGTTGAGGCATTGTCATTAGCTGCGTCCCAAAGGAACTGTGGGGAGGGGTGGAGGTGGCAGGCAAGAGAGGTGAGGAAACTGAGATACAAGGTAACTGCCCAGATTTGAAAGAAATGAAAACTGTTTAAAGGATCCCTCTTCATTTCTTCCCTTCCTGTAAACATTTCCCTCCTCCTTCTTCCCTGTAACTTTGGATAATTCACAAGTTCCTCCGGGTGACTAATAATGCCAGTGCCCCACGTGGTAGACACTCAGCTCTTGTTTGTGTAGAGCATGGAACTGTGCTGACGTCCCGTCTGCAGCCCAGGAATGTGTAATGCATTGGTCAGCTGGAAAGCAGTTTTAAATAAACACATCCGGAAGAGGTAGTTAGAGAACGTGAATGGGCTTGGTGTTGGAAATGGCCGGGACTGAGCAGAGCACTGTAATCCACAGTAACTGGGTAGAATGAGCAAATGTTCGACAGAATATTCTTGTAGGCCAGTTCCAGGAATAGTTGTGTCTGAGTGAGGCAGGCATTTTTAAAAATGGATTTTCTGGCAAAAAGTGCCTTTTTGTTCCCTAGCCTGGTGTTAGGGACCCAGCTAATGTTAGTGGGGATTGCCTTGTGCAGGCAAGACTAATGCTTCTGGAGCCTCTTACCATTTGCTCCATTTTCGATCTTTTTTTTTTTTTGATGGCATTTGTTAAGCACTTTCTATGTGCCAGGCACTATACTAAACGCTAGGGTAGTTACAGACTAATCAGGTGGGCACAATCCATGTCCCACATGGAGCTCGCAGTTTTAATCCCCATTTTACGATAAGGTAATTGAGGCATAGAGAAGGTAAGTGACTTGCCCAGTGTTACACCGTAGACCAGTGGCAGAGCCAGGATTAGAACCCAGGTCCTTCTGAGTCCCAGGCCCTTCCAACTGCCAGATCTGTACTCTGTACTCTATCCACACTGCTTCTCTGGATTCCTGCTCAGGAATCCTGCATCCGTGGGTCCACCAGACCAGCAGACTGCACTTTAGCCATTTCATTCACCTGCTGTGCTAAGTGATTTGGGGGTGATCTCCAGAATCCAAGTTGAAGATCACAGGGAGCTTGGGGGAAGCCTTTAACTTCCAGCATCCCAGAAAGCAACTGCTAATTGGGCAAACCTGTGGAAAATTCCGGAAGCCTTCAGAGGTCTCAGTCCTACACCAAGCTCCTCTCTGCATCATCCCAACTAATACTTCCTTGTCTTTCTATGCTGACTTGGGCTGCAAATTATTAATAGCAAATCACCCACTGTGGGCTGGTTAACAGGTCAAGCATTATTAGATATGATAAACCGATGCAGAGGTTGGACAGGGAATGTTCGCTTCCCCCAGATTTTAAGGGCCATGAGGTCCTGTGGTCAGCTTTGCTTTGCTTGTGCTTTTTTGTCGGCTTATTTTGATCCAGGGCTTCTGTCCCGGATGTGCTGAGTTATTTTGTAGGATTAAATTACTGAAGTCTGTTGGGTTCCTCATTGTTTTTTTAATAATTATCATCATCATCATCAATCGTATTTATTGAGCGCTTACTAAGCGCTTGGGAAGTACAAATTGGCAACATATAGAGACAGTCCCTACCCAACACTGGGCTCACAGTCTAAAAGGGGGAGACAGAACAAAACCAAGCATACTAACAAAATAAAATAAATAGAATAGATATGTACAAGTAAAATAAATAAATAAATAGTAATAAATATGTACAAACATATATACATATGTACAGGTGCTGTGGGGAATGGAAGGAGGTAAGATGGGGGGATGGAGAGGGGGGCGAGGGGGAGAGGAAGGAAGGGGCTCAGTCTGGGAAGGCCTCCTGGAGGAGGTGAGCTCTCAGTAGGACCTTGAAGGGAGGAAGAGAGCTAGCTTTGCGGATGGGCAGAGGGAGGGCATTCCAGTCCCGGGGGATGACGTGGGCCGGGGGTCGATGGCGGGACAGGCGAGAACGAGGTACGGTGAGGAGATTAGCGGCAGAGGAGTGGAGGGTGCGGGCTGGGCTGTAGAAGGAGAGAAGGGAGGTGAGGTAGGAGGGGGCGAAGTGATGGAGAGCCTTGAAGCCGAGGGTGAGGAGTTTCTGCCTGATGCGCAGATTGATTGGTAGCCACTGGAGATTTTTGAGGAGGGGAGTAATATGCCCAGAGCGTTTCTGGACAAAGATAATCCGGGCAGCAGCATGAAGTATGGATTGAAGTGGGGAGAGACACGAGGATGGGAGATCAGAGAGAAGGCTGATGCAGTAGTCCAGACGGGATAGGATGAGAGCTTGAACGAGCAGGGTAGCGGTATGGATGGAGAGGAAAGGGCGGATCTTGGCAATGTTGCGGAGCTGAGACCGGCAGGTTTTGGTGACGGCTTGGATGTGAGGGGTGAATGAGAGAGCGGAGTCGAGGATGACACCAAGGTTGCGGGCTTGTGAGACGGGAAGGATGGTAGTGCTGTCAAGAGAGATGGGAAGGTCAGGGAGAGGGCAAGGTTTGGGAGGGAAGACAAGGAGTTCAGTCTTCGACATGTTGAGCTTTAGGTGGCGGGCAGACATCCAGATGGAGAGGTCCTGAAGGCAGGAGGAGATGCGAGCCTGGAGGGAGGGGGAGAGAGCAGGGGCAGAGATGTAGATCTGGGTGTCATCAGCGTAGAGATGATAGTTGAAGCCGTGGGAGCGAATGAGGTCACCAAGGGAGTGCGTGTAGATTGAGAACAGAAGGGGGCCAAGCACTGAACCTTGGGGAACCCCCACAGTAAGAGGATGGGAGGGGGAGGAGGAGCCTGCAAAAGAGACTGAGAAAGAATGACTGGAGAGATAAGAGGAGAACCAGGAGAGGACGGAGTCTGTGAAGCCAAGGTCAGATAGCGTGTTGAGGAGAAGGGGGTGGTCCACAGTGTAATAATGGCATTTATTAAGCGCTTACTATGTGCAAAGCACTGTTCTAAGTGCTGGGGAGGTTACAAGGTGATCAGATTGTCCCACGGGGGGCTCACAATCTTAATCCTCATTTTACTGATGAAGGAACTGAGGCATGGAGAAGTTAAGTGACTTGCCCAAAGTCACACAGCTGACAATTGGCGGAGCTGGAATTTGAACCCTTGACCTCTGACTCCAAAGCCTGGGTTCTTTCCACTGAGCCATGCTGCTTCCCAGCCACGCTGCTTCCCATTTTTTTTAAATAATGTTTTTGTTAGATGTAAAGCTTTGATACTTTCGTACAGTTTTAAAAAAGGAAATACACCCTTTCTACTCCTTGGAAGCCGTTTGGGCGGGAGGTGGAGGTAAAATCCCTCTGTCAGCTTGTATTCTAAAAATGAACCAATTTTAATGCTGTAGAATTGATTTACATTTTGTGGGTACTGAGGAATTTTCATTTGGTAATGGAATATCTTGATTTGAAAGGTGAACTTCCAAACGATTCCCCTACCTCGAAACATCAACCGTGTGACTAGCCTGGAAGACTTGACATGAGACAGTATTCATGTTTTTCTTTTTTTATAAGGGAACCTAGGGAATAGGGAATGACTATTTAAAAGTTTGTCAGAGTTAAAAATGTTCTGCCTCTTGTGGTTCCTGTATTTTTCGGTTCATGTTATTTTTGATTATATTCTGCCTAGTACTCCAGGATTCACTTACTAAGCTAGAAGCCTCTTAGTTAGTGACTTGGTTATTACACTGCAATTAATCCAGTCACCTTTTCTAGAATAAGGTTTTCTGCATCATTTGAAGTTCAGAAAAGAAAAACTTAGGTGGTAGCGGGGTCCACAAACATCAAGCTTTAATTTTAAGTTGTGTGGCCTAGTAGAAAGAACCCGAATGGGCCCTAGGCATCAGAGGATCTGGTTTCTAATACCACCTCCATATTCGTCTGCTCTGTGACACTGAGCAGGTCACTTGACTCCTGTGCTTCAGTTTCTTCATTTGTAGAATGAGGATTAAATTCTACTTCCCCGTACTTAGACTAGGAGCCCCTTGTAGGACAAGGATTTTGTTCAACCTGATTAACTTATATCTATCCCATAGTAAGCACTTAATAAATACTATCTTAAAAACAACAAAAAAAAATTCACTGAATCACAACATGGAGTTGTGATGTTCCCCAAGTAAAATGAGTAAAATATAATTGAGTACTCACATATGTGACTGGAATTGGCGCTTAATAAAAATGCATCGAGCCATAGCCAAAAAAAGCCTCCATTAGCCCTTCTCTGGCATCTATTGGGTATGGGTTGCAGGGGCAGAGACCCCCGACGTTTAGGCTGGGTTGCACGAGTCCAGCTAATAGACCGCAGCGCCACTCAGGGAGTGTAATTTGGTGGGAACAAGGAACTGTGAGTATTCCCACAGCTTGTCCGGAGTCGTGCCTTATTCTTTACAATAAATCTCTCAGACACAGTTTTAAAGGACAGCTCTCTGGCAAGAGGGCACTGCTTGGAACTAGAATTTAGACACCTCACATCTCGTAGCATTGCCCCCATCCGTTGGACTGGATGGCATCTGGACCAACTGTTCCTCTGAGGTAAAAAATGGAGCTCCCCATTAGAAGAGTGATTGAATTACATTGGAACTGTGTCAGTAGCAAATATAAAGAAGTAGTTCTTAGGGTAAAAGCAGCATGGCATAGTAGATAGAGCACGGGCTTGGGAGTCAGAAGGACACAGGTTCTAATCCAGGCTCCACCACTTACTTGCTGTGTGGCCTTGAGCAAGCCACTTCACTTGTCTGTGCCTCAGTTACCTCAACTGTAAAATGGGGGTGAAGAATGTGAGCCCTTTGTGGGACAGGGACTGTGTCCAACCCAATTGGCTTGTATCCACCCCAGCGCTTTGTACAGTGTCTGGCACACAGCGCTTAACAAATACCATAACTATTATTAAAAGGATGTTACAGTACCTGACATTGACCATTTCAATGTTGCTCTGTTCAGGGACGCCTTAATGGGAGATGAGCAGCTTAATCCCGGAAATTTACTACTGGAAATTTTTAATTTGGGAGAATAATTTGAGGCAGAGTTAAAGTTTTGGGCTTTTTAAAAATCAGTAAGTAGTTGTGTGCTGCATATTTTAGTGTGCTTTTTATTTTTCTCTTGTAATGTGTTCTTTCTTTCCATTTAAGTTACCACATTTCCGCTTGTAAATAAAAATGAGTACTTTTGCTTGCTCTGGATTAGATGCCTTATATTCATCTGTCCCAAAGGTCCATTCCTACCACAGTCTTTGAATAAGACAGTAACGTCTTAAAAGCATCAAAAGAGACTTGTGCTTTTCAGCAGTGGTGAGTTTGCTCGGGAATGTAGTGCTTTAATTGCTCAGGGACTAAGGTAGATTTTGACAGTGGCATTTGAGTTCCATGCTGATCATCAGGAGCTGAATGGTTGACAGCAGCCACATTAGGTTTCCAATTTTCCTGAGGTTACTCTTCAATACCAGAGCAATTGCACTGGACCTTGTACAGATTAAGAATTGGTGGTTGATTTCTTTATAAGTAACTTGGCCATTCAAGAAAGACTGTGCAGACTAATGTTTCATTTGAGGGCAGCCTCCATAACCGATCAGATGATAAAAATTTGTGCATTACGGGTTTCTACTTTGACCCGTGATTTTTTTTCAGTGAACGGTTTCATAATCAAGCATCATAATCGTGGTAACTGGATGGGATTGGTTAGAGAGAATTCAAGGATAACCTTAGGTTATAATTTTAGAAAGTGATTCTTTGTCATGAAGGTGCACTGTTTAAAGAAAAAATCCAGCATATGTTATGCGGCCAGTTTTCTGTGTGGTGGAGTGTTTATAAAAATGAATTTAACCCTTAATTAACCCTTTATTTCCCCCTGTAGCTTGTAAGCTCATGGTGGGCAGGGATCCCATCTGTGAACTCTGTCGCATTGCACTCTCCGAAGTGCTTAGTACGGTGTTCTGCACACAGTATGCGCTCAATAAATATGATTGCAGTCAAGTCTTAGGAAACTCTAAGTGCAATGTGAGAGCTCAGCTTGACAGAAGGAACCATTCAAACCCACAAATATGAAGAGTATTCTTACTGTTGTTACCATAAAAAAAAAGTTCAGTTTTGTCCTTGATGATGCTTTTGTATGTTATGAAGCATCATTTGATCAGAAAGTCCTTACTATTTTCAGAATTTCACAGTTGCTTGTGGTAAGTTGAAGATTGAAATATCATTGATGCTACTGAGGATGAAGCCTTGCAGTTACAGCAGCTAACTACCGAACTTTGTGCTAAATTATTTGCCAAAGCTTTTATGTGTATTGTGTGCATTGACTTTTTCCTTATTTGCTCCCTCTTCAGTCTTTTCTGTTACTGACTTGGGTTTATCTTTTCTCCCTTTAGAGAGTTTTGAGGTGACAGTCACCAAAGAAGGTGATAAAGGGTTCTTTCTACCCCTTTTATGAATATTAACCCACTAACTTTGGTTATGAAATGGGGGAATCAGCACTTAAACAGAAGATCTTGTCATGCTCTCTTACCCCCATTTTATTCTCCCAGTTTTTTTTTCTATTTTAAAACTTCTTGATGGAAATTGTGATGTAACCAAACCCTTGGTTAGAAATATCTGGAAATCAGACATCCATTTGAACTCTGTGGATCATTCCATAGACTATTTGAATGCTGCAATGAGATAAGTATTGGGGAAAAAAGTGCCTTTTTTAGTGCTCTTTACTAGAAGTTGGAATTTTGGAACACTGTTTAGTTTTTCTTTTGATATATAAAGTATATTTTGTGAAGATTCCCATGATCATCAAAATATGTGTACTTTTTCTGCCTTTTATATTGAATGGAAGCACTAGCTTTAGCAAATAATCCAGCTTGTCAATCAATTCATATGTAATTCTGCACCGAGGCAGGTTTCTTTTTCAGGTCCAATAGGAAGAAGTCTGAAAAAAAAGGAAAAGCTAGCAAACCTCTTCCCCCATAAAAGGATTGTTTGGTTATGAGACTCTGTCCTATATTAGTAGATAGCTGTTGAAATGGATGCCTGAGAAGTTGGTATTTCTACCTTTCTCATTCGGTAGTTTATTTTGATCCCCTAACTTTAGCCAGGTACATTGCACAGGAAGACTTGGTCATTTTGATTCTTGGACAGCATTTCCGTAATTACAGTGCTGAACCTAGACATGAAGCTTCTTCACCTCTCCACTTGTAACTGTGCATCTTAACCTTCCACTCTGGTCCAAATCAAACCAACTACCCAGCTATTCCCAGTAGCTTGGCATAGTTATTGCCAGTGGCCTTGCTGTTTGCTGTTAAGATCCATTTTGACACTAGAGCTCTCTGAAGTACTCCTGTGAAATGCCTGTCTACATTTCTCTCTTCCTCTCTCTTTCGTATTCCTGCATGAATGGATGCAAAGTAAACGAGTTGCTTGGAAAGCCAAAAGAATGCTTTTTACCCAAGCTTCCGGAACTTGCCCCATCTTAAAGCACAGCGCTCTTGCTTTGTCCACAGACCCTCACAAAACCCTGGCTGTCAGACTGTTGAGTAACATTTAAGTTGTGGGGGAAGCGGTGGTGCAGACGGGCCGGTTGGCCTTCTAACCGTTGGTTCTTTGCCCTCCAGGTGAGATCTGTGGATTTAAGATCCATGGCCAGGATGTCCCCTTTGATGCGGTGGTAGTGGATAAGTCCACTGGGGAGGGGATCATTCGCTCCAAAGAGAAGCTGGACTGTGAACTGCAGAAGGACTACTCGTTCAGCATCCAGGCGTACGACTGTGGAAAGGGACCAGATGGAAACGGTGTGAAAAAATCTCACAAGTGAGTGCAAGGGGCCAGAAAGAGTTTCATTCATTATCTCACATCTGTCCTTGTATGTGGTTAGATGGGGACCGTATTGAAGGACTATTCTGCAGCCTTTAACTCCTGAACGAGCACATAGCAGTTATTGCAGAGAGATTGTCTTTAGTGTTTTGAGCCCCAGTTGGGCTCAAATGAGCCTTCTCATTCCTTCCTCATTCCTTGCCCACCTTCCTCCTCCCTGGTCTCTCAGGTCGAATATTCTTCTGACGACCCATTCCTTATTTTGCCAGCCCGGGAGCCCTGTCCGTACTCAGAACTGTTCTGAACGGTCAGAAGCCCTGGAGCCTCCTGCCAGGATTTTCCTTTAACTCCGAGTCTCGTCTTGTTCTCCCTCACGTCTGAGCTTCTTGTCACCGTGCCACATAGAGGCGGCATATGATCGCAGTCCATGGTTGCCAAGGAGCTCGCAAAGCAAACCAACCTCACCAATGCCAGCGTAGGATCCTCCCACCCCCTTATTGCCACTCTTAGCTTGAAAGGACAGAAGCAAAGCAAGCTGTTGTTTTCGTGGAGGAGAAGGGAATATCTTCATGGTAACATCTGCTTAAAAAGACTCCTTGAAGGACAGTGTGGGAGCCACAGTTATGCAAGCAGAGAAGCAGCATAGCTTAGTGGCTAGAGCACAGGCCTGGGAGTCGGAAGGTCATGGGTTCTAATCCCAGCTCCACCACTTATCTGCTGTTTGACCTTGGGCAAGTCACTTCACTTCTCTGGGCCTCAGTTTCCTCATCTTTAAAATGGGAATCGAGACTGTGAGCCCTACGTGGGACAGGGATTGTGTCCAACATTCATTCATTCATTCAGGCGTATTTATTTAGTGCTTACTGTGTGCAGAGCACTGTACTAAGCGCTTGGAACAGTACTTTGCACATAGTAAGTGCTTAATAAATGCCATCATTATTATTATTATTATTACAATTCGGCAACAGATAGAGACAATCCCTACCCAACAACGGGCTCACAGCCTAGAAGAGGGAGACAGACAACAAAATAAAACAAGTGGACAGGCATCAATACTATTAAAATAGATAAATAAAATTATAGATATATACACATGATTTGCTCATACCCACCCCAGGCTTAGAACAGGGCTTTGCACATAGTAAGTGCTTAAGAAATACCATTATTATTATTATTACAAGACGGGGCTCACTGTCCAGGGGCCTGGCAAGAGGGGGAGGACAGCCATGAGGGGACTGTCCAGGGGGCTGGCAGTGGCGGAGGACAATCATGATGTTAGTTAGCATCTTGGCAAGGACAGAAACCCTTCCCTGGAGAGCCGTGAGGGTAGTCCGTGTGGCCCTGGAAGCCGGGCTCCACCACCCTCTGCCTTTATCCAGTCACCTTGGAGAAGCTGCGAATCCTACCCTGCTCAGCCATACTCCTTGTCTCTCCAGCAAAAGACATTATATTCCAGCTCTTCCCATCCACTCTTACTCTGCCCTTTGCTGGCTCTTTCTTGCCCACGCACAAGAACTTCTCTTTCTAGCATAAATGAGGAAACTAGTGGGTTGGGGAGACTAGCCAACATCCCCCTCTGCCTTAAAGTTTTCCCACTCTGGGTGTTCTGCTCTTCCTCCCACATGATCACACTTCAAAGAAAAGAGGTTTTTGGGGGGGTTGTTGATTTTTTTTACCACAAAATGCCTGTATGATGGCTCTGAGGCTCTCATTTGGAAGAAAGACTGCAGAAGTCGTACCCTAATTTCAGTTGAGGTGGCTTTATCGTGATTTTAGTTGTCTCTCTTTCATGAAACCTAGGAAGGCATTGTGGCTTGGTGGAAAGAGCAGAGAGTGGGAGTCGTGAGTTCTAGTTTATGCCTTGTCATTGGGCTATTGTATGACCTTGGGGAAAGTCACTTAGCCTCCTCGTGCCTCTATTTCCTTATCTGTGAATTGGGAATAAGATCTTTCTACTTTCTGAGATTGTGTGCCCTTTAGAAGACAGGGACCGTGTCTCATTTGATCAGTCAGTCAGTGGTATTTACTGAGTGCTTACCATATGCAAAGCACTACACTAAGTGCTTGGGAGAGCACAATTCAACAGAATTAGCAGACTCGTTCCCTGCCAATTACGAGCTTACAGTCGAGGGGGGAGACAGAAATTAATATATATAAATTAATTCATAATATATAATTTAGAGATATGTACGTAAGTCCTGTGGGGTTGGGTGGGGCGGATATGAAATGCCCAAAGTCACAGATCTAAATTCACAGATGATTCAGAAGGGAGAGCAAGCTGAGGAAAATAGTTCTTAATTGGAGAAGACTTATTGGATTTGATTATTTCACATCTAAGAAGCAGGGAGAAGGAATCTTATGCCTGTCTTACAAGTTGGGAATCTGAAGCACAGAGAGGTTGTGACCTCCCCAGGGTTCCAAAGCAGGACAGTGGCAGTACTGAGATGGCAACCCAGGTGTTCCAAGTCTATGAATTTTGCTCAGTGGGAATCTCCAAAACAAGAGATGAACTCTCCTTAATACAAATTAGAAATGTTTTTTTTAAAGTAGTTGCGGAATGCTTTTCCCTTTCTCTCTTTTCAGAGCCGCAGTTCATATTCAGGTGAACGACGTGAATGAGTATGCCCCCGTTTTTAAGGAGAAGTCCTACAAAGCCACAGTCATTGAGGGGAAGAAATATGACAATATTCTGAAAGTGGAAGCGGTGGATGCTGACTGTTCCCCTCAGTTCAGTCAGATCTGCAGCTATGAAATCGTGACTCCAGATGTGCCCTTCACCATTGACAAAGACGGTAAGAACAGATTAGGCAGGGTCTCCAGGTAAGCCATCCCTCTTTGGGGACTGGGAGAGGTGGCTTGCATTGAATTAGCTGAATTTTTGATTGAAGTTTGTTTCCTGGATCTCTGCGAAGCTGTTAGAGATTTGTAGCTTAATTAAGCTTTCCAGGTTTGCGATATATATTTGCACCCATTTCCCTTCCTTTCTACAGCCCCAATTCTGCCCTTTCCCTCTTCTCATCATGGTTTCCTGTAAGCTAGATATGGAGAGGGAATGTGTCTACCAACTCTGTTATATTGTACTCTCCCAAGCGATTAGTACAGTGCTCTGCACACAGCAAGCACTCAGTAAATATGATTGATTGATTGATTTCCCAGGGTCCCCGCCATCAGCCTCATGTAGAGAAGCAATGTGGCCTAGTGGAAAGAACACAGGCCTGGGGTCCAGAAGGATGGGAGTGCTACTTTTTTCTGTTTTGAACTTGGGCAAGTCACTTAACTTCTCTGTGCCTCAGTTCACTGATCTGTAAAATGGGGATTAAGACTGTGAGCCATATGTGGGACAGGGACTGTCTCTACCCCAGCACATAGAACAGTGCCTGGCACATATTAAGTGCTTAACAAATACCACTATTATTATTATTATTTGCCCTTGGTGCTGAATTACTGGCATCTGCAGCACTCTCTTGAAGACTGAGAGGCTAGGCCTCTCTGACCTTTGTCTTCTGAAGTTCAACAAGGTAAAGGTGCTCCATTGACTGACCTTTCCAATTTACAGTGCTCTTTGAGGTCTAATATGTCATGGCTCCACCCTCTGTGGACGCTGTATTTCTCTGTAAAGAATAAAGTTGGCATTTAGCAAGTTTCTTGATGGTACTTATGGCATGACAAATGCTTACAAAAGCTCCCAGGAAATCTGCATTCTTTAGGCACACTTTGGCTGGGGTGGTGGGATGGGGAGTTGTCACAGTAGAATCATCACTTCTGACAAAATGTGTCCTTGGCAGGAAATCCTGGGTGAAAATTGGTGCTTTATTTAAAACTAGCAAGTGCCTCCACCGCACCGAATGAGGTTCTCTCCTCTCATCTGTAGACTATTAAATCTCTGGGTCTGTAAGCCGTGAAAATGCTTTAAGAAGAAACAACAATGATAAAAGTGCAGCTGCTTTTATGCACTCATCTGTCGGCTTGTAGGAGCCGTTCAAGAGCTGGGCTTGTTGTGGCCATTGTGTAGGCCGGGGAACTCAAAGCGAGGGTCACTTATCGCTGATAAATATGAGGTGATGCCTTTCTTAGTATTCAGTGTTTACAAATACAAGTTAACTTCTGGATTTTAGCTCAGGTTACCCGAAGTGAAAAGCAGAGTGGGTTTTTGTTTTGATTTATTTTCTTTCATCCCTTGCAGGGTATATCAAAAACACAGAGAAGCTGAACTATGGGAAAGGGCATCAGTACAAGCTGACAGTCACGGCATTTGATTGCGGGAAAAAGAGAGCCACAGAAGACGTGTTGGTGAAGATTAGCATTAAGCCCACCTGCAGACCGGGCTGGGAAGGTTAGTGCGACTTTCTCCCTTCTCAGCCAGCCCCCCGATTCTCAGCCCCGGTGCCTCCAAGATCTCTAATAGATGATTTTCCTTTCCGCCCCTCAATTTGCGGACAAACCCAGGGTGGAGCAAGAGAATTGAATATGAACCTGGCACGGGCTCTCTGGCGCTCTTCCCCAGTATCCATTTAGAGACCTGTGATGAGCCAGTCACGTCGATCCAAGCCACGGTGGAACTGGAGACCAGCCACATCGGAAAAGGCTGCGACCGAGACACTTACTCGGAGAAGTCCCTGCACAGGCTCTGCGGTAAAACTGAAGATGGGTGAAGAACGGTTTGGTTGGATGGTGGGCTTACCGTGTTGTTGGGAGTGTCTCTCGTTCTTGGAAACACAAATCTGAAAATCTCACAACCTGAAAAGAAGTCCCTGCCTACTCAAATGCCTAGACCACACCCCACTTTTTCCCCCCCACTTTTATGCACCTTCCTGGGTTTCAGTCTGTTTTAATGGTGAACGCTCTAAAGGAGAATTTATGAAATAGTTGCCCTCACAAAATAGCCAGGAGGATGCATACTTGGGTGGGTTCTGAGGCAGGTTAGTTACTTCCACGTGATGCTCTGTCAAGTTGAAAGTGTTCTGCTACTTAGGTTCCCAGGAATGTCCCTGGCAGGTAGGGGCAGATGGAAATAGGGAGGCGATGGAAGAGTTGTTTAGAATTAATAAGGGTGGACGCTGCCTCACAATAGCTTACTGTTGGGTAGGGACTGTCTCTATGTGATGCCAATTTGTACTTCCCAAGCGCTTAGTACAGTGCTCTGCACATAGTAAGCGCTCAATAAATACGATTGATTGATTGATTGATTGTGCCTAGAAGGGAAATACAAAACCACACATAACCCAAGTTCAGTTTGTCGCTCCAACAAGCTTTCTCCATCAAGAAGAGTGGTGGGTGAGTGGACTCTTATTTTGTTTCATCCCCAGCACTTAGAACAGTCCTCGACACATAGTAAGCACTTAAAAAGAGCCATCATTATAATCTTGATTGCAGTTTTATGAGTCACAATCTATCCTCTGTTGCTGGGGAATGAGGCTACACCTAGGCCTCCTTATTCACAAGTGGGCATTAGTGTTTCAGGAGCTAAAAAATGATAGAGTAGGTTTCCAGAAGTTGCTTGGAACCAACCTGAAGAGGATGGAGCTAGGTATTTTGCTTGGGTGGAGTGGAAAAGTGGACCATTTTACTAAAAAAAATTCAGTCCACGTTTCCCCACTCCTCAAGAACCTCTAATGGTTGCCCATCCACTTCTGCATCAGACAAACGCCTTACCTTAGTTTGGAGTTAAGGTACTCAATCACCTTATCCCCTAGAACACAGTAGTATCCGTAGGAAGAAGAGGAGGAATGGTTTTTACTTAGCACCCATTGGGTGCAGTGCACTAAACTAAGCATTTGAGAAGGTGCAGCTGAAGCTAGAGACTTGTTCATACACATGAGCTTTCACACCAATGTGGGAGTCAGACATGACTACTTTCCACTTGTGGAATCAGAATAAATGAGATAGGAGAGAGAGATTGAATATATGTGTGTGTGTGTGTGTGTGTGTTTTTATCAATGGGTGTAAATAAATTTAAATGGCCTTTGGGCTGATATTATAATAATGATTGTGATATTTAAGTGCTTACTGTGTGTCAAGCCCTGTAGTAAGCACTGGGATAAGATACAAGATCATCAGGTCCCACATGGGGCTCTCGGTCTAAGTAGGAGGGAGAACAGGTATTGAACCCCCAGTTTGCAGGTAAGGGAACTCGGGCACAGAGAAGTAAAGTGACTTACCCGAGATCACAGAGCAGGTATGTGGTGGAGCTGGAATTAGAAGTCAGGGCCTCTGATTCCCAGGCCTATGGCTCTTTCCAGTAGGCCACATTGCTTTGGAGTGTTGGGAACTAACGATGTGGCTTGCTACACACTTTTGGAGCTATCCTGGGTTTCCCTGGCTATTTATACGGGATTGGTTATTATGTTTGTTTGGAATAGACAGGGGTAGGTCCTACTGGAAAGCCAAGGTTTAGATGATCACTGGGAGTTAGAACAGATTCAGTTGAATATGGTGTTTGTGGTAATAATAGTGGTGTTTAAATGCTTACTGTGGGCCGCACACCGTATTAGGTGCTGGGACAGAATTCCAGGTTTCCACATGTAAATATTTTTGGTCCTTTTTTTTCTTTTCCATCCTCCAGGAGCATCGCCTGGTACTGCCGAACTACTTCCTCCCCCAAGTAACACTTTGAATTGGACCATTGGCCTCCCAACCGATAATGGCCATGACAGTGACCAAGTCTTCGAGTTTAATGGCACTCAAGCTGTGAAGGTCCCAGATGGCGTCGTCACAGTCAATATGAAAGAGCCTTTCATGATTTCAGTGTGGATGAGGCACGGGCCAGGGGCCAAGGAAAAGGAGACTATCCTCTGCAATTCCGACAAGACAGGTGGAAGAACACTTCTCTCTCGCTGTCCCAAAGCCTGTTCTTCACTCCATTAAGGCTGACGATACTGAAAGTCATTAAGATAGGAACGGTGTGCTTTTCTGTATTTAGTCTGAAGTTTGAGTCAGAGTTTGTTTCCTTCTTTTGAAATGGAGGGGGGGATTTACTGTGGAATGGTGTACAGAGTGTAGAGCCCCGGGCATGGCAAGTTTCTGCAGATCATGGCCAAACATTGGGTTGAAAGAGAGAAGCCAAGTCCAAATGTGGCCAAAAGACCATGTTTTAAGAAGAGGCACTAATGCAGCAAAATCGAAACAAGTCAAAAAGCCCATTGTTTCTTTTGCGGTTGCTGAAATTAAAGCCCCCAAATAGCAAATACTCAGATCTTTCTGAGTGCCACTTAAAACTGCTTCCCATGCTGCTAGAGGTTGGGAACAATAGAGTCTGAAAACCCAACTTGGTTTTCACATTTACAGTTGGTGTTTGCCCAGCAATTGATGGGGCTGCCCAATCTCTTGGTTAAATTGGACTATTTGAGAGCACTTATTCTAGATGACCCCCTCCTGGCCTGGTACTATATGGCATAAGTTTAGCAATAGGAACCTTGGCTGTATTTAAAAATATTACGTCAAACGGAGCTTAGGTTTCTTTCTTTAGAAAATAATTTCCTTTTGTGGCTAAACTGCCATTGGGTCCTAGATAATTGAGGAACGATTGAGGAATGAAGAGGCCATGGGTATCTGACAATTCAGTTCTCGTATTTGAGGCCTAATGGACTGCCGTCATTTTTGCCTTTGTTAGCCAGTTGTTTTGTTGTGCTATGTATTAAGTGCTTACTATGTGCCAAGTACTTTGCTAAGCTAACGGATCAGACACAGGCCCTGGCCCCTGTGGGACTCAGTCTAGAACAGTGCTTGGCAAACAGCAAGCAACAGAGTGAACGTGATGAGAAAATGAACAGGTCTTGAAGGTGTAGAGTGAAGAAGGACAGGGCATTTTGAATGATAGGCTGTTGGGTTCCTCACAGAACATCAAGCCCCAAATACAAACAAAATCCCACACTTTATTGTTGACACCCTTTCCTCAACTAAGTCCTCACTTCAGTATCATCAGTGGTATTTATTGAACATTTACTGTGTGCAAAGCACTGTATTAAGCTCTTGGGCGAGTACAATATAACAGAGTTGGTAGACAAATTCCCTTCCCATGACAAGCTTACAGTCTAGAGGGAGATACGGACATTAGTATAAATAAATAATGTAAAATTTCCCTTGCTCGCTTTCCCTTCTGCATCACCTGTGCACCTGGATCTCTATTCAACAAGATCAACAATTTCAGCAGAAGCCAAATACTTGCTTTTGATCAGAGGGAGCAAAAATGCCTATCCCTTAGCAAAGATTACTGAAAATATTTTTAGGTCCATGAACTGTTCTGTCCCAGAATAGAATCAACTCTAATTAAAAACCAGCAGTGTTTAGAAGTAATTGTCTTGGTATAGAAATGGCAGCATTTTGGGCTCTGTTTTAAAGGGGCACAGTCCCACTGTTCGCCTGAGTACAGAATGAGGCCAAGGATGGCAATTAACATTAATAATAATAATAACTATGGTATTTGTTAGGCGCTTACTATGTGCCAGCCACCATGCCTAAGTGCTGGGATGGATAAAAGCAAGTTTGGTTGGACATGGTCCCTGTCCCACATGGGACTCACAGTCTTAATCCCTGTTTTACAGATGTGGTAACTGAGGCATAGAGAAGTGAAGTGACTTACCCAAGGTCCCACAGCAGACAAGTGGCAGAGCAGGGATAGGAAATCCGGGTCCTTCTGTTGCTCAGGCCCATGCTCTATCCACTAGGCCTTGTGTTTCTAACCTTGGCTTCACCGACACTGCCTTCTCTTGGTTCCCCCCTTATCTCTCTCTTTCACAGGCTCCTGCTGCTCCCACACCTTAAATGTAAGAGTCTCTCAAGGTTCAGTTCCGACTCCCCTTTTATTCTCCAACTACACCCACTCCCTTGGAGAACTCATTTGCTCCCATGGCTTCAACTGTCATCTCTACATGGGTGATTCCGAAATCTACCTCCCCAACCCTGACACCTATCACCCTTTCTGCAGTCTTGCATTTCTTCCTGCCTTCAGGACATCTCTACTTAGATGTCCTGCTATCTCAAATTTAACATGTCCAAAACAGAACTCCTCATCTACCCTCCCAACCTCTGTCCTCCCCCTGTCTTTCTTCTCACTGTAGACAATTCCACTATCCTTCCTGACTTACAAGTCCAAAACCTTGGCATCGTACTCAACTCATCTCGCTCATTCAATCACCAGATCCTGTTGTGCCTTAACAACAGTCACACAATCCACCCTTTGCTCTCCATCCAAACTGCAACAGCACCAATGTCCAAGCACGTATATCCCACTCTGACTACTGTATAAACCTCCTCACTGGCCTCCCTGCCTTCTGTTTCTCCCCATTCCAGTCTGTACTTCACTCTGCTGCTTGGGTCATTTTTCTAAATAATCATTCAGTCCATGTCTCCCTACTCCTCAAGAACCTCCAGTGGCTTCCCATCCACCTCTGCATCAGATTTGAAACTCCTTACCATAGGTTTTAAAGCTCTTTTTTAATGGTATTTGTTAAGCTATGTGCCAGGCAATGTACTAAGACCTGGGGTAGATACAAGCCAGTCAGGATGGACACAGTCCCTGTCCCACGTGGGGTTCACAGTCTTAATCCCTATTTTACAGATGAGGTAACTGAGGTACAGAGAAATAAAGTGACTTGCCCAAGTGTCGGAGCTGGGAATAGAACCCAGGGTCTCCGACTCTAACTCAGCCAGCTTGCCCCTCGTACTTTACCTTACTGATTTCCTGTTATAACCCCCACCCTATATGTTTCCCACTAATGCTAACCTACTCACTGTACCTCGGTCTCCTCTATCTCACTGCTGAACTCTTTCCCATGCCTGGAACTCCCTTCATCTCTGACAGACTACCACTCTTCCCACCTTCAAAGCCTTATTTAATCTCATCTCCTCCATGAAGCCTTCCCAACTAAGCCCTCATTTCCCCTATTCCCGCTCCCTTCTGCATCATCTGTGTACTTGGATCTCTATCCCCTTAAGTATTTAATATTCACCCACCCACAACATGTATGAACATATCCATAATTAATTTTACCGTCTCCCCCTCTAGACTGTAAGATCCTCGTGGTCAGGGAACGGGTCTACTAACTCTTGTAGTATGCTCTCCCAAGTGCTCATTAGAGTCCTGTGCCCACAGTAGGTGCTCAATAAATGCCCTTTAACACATGTGACCAGACCTACTAAGTAGTGTTAACATTCTCAATGTTGATATAAAGGACTCTTGTGTTTTTTTGGTTTTTCTGAATGATATGCGTTCACTTCCCGTACACTAAACAATGGGGTGGCTATAGATAATCAGGTTGGGCAGAGGCCCTGTTTGTGGTCAGGGAATATGTCTGCAAAATCTGTTGTATTCTCCCAGGCACTGAGTATGCTGTTCTGTACACAGTAAGTGCTTTCTAAGGGTGACTGATCTATTGATTGTTTCAAATAGGACTCACAGTCTAAAAGGGAGGGAGAACAGGTATTTCACCCCCATTTTACAGATGAAGAAACAAAGGTACAGAAAAATTAACTAACTTGCCCAAGGTCACTCAACAGGCAAATGTTGGAGCCAGTATTAGAACTTAGGTCCTCTGATTCCTAGGCCCCTGCTCTTTCCACAGCACCACACTGCTTATTTGAGCATACTTCTGGGTTCATTGCACTGAGGCTGCTGTTTTTTGGGGGGAGATGTGTTTCTGAGAAGCTTGACGGAATTTCGTTTCCCCAAATTAACTTCCTAAGCTGTAAGAACGAAGTTGAACTTTTGCCTTGTGAGAATGTCTTTTAGGTTTTAGTTTTCTGTTTTGTTTCTGCCTCTGGTGTTGTCAAGACCGGGGCTGACTTCCAGTATTCTTGAGCTGATTGGCCTGTGTCCTAGTGAGTGGAGGTGGGCTTATAGGTGTTTATTCCAGGTTAACAATGCTCTCCCTCTCTGAGTTCCTGGCATCCCCCATTGAGTATGGACGCCTTGAGTTGGCATTGAAATGGATCTCAGCGCCCGTTGATGACAAATCCCTGAATTACTCCTTGGCTGACACCGAGGCACTGTGCTACCATTTTTTTTTTTATGATATTTGTTAAGCTTTTTACTATGTGCCAAGCACTGGGGTAGATACAGGCTTATCAGGTTGGACACCATCCCTGTCCTATATGGGGCACACAGTCTCCATTTCACTTCTCTGGGCCTCAGGTACCTCATCTGTAAAATGGGGATTAAGACTGTGAGCCCCATGTGGGACAGGACTGTGACCAACCTGATTACCTTGTATCTACCCCAGCACTTAGAACGGTGCCTGGCATATAGTAAGCACTAAACATATTCCATGGAAAAAAAAAAAGAAGCGGTAACTGAGGCCCAGAAGTGAAGTGACTTGCCCAAGGTCACACAGCAGACAAGTGGTGGAGGCAGAATTAGAACCCAGGTCCTCCTGATTCCCAGGCCCATGCTCTGTCCCTTAGGCCATGCTGCTTCTTGGAAATAAAATGTATGTGATTACTTCTACGCCACCAGTCAGTCAGTCATATTTATTGAGTGCTTACTGTGTGCAGAGCACTGTACTAAGCGCTCAGGAGAGTACAATACATACAGTAAAACAGACATGTTGCCTGCTCACAACGAGTTTACAGATACACCATGCTTTGCCAGAATCCACTCCTGCCTGCCAGTAGTAGTAGTAAAAGTATTTGTTAAGTACTTTGTGCTAAGCACTGGACTAAGCACTGGGAGAGCCTACAGAGGCAGGGGTTCATTCATTCAGTCAATCGTATTTATTGAGCGCTTACTGTGTGCAGAACACTGTACCAAGCACTTGGAAAGTACAATTCGGCAACAAATAGAGATAATCCCTACCCAACAGTGGGCTCGGTCCCTGAGGGATACAGGTACAGAAGGAGAGAGTGGCCCCTGTGCCTGTAAAATTGCCTGGGAAATCAGTAGTTTGCCAGGCCAAGTGTCCTGTTCTACTTTGAGTATCAAGTTGGCCGATTTACCATCCCAAACTTTCTCTGCAGATATGAACCGCCACCATTATTCTCTCTATATACACAACTGCCACCTCGTCTTCCTCTTACGTCAAGATCCCTCAGAGGAAAAGAACTATAAACCTGCCGAATTTCACTGGAAACTGAACCAGGTGAATTTTGAAAAGGGATTGAAATGGATCAAACAAACCCCTAAGAGCTATGTGTTTATAGTTTACAGATGCTCTCTGTGAATGATTAGTAGCATGTTGTGATCGTCTGTGTGTACGCGCTGGGCGTTCATTTCAAAATAAGATAAATTCACATCTTAATAGCTCTTTGCCTTTGAATCAAGTTGTCCTGGCGTATGTGATTGCCTGTTGATGTTCCGTGCACAGTCCAATTGTGAGGGAATGAGTGTGCCATGGGTAACTAGAATATATATGACTGGCCAGCAGGCTAAATCCATGACCCGGCTTGGAAAAATTAGCCAGGAAGGGAAGCATGAGGGCAGGAACTGTTGTGTTTCTCTCAAAAGAAAGGGATTGTCATTTATTACTGAAATCACTGGATTTATATTATGCAAACATCCAAAAGCCATTTTTCTCATGGTTTAAAATGATACTTTATTGCTGGGTTTCTGGGGCCTGCTGCTTCTAGGTTATAGATTTTGTGTTGGGTGAAATTGCCAGCGAGGTCAGGGTGACTTCCTATTTTTGAAATCATTGCAGCTGAAGCAGCACAAATGCAAGAAACGTATTTCCATTTGCGTGCCATTTGCTTCGAAGAGAAGTTGAGCACTCCAGTCTTGATCTAAAGGATCAAGGTGTCCAGTTAGTGTGCAACTGGGCCCTCCCCAGCCTCCAGAGTTTCTGAGTTTCGCTGTGACAGCCGCAGGGCGAGTAGGAAAGAAGTGACCATTGCACCCCTAAAGAGGCAAACCAAATGTTAGAATCAGGGGTGAAATGTTCATATGGGGACAGCAAGACCTATGCTCTAAAACACTTTAATTGAGAGAGACAGAGAGAGAGAGAGAGAGAGAGAGAGAGAGAGAGTGTGTGTGTGTGTGTGTGTGTGTGTGTGTGTGTGTGTGTGTCTTTTAATGGTATTTAAGTGCTTACTATGTGCCAGGCACTGAGGTAGATACAAGCTAATCAGGTTGGACACAGTTCATGTCTCACATGGGACTCACAGTCTTATTCCCCATTTTACAGATGAGGGAACTAAGGCCCAGAGAAGTAAAGTGACTTGACACAGCAGACAAGTGGCAGCGCTGGGATTAGAACCCAGACCCTTCTGATTCCCAGGCTTTTTCTCTACCCACTGGGCAATGCTGCTTCTCCCTTGAGAGGAGAATTCAATCACGGCATTTAGCAACTTTTTCTCTCTTTGAAAGACTGCTGTGCATTGATGGGTGTCTTCAGAGCTGTTCTGATGAATCAGTAGATTGTGTTGTCTCCATCAGTTTATTCTCTGGTTTGGATCCTTGTACCTCACAATCCTAACGCCTCCCTCTCCCCTTCCCAGGTGTGTGATAAAGAGTGGCACCACTATGTTCTCAACGTGGAGTTTCCAAGTGTGACCCTGTTTGTGGATGGGGTTTCCTACGATCCCTTCCCGGTGACCGAGGACTACCCACTTCACCCGTCCAAGATAGAAACTCAGCTGGTGGTTGGAGCCTGTTGGCAAGGTAAAGTCATCGACTCCTGGATCGTGACAATGAAACCTTAATGGTGCTCATGTCATCAGGACCCATAATAGTCTCTTTAGCCATCTCCCATTTCTTTATGGTTTCCTCTGGTTAAAAAAAGCTCTTTCTGACGTACAACTACCCCCGCGCTGTGGCTCTTATGTAGATTCTTCTTAAGATTTTATTTAGGACCAACCTTTTTTGTTTTTGTAGTGTCTCTGTTCTGGGGAATTGTGGGGTTAAATTAGGGATGAGAGCCTAAGAGCAAACCCTGAAGGGGACTCAATTCTGTAGGAAAGTTTGGTTTATAGCAACAGTCCTGTTCTCTCAAGGAGGTTGTGGAGATTGTCTTGTCCTGGGGAGGGGCAGAAATAAAACCCATCACCCCTAAATCAAGCTAGTGAGACCAAGCAGTGATTCTTTGCTGCAAGATGCTGATTCACAGCTTTGGTGCTGGTGACGCATTCCCAGGGAAGGTTGGGGGTTGGGGCATCTTGGATCAGAATGTGGATACAGATGGATTTCCAGAGGTCATGGGGCTTCACCTTTCAGCTGCTCCTCAGATTTGCTACCTGTCAGAGACCCAATGCATTTTGATGCACTCCCCCCACCCCCCCGCCCGCCCCCTGAGCCACTCCATCCCCTTTTTGAGGCTAAGTAAGCCTTCAGATAAGGCAGGGAAGTTTCTGGGGTCTGCGTAGCCGGGGCTTTCTGAGTATAGCAGTGCTGCTTGCAATAGGGAGCAAGAAATGAAGGATTTTCTTCTTCCTCCTCTCTGTTCCCTCCCAGGGCCCAGAGAAATAGAAAATCAATAGTTAGCGGATGGTTGGTTTCCCAGCTCTTCAATTGCCATTGTAATCTGGTGGGTCGACCCTTAAAGGAGTTGTCACAGAGATCTGGTTTCAAATCAGATGTGCTGTGTGCCCTTGAATAGGTCACCCACTTGCTCTGCCTCTGTTCTGCCCTCTGTGAAATGAGGATAATCTTGCTTGCTCCTGCTTCTCTACTAAATGTGACATGGGTGACTGCAGTGATCTGTCAGAGAGGGCTCACGATCTCAGGGAGAAAGGAACCGTGCAAATCCAAAGTAGTGTTGTCTCTTTCAGTAGTATTTATTGAGGCTTAATGTGTGCAAAGCACTGTACCAAATACTTGGGAGAGTGCAGAAGCAATATGGCACAGTGGATAGAGCACAGGCCTGGAAGTGAGAAAGTCATGGGTTCTAATCCCAGCTCTGCCATGTGTCTGCTGTGTGACCTTGGACAAGTCATTTCACTTCTCTGAGCCTCAATTTTTGCCTCCTTTGTAAAATGGGGATTGAGACGGTGAGCCCCACATGGGACAGGGACTATATCCAACCCAATTTGCTTGTATCCACCCCAGCACTTAGTATGGTGCCTGGCACATAGTAAGCTCTTAACAAATGCCAGAATTATTATTGTTATTATTACAGCAGAGAAGATAGATACGATCCCTGCCCACAAACAGACTAGAAGGAGAGATGGACAGTAAATTATAGGTGTCCATAAGGGCTGAGAGGTGGGTGGTGGGATGAACAATGCTCCTGTGCTGTGTTTTTCCCTGGAATTTTCCCACTCAGACCCAGAGGGGGTTGTGGTCAGGCAGCTCAGCTTGTTGAGAGCTCAGCCTTTTTGAGGGTTGTTTGCACTGAGCCTTCCCATCTGGGAGTGGGAAGAAACCCAAGGCCCAACAGCACCACCGGGGCAAATTCCTGTGGGTGTAGGAGGTGCCATCCTGCTAGCGGAGCCCACCTCCCAGCTGGACATTCCCAGAGGGCAGGCCATGGTGGGGCCTGGAGAAGCTGTCGCTTAGACGAAAGGAAGCGGAAAATCTCCACGGGCTGCCAAGATTCAGGCATTGAGCCGCAGGACCTCTCAGGGTAAACTGTGAAGACCCTAACCACTTAGTCCTTCTCCATTGTCTTTCTTGCTTTTCTACAGAATATACAGGAAGTGAAAATGACAATGAGACTGAGACTGTGACTGTGACCTATGCAGGTTGCTGGAGTTTCTTTTCCCTCTTTCCCTCTCAAGCCCAGACATTGATTCATTCCACCCTCCGCATGAAATGCAAGCATTGCATTTTGGCCTCGGGCATCCATCTCAGCTGCTTCTGGACTGTTCTGTCTGAATCGTGCCCGCCCCCCGCCACCCTCCACCCCTCTCAGACCTCCTCTGGATTTTTTACTTTTCCGCGTAGCCACAGGAGCACATTCACAAAAGAGTCTGACTCCAATGTGATTGCAGTTAAATGATATCAACTGCTTCATTAACGCAAAGCACTAATGGCGTTTTGTTTTATTTTATTCCATCAACTTCTGTTCAAGTACCATTGCATGTGGCACCTGAAAGACAGGTTTCAGAGGTCCCCCCGCCCCACAGGTCAGGGAAGTACCAAGCCTAGCCCGTTGGCACGATCACCATTCTGGCTGCTGGTTATCCGTCCGGGCGAAAGTTTGAGACAGTTTTTGCAGTGAAACGGTCATCGAATAGTCAGTCGGTATTTATTGCCAAAGGCTCCATTTGAACTCCACTGATTTTGGGGGTTCCTTTGACACCTGTGTCTCCCCCCACCCGGGATAATTTAGCAAACCAGGGCCTTTGGGAGCAACCTGGCTGTTAATCCTTGAAGGAAAAAATTGGACTCATTTGGTGCTTTCCCTTTCTGTGACGGGATTCTATTTTCTGTGTTGAAACATAGTTTGGTTTTCCTGCAAGAATTTCAGGGAGATGAGTATGAGAGGAAACGTAGGGGCTGTGGGGACTGTTAGGAGATGCCACGCCTCCTCTTCCTTCTCCAAGCCATATGCATGATCCTGAACGGTTTCATTTCTTCATCGCACTTATCCTGATTGCAAGACTCGCCCAGGAATAGGGCTGAACTAACTCGCATGTCAGCCAGTAATGCAGTCGGCCATTATAACCTCCCCTCTGAGGGAGAACAGGAACTGACTGGGGGGGAATGTAACATTCTTTGCTTTTTCTACCTTCTCGAAAGGTGGGGAGCTGCGCATGGCCCAGTTCTTCCGAGGCAACCTAGCAGGCTTAATGGTCCGCTCTGGGAAGCTGGAGAACAAGAACGTGATCGACTGTCTCTACACCTGCAAAGAGGGGCTGGACCTGCAACCTGCTGATGGCATTGGCAAAGGCTTGAAGGTAGAGCTGGCCACAGGGCAGAAATAATAACAAGAAGAAGAAGAATTGTGGTATTTGTTAAGCGCTTACTTTGTGCCAAGCACCATACTGAGTGCTGGGGGGGATACAAGGTCATCATTCATTCATTCATTCATTCATTCATTCAATCGTATTTATTGAGCGCTTACTGTGTGCAGAGCACTGTACTAAGTGCTTGGGAAATACAAGTTGGCAACATAGAGAGACGGTCCCTACCCAACAGTGGGCTCACAGTCTAGAAGAGGGAAACAGAGAACAAAACATATTAACAAAATAAAATAAATAGAATAAATATGTACAAATAAAATAGAGTAATAAATACGTACAAACATATATACATATATACAGGTGCTGTGGGGAGGGGAAGGAGGTAAGGCCAAGGGGAGGGGGAGGAGGGGCCATCAGGTCCCACATGGGGCTCACAGTCTTAAGTAGGAGGGAGAACAGCTATTGAATCCCCATTTTGCAGGTGAGGGAAATGAGGCCCAGAGATGTGACTTGCCCAGGGTCACACAGCATTCATTCATTCATTCAGTCGTATTTGTTGAGCGCTTACTGTGTGCAGGGCACTGTACTAAGCACCTGGGAAAGTACAATACAACAGTGAACAGACACATTCCCTGCCCACAACGAGTTTACAGTCTAGAGATGGGGCGAGTGGTGAAGCCAGGATTAGAAGCCAAGTCCTCCAACACCCAGGCTTGTGTTCTTTCCATTAGGCCATGCTGCTGTAAGGCAGTATTCACCCTCAGATCCACGGTCAGCCTCAGGGAGGGACCCCAGTGAGGGTAAAAGGGCTGATGCATTAGTCCCTACATCTGGGTCACATTGTGGAAGAAGAGCAGTGCCTGAGTGAGCTGCTATCTTCCTCTCCAGGCTCGCCCTGTTTACCTTTCTTTTCCTTTGGTGCCAAGTTTAAGGTAGTAAAGTGTTTTAAAATGATTGATTTAACCTCTTGGGGTCCTGGGCCCAGTTTGAGTATAAGGTGCCAGGATTTCTAGGGTCTCCGATCCCGTCGCCATAAGCAGTGCCGACTGTTTGCTGTCTGTTGGAAGGTCTTGCTCTTTAGAACACCGCTCATCCTGCCTGTCACCTTGGAATGATTTCAGATCCAAGCAAACCCCGGCCAGTCAGTGTTGACCTTGGAGGGAGATGACGTCGACCGGTTCGACAAGGCCATGCAGCACATTTCCTACCTGAACTCCCGTCAGTTCCCCACGCCCGGCATCCGAAAGCTCAAAATCACCAGCACGATCAAGTACGTGGTCTTTGGGGGGCCAATGGCTTACTTTGTCAAGTGGTGTGTGAGAGCAGGGAGGGAGGGAGCTGGAGCTTTGAGAAGGTTTCTGCATGAGGACCCTTAGTGTCACATATTTCGTGAAAGAGAGTGGCTCTCCCAAGCAGTGACGGTCCACGGTAAAATGAGCAGAGAGTAGTCATTGTTGAAATCCCTGCTGTTGGGCTCTCAGCCCCACGCTGCGGCTCAGGGACTCTTCTTTGCCGGAGAAGAGTTTTGCCCTGGGTCCCAGCGGTTCTCACAGGGACAGGGAAGAGCAGCCCTGAGCTGTGACTTCGGCCTGACCCGACACTGGTGGGTCCCTGCAGATGTTTGAACGAGGAGGACTGCATCTCCGCCCCTCTGGTGGACGGCTACATCATGGTCCTGCAGCCGGAAGAGCCCAAGATCAGCCTGAGCGGCATCAACCACTTCGCCCGGGCGGCTTCTGAGTTCGAGAGCCCTGAGGGGGTTTCCCTCTTCCCCGAGCTGCGGATCATCAGCACCATCACTCGCGAGGTGGAGCCGGAGGGGGACGGGGATGAGGATCCAACAGGTATCTCTCTGAGCTCTACCCTTTCTTCTTCCCCAGCTGGGCCCAAGCCTCTCAGGGGCTGCCACCCACCTGTTTGGCCCTGGTGCTTTGTGGGGGCTCTGAGTCCATGGCATCGTTGTGGCATCTTCGGGTCTGTCTCTAGGGCTGAAGCCCCACAGACCAAGATGGCCCATCCGCATCATCAACATCATCGATGGTATTGATGATGCCCTTAGCTCCTGGGAGAGTACAAGAGTTCCAGAGACACCCCCCTTCCCAACCTTCCTCTCTGCCCCTTGCCATGCCAGCAGGGCTGGGAGAGGCAAAGAGGCTTGAGGAGTTTCCCATAAATCTCAACTCCCATTTTGAGTCTGAACCCAATAGGATGTCCACCTGGATTCTGAAGAAGCTGTTGAATCCTGGCCCTTCATCCACAAGCATCTGCGTGCCTTGAGGTGACTTTTGCTTACCCCAAGACTGAGTGCTCGTTCCCAAGTCCCAGTCCCCACCCAGGCTGCTGTCCCCTTGGTCGTGGCAATAAGAGTCCTTCCATGCCCCTCGTGTCTCGCCTAGGAATTTGGCTGATGTCCGTCCTGGGTTTCAGGGGAGGAGACCTGGACTATGGGCTGCTAGCAGGCCTCGATGTGGTTTGGGAGAGGGGCTGCCCTACAGTCTGGCCTCCCCCAAAACGCCCCTTGAGCACTCGGCTTCTAGGACCGGGATCAAGCCGACCGTCCAGGACAGCCCAAGTGCCAGACATTGTTGTGATGGCTCTGGGCATTTTGTCGTCCCCATTTTTCAGTTCAAGAGTCGCTGGTGTCGGAGGAGATCATGCATAACCTGGACACCTGTGAGGTGACGGTGCTGGGTGAGGAGCTGAATCCGGAACAGGAGAGCCTGGAGGTCGACATGACTCGCTTGCAGCAGAAGGGCATTGAGACGAGCAGCTCCAACCTGGGCATGATCATCACAGGTGAGGGGAGCTCAGATACTGGCGGGGATGGATGGAGAGGGGGCCGGGCTCTCTGTGTTAACGGTTTGGGAACCATCCAGCCGCCACCCAATTGTGGCAGGGTGGGGAGTTGCTTCATCCCACTTCCCTCCCTTTCCCTCCCCTGAGCAGGTGTGGACACCATGGCCAGCTACGAGGAGGTGCTGCACTTGATCCGCTACCGAAACTGGCACACCATGTCCCTCTTCGACAGGAAGTTCAAGCTGGTCTGTTCTGAACTCAACGGCCGCTATGTCAGCAATGAGTTTAAAGTGGAGGTGAGTGAGCCCGCCATGGGTCCTAGGCTGGGAATAGTGTCTGTGGAGAACTGTGACCTGATTGGCAGCCTTGGATTGGCCTACTGCCCCGGTGCTTGTTGGTAAGGAAGACAAAGGGCATATCTGCTCTGCTCTCCAGATTGCCATCTTCTCTCCAGGCTTTGTGTCCAAGTGGAAGGTTTTTTGGGGGGAGTTTTTTTGTTTGTTTTGTAATGGTACATGTTAAGTTCTTACTGTGTGCCAAGCACTCTACGAAGCGCTGAGGTAGATACAAGATAATCAGGTTTGACACATTCTCTACCCACTATGGGGCTTACAGTCTAAGTAGGAGGGAGAGGAAATCCTCTCCCCTCACACAGGCAGAGTGATTGTAGAGCCGTTGTCCTTCTCGTCTGCTCATATCTCCCAGCTCCACACTAAAATAGCTTTCTCTGGTTCCCACTGTATCCTCCGGCCTCATCTCCCTGCTGCCATTCCCGTCCAGGCTCCTTAAATGGATTAACTACACCCACTGCTTCCTTTTCCTCTCCTCTGTCTCCCTTTCTGACCTCCTACAATCTGGTTTCCATTCCCTTCAGTCCACAAAGACTGCACTCTCTAAGGTCACTGATGCTAAGACTAATGGATTCTCTTCTATCCTAATCCTCCTTGACCTCTGAGCTACTTTTGGCCCTGTGAACCATTCCCGTCTTCTGGAAGCTCTCTCTAGCCTTAATTGTACTGACTCAGTTCTCCCCGGTTCTCCTCTTGCCTTTGGCTGATCCTTCTCGGTCTCTTTTGCTGGCTCTTTTTCCCCTTGTCATTCACTTCTTGTGTGTGATCCTCAAAGCTCTGTTCTGGGCCCCCTACTCTTCCCTCTTTACATTCACAACCTAGGGGAGCTCATCTGCTTCCAGGGTTTTCAGGCACCACCCTATGCTGATGACTTCCAAATTTATGTCACTAGACTCAACCTCTCTCACTTCCTTAGCAATTTTGCAAGTCCTCTTACGTCCAGGATATTTCCACACGGAAACTGAACTCCTCATCTTCCCTCCCCAATTCTCACATCCGCTTAGCTTTCCCATCCCAGTAGACACCACCACCACTCTCCCCGTCTCCAAAAGCCTACAACCATAGCATTATCCTTGACTCCTTCTATTTCCACTCTCACAATTCTGTCTGTCCCTGATCCTGTCAGTTTTTTCTTCCTCATTTCCCAGTCCTTGTCCAAATGCCTATCACACTCGGACAAGACTACTGCATCAGCCTCCTCATTGGTTTCCCTGTCTCCAGTCTCTCCTCCCTCCAGTCCATACTTTACTCTGCTGCCCAGAGGATTTTTTTCTAAAACATTAATTTGCTCACACCTCCTCACGCTTTGAATAATTTGTTCATTCCCCATTCTTCTCCACTTCAAGCAGAGAAATTCCTGACCTGCAGCTTTAAGGCACTCAATCAGTTCTCTCTCTTACTTCCTTACTTATCCCCAATCTATTCAACTTCACCCCAACTCTCACTGTTTGGTCCTCTAAGGCTAAGGCCGCTGTGCGTTGTTCTCATCTCACCTGCCTCTGACCCCTTGCGCATACCCTTCGTCCGTCCTTCCTTCTCTCTTCAAATCCATCAGACCATAGTTCTCCCCCATCTTCAAAACCCTTCTGAAATCCCCACCTCTTCCAAGAGGCCCTCCCTGATTAATTGTTCTCCCTAGATCTTATCTTTCCAATTATCACCACAGCACCTTCGTGCCACCTCCACACTTGTGCATTCATACCTACCAAGAAGCAGCTTCATACCTGAGAAGCAGCGTGGCTCAGTGTGGAAAGAGCGCGGGCTTTGGAGTCAGAGGTCATGGGTTCAAATCCTGGCTCCACTAGTTATCAGCTGTGTGACTTTGGGCAAGTCACTTAACTTCTCTGGGCCTCAGTTCCCTCTTCTGTAAAATGGGGATTAAGACTGTGAGCCCCCCGTGGGACAACCAGATCACTTTGTAACCTCCCCAGCGCTTAGAACAGTGCTTTGCACATAGTAAGCACTTAATAAATGCTATTATTATTATCAGCCGCACTTCTTTTCACATTGACTTCCATACCCTACCATGTAAGCCGTTGCTCATCCGCACATCCATCTTTCCATTCTCTTTTTCCTTCTGTCTAAAAACTGATTTTCTGTCTGCCTCACGGATTAGATTGTAAGCTCCTTGAGGGTAGGGATCATGTCTTCTAACCCATTTACATTCTCTCAAGCCTTTAGTAGCACGTTCGGCACACAGTCTGTATTACCGATTGATTTTTGACACCATGAAGGCCCTTGAAAAGAGGTGGTCAGTCGCCTAATGCCCTGGATTACTGTAAGCTCCTTGAGGGCGGCAGGAATGGTTGACTGTGTCAGTCTTCTATTGTGAATTCCCAGGGGCTCAGTACGGATTTTTCTGCAGCAGAGGGAGGGAGAGGGCCAGGCTCTCCTGACCTGGGAGGACTCGGTCCAGCGGGATCAGGCATCCCACTAAGCAGTCGTCCCTTGACCGCAGGTGAACGTGATCCACACGGCCAACTCGGGGGAACACGCCAGTCACATTGCCGCCCAACCGCAGTTCGTCCATCCCGTGCATCACTCATTCGTCGACCTCTCCGGGCACAACCTAGCAAACCCACATCCGTTTTCAGGTAAGCCTCCAGCCTGGGCATCTCGCGGCATACCCTCCTGTCTCAGGGCCGGCATCCGAGAGGGGCCTCCTAAGTTGGTGCGCCTGCATCCGGGCTCACCCTGGACACTATCCACCAGGGCACCTTTTGAATCAACTCGGCAGGCCTTCTTGGCCATGCTGTTCAGCTTAGACTCCTGCACCTTGATTGATAATTGTGGTATTTAGGTGCTTACTGTGTGTCCAGCACTGTACTAAACGCTGGGCTGGATACAAGATAATCAAGTCACACAGTCTGAGTAGGAGGAGGAACAGGAATTGAATCCCCATTTTACAGATGAAGTGACTGAGGCATAGAGAAGTTAAGTGGCCTGCCCAAACTCACACAGCAGGCAAGCGGCAGAGCCGGGATTGGAACTCAGGTCCCCAGGCTCCCAGGCTCATTCTCTTTCCACTAGGCCATGCTGCTTCTCACGCTTCCTAGGAGTGCAAAGGGTTTTCATGTCTGGGATTTGATCAGCTTTACATTCCCTCCCCGTGGGACAGGTAATATCTCCCCCTTCTTTATAGGGAGAGAAAGAGGCTCAGAGAGGTTGAGCGATGTGTCTGTCTTCAGGCCAGATCTGGAAGCCAGGCATCATCTCTGGGAACCAGATGGCTAGCACTCACTCGACTTCTCAGGCCCACTTGACCTCGCCTCTATGGTATTAGTGGGAATAAGGATTTCATCCCCGTTCTTCTTGTTTTTTCCTAGTTGTCCCAAGTACAGCAACGGTGGTGATTGTGGTGTGTGTCAGCTTCTTGGTTTTCATGATTATCCTGGGTGTGTTCCGGATCCGGGCTGCGCACCAGAGGACCCTGCGTGACCAGGACGCCGGGAAAGAGAACGAGATGGACTGGGACGACTCAGCCCTGACCATTACCGTGAATCCCATGGAGGTAGGCCTGTTGGCTGGTAGGGGGGAGAGCTGGCCCCCGGGAGGCTTCTCTCCACCACAACATCAGTTTCCCTCGGGCAACCAGGGCAGATGGGGCTTCTGCCTGGAAGGAGTTATCCATAGAATGCCCATTCCCATGAGCGATGTCAGCACCGGTTCATTCATGCAGTGGAAAGGCTTAAGCTCGGCCCCTGGAATATAGTCCGGCCAAGGCCTGTGGGGCAGGGGGGATGGATCATCAACTGGAATAGCCAGAGGGTCACCAGGTTGTAAACGGGGTTGGGCAGGATGGGTGAGGGGGCACTGCCGTCTGAGAGTTTGCTCGGCTTGGGTGGTCCAGCCGTGGACGGTGGGAGAGAGGCCGTGTCAGAGGCCTAGTTTTCCTCTCCCCATCTTTGGCCCGCCCAAGGGTCTGCTGGTTGCTTGCTGTGGGGTCCCCCCCCGCGGAAGGGAGAGCGACTCTAGCCGAGAAAAGGGTTCCCTCCTACAAGGGAGTGCCTAGACAGTGAGAGGAAACCTAAGCGCTGCTGGGATAGTGGGCGGATCCTGTGTCTGGCCAGGATGAACTCTTCCCGAAAGTGGGATTTTGTTCTTCTCTGAGGTCTCAAACCCTGGTTCTCTCCCCATCCCTCCAGTCTTAAGGGTTTTCCGTGGCTGCCTGCAGTCAGCAGCTCCACCTGTGTCTTTGCCCTGGAAGCTGCTTCCCACCTAGCCTCCTTTACAGGGCCTTAGTGGAAACTTCCCTAGTCAAACCCTCTTATTAATCATCATAATAAAAATCACTGTGGCATTTGTTGAGCGTTTACTATGTGCCAAGCAGTGTACTAATTGCTTGGGTAGATTTGGGTTAATCATGTTAGACACAGTCCCTGTCCCACATGGGACTTCACAGTCAAAGCAGGAGGGAGAACAGGAACCGAATGTCCATTTTACAGATAAGGCAACTATGGCCCAGGCAAGTGAAGTGACTTTCGTAAGGTCATGCAGCAAACAAAAGGCAGAGCCGGAATTAGAATCCAGGTCCTCTGACTTTTAAGCCCAGGTGCTATCCGCCAGGCCGTGCTTTTGGGGAGCCGAGCTGATGGAAGGGGCCCGGGACTACGGGGACCAGGAGGGGTTGATTTGGTGTGCGAGGGTCTGCCGTGTTTGTCTTGTCCATCTGCGTGTCAGACCTACGAGGACCAGCACAGCAGTGAAGAGGAAGAGGAAGAGGAGGAGGAAGAGAGCGAGGATGGAGAAGAAGACGACGACATCACCAGCGCAGAGTCAGAGAGCAGCGAGGAGGAGGAAGCCGGGCAAGAGGAGGATCAGCAAAATGTTAACAGACAGCAACAGCTGGAATGGGACGACTCCACCCTGAGCTATTGATCCCAGCTGTTCCCTTTGTCCTTTCGTTTCTGCTCTGGAAGCTCCACCGCCGCCGATGACCTCCATCCTCTTTGCTGCTCCCTCCATTGTCCCTCCACGGGGGTAAGAAGCCATTATGGCCAGTAGTTGGACAGACACCCCCAAGCATTTGTGTCCCATTGGCTAGTCCCCAGTGCTTGATCCGTAGCTATTCCCTCCCCCCTCCTCGCGCTTCCTTGGACTGGATTTTTTTTTGTTTTTTTAATCATGTGAGGAACCACCTTGCACTTTTATCTTCACGTCATCTCAGCTCAGTGACTGTGGCTCCACAGACCTGCCCACGTGTGTCTGGAAACGACGTTGACTTTGCTTCTCTCATTCCTTCCCCAAAGCTGCAGCGGTCTGACTTGTTGACAAAGGGTAAAAGGTTGCTCATTTCAGTCTGGTGAACATTTTTTTTTTCTTTTTAAGAATTTTTTTTTTTTTCCCAAAGCTAGTGCATGTGGAAAGTGGCAGGATGGGGGTTAATATGTAGAGGATTAACAGACTTTTTAATATTTTGTAAATAAATTGGGATTATGTAATTATATCCACTGTGGGAGTGCAACAGGGAGTGGGTTTTACAGTTGCCTAAGGCCAGGGGCTGGGGCACGGCTGACTTTGGCGCAGGTTTTCAGCAGGAAGAGCCCCCGCAGCTGCCCGGGGGGCTGGGTTCCCTTGGGCTGGGTCCCCGAGGGGCAGAGGTGGGTCTGTTCCTTCCCCTTGCCCAGCCCCGCCGGATCTGGTCCGAGCCGGGGCGGCCCAGGGAGAGTCGGGAACGGGAAATCCAGGCTGGGCCTGGCCCCGTTGACCTACCGGGGCCTGGGCGGGCCAATCCCGGCCCAAGAGGTCGCGGGAGATGGGGGCTGCCCTGCTGTGTCCCCAACTGCCCGGACAGATGGTGGATAGCTTCCTCGGTCTAGAAGCAGTTCCTCGCCACCCACCCCGTCCCCCTCCTTGTTTCCAGTGGGTGGGCGCAGCTGGGATCGTGGCCAGTTAGATGCTCCTGCCAAGGGCCGGCTGGATTGCTCCCGTTGCAGGGACCTGAACTCTGGGAGTAGTAAGCTTTTAGCTTCCACGCCGTAACGTAGCGCTTTCCTCCTGGGGCACAGTTCGAGCCGCCCGCTGTGGCGGTAGCCGTGGGGAACGAAAAGCGCGTGATGACCCCCCGGGGGGTGAGTGCTGGGTTTTTCGTCAGGCAGGTCTCCGCCTCCCTGGACACTGTCGACCACTGGAACCGAGGTGGAAGGGAGGGGAACGGGTGTGATGGGCAGTACGCCACCGACTCTCTCGACTCCTCGAGCCCGGGACTGCTTTCCGGCAGCCAAGTTTGAGGATGGGGATGGGATGGGGTGGGAGGGGAGGGGAGTTGGTGGCCCAAGGGGTCCCGGCCACCGAGTCGAGAGAGAGTCATCCATCCAATCTTCTCGTTCATTTAAGTGTAAAATTTTCAATTTCTAAAACGGGGGCAAATGGTTTTGACTACTTTTTCTGTGATAAACATAACTGCTAGTTTTAAGTCATTTGGGGAACTTTTAACTTATGTCTGACAGGTGTCCTGTGTTAATGTTGATGTGTAGATCGATCCTTCCCTAAGCTGTCACTGTAGCTACTGTATTTAGACTAAAACCGAAGAAGACTAAACGCTAACACTACTGGAAGGTGAGCTTTCCGATGCTGTCTGTAGCCACTGTGGGGATAAATCTACCGCTGTGTTTCTGGTGATAGGTCAGTCTGGCAAGTCTATAAGCTACAATAAAGTTCTGGTTCTAAGTCGGGTTGGCGGTCGTTTTTCCCGGGGCCCCACCCCTCCTTCCCTTCCCAAGCTGGAACAGAGAGCGGAATGACATAAAAAGATTTTATTTTAAAAAATCTGCTGCCACATTTCATTTTAAGACTTCCCAGAGCTTTTGTCCTGACCCACAGTCACAGTTACACACAACACTCCCTTTACTCACAGAAATATGAAATGATTTAAAAAAATAGAAAGTATTTCTTCAAACTAGGCACATACAGTCTGTACACTCCAACCGAGAACTGCTTTGTGTATGTGCAAAGGGGTGCAGCCCAGAGCTAGGGAGCACACGAACCCGTTTAAATAAATAAAGTTGTAGTCTTGGCTTTTCCTATTTGAAACCAGGTGAGCTAGATGGGGCTTAGTTTCTGTACTCATTTTGGAACAAAAGTGCACTCGGGCTGGGCTTGGGACTAGAGGGACGGAAGGTGGATCGGAGCTGTTCTGTGAGCGACGGATCGCAAAACAGGAAGCAGCTGTCTTAACCTAAAACCGTCCCCGTGGCCCTTTCTCCTCTGCTCTTCTGTCCTGAAATCCCTCAGCTGGTCCCCCCAAGCCGAGAGCGGCGGTTCTCTGAGCCCCCAATCCCCTGGACCGCAGGGCTCAGGCCGGCTCCTCGGCATCAGTCCCGGAAGCTTGAAAGTCTAGTCAGCTGCCACCTGCTTTTCCCTCCTCCAGCGGAAGATTCCACCATTTCCCCTTTCCCTCTTTCTCTGTCCCGAGCAGGAAGTCCTAATGGCTCAGGGAACTGTTCGGAAAGAACATTTCCAAAGGAAGATGGGGGGGGACCGACCGTGGCGGCAGCAGGAAGGAGGCCGGGGGCTGTGCCCGCTCCGCCCGGCTTCGAGGTCGGTGTCCGCTCTGGAGGGAACCTGCCCTGAGGCCGAGGCTCCGTTTGGACCGGCTCTTCTCCCCGTCCCCGGGCTGCACAAAAAGTGGAACGGGCCGCACCGAAACCGCAACCGAGCCGGTAGCCGGTGGTAGACGGCAGAGATGGGGGCCAGAAGCCCCCTCCACTCCTAGATTAGAAGCACAAAACCACAGCAGTCCCAGGGTCACCTCCCCGGGGGCCCGGGGCCGCTATGCAGTGCAGCTCGAGGGGAACAGGGGGGCGGGTTTTTCCCGGCTCCCCGCGGCCAGAGCGCTCGGTGCTGCTGAACTTGGGCCGCAGAGCGTCCTGCCCACAGCCGAGAGGTGCAGTTGGGGTTGGGTGGGTGGGGGAGAGCCCCAACGAGCAGCCCTGAATGCACAGTGAGAGCCTCCGGGCTTGGCCTAGGTACTAGCAGCTACCAGATAGTGCACGTGTGCAGCAGGGGGTGGAGAGGGTACCTGCCCCTTTCCACCCTGCCACCGAAGAGCCCTGGCAGCGACGCCGGCCAGGTGTGGAGGAAGTGGGAGGCGGGGAGAGGGAGGAGACCCTGAGGGCGGTGAGGCTGCTGGCAGCGCCACCGGAGCCCAGGATGGAGCCGTCGCCGACGTTCCCAGGATCAGCCTCCGGGAAGACTCGAGTGGTGCGGGGGCAAACACCCCACGGTCCTTGCTCACAGCAGCAGCCTTCAGTGGTTCTCACACCACCACCACCATGCTCCCCGGCCCTTTCCCCGCACGGGGCCAGGAAGCGACTTCCCTCTCCTGCCCAGCGATGCCGCTTCCAGCCTCCACCTGCGTTTGGTCCCATGGAGACGTCGCCAAGGGTGGCTGGTCTTCGGCCCTTAGGGGTCTAGGTCATAAATAAATAACTGCAGGGATTTCTTTTCAGTGTAAACAAACAGCAACTGGGTAAGTTCCTCGCCGCGTGCCCCCAGCTCCGCTCCCACGGCCGGGGGGTCCCACGCCCCGGCGGGCGGGGGGGGAGGGCAGGGCCTCGGCCGTCTCCGGGAGGAAGGAGGTCGGGGCTGTTTACCGGGAACGGTGGCCGTGCTGGGGTCGGGGACAGGGAGGGTCTGCTACTGCCTGTTGTCTTTGGAGACGTTGTGGGCCAACCAGTTCACTTTGGTTTTCCAGCTCTCCCGCAACGCTTCGTTGAACTTCACTCGGAAGTGCTTCAGTGCCTCATCGTCCGTCTTTCCCAAAGCCAAGGAGTCCTGAGGAAGAGGAGACGGTGGAGCTGGGCGGTCGGAGAAGGCTGTGCCTGGCCCCCTAGCCCAGTTCCCTCTCTGTTTCTCTCTGGTCGGCCTATCCCCTCCGCACTCTTCTCACCCCCGTTCCCACGGCTCCCAGGCTGGAAGGATTCAGGGGAGCTTTCCCTCACCCGTCGGAGAAGAGATCTCGCCAAGGCCAACAGAGAGAGGCAAGTTAGGTGAGTGGGCTGGCCCGTGAGTATTTCTCAGTGTTTCTAGAAGCAGCGGGGCTTAGTGGAAAGAGCGTGGGCTTCGGAGTCAGAGGTCATGGGTTCTAATCCCAGCTCCACCACTTATCAGTTGTGTGACTTGGGGCAGTCACTTGACTTCTCTGTGCTTCATTTACCTCATCTGTAAAATGGGGATTAAGACTGTGAGCCCCACATAGGAAAACCTGATTACCTTGTATCTACCCCAGCACATAGAACAGTGCATGGCACATAGTAAGCACTTAACAAATAGCATCATCATTATTGTTGCCAACTTGTACTTCCCAAGCGCTTAGTACAGTGCTCTGCACACAGTAAGCGCTCAATAAATACGATTGATTGATTGATTATTCTGCCTGGGAGTGGCCAGAGGTCAGCTGAGAAGCCCAGCCTCTTGGGCTTGCCTTCTCAGGGCCTAAGGCCAAGGCTTCCAATGACCACATCATCACCTCATCCCCTCTTCACTCGTGGCCTCTTGGTAATGATGATGATGATGGTGGCATTTGTTAAGCACTCACTATGTGCAAAGCACTGTTCTAAGCACTGGAGGGGATACAAGGTGATCAGGTTGCCCCACGTGGGGCTCACAGTCTTAATCGTGGCTTACTGGAAAGAGCACAGGCTTGGGAGTCAGAGGTTGTGGGTTCAAATCCTGGCTCCACCAATTGTCAGCTGTGTGACTTTGGGCAATTCACTTAACTTCTCTGTGCCTCAGTTACCTCATCTGTAAAATGGAGATGAAGACTGTGAGCCCAACATGGGACAACCTGATCACCTTGTATCCCCCCCCCCGCAGCGCTTAGAAAAGTGCTTTGCACATAGTAAGCGCTTAACAAATGCCATCACTGTCATTAATCCCTATTTTACAGATGAGGTAACTGAGGCTCAGAGAAGTTAAGTGGCTTGCCCAAGGTCACACAGCAGACATGTAGCGGAGCTGGGATTAGACCCATGACCTCTGAGTCCCAAGCCCGTGCTCTTTCCACTGAGCCACGCTGCTTCGGTAGTGCAGCTGGTAGCGATGGGGTAGAAAAGGAGCAGAAAGAGAACAAATAGGTGGTGAAGCGCCCATTGCTGGGGGGAAGTAGGTCTCAGAGCCTGCCCAGGCCAGACCAGTGGGGGCCTCTGGACTAACCTCGCAGGAACTCGACCGAGCCCCACCTGGGGCCAGCCTTCTGCACACCATCTCTCCACCGCACAGGCTTCGGAGACGTTACCTTGAGATACTGTATGTCCTTGGAGCAGCTGAGCTCGGGCAGGCCGGCCGCCCGCATCAGTGCAAAGAGGTGGAGGAAGAGCAGGCCGTGGCGGCGCAGGATGGTATAGGCCCGTTCGCAGTAATCGCGGAACCTGCCCGGGAGCCGAGAACAGACGTCAACCCCTGCCTCGGGGCCCTGTTGGACCCCACCCGGGGCTAGTCGAGCCACACCGCCCACCTGATGGTACTCCTCCGGGCACAGCTGCTCCCCCAAGTCGCTGGGGAGAAGGGCAGCTCTGTCTTGGGAGGAGCAGGCGCCTCCTCCGCCCCAGACCTTGCCGCTCGACCCCAACTCGGTCCCCAGAAGGCCCCGAGGCGGCACGTCGGTCTTCCTCGTCGCTTTCCCCACCCGAACGGTCTTTTCACCCAGCCCACCTTTCGAACTTCTCGCTGTTGTTGGTCCTCCCCTGCTGGATCACGTGCACAAAGTCGTAGGTGAGGATGAAGGGGACACGCTCCCGGTTGATTCCAAACTTGGTCTTGAAATTCCCCAGGAAGTGGCCAAAATCAATGTGGAACAGCTGCAGGGGGAGGGGAGACAAAGAAACTACAAGTGGGATGGGGGGTGGGGGGGGCAGAGGGGCTCTGGGGAGGCCAGGGTTGGGAGGGTGAGCCTAGGAGGCCCAGACCCTCACTATTTCTTCCTCTGGGCCCCCCGGGCCTGCAGGAAATGAACTGCTGATATCATCATCAACGGTATTTACTGAGCGCTTTTATGTGTACTCTCCCAAGTGCTTAGAACAGTGCCAGCGCTTAGAACCGTGCTTTGCACGTAGTAAGCGCTTAACAAGTACGGTTATTATTATTATTACTCTGCACTCAGTACGCACTCAATAAATACCATTGATCGGGCAGTGGCGACAGTGTGGGGGTCACATTCCCTGTTTCTCCATGCCCCCTGCAGGGAAGACTCGGAAATCAACTTGCACTTCCCAAGCGCTTAGTACAGTGCTCTGCACACAGTAAGCGCTCAATAAATACGATTGATGACGAAATCGCCAACCCTGCCCAACCGCCACCAACGGAGATGTCTCGCCCGGAATCATACCCTCTGTTGGCAGGGCACCTCCCCGCCCTCCCCACGCCGCCGTACCTGCCCGGTCTCCCGGATCATGATGTTGTCGCTGTGCCGGTCCCCGATGCCCAGCACGTAGGTGGCCACGCAATAGCCGGCGCAGGAGAGCGTGAACTCCTCGATGGCACGCTCCAGAGCATCCCTGGAAGTGGACCCCGGGCACTGTCAGTCGAGGGTGGAGCTGGGCAGACAGGCCCCCACCCCAGGACTGCCCTGCCATGGCCAGAAATTCTAAGGACGGATACCCTTCACCCCCCCTACCCCTCAGCAGAACTACAAGCTCCCTGGTGAGCCTGTGTCTCCTCCATCCCTGCCCCCGGGGCCTGGCTCCCCCGGCCTCTCCCAGGAACCGGGCCTGCGCCACGGGGATGTGTCCCGACCCACCCTGGGTTCTTGGACTTGAGCCAGTTGAGCAGTGCGTCTTTGTTGAAGGCGGCTGTGGCGGCCATGTTGCTCTTGTTGAGCTGGATGTTGGCGATGGTATCCGAGCGCAGCACCACCTCGATGAGCCCCGTCCGGTCACCCGTGGACAGGCAGCCATAGGGCGTCATCCTGCGGGAGGCAGCCAGAGCCACGGCTGAGGAGGGGGCTTTGCGGGGCCGGTCCGATCCCCGGGCCTTGGCACCGGCCCCGTCCAGCCCGAGGAAGGGGAGGAGGGAGAGCAGGGCAAAGCCTCTTGCATGTCCAGATCCTGGGGCGCGAGGCTTATGGGAGTGAGGCATCATCACTCCCCAAAGACCCCAAAGAACACTCTGTCTGCCTGCCCACCCCACTCCTCCGGGGCTCCCCCACAGGGGCTGAGTGAGCCGTCACCAGCTGCCCACCCCTGGCCGCACGGCTCCACGTCTTCCCCCTGCTCCGCGGCAGCCTCGCACGGGAAGAGGCCGGGACTCACCTCAGATCCAGCCCCTCCTGCTTCCACAGCACGTCCATCAGCTGGATCATCTGCAGGGTCAGCATGTCCTGCCGGAGGTCTGTCAAGCCACCCCCAAGAGGACACAGGCACATCCCTTAGGGCCTCCAGGCCCAAGTCCCCTCCCTGGCCAGACCCCACCACTCTCCTCGTGGGGCTCGACCCCAACTCAGTTCCCAGGAGGCCCCGAGGTGGCATGTCCGCTCCCCCTGGTTCCCCATAGGGAAAGCAGAGAGGTCAATCCAGACCTAACGGGAAGAAGGGTAGCCTCCAGCCAGTGCCTATCCCCAGGAGGGCCCGGCCCCATTCGGGAAGCCCCGGGTGCCCGAGGGTCACCGCCTCGCCTACTCACCATCACCGTTCTTAAAGATGATGCCCACGCTGCTGCTCCCTGTCACCTCCTCATTGCTGTACACGATCCACAGCGGCTTCATCTTGGAGTCCATGAAGGTACACTGCTCCACACTGGGGAGACGGGGCGCCCGGGGCCGTCAGCGGCGGCCCGTTCCTCCCACCCCAGCTCAGCGATCGGCCTGCCGGGTCAGAGGGAGGGACCCGGCCGAGGGAACGGGTCTGGGGCCAGTGGTGGCCAGCTCTTACCAGACGTCAGCCAGTAAGGTACTGGGGTTGAGTGGGGACTGCAGGTTGGAGAGCGCCTCCAGGACCGTCTCCTGTCGCATGCATGTGTGCATCAGCTCCTTGGCCTGGGGCTTGGGGGTCTTCTGGGAGTTCACTTTGACATAGTCGTTCAGCGATTTCATTTTGTTGAGCGCTTCACCCTGGCGGGGAGGGAGCAATCAATCAATCAATCGTATTTATTGAGCGCTTACTGTGTGCAGAGCACTGTACTAAGCGCTTGGGAAGTACAAGTTGGCAACATATAGAGACAGTCATCATCAATCATCATCAATCGTGTTTACTGAGCGCTTACTGTGTGCAGAGCACTGTACTAAGCACTTGGGAAGTACAAGTTGGCAACATATAGAGACAGTCCCTACCCAACAGTGGGCTCACAGTCTAAAAGGGGGAGACAGAGAACAAAACCAAACATACTAACAAAATAAAATAAATAGAATAGATATGTACAAGTAAAACAGAGTAATAAATATGTACAAATATACATATATACAGGTGCTGTGGGGAAGGGAAGGAGGTAAGATGGGGGGATGGAGAGGGGGGCGAGGGGGAGAGGAAGGAAGGGGCTCAGTCTGGGAAGGCCTCCTGGAGGAGGTGAGCTCTCAGTAGGGCCTTGAAGGGAGGAAGCTTGGCGGATGGGCAGAGGGAGGGCATTCCAGGCCCGGGGGATGATGTGGGCCGGGGTCAGGGCAGGGCAGGGTCAGCGTGGGGGAGGAAGGGAGAGGTGACCACAGGCTGGAGGGGCGTGGGGGGCGGGGGGCGGGTGTCTCACCTGCTTCATCAACACCTTCATGTGGTGGTTGCTGCCGCGGCAGTATGCCTCCATGATGAGCCCGAACCGCAGGGCCACCGACGGGACGTGCATCTCCGACCTGGGGTGGGTGAACGGGTCAGGGCAGACCGATCACCCCCCTAGCCCGGCGCAGGCAGCCGACCGGAAGGTCCGGGCCGGGGGTGGGAGCCCAGGCCGGCGAGGAGGGTTCCCCAAGAGATCAGCAAGTTCTACCGGCGGTCTGTCCAGCCGCCCAGAATCCGGCCGTTCCAGAATCTGCCCCTTCTTCCCCAACCAAACGGCCACCAGTCCTACCTCAGCTTGATTCATGAACCAGCCTTCTCACTGACCTCCCTGGGCCAAACTTCACTTGGCTGCCTGGATCATTTTTCTACAACATCCTCCTGCACACATCTCCCCACGCCTCAAAAACCTCCATTGGTTGCCCACTAGTCTTTGCATGGAGTAGAAATTCCTGACCGTCGGCTCCGAGACACTCACTCAGCTCTCTGCTTACTTAACCCATTCGCTTCTCCCACTACACCTCAGCTCACACTCCTTGTTCCTCTCCAACCAGCCGCAGCGTGGCTCAGTGGAAAGAGCACGGGCTTTGGAGTCAGAGGTCATGGGTTCAAATCCTGGCTCAGCCACTTGTCAGCTGTGTGACTTTGGGCAAGTCATTTAACTTCTCTGTGCCTCAGTTACCTCATCTGTAAAATGGGGATTAAGACTGTGAGCCCCACTGGGACAACCTGATCACCTTGTAACCTCCCCAGCTCTTAGAACAGTGCTTTACACATAGTAAGTGCTTAATAAATGCCATTATTATTATTATTATTATTATTATTATTATTAACTGTGCCTCATCTGCATCTCTCCCCATCACCGACCGCTTGCTCATTCCCTTCCCCTTGCCTGGGATTCCCTCCCGCTTCACATGCGGCAGACCATTCATTCATTCAACCATACTGAGCGCTTACCATATCCAGAGCACTGTACTAAGCGCTTGGGACAGTACAATATAACAATAAGCAGACAATTCCCTGTCCAAACTGTTCTGCCCACCTTAAAAGCCCTACAGAAATCAGGCTCCTCCAGGTGGCTTTCCCAATTAATTTCTAATCCTCAGATTATCATTCAATCAATCAATGTATTGAGTGCCAACAGTGCAGAGTGAAGTATTATGGGAGAGTACAGAAGAGTTAGAAGATCTGCTGCCTTCCCACAAGGAGTTGATAATCTAGCAGTGGAGCCAGATACTTAAGATAAATTGCAAGGAAGGGCAACTGCCACTTCAGTGCTCCTGCACCACCTTCACACTTGCATGCTTACAACCACCCTCCTAGACCGTAAACCTGTTGAGGGCAGGAATTGTGTCTACTAACTCTATCGTATTCTCCCCCAGGCACTTAGTCCCCTGCTCCACCCACGGCAGGTGCTCTGCTGACTGACCTCGGGCCACAAGCCCGGAGGCTACAGTGCCAGTTGGTATCAGGAGGTCCAGCTGGGTCCGGCCCAGGCCCAAAGGGAAGGAGTACACAGCCCCGAAGTCCCCCTGGCCTCCCCATATCGCCACAATGGCTCCAACGCCAGCCCCCAATGCCCGGGTCGGGCACGTACCGGAGATGCCAGAAGAGGAAGTGGCCGATCTTGCGGTTGGTCAAGGCCCGGTCCAGGAGGAACTTGGTCAGCTCGCAGTCCAGGTACGACTCGTATTTGAGCACCTGCACCAGCTGCAGCAGGTACTGGAACAGCTCGTCGTCCCTGGATGGTCACAGGGGGTTAGCAGGGGGAGATGGCAGAGCGGGCAGTGTCCAGCTGGAAGCTCCCCAACCCCAAGAGGGCCAGGGAGGAGGGGCTGTTGGGGGCCCAAGAAGGCCCTAGAACCAGGAACCAGGTTGAGGAAGCCTCCCTCTGGCGTGTCACGGCCACCTCAGTGTAAGACCAGGTAGAGAAGGAGAGTGAATAGGCCCAAAGATCTCTGCGTGGTGTAGTCCCACGCAGCCCCATCACCCCATCACCCTGGGCTCATCCGCTGCGGAGCCAGGGGTACGGGCCCCTGGAGTGTGCATTCTGCCGCGGTGACCAGGGGAGGATGAATGGGCCCCAATACCCTCTCACGTTCCCAACCCCATCACAAACTCACGTCAGTTTCCGCAGGGACTTGATGGCGAAAGAGCCCACGTGGCGGTCTGGGAAGCTGAAATCCAGCAGCTCCAGGGCACTCAGGACTGGCAGCTCGGGCCAAGAGCGGAGCAGGAAGAGCATCTGAGAGCAGCAGGGTTGGAGGAGAGAAGGGTTGGTGCCCGAAGAGGCAGAGGCTTTCCCCACTCTGTCTCCGGCAACCTGTAGGATAACCCTGAGTCCTGCCAGTCACCCCGCCCACATCCGCACGCAGAGATGCCCCCTCCTTTACCCCCTGGGTCCCGCCCTCACTTGGAACTGGCCCAGAGGTGCTCTCAGGGCTCCCACTCCTCACCTGAGTCAAATCCTCGCTCAGAGACCCTCCCCCTTCCCCGGCACCCACACGGCCCCCCTCTAGGACCCCCAGGCATCCCCCCCACAACCTGGGCCACATCCTCATGCTTGTTCCATTTGGTGACCAGCAGCAGGCGGGCCAGCGCCTCGGGGAACTGCTCCTGGATCTCATGCCGCATCTTCCACACAAGGTCCTTTTCGTGCTCGTACAGCTCCCCCGACAGCTTCCGGTCCAGGATCTCCTTCAGCTGCTGCTGCTGCAGGGAAGGGGCAGGGGCTCAGGGGTTTGGCCGAGGCAGGCGGGAGGCTGTGGGTGGGTGTGGGAGGAAGCCCATCCAGAAAACCGGGTCTACTACCCCTCCCTGGGGACAGACAGCAGGCCTGAGCCCGGGCACACACTGGCCCCCTAAACGGAGGAGCCTGTGGCCGAGAGGTGCCCCCGGCTGAGCGCACTAGGCCATACCTCCTCCTCTGTGGACCGAGCGTGCTCCCCGTTCTTCCCCAGCTCCAGGATCTGCAACACAAACGTCCCCCCGACAACACCATCCAGGTCTCAGTCCTTGCAGGGACTCCGGGCCCTGGGGCAGCCCCCGCCGCAGGCCTGAGCACCCTGGGCACAGAAGAGTGGAGGACTCTTTCCACTGGGCAGTCACAGCTCCAGCTGAACAGAGGGCCAGGACCCCCACCTCCTCACAATCGCCCCCGCTCACCCTCTCCAGGGCTGGGTAGTAGACGGGATGCGGAGCCACCTCGGGGATGCAGATGACGAGAGCGGCCGCACTCTCGGTGTTGGGGTTACTTCTCACGGTGCCCGTGGGGTTCAGTAACTCCCCCTTCTCATCTGGGAGGCACAAGGGGGATTGGGGAGGGGAGAAGCTCTCACCAACCAGCAGGCTCCCTCCTCTCTCACCCTCCTCCCCACCCCGGTCCCCATCCTTCAGGCCCCCGGCCCCGCAGGGCAGGCCTGGCCGACCGACCGGACCATCACATACCCGGCACCGAGGACCACATGTACAGGCAGCACTCCCCCGACTTCAGCTGGTCCTTGTAGTCGAACAGCATGATGTTGGCCCAAGCGATGGGGCAATCCTGGGTGGGGTCAAGGGATGTGAGGGTCGGGGCACTTAGGGGAAAGGGGCTTCCAGCAGAAGCTGTGTTGAACCGTGTCCAACCTGCTTAACTTGTATCTACCCCAGTGCTTAGAACAGTGCTTGGCAAATAATAAGCGCTTAACTAATATATTATTATTATTACTAGAAGCTGGAAATCCTTTGCCAGTCAAGGCCCCGGGCAGACCCAAGACTGGTGGGGAAAACTGCAGCAGCAGCACTGGGACCTTATAGACTGAAAACATATCTACCAACTCCGTTGCACTGTACTCTACTAAGTGCTTAGTACAGTGCTCTGCAGTCAGAAAGTGCTCAAAAAATACCATTAATTGATTAGTTGATTGGGATCCTAAGCCTCCAACCCCTAGGGCTCTAGTCCTGGTTTAGGGTTCTCCCTTCCTCCAGCCTCTCCCGGACCTTGGGTTATAAAATAGGACTGAGCCCCTCTGGCTGGTCTCCCCAAAGCAAATCAATAAGACACTACCGGCCAGGAGTCCCAGATCCGGACTGCCGGGGCCGAGTGACTGTCTTTGGTTCCCTCGGCTGTCTGGACTGGATGTCCAGCCTCACTCACTCCAGAGAGCTCCCAATGGGAACAAGACCTGTAGCTCTCCAAACCTTGCCCACCTGCCCCTTCCAACCCTACCAGGGGCTGCTGACCCCCACCCCATCCACATGGAAGTTGGCCTTTTCTGGTGAGAAGGCCTCAGCTCCAACCCACGCTGCCTTCCTCTTCGACAGACCACCACCACTCTCCTGACCTCTAAAGTCTTCCTAAAATCACATCTTCTCCAAGAGGCTTCCCTGACTAAGTCCACATTTTCCCTACCTGCCTTCCCTTCTGCATCACCTGTACACTCGGGTCTGTACCTCTTAAGCACGTGATATTCACCCCACCCTCAGCCCCACAACATTACATATTCTTTCACTCTGCCATTTCCCCCGTCAGTAGTTGATTTTACTGTCCCTCTCCCCATCTCTAGACTTTAAGCTCCTTATGGGCACAGAATGTGTCTACCAACTGTTGTATAATACTCTCCCAAGTGCCTAGTACAGCGCAAGAGACACAGTAAGCATTAAATACCACTGATTGATGGATAAATTGCCTGTCTGGGGCAGGAGGGAAGTGGGGAGAGAGTTGGGCTCACTTGGGCTCCCCTTGCCCCCAAATCCCTCCCCTGTAGGGTGAGGAGACCAGTCTGGGTGTCAGAAAGTCAGTACTGGATTCCTGGGGGGCAAGGGGTAGTGGCCCTTTTCACTCCACCTTTATTCTGGCCCTCCTCACTCCACTTCTATTCTGGCCCTCCTCACTCCACCCCCATCCTCCTTCCGAGCTCCCAGAAGCCCTTATACTACATTGACATTTCTGAACCCTGCTCTGCCCCTCGACTCACTCCCCACACACATCCCCGAAACATACCACATTAACCTCAGCGCCGGGGCGAGTTGGGACCGGGTGATGGGGGTCCTTGATCAGGACTTGAGCTGAGTCAGCAGTTCCTGAGTCACCTCCAGCAAGTTGGCCCAAGGTGACTCACACGCAAAACACCAGTGACTCAGTCCCCTCCTCGCACCCAGAATGCTGCCTCTCAGCTGCCCCGCTGCCCTGGCCCCTTCTCACCTCCCAGAGTGGGGAACCCCTACCGCCCAAACCATCGCTGCCCCAAGGTTCACAGCAGCTGCCCCGCGGCTCTGGCCTCAGCCCAGATCCCCCAATCTGCAGGCCCGTCCCAAGTCGTCCCAGTCCTCGGAGCAATCTGGCTCCACTCCCCATCCTTCCGGGCGATCCCAGAACAGAACCTGGTCCCTGGGGTCACCGTGACGGTGCCAGTACGAGAGCTTTCTCCACCACAACCCCGTGGCCACCCTGCCCCTCCCCTGAGACTGCCCCACTTACGGCCTTCTTGGACTTCTTCTTGGTCGAGCGGGCCTTCTTGGCCTTCTCGATGACGGCGTAGAGGGCGAAGCAGAGCCGCGCCATGCGTGGCAGGTCGCAGACGTTGATGTCGAACTCCAGCCGCTGCTTCCACACGGGCTCCGAGCACACATTCACCTCCGAGCTCGACACCATCTTGCAAAGCATTTCGTTCCCATGGAAGAGGCCGGCCTGGACCACCAACTGCAGGGGTGAGAGGTCGGTACCAACTCAAAGCCCTCAGACCCTGCTGAACTCCACAGCCCTGGGGCAGACCAGCTGGGCACCTCCAGGACCTCGGTTTCCCCTCCAGTGTTATGGGAAAAAGTCCCAGATCCCCACGAGGCAGGTGGGTGCACTGGGGGAGTTGGGGAGGGGAGTAACTGAAAGACACCTTCCTGAATCCCCTCCCCTCACCCACCAGGGTCACTCAGGGCTGCTCAAAGTGGGACAAGGCCACCAGCCCTCTATTGCCCCATCCCAGTCAAGAAGGGCCACGGCGTCCCCTCTTCCTGCCATATCTCTGGGGACAGTGTGGTCATCACAACTCCCCGGCAAGGCAGATACCCAGAACTCAGGCGGTAGAGATTTCTTAGAAGCCTCATGTCAAGACTGGCTAGCCTGGCCCCCTTCCCCTCTTCCTGTTTTGAACCATCACACAAACCACCCTCAAAAGGGATGCTGGGTAATGTGGTCAGACAGCTCCACGCGGCCCCCCTCGCCCCAGCCGCTCTCTCCCCTGGAGCTGGAGCTGCCTCATTTGTGCAGCAAAGCACCCGTCACCTCACGGGCCGGCGGCTCCCCTACCTTCATCCTCTCGTCCGCGTTCACCTTGCTGCCCTGGACCAGCTCCACCCAGAATGGCTGCTCCAGGGACCAGAGGGCCACTGAGGCCGGCTGGGGAGGAGACGGCACTCAGCTCAGGCCCGAGGCAGGCTGGGGTTGGCGGGGGAGGCACGCGTTGGGGAGGGAGAGTTGCAAACCAACCGGGGAAGAGACGGCATTCAGGGCCAACTCCTCCCAGAATGGCTGCTCCAGGGACAGAGGGGCACCGAGGCTGGCTGTGAGGGAGGCAGCGCTCAGCTCGGCCCAAAGCTGGGGGTGGTCGGGGAGGAAAAGTCCACTGGACCTCAGGAGAGAACAGGTCTCTCCCTGCTCGGGCCCCCAGAAAGGTATTTGGTAAATCTGGAGGAGCGCAGGAGAAGCCGGGGCAGCAGAGCTGGGAAGCGACAGATTAACTACAGCCCTGCTGATGAGCCCAACTATCACTCGGCCCGCAGGTCTTAGTGCAGCCAGATCGCCTTACGGACATACTGGGCCAAACCCCAGGACAACCAGGGAGGAGGCCGGACTGCCAGGAGGCTGCTCGGAAGAATCTCAGTTTCAGCCCGAGTCCCAGGCAGGAGCTGCAGTGTGACAAGCCATCTGGAGTGTAAAGCAGAGGCGAAAAGGGGCAGAGGGCTGGGTGGGAGGAGATAGAGGACAATGGGGCTGGGCAGGAGGCTAGGGGCTGCATTTTGGCCCACGGACACCACAGGGCCCTCCCAAAGGGAGAGCAGGCAATGAGAAAGGCAGGACATCCCCAGGGCCCAAAGCTGGAACAGGACTCTGAACTCCAAGGTCGAGGGTGGAGACAACGCTGCAAGGGGGTTTTGGGTGGGTGCCGCCCCTCCCACAGCCATCAGGGTGGAGGGGGTCAGGACCGGAGGTGGACCAGGCCCGGGCTCACCTTCTTCAAGGGGATGGGGGGCGGCTTGGGGCGGAGCTTGGGGACCTGGGCAGAGCCATGGCTCTGCTCGTCCCGCATGGCGACGATGGAGGAGCAGTGAACCATGGTCAGGTGGGGGGTATACCCCTCGTGCAGGCAGCTGCAGACATACTGGAGACAAGGGGACACAGAGAGATGCCCTCAGGGGCCCTGCCGGGTGGGGCGGGGGCCACACGGGTGGGACACAGCCCCCCTGCCAGCTGAACCCTCCCTCCGTCCTCCCTTCCCCCACTGGACTCCTTGGGGTCCTGGCCTTGTCCTGGTTCTCAGCAGTGTAAGCTCCAAAGTCCTTGGAGGCTGGGACATTTTCTGGGGAGCAAGAGTGGTGGGGGGCGCTCAGAGGGTTGAGTAATAATAATGATGGCATTTGTTAAGTGCTTACTATGTGCCAAGCACTGTTCTAAGCGCTGGGGGGATACAAGGCAATCAGTTCGTCCCACATGGGGCTTACGGTCTTAATCCCCATTTTACAGATGAGGCAACTGAGGCACAGAGAAGTTAAGTGACTTGCCCAAAGTCACGCAGCTGACAAGTGGCGGAGTCGGGATTAGAACCCATGACCTCTGACTCCCAAGCCCGTGCTCGTTCCACTGAGCCACGCTGCTTCTCTTAAATAGGGGGCAACTGGTGCTGTGTGGACCGGGGCAGGGGTCTTGAGACAGGGGAAGAGAAACCAACCCCTGCCCCTGCCTTCCTGCCTCAGGAGACCCCACCTCTGCCTCCAGGAAGTCCTGTCCCTCCCCCCAACCCTGGGAGGCCCTGCCCCTGGGCCTCACCTGGAACTGGTAGAGGGGGTAGTTCCCATACAGGTACTCATACTTCCCGTTCACCTGTAGGGTGTAGTCCTCGGGTCGCTCCACGGCTGGATGCCGGAACACCGTGGCCTTCTTCTTGAGCGCACTGGCCATCAGCACCAGAGGGATGTCCTTGGGGGACACCTGGATGGTGAAGCTCTCCTGCGGGTGGAAGGGAGGAAGAGAGTCAGCGGCCGGGGGGCGGGAAGTGGGGACGCAGGCAGGCAGGGCTGTTGGGAGGCAGTGGCCGGGCTCAAGGGATCCCAGGCCGGGAGAGGAGACGCCTTGGCGGACCTCCAGCCAATGAAGCGTAGAAACCCTTTGGAGGTCACGGACCGGAAACGTTCTGTAGGTCAGAGAGACCAGAAACACTCTGAAGGTGATGGATCGAGGTTGCTCTCCTGGACTTGAACTACTTCGAGTACAGCCCCACAGACCTCGCTCACAGAATCTGTCTACGGAGGTGCTGCCCAGAGTTAGTGACCCTGAAGATGACCCCTGGGCATCCGGGTGGGATGCACCTCGAGGACCTCAGCCTTCAGGAAGGGTCCCCTCAGTTCCCGCTCTCCCAACCCTTAACCAGCCCTGGGGCAGAAAGGAGAGGGGGAAGCTCTCACCTCATTGCCCTCGAACTTGACGACGACCAAGAGGGTCTTGGTGAGGGGCAGGGATTCGGGACTCCGGGCCACGGCCAAGGGCTCCAGCTGTAGGGGAAAGTTGTACCGCATCCAGGCCTCCCAGTCCAGCTGTTGCCGCTGGGCTGCCGTCTCCTCGCAGAACAGACGCATCTTGGAGCGGAAATCGTTCACTTCCGGGTCGCGGAGGGAGTCAAACTCGTGGAGGCCTGGGGGCCACAGGGGTCCACGGTCAGGTGGGGCAAGAGCCAGAGTGGGAAGGGTTAGGGGAGGACAGGACAGGACTGGGGTACCCGGGAGCCAATGCCGCCGCCCCCCAACCCAAGTGTTGACCTTTGCCAATGAGAAGGCTGATCTGGGAGTTAATGAGCTTCTTGGCACGGTCGCCCTCCCGGGCCACCAGGCGCAGGAAGGGCAGGAAGGGCTGGATGTCGCAGAGCCGCCGCTGCTCGTCCTCCAGCTCCTGCTGCTCTGCCGTCTGGTTGATGCAGGTGAAGACGTAGGCTTCGGGGTCGCTGAGCATGTGGAACAGCGGCTCACGCTTCGCTTGGCGCCACAGGATCTGGGATACAAGGCTACCGTCGGCTGGGCCAGGGCAGGAGCCGGCTTCCCCGACTCTTTGTGGGTGGTGCGGGGGAGAAGGTGCTCTGGCCTGGCAGTAGCCCCGAGGACTGGGCTGGAAATGCTGATAGAACAGGAGCCAAGAGCTGCACAAGGCGGGCAGATGCACCTGAGTCCTGGGCACGAGTCCAGGGTGCATGGTGGGTTTGGATGGGTTCGTATAAAACACCTGCCCTGCCCAGGGCCGTTCTGATCCTTTCCCGCCACAGAGTGAGGAAGTCCAGCCAGCTGCTTCCCTGCCCTGACTCTGGGATGATGACAACTGGCTCCCTCGTCCAGGGGCCAGGTGTTAGGTGGAGTGGGCATCACCCGAGGCCCTAGGCCAGAAAAGCCTATGCCTGGGATGCTCGGCTAAGGCATCCAGCCCAGCCTGGGGGCTTTTGGAACTCAGGCTGAACCTGACCCTCCCAGCCCTGAGTGGTCCAGCCCCACCTTGGGGAGGAGGGGAAGGGGCAGAGGGAGCCGGCAGGGCAGTGTGCCAAGGGAACCGCTCTCCGGAGCAGGCAGGCTGGGCCCCTGCAGAGGACGGAGTCCTCAGATATCACAGCCCCACCAACAGCACCTCTCAGGCACGCATGCACACACCCTTGTCGCGCCAACACAGGGGCCTCACACGAGCCACTCACAACACACCCTCCCTCCCCCCAGATCTAACTGTGTGTGTTTGTGCCCAAGGGTTCTGATTCTGAGGAGCTGTGACAGCAGGTACCTCCTTGATGCTGCTGAGGTTGGCATTGCGGGAGACGGGAAAGTTCAGGTAGACTCCAGTGGGTAGCAGGAAATCCACCAGCACCTGGTTTTCCTCCTTGGACCAGAGTTCCATGGGGCAATCGACCCCGGGGGCCATCCTATTCACTGCTCAGCTCCCCCTTGCCCTGGAAGAAGAGGAGGAGAGGTGTTCTTTCATTCATTCATATTTATTGAGCGCTTACTGTGTGCAGAGCACTGTACTAAGTGCTTGGGAAGTACATATGGGCAACATATAGAGACGGTTCCTACCCAACAACGGGCTCATCCACTCAAGGGTGGGGGCCCAGAGGAACAAGTTCAGGAAATCTGGAACGCAGCCAAGGTGGCCATAATGAGTTAGGGGTGTGTAGACACAAGGATGGTCCCTTCAAGAACCCTGCTGCCACAGTCACACTGCCCGGCTCAGTGGACCACGTCTCCGACCCAGGAGGGTACATCCCTGCTCCAAGCCTCAGTTCCCCTATCTGTGGCACAGGGCCAACAAGTGCCTCCTGCCCTAGGAGTCCAACACAGCAGATCCAAACTTGCTTCCTGCCCCTCCTGTCAAGGTCATGCCCAGGCCAGGCCAGTCAGACTGAAGCGGTTGGGGCCGGGGCTGGTGCTGGGGCTAGGACCGACTAGAAAGCAGGTAGCATGGAGCAAATTAAGTCACCCTCTGGCCGGTGTGGGTGATAGGGAAGGTAAGGCCAGGACCCGAGACCGAAGGCCCAGAGCTGACGAAGTCCTTCCATCCACGCTGCAGGCCGGCCCCCAGCCAATCGGGGACAGTGTCTCTTCGCGACGCGCGATCCCAGAAATCAACAAAGCAGGAGCAGCAGAAGCAGCAGCCGGCACGCAAACAAACAACTCCCGGGGCAGCGGAAAGGGAAAAGCCCAAGAGAAATGACCAGGAAGAGAAGCAAAGTGCGTGGGAAAGCGGCTGGGGCTGAGCCACGGCTGAGCACGTGGGCCCTCGTCCCCGGGGCACCTGCTAGCTTCTTCCCCCTCTTTCTAGGCTTTGGTACTTACTTCCTCTGACCCCGAGACCACATCCCCTTCCACACATGAGGGGTTGGATTCCCAGGTTCCCCTTTTGGAGAACATCCTGGATCACTTCCCTCTGGGAAGGAGGCCCAGAAGAGCGGTGGCTACGGCAGGAGAAGGGGTGGGAGAGCCGGGAGGTACCAACCGGGGCCTCGCACGGGGAGTCCTGCTGCTCTGCGGGCCGGGCGCTGGGAGCCACTCAGAGCTGCCCAGTGCCCCTCGGGGATGGAGAGGTCAAAGGTGCCCAGGAGTGCCCAGTGCCATCTCTCCAGTGCAGAAATGTCTTCACCTTGAGGTTTGAAATGGGCTCTTTCCCCTCCCTGCTCCCTGCTGTCCCTCGTACTCCCTCTGCCTGGGGTCTGCCTGAAGCCCAGGCAATCAATCAATCAATCAATCGTATTTATTGAGCGCTTACTGTGTGCAGAGCACTGTACTAAGCACTTGGGAAGTACGAGCTGGCAACATATAGAGACAGTCCCTACCCAAGAGTGGGCTCACAGTCTAGAAGGGGGAGACAGAGAACAAACCCAAACACACTACCAAAATAAAATAAATAGAATAGATATGCACAAGTACAATAAATAAATAAATTGAGTAATAAATATGTACAAACATATATACATATATACAGGTGCTGTGCGGAAGGGAAGGAGGTAAGATGCAGGGGATGGAGAGGGGGATGGGGGGAGAGGAAGGAAGGGGCTCAGTCTGGGAAGGCCTCCTGGAGGAGGTGAGCTCTCAGTAGGGCCTTGAAGGGAGGAAGAGAGCTAGCTTGGCGGATGGGCAGAGGGAGGGCATCCCAGGACTGGGGGAGGACATGGGCCGGGGGTCGATGGCGGGACAGGAAGGCTGAGTAGGTGCGAATGAGGTTGTCGTTAATGTAACTTGGTGATAACAAGGGCCTTTTTCCCGGAGTGGAGGGCGGAGGGAGAGAGGGGGCAGACAGCCCCTCCTGCCTGTAGATGCCCAGTGTTTGCACCCCTAGGGAGCTGGCAGGCATCAGGTGGGCAGGTGAATGCCGGAAGCCATCCAGCCCGAGGCAGAAGCTGGGGCCCTAGCCAAGCCCATTCTCCTCACCACATCTCCCTCCTCTCCTCCACCATCCCCAAGCCCTCCACACACAGACTGCTCCCCAGGACCACTGGGGAGGCCTCGCTGCTAAAGATCTGCTTCTTGTCTTTCAGCAGCCCGTTGCCTGGGTCGGACCACCTCACCTCTGGGGCACTGGGCTCCACTAGCCTGTCAGGGCCCTGAGAGCTTCCCAGGCTCCCGCACCATCCCAGGCTTCTGGACAAATGGACAGGCAGATGGGAAGCCGGATCCAAACAACGAGGCCTCCGGTGCCAACCGACCCCAACCTTGTAAACAAGTCATCCAAACACGTGGAAATGGCCAGAACTTCAAACTGCAGCATCGCAGGGATGGAGAGCAGCAGGGGCCAGAGGCAACAGCCCCGAGCCCAGACCCTCTTAAGATGGTTGTGGGGTCAGTAGCCCCAGGGCGCTGGGTGGGAGGGGCAGCAGGATTTGTGGGTGGTGATGAGTGAGGCTTCGCAGCCTGGAAGCTCAGGGGCTCCCTCATCTCAGGTTCCACCCTTCCTGCCCCGGGGCAGCTAACCTGAGCTCCAAAGAAGATCATTAGAACAGCACTTGGAACTCATACGGCAGTTTCACGAGAGGCAGGAATGGCAACACTATTTACAGATGAGGAAACTGAGGACCCAGAGAGATTGGGACTCGCTTGAACTCACACAGCAGACTGTTGGCAGAACTGGAACTAGAACCCAGGTATCCTGATTTCCAGATCTGTGTTCTCCCCAAAAGGCCATGCTGCTGGGAAGAGAGAAGACCCTGGAGTGATGTCTTTAGTGGTCCCTTCATTATAGCTCAATCCCTCTACCTCACCCCTCCTGCGGGCTGCTGGTCAACCCCCAGGTTAGCTCCATGGTACCAAGTGAGACCCCGCTCTGAAGCTCAGGGATTCAGGTAGATGTGGGGTCTGGTCACCCCCTTGGACTCTGCATTCCCCACCCCATGGAGGGGAGAGCCCCCTTTTTCCTCTCCTCCTCCCCATCCCCCCAACCCTACCTCCTTCCCCTCCCCACAGCACCTGTATATATGTTTGTACAGATTTATTACTGTATTTATTTTACTTATACATATTTACTATTCTATTTATTTTGTTAATGATGTGCATCTAGCTTTATTTCTATTGATGCTGATGACTTGACACCTGTCCACATGTTTTGTTTTGTTGTCTGTCTCCCCCTTCTAGACTGTGAGCCCACTGTTGGGTAGGGACCATCTCTATATGTTGCCAGCTTGTACTTCCCAGGTGCTTAGTACAGTGCTCTGCACACAGTAAGCGCTCAATAAATATGATTGAATGAATGAATGAATGAATGACAGTGACTGTATGGCTTGCATTAGCATGGTCCAGAGGGCCAGCTCTAGGTTACAAGCCCCTCAGAAGATCTGAGAGGAAACTAGACAGTAGCCACAATGCTACTTCCTCCCCTTCACCCCACCCCAGAGACAGCTGGGTGCCATCCTGTCACTCCCACTCCCCAGGTCCACCCTGTCCTTCTGCCCGGCCGAAGTTCTGTAGGGATAACTGGGCCCAGCGTGGACCAGCCGATGCATCTCTCCAGTACCAGAACTGATGCCAGGCTCTTCTCTCTGGCCTGGCCCATTGTCCTCGCCACATTTCTCCACTCCCTCAGCCCCTCCCCATGTTACCAATTCACAGGTTGGTAGGTGGAGCGAGGCTGTCCATTGCTGGGGCTGCAGGTGCCGACTCGTCGGGTCAACCCGGGCTATCTGAGAGGGACGCCCAGTTTCGGTCAACCCAGAGCTCTACCAAGACCTGAGTGCTTCCCATCTGTGCTCAAAAGACCTTGGAAGCACCGTGGCCTAATGGATAGAGCACGGGCCTGGGAATCAGAAGGATCTGGGTTCGAATCCCAGCTCTGCCACTTGTCTGCTGTGTGACCTTGGGTAAGTCACTTCACTTCTCTGTGCCTCAGTTACCTCATCTGTAAAAGGGGGATTAAGACTGTGAGTCCCATGTGGGACAAGGACTGCATCCCACCAGCTCAGAACAGTGCTTGGCACATAGTAAGTGCTTAACAAATGCCATCATTATCATTACCTTGTTATCTACTCCAGTGCTTAGTACAGGGCCTGGCACATAGTAAGCGCTTAATACCATTAAAAAAGAAATAATGATGGTGGCTATCTGGCTTGTTGGCTCTCTGAAGCTTGTCTACAACCTCCCAGTCCTAGTCACTCATAGAACTCCAGCCCCCTTTTTGCCCCTGTGTTCAAAATATAACCCTGACCCTTGTAGCTGGACCGGCCCAGCTCTGGGGGCATCTCATATACCGAGGTGCCTCTGGACTTCAACAACCCCCCAGCCCTCCCCCTGGCAGCAGGGAGTCTGGCACCTTCTCCCTGGCAAGACTGAGGGTGTTGGGGTGTGAAATAAGCAGCAGTTTGACTTTCTGTCACCCTGCGCCCTTGCCCTCACCGAGCCTGGGGTTCTGCCTGAAAGAGTGCAGCCCCTCCCTTCCCGTGCTGATGCTCCAACCACTAGGGCCGTGGCCCCCTGTCTCCACCCAGAAAGAGACTCGGTGTTTCCGGCTGAGGAAGGCATTCCAGAGGGCACACGGGGATCCCTGCCACCCAGTCGAACGTGCCCCCTTCCCAGTGGTCAGAGGGCAAGGAGAGGCTACCTGATAGCTCCAGCCAGGGGCTGTGGCAAGAGGCACACTGACCATGATTTAATGCCATGCGGCCCCAGCCAGCCCTCCCGCCCTAGTGGGATCCCAGCAGAGCCTGATTGGTGCCTGACCCGGGGGGAGTCCTGCACCCCCCTTCCCAGGGTCTTTGGCACCCAGATGACAGGAGCATGGGAATGTCGGGACTTTGGGGGCTGGGCTGCAAACCCCATCTGACACCAACAAAACTCTTGGGTGGGGTCAGAAAGTAGCCACTCTGACACCAGGGCAGAGAATAACTAGTGAGCTACTGCAGAGCAGGGCCACAGACTTCCATAAGCACCCATGGGCCGGGCTTTGACCACGGCTGGCAAAGCGCAGAGCACCGTCCCCACCAGCTCCCCTAGCTCTGGGTAGGCAGCAGCAGCCGATGTCACTTGGGGACGGCCGGGAGGAGGTGAAAATTCAGACACATCAGCTTCTCTCCTCCTTTCCCTGTATCCCCAGCTCTTCTCTATGGGGACTCAACCAAGATCTATCTGCAGGACAGAGGGAGAGGGAGAGTTTCAAACTAGCCCCAACCAAGGTCCTTTTAAGCGGGACCCGTTTTCAGTGGGCTGGTCCAGACTCACTCTGGACGGTTGCAAGGGAAACACATGATCGGCAGCCACCAGGCCAGCCTGGTGACACATTCGGATAGAGCCTCACCATCCCCCCGATTAGAGATCTTCCCTCCGCACCGCTACCTTAACCTGCTAGGGGACAAGAGCTCAGCTCCCACACGCCCGAAACCCAGTTCCTTGTGGGGTGGGATAGAGAAGGGCAGGCCCCTTCCTCAGATTGCCTTTCCAGAGGGTAGAGGGCCAGAGCTGATGTCCAGCCTGAGACCAGGGCAGACAGCACTGGACAGGCTCAGTCCAGATGGGCGTTCTTCTGGTCATCAGTAGATTCACCCTCCCCTCTCTCTCCCTCTCTGAATCCTCCCTTCCCCATCCTCTCATCCATTTCCTCCCTCTCCACCTCTCCCCTTTCTCTGGGCTTCCCTAACGGGAGAAGCCTCAGTGGACAATTTAGACGCTGTGCTATATTTCTACGCCTTCTTTCCGGAAAGTCGGACTCTCCTCCGCGGTCGGAAAAAGGATCAGAGATGGAAAGCAAGCCTCCACTAATGCAATATGGCCATCAGCTAACCTTGTTTGAGGGGATGGCTAATGCAAGTTGGACCGGAAGGGGGAGGGGAGAGGAAGGAAAAATGGGAGGAGGGAAAACATATCCCTGGACAGAATCCTGGAGTGGCACTGCCAGGCAGACCCAGGAAACCCCCCAAGCAATCAGGACGGAATCTGATCAACAGCACAGACACTGGGAATGGCCAACCCAAATCCAGGTTTGGTCAGTGGATGGGGGAATGGAGAGTGTGTGTATATGTGTGTGTGTGTGTGTGTGTGTGTGTGTGTGTGTGTGTGTGTGTTTTTCACATGGGGATGACAGGTGCAGAGGGTGGCTAGGATGTCACTGCTATTTACTATGCATCCTTGGTCCTGTAAGGCAGCAAGACACAGCCCCTGGGGGAAATCAAGAGAGCAAGGCGAAGCCTGTGGGTAAGGAGAAAACGGATCCAGGAAGCTTACTCAGCATGGAAAGAGGACCCAAGTCAGTCTGTTTTGCGGACTATTGGCAAGAAGGAGTCAGCACCACAAAACCAACATGTACCACTGGAAAAAGATCCTCAGCCCCTGCAGTGTCCTATCCCGCCACAACCTGCCTGGGGGTCCTAGGCCCACCCCAAGCCCATCAAAACCCAGAAGCCGGGGGGAGTATGGGGCTTTTCTCCCAGACCCTTCCTCTCCTCCAAGCCCGAGCCCAGAACCAACACCAGAGTTAATGGTAGTGTGCTCAATGAGTATGGCCACTCCTGGACCTTGGCAACAGGGTTTCAGCGACCATCCTGCTACACCCGGGAGAGGGAGAGTACTCCAGCTGACAGGCAGCTGGCTGGAGCCCCCCTTTTCGACTGTGAGCCCACTGTTGGGTAGGGACTGTCTCTATATGTTGCCAACTTGTACTTCCCAAGCGCTTAGTACAGTGCTCTGCACACAGTAAGCGCTCAATAAATATGATTGATGATGATGATGATGTTGGAGACTCCTGCCAATCGGTGGGAGTTCCAGGGCCCGGGAGGCCGGACTGGCCACCTCACTACCACCACCACCAACCATGCAGAATGGCAGCCCCATACTCTACTTCGGGAGGCTGAGCTGGTTTGTGTCCAAGAACTGTTCTCCTGGAGTGGGAGGCAGCTGAGGATCAGAGGAACCTGAGGACTGACCCCTCCAGGTGCTGTTTCAGCTCCTTCGAAACGGTGTTATTTCGGACGGTAGAATTTGTGGCAAACACATACTGGAGCTCCCAGCATTGTCCACACCCTGGTGGGGGCTTTGGAAGGAGAGACCCGGCCTGGACCCTCCAGGGGGTTGGGCCCACACCCGTCCCGAAACCAGATCCTGCAGGCTGGGTCTTGGGGGGAGGTAAGAACAGGGAGGGGGCCTTACTCCTTCCCCAAGCAGCAACTGGCAGAACCAAGTGAAGTCCACCCAGTTCACTCCCCCCAGACCCGCGCCAAGACTCGCCCGCGATGTCTAAGGTCCTCATCACACAGCGGTCTTGGGGACTTAACCAACCCAAGCTCCAGCCCCGGCCTGCCACCCCACGGGCTCTCCAGGCCGAACTCCCAGAAAGCAAAGTCAATGGCAACCAACCAGCTCCCAACTTCCTTGGCCTCCAGGAGCCCTGCGGTCGCCTGACACACCATCCCAGTTTACCATTCCCTTCAACCAGCAAGAGGGACATGGAAAGTGAACTGGCCTTCTCTAGCCCTCGCCTGGCAGACTGGGGACTCACTGTGCTTGAGTGAGGGGCCTATTTGCAAGGCTCCTTTAAAATGTTCCGGTTCTGAGGGCCCCGGAGGAAGCTCTGGTTTTCCCTTCCCAGCACCCGCTCTGCACATCTGCTTTGCCAGAAGAGGCCCAGCCAAACCCCCAAAACACCAAAAAAGCCTCAGGCCGGTCAATCTCCCTTCCTCTCTTCCTCCTTCCCTCCTCCAAGACAGCCCCCATTCTGGTCAGGGGCAGGAGTCCAGCTGAGGGCTGGGGTCGTGCTTTCCCACTCTAACCCAGTAGCTCTTGTTTATCGCCAGCTCAAGCCACAGGGCCCCCCCCCCTTCAACCTCCACCCCAGGTCTAGTGAGATGACTCCCCCGTCTGCTGATCTCACTGGACGGAAAAAAAGACACTGCAGTCACCACCCTATTCCTGACTTCATCCCACTCCTCTTCGCACCCCCCCCCAGGGCTGTGCCTCCTCCCTCCTGCACCCCTGCAGACAAGTCCTCTTTCGTCTGTGGCTACTGAGAAGGCAGAGGGCTGGCAACCAACACCCTGAAAGCAAATCCCGACTCTCGCAGGAGGAGGGGTGGAGGGAGGTGTGGTTTCAGGGCCAGGCCCTCCCCCTCAGCCCTCAGTTTCCCTCCATCAACCTCACCCCTCTCCAAAACCGGGGCTGGCTGCCCCACTCGACCCACTTCTCTGGGTTGGCAGTGGCAGAATCCCCTGGGACCAAGCGATCAGAGGGGTCGTGGAAGTGCTGTGCTTCATGCCGCGGCTTCTTCCACCTCACTCTCGACCCTTCCGTCACCAAATCGGAAAGAAAACTCGGCCATGAGCCGAGGGTACTGGACCCCTTTCTCAGACTCCCCAGGCCCCCTTCTCTTCTCCCAGTCCAACTATGTCTTAATCCACAGGCCTCCCCAGCGACTGCACATCCTCGACCCCCTTGTCCCCCCTTACCCTCCCTGTGCGACAGAAACAAAATTCCCGGGGCCAGAACCAGGGATATAATGATGACTCAGAACATTTTCAGACACTTTTTTTTTAAAGCAAAGTAATTGAACTGTCAGCACACTGGCACCCCAGGCCTCAGCCGCTCCCCATCTTGGGTCTGGCTCTCCTCGCTCAGCCGCCTAGAAGAATGTTCTCCTGAATTTGGAATCACCCTCCCCCTTGCCAAGCTCAGACCCATCTCTCCTCCAGCTCCAAACACGTATCCCAAAAGAAAATGAATACTAGGCTGGTAATGGGGATATGAGAAGTAGCATAGTCTAGCGGAAAGAACACAGGCCTGGGAATCAGAAGACCAGGGGTCTAAGCCCAGCTCCACTACATAATTGCTGTGTGACCTTGGGCAAGTCACAGATTCTCTGTGCCTCAGTTCCCTCATCTGTAACATGGGGATTCAATGTCTGTTAACAATAGCAATACTAATCATGACAATTGTTAAGGGCTTACTATGTGCCAGGCACTGTACTAAGCACTGGGGTGGGCACAAGCAAATCAGGTTGGACACTGCCCCCGTCCCGCATAGGGCTCCCAGTCCTATTCCCCATTTTACAGATAATAATAATGATAATAACGATGGCATTTGTTAAGCGCTTACTATATGCAAAGCACTGTTCTAAGCACTGTGGGGGGGGATACAAGGTGATCAGGTTGTCCCACGTGGGGCTCACAGTCTTAACCCCCATTTACAGATGAGGTAACGGGCTCAGAGAAGTTAAATGCCTTGCCCAAGGTCACACAGCAGACATGTGGCGGAGTTGGGATTAGAACCCATGATCTCTGACTCTCAAGCCCGTGCTCTTTCCACTGAGCCACGCTGGGAACTGAGGCCTAGAAAAGTGAAGTGACTTGCCTAAGTTCACACAGCAGACAAATGGCGGAGCCAGGATGAGAACCTATGACCTTCCTACTCCCAGGCCCAGGCTCAATCCACTTCCCCATGCTGTTCTCCCTCCTACTTAGATTGTGAGCCATAAGTGAGGCCGATTACTTAGTATCTACCCCAGTACTTAGTGTACAGTGCTCGACACATAGTAAGCGCTCAAGAAATACCACCATTACTATTATTTATTACTATTATTTATAAAGGAGAGCACGATCTGCGGAGTAGAGAGGATGTAGGGAGACAAAAAGCGGCAGGGTCTGGACAGCCTGTCTGCTGTCTCCTCCCCGTCCTAACCCCTGGCCAGGACTGTCATAGGCCCCTATGAAAAGGACCAGCTACAGGAGGAAGCAGTTCAAAGCCTGAGCTGTTCCCTCCACCCAAGTCCCATCCTGGGCAGCAAAGGTTTGGGGCACACATACAGGGAGGCCACAGCCAGGCCAAGTCAACAGCAGAGAAAACAAGAAGGCCAGTCCACACACACAGCGGGTGGAGGGGGTGAAGGGCGACAGAGTAACAGGGAAAGTGCTTTAAAAGTCTTCTGGAATGGAAGGGCCACACGAAGCACTGGGGAAGTGGAGGGACAGAGAAAGACAACAAGGGAGAGAGATGGAGAGAAAACAAAGTCAGAGAGGTAAACTGAGTCAGAAAGGGAAAGATAATGATCGAGAGGTAGAGAGGTGGAGAAATGAGGGGTTCAGAGACTGAGGTAGAGAGAGACTGACTGAGAGGTAGAGATAGGCTGAGGGATAGAAACCAAGAGGTAGAGAGAGAAGAGTGGAAGAGGAGGGAGAGAATGAAGTGCAGGAGAAAAAAAAAGAACCCTATGGGATGCGGGAGACAGGTCAAGGATCCCAAAACTGAAGGCTACGCTCACCAGGAACGGGGTCTCTGCTACCGGACAGCAGCACAGGGGTGCTGAGGATGGGGATGCAGAGGGACAGTACTCCAGAGAGGAAACGCACCCGGGGTTGTGACTTCAGAACATGCTAGGGGTTCGCCATCATTATCTCAAGCTTTCTCAGGCGCTCTGTTTCAAGGGCAACATTTAGCTTAGGCAGAGCCCAGGCCGATCCCTCACTCCTCCTGCCCCTCTGCAGGGGGGGGGGAAAAGGAGAAGAAAATAAATGACTCAAAGCAGGAACAAGCAAACAGCCTTCCGCCAACAAATCGCTCTATCAGCAGAGTTGATGGTTTCGCTCATCCTACTGGGAACCGGGGTGGTGTCGTTGGGATGGGGGGGGAGGGGACGTCCCACAAAAACAAACGCAAACAAACAAAATTGGTGCGAATTGGTGCAGTTCAACCTCTTCGCTGCCCAATCGCCGGACACCCTCTGAAAACGAATAATCCGTGTCGCTGCCCCTCTTCTCTTTATTTCTGGGCCCAGGCCCACCTCCCCTATGTCTCACATCCTTTTCTCTCTCTCTCTCTCTCTCTCTCTCTCTCTCTCTCATTGATCTCTATCTGATCAATAGGCTGTGGTTGTGGCATTCTTCTGGCAGGAGTAGGCCCCGGCCCGCCTCTCCCTCCCGCAGCCGCCCCAAGACGGACAAAGCAAGGCTCCGGAGGAGGAGGAGAGTGTCAGGAGATGAAGGTCCCCTACCTCTCCCCGTTCCTAGGAAGGCCGGGAGGGGAGGGCCAGCCCCCACCCTGATAACGGAGCCGGGGAGGGGGCTGCACACAAGTCACCCCAAAGAGGTCACTGGGATTTACGCGTTTCCAACCCCAAGCCTCGAATGTGTTGGGGATTGAGGACAAGTTGACCACCATCACCACCGCCCCACGCCCTCCTACACCTCCATAATCTGGGGTCGCTCAGGGGGCGAGTTGGGGGGGAGGAGGGGGAGCCGAGGGGCGGCACTGGTCGCACAGGGGCTCGATGGAAGAAGCCTCCGGGGCGGGAAGGCGCAAACGAACAAGACACGCAGAATTTGGGACGGAGGCTGGATGGCCGGGTTAGGGGAGAGAACCTCCCTGGTGGGAGAGGAAAGGGGCGGGGGTCCCCGGGCACCCACTGGGGATGCGGAGGGAGTGGGAGTGGAATTGGGGTGGGGTGTGGGCAGCGAGGAAGGGAATAAATCAATCAATCGTATTTATTGAGCGCTTACTGTGTGCAGAGCACTGGACTAAGCGCTTGGGAAGTCCAAGTTGGCAACATCTAGAGACAGTCCCTACCCAACAGTGGGCTCACAGTCTAAAAGGGGGAGACAGAGAACAAAACCAAATATACTAGCAAAATAAAACGAATAGAATAGATAGGTTCAAGTAAAATAAATAGAGTAATAAATATGTACAAAAATATATACATATATACAGGTGCTGTGGGGAAGGGAAGGAGGTAAGATAGGGGGATGGAGAGGGGGAAAGGAAGGAAGGGGCTCAATCAATCAATCAATCGTATTTATTGAGCGCTTACTGTGTGCAGAATGCTGTACAAAGCGCTTGGGAAGTACAAGCTGGCAACATATAGAGACAGACCCTACCCAACAGTGGGCTCACAGTCTAAAAGGGGGAGACAGAGAACAAAACCAAACATAATAAAATAAATAGAATAGATATGTACAAGTATGTACAAACATATATACATATATACAGGTGCTGTGGGGAAGGGAAGGAGGTAAGATAGGGGGGATGGAGAGGGGGACGAGGGGGAGAGGAAGGAAGGGGCTCAGTCTGGGAAGGCCTCCTGGAGGAGGTGAGCTCTCAGCAGGGCCTTGAAGGGAGGAAGAGAGCTAGCTTGGCAGATGGGCAGAGGGAGGGCATTCCAGGCCCGGGGGGACGGATGGGAGTAGGGGGTCGCCACCCTGGGATGCACTGACCTGCCCGGCCCGGACGAGGCTGGCCCGGGCTCCCCTCCGGCTGGTCCTCCGGGCGTCGGCATGAAGGCGGAGGGGATGAGGGGCTGAGCTGAGCGGTCGGTCCGGAGCGGGCCCGGCCCGGGCCGAGGAGAGGAAGGGAGGGAGGGAGGGATGGAGAAAGGGAGGGAGGGATGGAGAAAGGGAGGGAGAGATGGAGAAGAGAGGGACCCACCCGAGGGACCGGCCGCCCCCGCCGCCGCCCGGGCAACGTCGGGAAATTCTCAGAGCCGCTCAGCAACGCAACAGGCCGGTTGGGGACCGGAGCGAAATTCCTCAGCCCCGCTAGGCCACCAACCCCGCCGGGAGGAGGAGGAGGAGGAGGAGGGGGGCGGAGACGAAAAGAGGAAGGAGGAGGAGGAGGAGGAGAAAGACCAAGAGGGAAAAGAGGAAGGACGAGGAATCAATCAATCAATCGTATTTCATCATCATCAATCGTATTTATTGAGCGCTTACTGTGTGCAGAGCACTGGACTAAGCGCTTGGGAAGTCCAAGTTGGCAACATCTAGAGACAGTCCCTACCCAACAGTGGGCTCACAGTCTAAAAGGGGGAGACAGAGAACAAAACCAAACATACTAACAAAATAAAATAAATAGAACAGATATGTACAAGTAAAATAAATAAATCATCATCAATCGTATTTATTGAGCGCTTACGGTGTGCAGAGCACTGGACTAAGCGCTTGGGAAGTACAGGTTGGCAACATAGAGAGACAGTCCCTACCCAACAGTGGGCTCACAGTCGAAAAGGGGGAGACAGAGAACAAAACCAAACGTACTAACAAAATAAAATAAATAGAAAAGATAGGTACAAGTAAAATAAATAAATCATCATCAATCGTATTTATTGAGCGTTTACGGTGTGCAGAGCACTGGACTAAGCGCTTGGGAAGTACAGGTTGGCAACATAGAGAGACAGTCCCTACCCAACAGTGGGCTCACAGTCTAAAAGGGGGAGACAGAGAACAAAACCAAACATACTAACAAAATAAAATAGAGTAGATATGTACAAGCAAAATAAATAAATCATCATCAATCGTATTTATTGAGCGCTTACGGTGTGCAGAGCACTGGACTAAGCACTTGGGAAGTCCAAGTTGGCAACATGTAGAGGCGGCCCCTACCCAACAGTGGGCTCACAGTCTAAGAGGGGGAGACAGATAACAAAACCAAACATACTAACAAAATAAAATAAATAGAATAGATAGGTACAAGTAAAATAAATAAATAAATAAATAAATAAATAGAGTAACAAATATGTACAAACATATATACGTATATACAGGTGCTGTGGGGAAGGGAAGGGGGTAAGATGGGGGGATGGAGAGGGGGATGAGGGGGGAGAGGAAGGGGGTACTTATTGAGCGCTTACTGTGTGCAGAGCACTGGACTAAGCGCTTGGGAAGTACAAGTTGGCAACATATAGACAGCCCCTACCCAACAGTGGGCTCTATTCATTCATTTATTTATTTATTTCTATTTATTTTGTTAATGATCTGCACATAGCTACAATTCTATTTGTTCTGACGACTTTGACACCTGTCTACATGTTTTGCTTTGTTGTCCGTCTCCCCTTTCTAAACCGTGAGCACGTTGTTGGGTAGGGACCGTCTCTCCCAAGCGCTTAGTACAGCGCTCTGCACACAGTAAGCGCTCAATAAATACGATTGATTGAATGAATGAATGGAAGCGGCAGGCCTCTTGGATACACATTCTAGAGCCCACAGTCTAGAAAGAGGAGGCCTAGCATCCAGAACCAGAAAGCCCCAGGCGCAGACCCCTGGCCCATGTCCTTCCCCTGGCCTGGAATGCCCTCCCTCTGTTCATCCATCAAGCCAGCTCTCTTCCTCCCTTCAAAGCCCTTCAGAGAGCTCACCTCCTCCAGGAGGCCTTCCCAGACTGAGCCCCCTTTTTCCTCTCCTCCCCCCCGGCCCTACCTCCTTCCCCTCCCCACAGCACTTGTATATATCTGAACAGATTTATTACTCTAGTCATCATCATCATCATCATAGTATTTTTTAAGAGCTTACTATGTGCCAGGCACTATTCTAAGCGCTGGGGGAGGGGGAGATACAGGGTCATCAGGTTGTCCCACATGGGGTTCACAGTCTTCACCCCCATTTTACAGATGAGGTAACTGAGGCCCAGAGAAGTGAAGTGACTTGCCCAAAGTCAGCTGACAAGTGGCGGAGCCAGGATTAGAACCCATGACCTCTGACTCCCAAGCCCGGGCTCTTTTCACTGAGCCACGCTGCTTCATTTCACTTGTACATATTTACTATTCTATTTATTTTGTTAATGATAATAATAATAATAATAACGATGGCAATTATTAAGCGCTTACTATGTGCAAAGCACTGTTCTAAGCGCTGGGGCGGTTACAAGGAGATCAGGTTGCCCCACAGGGGGCTCACAGTCTTCATCCCCATTTTACAGATGAGGGAACTGAGGCACAGAGAACTGAAGTGACTTGCTCAAAGTCGCACAGCTGACAGTTGGTGGAGCCTGGATGTGCACATAGCTATAATTTTATTTGTTCTGACGATTTTGACACCTTGTCTACATGTTTTGTTCTGTCGTCTGTCTCCCCTTTCTAAACCGTGAGCCCGTTGTTGGGTAGGGACCGTCTCTATATGTTGCTGACTTGTATTACCCAAGCGCTTAGTACAGTGCTCTGCACACAGTAAGCGCTCAATAAATACGATTGATTGAATGAATGGAAGCGGCAGGCCTCTTGGATACACATTCTGCGGAGCTGACACCCACCGTTATTTAATTATTTGACCCCCAAACGCTGCTCCACAGCAATTAAATAACAGCAGAGAGAAGAGTAATTACAAGCTAGAGTTTTCCGAGCTCGGGACGATGGTGGCAGCCCTGCCCATGGTGCCCGGCGGACACTGGCTTTTCTTCTCTCATTCATTCAATCGTATTTATTGAGCGCTTACTGTGTGCAGAGCACTGGACTAAGCGCTTGGGAAGTACAAATCAGCAACATATAGAAACGGTCCCTACCCAACGACGGGCTCACAGTCTAGAAGGGGTGGGGGAGACGGACAACAAAACTAAACATGAAGACAGGTGTCAAAACCGTCAGAATAAATAGAATTATAGCTATATGCACATCATTAACAAAATAAACACAATAGTAAATATGTACAAGTAAAATAATCAGCGCTTCGTACAGTGTCCAGCACGTAGAAGGCTCTTAACAAATATTAATAGTAATATTATTTATCCATTAGAACTGCACAGCACTCAAACACAGGGTTTTCACTATAAATCCCGGCCAGTCCTGAACTACTTTGGGCTTTCTTTCAAGTCCACTTAACAGACTCCCTGGGGCGTTGCCCCAGAACCGTAAGGGTCAATCAATCAATCAGTGGTGTTTATGGAGCGCTTACTATGTGCGGAGTACTATACTAAACGCCTGGGAGAGTACAATACGACAGAAATAACGAACACGTCCCCCTCCCATAACGAGTTTTCAGGGCTCAAATGCCCCGGAGGATGAAGTCTGAAGCCGCCAGTCCTAGAGGGGTGGGTGCGCCCTGACACCTCCGCCCGCCCAGGTCGTGGAGAAATAAGAATAATGGTATTTTCATTCATTCACTCAATCGTATTTATTGAGTGCTTACTGTGTGCAGAGCACTGGACTAAGCGCTTGGGAAGTACAAGTCGGCAACATATAGAGACGGTCCCTATCCAATAACGGGCTCACAGTCTAGAAGGGGGAGACAGACAACAAAACAAAACATGTGGACAGGTGTCAAGTCGTCAGAACAAATAGAATTAAAGCTAGGTGAGCATCATTGACAAAATCAATATAATAGTAAATATGTACAAGTAAAATAAATAGAGTAATAAACCTGTACAAACATATATACAGGTGCTGAGGGGAGGGGAAGGAGGTAGGGCGGGGAGGAGGAGAGGAAAAAGGGGGCTCAATCTGGGAAGGCCTCTTGGAGGTGGTGAGCTCTCAGTAGGGCTTTGAAGGGAGGAAGAGAGCTAGCTTGGCAGATATGTGGAGGGAGGGCATTCCAAGCCAGGGGTCGAAGGCGGGACAGGCGAGAACGAGGTACAGTGAGGAGGTTAGTGGCAGAGGAGCGGAGGGTGTGGACTGGGCTGTAGGAGAGAAGGGAAGTGAGGTAGGAGGGGGCAAGGTGATGGAGAGCCTTGAAGCCGACAGTGAGGAGTTTTTGCTTGATATGTAAGTTGACAAGCAGCCACTGGAGATTTTTGAGGAGGGGAGTAACATGCCCAGAGCGTTTTTGCACAAAGATGATGCGGGCAGCAGCGTGAAGTATAGACTATAGTGGGGAGAGACAGGAGGATGGGAGATCAGAGAGGAGGCTGATGCAGTAATCCTGTCGGGATAGGGTGAGATATTGAACCAGCAGGGTAGCGGTTTGGGTGAAGAGGAAAGGGCAGATCTTGGTGATGTTGCGGAGGTGAGACCGGCAGGTCTTGGTGACGGATTGGATGCTAGGGGTGAATGAGAGAGCAGAGTCGAGAATGACACCAAGGTTGCGGGCTTGTGAGACGGGAAGGATAGTAGTGCCGTCAACAGTGATGGGAAAGTCAGGGAGAGGGCAGGGTTTGGGAGGGAAGATAAGGAGTTCAGTCTTGTACATATTGAGTTTTGGATGGCGGGCAGACATCCAGACGGAGATGTCCTGAAGGGAGGGAGAGAGAGCAGGGGCAGAGATGTAGATTTGGGTGTCATCAGCGTAGAGATGACAGTTGAAGCCGTGGGAGCGAGTGAGTTCACCAAGGGAGTGAGTATAGATATGGAACAGTATTTGTTAAGTGCTTACTATGTGCCAGACACTGGAGTGGATACAAGCAAATTGGGTTGGGCATAATCCCTGTCCCACAGAGACTCCCTACAGAGGAGGGAACTGAGGCATAGAGAAGTGAAGTGACTTGCCCAAGGCCACACAGCAGACAAGTGGCGGAGCCGTACATATTTATTACTCTATTTTACTTTACATATTTACTACTCTATTTATTTTATTAATGATGTGCATATAGCTATAATTCTATTTGTTCTGACGATTTTGACACCTGTCTACATGTTTTGTTTTGTTGTCTGTCTCCCCCTTCTAGGCTGTGAGCCCGTTGTTGGGTATGGTCCGTCTCTATATGTTCCCGACTTGTACTTCCCAAGCGCTTAGTACAGTGCTCTGCACACAGTAAGCACTCAATAAGTACGATGGAATGAATGAATGAACCCATGACTTTCTGACTCCTAGGCCAGTGCTCTATAATAATAATAGTGATGGCATTTGTTAAGCACTTACTATGTGTGAAGCACTGTTCTAAGCGCTGGGGGGGATACAAGGTGATCAGGTTGTCCCACGTGGGGCTCACAGTCTTAATCCCCATTTTACAGATGAGGTAACTGAGGCACAGAGAAGTTAAGTGACTTGCACAGAGTCACACGGCTGACAAGCGGCAGAGTCGGGATTAGAACCCATGACCTCTGGTTCCCAAGCCCGTGCTCTTTCCACTGAGCCACGCTGCTTCTCACTACGTCATGCTGCTAGATCCAATCAATCAATCGTATTTATTGAGCGCTTACTGTGTGCAGAGCACTGTACTAAGCGCTTGGGAAGTACAAGTTGGCAACATTTAGAGATAGTCCCTACCCAACAGTGGGCTCACAGTCTAAAAGGGGGAGACAGAGAACAAAACCAAACATACTAACAAAATAAAATAGAATAGATATGCACAAATAAAATAAATAGAGTAATAAATATGTACAAACATATATACATATATACAGGTGCTGTGGGGAAGGGAAGGAGGTAAGATGGGGAGGATGGAGAGGGAGACGAGGAGATCCAGAGGTGGAGGCACAAAGGCCGCTTCCCACCGAGAGGCTTGGCACGTGGCCTCCTTGGCCAGAGGATGCCCGGAGGCCGTGGCCCTCGCTTCAGGTCAGCCCGGCCTGCAGCATCAGGCCGATGGAGCCCGGAGAGGTGACCGGGGAACCGAATATTCATTCAATCATATTTCTTGAGCGCTTACTGTGTGCAGAGCACTGTACTAAACGCTTAGAAAGTACAGTGCAGCAATAAGGAGAGATAATCCCTGCCCACAATGGGCTCACAGTCTGGGTGGGCGGGGGCGGGGGGTGGACAGACATCAATACAAGTAAACAGGCATCAATGTAAATAAATAGAATTATAGATATCTACATATATATGTAAGTGCTGTGGGGCGGGGATGGGGGGAAGAGTGAAGGGAGCAAGTCGTGGTGACATGGAAGGGAGGGGGAGCTGAGGAAAGGGGGTTTAATCTGAGTCCCCCCTCTTCCTCTGCTCCTCCTCCCCATCACCCTTACTCCCTCCCTCTGCTCTACCCCTTCCCCGCCCCACAGCACTTGTGTATATTTGTACATTTTTATTCCACGGGAGGGCTCACAGTCTTAATCCTCACTTTACAGATGAGGTAGCTGAGGCACAGAGAAGTGACTTGCCCAAAGTCACAGCTGACAATTGGTGGAGCTGGGATTTGAACCCATGACCTCTGACTCCAAAGCCCGTGCTACTCTATTAATGATCCTTAATTCTATTTATCTATTTTGATGGCATTCAATCTTATTTGAGGGCTTACTGTGTGCAGAGCACTGTACTAAGCGCTTGGGAAGTACAAGTCGGCAACAGAGACGGCCCCTACCCAACATTGTGCATTTAGCTATAATTCTATTTGTTGTGACGACTTGACACCTGTCCACATGTTTTGTTTTGTTGTCTGTCTCCCCCTTCTAGACTGTGAGCCCGTTGTTGGGTAGGGACCGTCTCTATATGTTGCCACCTTGTACTTCCCAAGCGCTTAGTACAGTGTTCTGCATGCAGTAAGCGCTCAATAAATACGATTGAATGAATCAATGAACGGGCTCACAGTCTAAAAGGGGGAGACAGAGAACGAAAGAAAACATGTAGACAAGTGTCAAAACCATCAGAACAAATAGAATTATAGCTATATGCACATCATTAACAAAATAAATAGAATAGTAAATATGTACAAGTAAAATAAATAGAGTAATAATTCTGTGCTGTGGGGAGGGGAAGGAGGTAGGGCGGGGTGGTGGGGAGGAGGAGAGGGAAAAGGGGGCTCAGATTGGGAAAGCCTCATGGAGGAGGTGAGCTCTCAGTAGGGCTTTGAAGGGAGGAAGAGAGCTAGTTTGAAGGATGTGTGGAGGGAGGGCATTCCAGGCCAGGGGAAGGACGTGGGCAGGGGGTCGACGGTGGGAATATGTATATATGTATTTGTTTGTACATATTTATTACTCTATTTATTTTACTTGTACATATTTATTCCATTTATTTTATATTGTTAATATGTTTTGTTTTGTTGTCTGTCTCCCCCTTCTAGACTGTGAACCCGCTGTCCCCTGTGCAGGGACCGTCTCTATATGTTGCCACCTTGTACTTCCCAAGCGCTTAGTCCAGTGCTCTGCACACAGTAAGCGCTCAATAAATACAATTGAATGAATGAATGACAGGCGAGAACGAGGTACAGTGAGGAGGTGAGCGGCACCAGAGGAGCAGAGGGTTTGGGTTAGGGTGTGGAAGGAGAGAAGGGAGGTGAGATAACCAATCAACCTACGCATCAGGCAAAAACTCCTCACCCTGGGCTTCAAGGCTGTCCATCCCCTCGCCCCCTCCTACCTCACCTCCCTTCTCTCCTTCTCCAGCCCAGCCCACACCCTCTGCTCCTCTGCCGCTAATCTCCTCACCGGGCCTCCTTCTAGCATGTCCCACCATCGACCCCCGGCCCACGTCCTCCCCCTGGCCTGGAATGCCCTCCTTCCGCACATCCTTCAAGCTAGCTCTCTTCCTCCCTTGAAAGCCCTACTGAGAGCTCACCTCCTCCAAGAGGCCTTCCCAGATTGAGTCCCCCTTTTCCTCTCCTCCTCCCCATTCCGCCCGCCCTACCTCCTTCCCCTCCCCACAGCACCTGTATATATGCTTGTGCAGATTTATTACTCTATTTTACTTGTACATATTTGCTATTCTATTTATTTTGTTAATGATGTACATTTAGCTTTAATTCTGTTTGTTCTGATGACTTGACACCTGTCCACGTTTTGTTTTGTTGTCTTACCCCCTTCCCCTCCCCACAGCACCTGTATATATGTTTGTACGAATTAATTACTCTATTTATTTATTTTATTTGTACATATTTATTCTATTTATTTTATTTTGTTAATATGTTCTGTTTCGTTATCTGTCTCCCCCTTCTAGACTGTGAGCCCGCTGTTGGGTACGATTGAATGAATGAATGAATGTCAGGTAGGGAGCATCTCTCTATGTTGCCGACTTGTACTTCCCAAGCGCTTAGTCCAGTGCTCTGCACACGGTAAGCACTCAATAAATACGATTGAATGAATGAATGAATGTCGGGTAGGGACCATCCCCCTTGTCCCCCTCTCCAACCCCCGTCTTACCTCCTTCCCTTCCCCACAGCACCTGTATATATGTTTGTACATATTTATTACTCTATTTATTTATTTATTTTATTTGTACATATCTATTCTATTTATTTTATTTTGTTAATATGTTTGGTTTTGTTCTCTGTCTCCCCCTTCTAGACTGTGAGCCCGCTGTTGGGTAGGGACCGTCTCTATATGTTGCCAACTTGTACTTCCCAAGCGCTTAGTCCAGTGCTCTGCACACAGTAAGTGCTCAATAAATACAATTGATTGATTGCCGACTTGTACTTCCCAAGCTCTTAGTCCAGTGCTCTGCACACGGTAAGTGCTCAATAAATACGATTGAATGAATGAATGTCAGGTAGGGACCGTCTCTCTATGATGCCGACTTGTCCTTCCCAAGCGCTTAGTCCAGTGCTCTGAACACGGTAAGCGCTCAATAAATACGATTGAATGAATGAATGAGAGGCAAGAACGAGGCCTAGTGAGGAGGTGAGCGGCACCAGAGGAGCGGAGGGTTTGGGTTAGGGTGTGGAAGGAGAGAAGGGAGGTGAGATAAGATGGGGAAGTTGAGATGGCATGGCTCAGTGGAAAAGAGTGTGGGCTTTGGAGTCAGAGGTCATGGGTTCAAATCCCAGCTCCACCAATTGTCAGCTGTGTGACTTTGGGCAAGTCACTTCACTTCTCTGTGCCTCAGTTCCCTCGTCTGGAAAATGGGGATTAAGATTGTGAACCCACGTGGGACAACCTGATCACCTTGTAGGTGATCCCCCAGTGCTTAGAACAGTGCTTTGCACATAGTAAGCGCTTAACAAATACCATCATCATTATTATTATTATTATAAGAGAAGCAGCATGGCTCAGTGGAAAGAGCATGGGCTTTGGAGTCAGAGGTCATGGGTTCGAATCCTGCTCCGCCAACTGTCAGCTGTGTGACTTTGGGCAAGTCACTTTCACTCATTCAATAGTATTTCATTCACTTCTCCGTGCCTCAGTTACCTCATCTGTAAAATGGGGATGAAGAGTGTGAGCCCCACGTGGGACCACCTGATCACCTTGTAACCTCCCCAGGGCTTAGAACAGTGCTTTGCACATAGTAATTGGGGGGTTAAGATGGGGGGTTCATTCCCCCCCATCTTACCTCCTTCCCTTCCCCACAGCACCTGTATATATGTATATATGTTTGTACATATTTATTACTCTATTTACTTATTTATTTATTTTACTTGTACATATCTGTCCTATTTATTTTATTTTGTTAGTATGTTTGGTTTTGTTCTCTGTCTCCCCCTTTTAGACTGTGAGCCCACTGTTGGGTAGGGACTGTCTCTATATGTTGCCAATTTGTACTTCCCAAGCGCTTAGTACAGTGCTCTGCACGTAGTAAGTGCTCAATAAATATGATTGATGATGATGATGATAGTAAGCGCTTAATAAATGCTATTATTATTATTATTATGGCGGCTACTGAAGGGCCGGGTTGGGCCCTCAATGGCTAGTGAAGCGAGGTAGGCCGTCGCCTCAGGGCGGCGTGCACGCGCACGTACGCACGTGCGCGCTCCCGGGGGCCGGCTCTGGCGCGCGGCCGGAGCAGAAGTGCGCAGGCGCGCCGACCGTGCTTGACCCCGAGGAGCCGATGGGCGCTTTCCGGACCGGCAGGGGGCGCGCGGGAGCCGGGCTCACCTACCTGAGGCAGGCGGCCCCGCCCCCACAGGCCCCGCCTCAGGCCTCCAGCGCGGGGCCGCCATGATGCGCTGAGCCTTCAGTCATTCATTCATTCAGTCCTATTTATTGAGCGTTTACTGAGTGTCACTCCCCTCCTCAAAAATCTCCACTGGTTCATTCATTCATATAATAATAATAATAATAATGATGGTATTTGTTAAGCGCTTACTATGTGCATTCACTCATTCAGTCCTATTTATTGAGCGCTTACTGGGGTGTCACTCCCCTCTTCAAAAATCTCCACTGGTTCATTCATTCGTATAATAATAATAATAATAATAATAATAATAATAATAATAATAATAATAATAATAATAATGGTATTTGTTAAGCAATTACTATATGCATTCACTCATTCAGTCCTATTTATTGAGCACTTACTGGGGTGTCACTCCCCTCCTCAAAAATCTCCACTGGTTCATTCATATGATAGTAATACTACTACTACTACTACTAATAATAATAATAATGGTATTTGTTAAGCGCTTACTATGTGCATTCACTCATTCAGTCCTATTTATTGAGCGTTTACTGGGGTGTCACTCCCCTCCTCAAAAATCTCCATTGGTTCATTCATTCGTATAATAATTATAATGATGGTATTTGTTAAGCGCTTACTATGTGCATTCACTCATTCAGTCCTATTTATTGAGCGCTTACTGGGGTGGCACTCCCCTCCTCAAAAATCTCCACTGGTTCATTCATTTGTATAATAATAATAATGATGGTATTTGTTAAGTGCTTACTATGTGCATTCACTCATTCAGTCCTATTTATTGAGCGCTTACTGGGGTGGCACTCCCCTCCTCAAAAATCTCCACTGGTTCATTCATTCGTATAATAATAATAATGATGGTATTTGTTAAGCGCTTACTATGTGCATTCACTCATTCAGTCCTATTTATTGAGCGCTTACTGGGGTGGCACTCCCCTCCTCAAAAATCTCCACTGGTTCATTCATTCGTATAATAATAATAATGATGGTATTTGTTAAGCGCTTACTATGTGCATTCACTCAGTCCTATTTATTGAGCGCTTACTGGGGTGGCACTCCCCTCCTCAAAAATCTCCACTGGTTCATTCATTCGTATAATAATAATAATAATGATGGTATTTGTTAAGCGCTTACTATGTGCATTCACTCATTCAGTCCTATTTATTGAACGCTTACCGGGTGTCACTCCCTTCCTCAAAAATCTCCACTGGTTCATTCATTCGTATAAGAATAATAATAATAATGGTATTTGTTAAGCACTTACTATGTGCATTCACTCATTCAGTCCTATTTATTGAGCGCTTACTGGGGTGGCACTCCCCTCCTCAAAAATCTCCACTGGTTCATTCATTCGTATAATAATAATAATAATGATGATGGTATTTGTTAAGCGCTTACTATGTGCATTCACTCATTCAGTCCTATTTATTGAGCGCTTACTGGGTGTCACTCCCCTCCTCAAAAATCTCCACTGGTTCATTCATTCGTATAATAATAATAATAATGATGGTATTTGTTAAGCGCTTACTATGTGCATTCACTCATTAGTACTATTTATTGAGCGCTTACGGGGTGTCACTCCCCTCCTCAAAAATCTCCACTGGTTCATTCATTTGTATAATAATGATGGTATTTGTTAAGCGCTTACAATGTGCATTCACTCATTCAGTCCTATTTATTGAGCGCTTACTGGGTGTCACACCCCTCCTCAAAAATCTCCACTGGTTCATTCATTCATATAATAATAATAATAATAATGATGGTATTTGTTAAGCGCTTACTATGTGCACTGTTCTAAGCGTTGGGGGGCTACAAAGTGATCAGGTTGTCCCACAGGGGGCTCACAGTCTTAATCCCCATTTTCCAGATGAGGGAACTGAGGCTCAGAGAAGTTGAGTGACTAGACTGTGAGCCCACTTCTAATAATAATAATAATAACAATGGCATTTGTTAAGCGCTTACTATGTGCAAAGCACTGTTCTAAGCGCTAGGGGGGATACAAGGTGATCAGGTTGTCCCACGTGGGGCTCACAGTCATCATCCCCATTTTACAGATGAGGTAACTGAGGCTCAGAGAAGTTAAGTGACTTGCCAAAGGTCACACAGCAGACGTGGTGGAGCTGGGATTCAAACCCATGACCTCTGACTCCAAAGCCCCACGCTGCTGCTTCTCACTTCTAGACTGTGAGCCCACTGTTGGGTAGGGACCGTCTCTATATGTTGCCAACTTGAACTTCCCAAGCGCTTAGTACAGTGCTCTGCACACAGTAAATGCGCTCAATAAATACGATTGAATGAATGAAAGTGACTTGCCCAAAGTCACACAGCTGACAATTGGCGGAGCAGGATTCGAACCCATGACCTCTGACTCCAAAGCCCATGCTCTTTCCACTGAGCCATGCTGCTTCTCTTATAATAATAATAATAATAATGATGATGGTATTTGTTAAGCGCTTACTATGTGCAAAGCATTGTTCTAAGCACTGGGGGGATTCAAGGTGATCAGATTGTCCCACGTGGGCTCACAATCTTAATCCCCATTTTCCAGACGAGGGAACTGAGGCACAGAGAAGTGAAGTGACTTGCCCAAAGTCACACAGCTGACAATTGGCGGAGCCGGGATTTGAACCCATGACCTCTGACTCCAAAGCCCATGCTCTTTCCACTGAGCCACGCTGCTTCTCTAATCATATTTATTAATAATAATAATAATAATAATAATGATGAATACATTTGTTAAGCACTTACTATGTGGAAAGCACTGTTCTAAGCGCTGGGGGGATACAAGGTGATCAAGTTGTCCCACATGGGGCTCACAGTCTTAATCCCCATTTTACAGATGAGGTAACTGAGGCTCTGAGAAAAGTGACTTGCCCAAGGTCACACAGCAGACGTGGTGGAGGCGGGATTCGAACCCATGACTTCCGACTCCAAAGCCCATGCTCTTTCCACTGAGCCACACTTGAGCACTTACTGTGTGCAGACCACTGTACTAAGCGCTTGGGAAGTACAAGTTGGCAACATCTAGAGACGGTCCCTACCCAACAGTGGGCTCACAGTCTAGAAGGGGGAGACAGAGAACAAAACAAAACATATTAACAAAGTTAAATAAACTGAATCGTATTTACTGAGAGCTTACTGTAGCGGGCTCACAGTCTGGAAGGGGGAGACAGACAACAAAACAAAACATATTAACAAAATTAAATAAATAGAATCGTATTTATTGAGTGCTTACTGTGTGTTCTGCACTGGACTAAGCGCATGGGAAGTACAAGTTGGCAACATATAGAGACGGTCCCTACCCAACAATGGGCTCACAGTCTAGAAGGGGGAACAGTCTAGAAGTGGTTGCCTGTCAACGCTTCGAATCAAGCAAAAACCCCTCACTCTCTCACCCTCGGCTTCAAGGCTGTCCATCACCTCACCCCCTCGTACCTCACCTCCCTTCTCTCCTTCTCCAGCCCAGCCCGCACCCTCCGCTCCTCTGCCGCTAACCTCCTCACCGGGCCTCGTAGTCGCCTGTCCCGCCATCGACCCCCGGCCCACGTCCTCCCCATGGCCTGGAATGCCCTCCCTCCACACATCCACCAAGCTCTCTTCCTCCCTTCAAAGCCCTACTGAGACCTCACCTCCTCCAAGAGGCCTTCCCAGATTGAGCCCTCTTTTTCCTCTCCTCCTCCCCATCCCCCCGTCCTACCTCCTTCCCCTCCCCACAGGACTTGTATATATTTGTAGAGATTTATTACTCTATTTTACTTGTACATATCTACTATTCTATTTATTTTGTTAATGATGTGCATATAGTTTTAATTCTAATTGTTCTGACTATTTTGACACCTGTCTACATGTTTTGTTTTGTTATCTGTCTCCCCCTTCTAGATTGTGAGCCCATTGTTGGGTGGGGACCATCTCTCTATGTTGCCGACTTGTACTTCCCAAGCATTTAGTCCAGTTCTCTGCACACAATAAGTGCTCAATAAATACGATTGAATGAATATTGAATGAATGAATGAATATTTATTGAGCGCTTACTGTGTACAGAGCACTGGACTAAGCTTTCGGGAAGTACAAGTCGGCAACATATGGAAACGGTCCCAACCCAACAACGGGCTCACAGTCTAGAAAGGGGATATAGATAACAAAACAAAACCCAGACACTCCCCAGGGTTGGACTGGGCGGGGAGCCGGGCCAGAGGAACGGAGGAGAGCCCCCTCCCCACATCTGCCTATTCTATTTATTTTATTTTGTTAGTATGTTTGGTTTTGTTCTCTGTCTTCCCCTTTTAGACTGTGAGCCCACTGTCGGGTAGGGACTGTCTCTATATGTTGCCAACTTGTACTTCCCAAGCACTTAGTACAGTGCTCTGCACACAGTAAGCGCTCAATAAATACGATTGATTGATTGATTGATTGATCCGCCTCTGCTGCTGACAGCATCACTCTTTCCGCTATTTCCTTCTCCCCTCAGATCGCTCCCTTCTCAGCTATCCCTGTGGGAGGGGCACTTGTCTTGCTGTGTGACCTTGGACAAGTCCCTTCACTTCTCTGCGCCTCAGTTTCCTCATCTGTAAAATGGGGATTGAGACTGCGAACCCCAGGTGGTACAGGGACTGTGTCCAACCTGATCGGCTAGCATAATAATAATGATGATGGTATTTGTTAAGTGCTTACTATGTGCCAAGAACTGTTCTAAGCACTGGAGCACTGTTCTAAGTGCTGGTATTGTATGGTATTATGGTATTTGTTAAGCGCTTACTATGTGGCAAGCACTGTTCAAAGCGGTGGGGTAGATGCAAGGTTGTCCCACGTGGGGCTCACAGTCTTAATCCCCTATTTTACGGATGAGGTAACTGAGGCACAGAGAAGTTAAGTGGCTTGTCCAAGATCACAAAAGTGGCGGAGCCGGGATTAGAACCCACGTCCTCTGATTCTAAAGCCCATGCTCTTTCCACTAAGCCACGCTTCTACCCCAGCAGTTAGTACAGTGACTGGAACATAGTAAGAGCTTAACAATTACCATAAAAAGGGGCATCTGTGCTCCTGGGCTTCCCACGAGCCCCCCTCCACTCTTTTTCCAGCCCTCCAGCCCTTCACCATCCTTCTTGTCCCAGATCCCCAAGAAGTAAGCTCGTTGTGGGCAGAGAATGTGTCTGTTTATTGTTGTATCGTACTCTCCCAACCACTTAGTCCATGCTCTGTACACAGTAAATACACAGTAAATACCATTGAATGAGTGAATTAAGCTCCGACAGCTCCAAAGCCTTAATTCATTCATTCAATGGTGTTTTCTGTGTATTTACTGTGTACAGAGCATGGACTAAGCGGTTGGGAGGGTACGATACAACAATAAACAGACACATTCCCTGCCCACAGCGAGCTTACTTCTTGGGGATCTGGGATCCGGGCCCGGTATTTTTAGGTCTTTTTGCAGCCAAACCCAGGAAGGCAGAACTGACTACCCGCCTTTGGATGGGGCTCTCCAGTGATAAAAAACGGTCGGGAAACCAGTGACAGAGTCTGAAGCTTTGGAAAGGGCACAGACAAAAAAGCAGGAAGACAGACTGCCAGACTAAGTGAGAGATAGAGCGAGATAGACAGAGTCAGGGAAACCCAGAAAGGCAGAGACGCTCAGAGACAGACACACACACACACACAGAGGAGGAGGCAGACAGAAGGAGACCAATAGACTCAAGAAAAAGACAATTTATCACACAGACTTGGTGGGCCGAACACGGACAGGGTGAGCAGGAGCTCTGTTTTTGGATAATACCTCTCCAACCAGGGACTTTCTACAAGCCCAACTGCCCCCAAATCCAGCAACACCATGGAAATGAGGGAGCAGCTTTATCTGCTCTGTGACACCAACCCAATAGAGAGAGCACCCACTATAGCAGTAGCATGGCCTAGTGGCAATCAATCAATCAATCATATTTATTGAGCACTTACTGTGTGCAGAGCACTGTACTAAGCGCTTGGGAAGTACAAGTTGGCAACATATAGAGACAGTCCCTACCCAACAGTGGGCTCACAGTCTAGTGGAAAGAGCACAGGCCTCTGAGTCAGAGGACCTGGGTTCTAATCCCGGTTCTGCCACCTGCCTGCTGGGTGTTCTTGGGCAAGTCACTTCAATTCTCTGTGCCTCAGTTCCCTCATCTGCAATATGGGGATTCAATCCCTGTATTCCCTCCTATTTAGACTGTGAGCCCCAGGTGGGGCCTGATGATCTCTTTCCCTCTAGACTGGGAGCTCATTGTGGGCAGGGAATGTGCCTACCAAATCCATTCATTCATTCATTCAATTGTATTTATTGAGCGCTTACTGTGTGCAGAGCACTGGACTAAGTGCTTGGGAAGTACAAGCTGGCAACATGTAGAGACAGTCCCTACCCAACAGTGGGCTCACAGTCTAGAAGGGGGAGACAGACAACAAAACAAAACATGTGGACAGGTGTCAAGTCATCAGAATAAATAGAAATAAAGCTAGGTGCATATCATTAATGAAATGAATAGTAAATATGTACAAGTAAAATAGAGTAATAAATCTGTACAAATATATACAAGTGCTGTGGGGAGGGGAAGGAGGTAGGGTGGGGGAGATGGGGAGGAGGAGAGGAACAAGGGGGCTCAGTCTGGGAAGGCCTCCTGGAGGAAGTGAGCTCTCAGTAGGGCTTTATAATCCATTATATTGTACTCTCCCAAGCATTTAATTCAGGGTTCTGTACAGAGTAAGTGCTCAATAAATACAATTAAGTGATAGATAGATTGATTGATTGATTGCAGAGGGAAGGGGGTGAAGGGCCAAGATCCCAAATTAGCCCTCAATAGCCACCCAAGGGCCTGGAGAGTGGGGAGGAGGATGGGGCATTCTGATGACTTGACACCTGTCCACATGTTTTGTTTTGTTGTCTGTCTCCCCCTTCTAGACTGTGAGCCCATTGTTGAGTAGGGACCGTCTCTTTTTGTTTCCAACTTGTACTTCCCAAGAGCTTGGTACAGTGCTCTGCACACAGTAAGCGCTCAATAAATACGATTGAATGAATGAATGAATGAATGAATGGGGAGGAGGGACTGAAAACCAAGCAGCCGTGACCTACCCTTTCCTCAGCTAAAACTCAATTCAGGAAAAGCCATTGATCTTGGACTTCGTCAAGGTGGTTTACGTGGAACAGGGCATGTATTGAGTCAGGCAGCAGAGAGTCTGAGTTAGGGTGGCCTCTGCTGCCCCAGGTTTCCAGGGAAACCCAACAGGGGAATCCCAGAAGACAAGATGACTTTGACACCTGTCTACATGTTTTGTTGTCTGTCTCCCCCTTCTAGACTGTGAGCCCATTGTTGGGTAGGGAGCGTCTCTATATGTTGCCAACTTGTACTTCCCAAGCACTTAGTCCGGTGCTCTGCACACAGTAAGCGCTCAATAAATACAACTGAATGAATGAATTAATTATCATATTGGAAGATCTCTGGCTGACTTTTAACCCTTCTGAAGAACTCCTCCCTCTTGTCCCTGCTCTGCCAGTGACATCAGAGAGGAGCCGGCTGGGTCGGGCTGGGCTTTGTGGATACTACTAATAATTATTATGGTATTTGTTAAGCACTTATTATGTGCCAAGCACTGTTTTAAACACTGGGGTAAATACAAAGGTAATCAGGGTGCCCCACCTGGGGCTCGCAGTCTTCATCCCCATTTTCCAGATGAGGTAACTGAGGCCCAGAGAAGTGAAGTGGCTTGCCCAAGGTCACACAGCAGACAAGTGGCAGAGCCGCCCCTCACCCCACGTTCTCTGACCCCCAAGCCCGGGCTCTTGCTTCACGTTGCTTCTCACAATACTACTCACACTACTGAAGCAGTGTGGCTCAGTGGAAGGAGCCTGGGCTTTGGAGTCAGAGGTCACGGGTTCAAATCTCGGCTCCTCCAACTGTCAGCTGTGTGACCTTGGGCAAGGCAGTTAACTTCTCTGGGCCTGTTACCTCAACTGTAAAATGGGGATGAATACTGTGAGCCCTCTGTGGGACAACCTGATCACCTTGTAACCTTCCCAGCGCTTAGAACAGTGCTTTGCACATAGTAAGCACTTAATAAATGCCATTATTATTATTATTATTATTATTATTATTATTATTATTACTACAGTAGCCAGCGGTTCTCCCTCTCGCCACTCAGTTTCAGGTCCTTACCTAACTGAGCACCCTCTGGGCATCAGCCAACTTAAATTTTGAGCGTGTGGATAAGAAGCGGGAGGGGCATTTATGAGGGCGCAAGTGAGATGGGGCTAGGGAGAGGTTAGGAGTGATTCCTCCAGACTGTAAGCTCCTTGTAGGCAAGGAATATGTCTACCAATTCTGCTATAATGTACTCCCCCAAGCGCTTAGTACAGTTCTCTGCACCTAGTAGGTGCTCAACAAATACCATTCATTGATTAAGAAAGCTTTGAAGAGTTAACAGATCAGAAAGAACCTCGCCTTCCATGGTTGCCACATTTGTAGACTGGTGCCCAATGCAAGGGGCAAGCCAGAGGGGATATGGGAAGGTGTGGTGGAACATGAGCTGAACGTTGAGCTCCTCTTCGGGGTGAGCGTGGGTGAGGGGAACGACTGGGAAGCAATCAAGTGAGGAGCTTCAAATGGCCTCTCCCATCCTAAAGAATTGATACTCTGCACCCCAAGGCACCTAGTGTCAAATAAAACTTCCCGGGGGTCTTGGCACCCCAGCCCCACCTCAGATCTGCCCTCCATCCTCCCCTTCCCTTCCTCTGTGAACCTATTCAAGAGGCCAAAATTCCCCTGATCAACTGGTCTGATTTGCTTCCTCTGATTAATGGAGAAAGTCCTAGGTTTGCTGAGTCTAACTTTGTTCAAGGGAAATCCAGCTGAGGTGACCAATTTCCTCTACTATATTAAACACTGGTGTTTGGTGGTCTCTTCAGTGGCTCTCTTTACCAACTAGCACACTATAAACTTATTTCTCCTTTTTTTTTTTAACCTTCCTCCCTCCTTCTCCCCCACCCCCCACCCCCGGCCCATTTTCCCCCATCCTTCCCTGGCCTAGGAATGTCCTCTCTCCCAAACCAAATGAAGAAAACCTCACTTTCCCTATCGGAATTACCCTGGGAAGTCAGTCCACTCCACTTAATGGGGGCCTTTTGGCCTCATTTCAAAGACCCCAACTCCTACAGTTAGTGCCATAAAATGAAAATGGTGTTCGGACTGTCTCTTTCCCCACCCATCTCTCCACTCTCTCTCACCCATTGTCCTCATTCATCAAGCTAGGCATTGTCTCCATTTAGTTTTCTTTGTTCTTTTCCTTTCTGTTCATATGTGTCAAATTTGCCTTCCTTTTCACTTCTTGTACAAATGCCTGCACAAATAGGGCTTTGGATATGGTAAGGGGGCCTGGATGTCATGGTAGTCTATAAAGGTGGGGTGTGGGTGAGGGTTTGGGTGTGTTCATCAATCATCATCATCAATGGTATTTATTGAGTGCTCACTATGTGCAGAGCACCGTACTAAGTGGTTGGGAGAGTACAATGCAACAGAATAACCATACATAACGAGGGGACTGTTCCCCATCCAGCATGCATGGCTAGCAAGCCAAGAGCATTTGGTTTTTACCCCGTGCTTAGCAAATTCCTTGACTCATAGTAAGCAGTTAATAAATGCAATGGTTACTATTGCCGTCATAAGAGCAAGCGATGGGGCAGGATAACTCAAAGCTACCAAACGGGTGGGTTTCGGCCTTACTCAGCCAAGCCAAAAGAACAGAGGCTGTACCTTATGGTCCAAGGTTTACAGGAGTTCCAGCTTGAGCCCACAGTTGGGTAGGGACTGTCTCTATATGTTGCCAACTTGTACTTCCCAAGCGCTTAGTACAGTGCTCTGCACACAGTAAGCGCTCAATAAATATGATTGATTGGCCCCCAGCTGTCCTCACGGCCCAAACCGAAAAATCCAAAACCAAATCTTGTCACTGTGGGAGCAAATTCTCCGCTGATGCCCTCTCAGACAAGGAGGTGAAACCTCACTGAACCAAGTCAACTGGTCCTCAGCTGGCCAGAGGGGCCATCGTTACTCAAAAATGCAATGCAAATCTGAAGGCCAGGAAAAGCAGCGGTCACCGAGTCTGAGTCAGGCCAGCTGAATCCACCGTCTGCGCCCCGGGCCGGTGTCAGCCCAAAGACAAGATTTCTGCCTCTGGGCTAAGGGCCCAGAAGAGTTGTCGCAGCCAAGATTTCAACTCGTTCAAGCTATAGAATTGCTCTCCTCGAAGGTTTAGGGAGTCCAACAGAACTGGATAAATAAGGGCACCATTATTGGCGTAGAGCCACGTGAGAAAAATAGATTTGTTATTCACGCGTATGCATCCAGGAACCGCATTCCCATGTAAGCAGAAGCAGTGTGGCTCAGTGGAAAGAGCACAGGCTTTGGAGTCAGAGGTCATGGGTTCAAATCCCGGCTCCACCAGCTGTCATCTGTGTGACTTTGGGCAAGTCACTTAACTTCTCTGGGCCTCAGTTCCCTCATCTGTAAAATGGGGATTAAGACTGTGAGCCCACCGTGGGACAACCTGATCACCTTGTAACCTTCCCAGTGCTTAGAACAGTGCTTTGCACATAGTAAGCGCTTAGTAAATGCCATTATTATTATTATTAATGGCATATACATATCTGAGACAATCATGATAGAAAATCCAGGCCCAAGCCATGGGAGCGTAATTAAAATTAAATGACACAAAGGGCGTTTCTAAACTAATTCAGGCATGAAAGAATCCCAGATTCCAGGCACCTTGAAGAAGCTACATTTATTTTATGTAATAGTAATGATGGCATTTATTAAGGGCTTACTATGTGCAAAGCACTGTTCTAAGCACTGGGTTGTGGAGTTACATGTTACATATACGCATATGCATAAACACACATATTATTGAGGTTGACTTTCCTCAACAAGCATGTTGTAGTACATATGCCCTGAAGCATACCAGCTGCAGAAGTAGCCTGGTCTAGTGGCAAGAGCACCGGCCTGAGAGTCAGAGGACCTGGGCTCGAATCCCGGCTCCTCCACACATCTGTGTGACCTGGGGCAAGTCACTTCACTTCTCTGTGCCTCAATTCCTTCAGCTGTAATAGGAGGATTAAGACCGTAAGCAGACATGTGGTTGAGCCGAAATTAGAACCCAGGTCCTTCTGACTCCCCCTGGCCTGGAATGCCCTCCCTCCTCACATCCGCCAAGCTAGCTCTCCTCCTCCATTCAAAGCCCTACTGAGAGCTCACCCCCTCCAGGAGGCCTTCCCAGACTGAGCCCCCTCCTTCCTCTCCCCCTCCCCACCCCCCCGCCCTACCTCCTTCCCCTCCCCACAGCACCTGTATATATGTTTGTACAGATTTGTTACTCTATTTTACTTGTACATATTTACTATTCTATTTATTTTATTTTGTTAATATGTTTTGTTTTGTTGTCTGTCTCCCCCTTCTAGACTGTGGATAGTGACTGTCTCTATATGTTGCCAACTTGTTCTTCCCAAGCGCTTAATACAGTGCTCTGCACACAGGAAGCGCTCAATAAATACGATTGAATGAATCGTATTTACACAGTAAGAGCTCAATAAATACAGCTGACTGATAGTGTTCTACATGAAATACTTGGAATAGTAAGTGCTTAACAAAAACCGCAATTCTCTTGTTATTATATGCCAACCACTGAACTAAGCGTTAGGGTAGATATTCTGCACACAGTAAGTGCTCAGTAAATACAATTGAATGAATTGAATGAATATAAGATAATCAAGTCAGACAGAGTCCTTGACCCAACTGGGGCTAGGGAGGGAAAACGGATGTTTAATGCCCATTTCAAAGATGAGGAACTTGAAGCACAGAGAAGTTAAGTGACTTGCCTAAGGATACATGACAGGCTTGTGACAGAAGCAGGATTAGAACCCAGGGCCTCTTCCTTCCAGGTCCATTTTCTTTCCACTGTACCACACTTAAAAGCAGCATGGCATAGTGGATAGAGCTTGGGCCTGGGAATCAGAAGGTCATGGGTTCTAATTCCGCCTCCACCACTTGTCTGCTGTGTGACCTTGGTTGGGCAAGTCACTTCACTTCTCTGGGCCTCACTTAACCTCGTTCATAAGATGGGGATTGAGACTGAGAGCCCCACAAGGGACAGGGACTGTATCCAATCAATCAATCAATCAATCAATCAGTCATATTTATTGAGCACTTACTGTGTGCAGGGCACTGTACTAAGTGCTTGGGAAGTACAAGTTGGCAACATATAGAGACAGTCCCTACCCAACAGTGGGCTCACAGTCTAAAAGTGTGAGTAAAAGTGTAAAAGTGTCAACTCAATTTTCTTGTGTCCACCTCAGAGCTTAGTATAGTGCCTGGCACATAGTAAGCACTTAATGAATACCATCATTATTATCATTATTATTATCCTGTATGCAATGACACTCAATAAATACTACTGATTAGCTTTTCATACTGATGTTACAATTCGCATTTGTTCGAAAGAATCCTAACTCCTTCCTTGGTTTCCAGATGTTAGCAGGATCCTGGAATGAGATTTATTTCCCATATATTCTTTAAGAAAATTTCCTCTCCACTCACCTCGATCTGCATTCCCAAGAGGCTCGAAATGGCACAGGAGACTTGGTTTCCTTCATCCTTTCATCGGCTCCTAGAGGAAAAGCAAAATATTCTTCCTGTAATTGAAGTTGTTTTCTTCCAGCTCTCAGCCAACAGTTCACTGACCCTTTGAAGACAGATTGCCTGACCCCGGGGCTGGCTGTCTGAACAACCAACCTCCTCCTCTTGCTCATTCAGCTGATAAGATAGGATGCAGAGGGTTAAACGGAGGCCAATTTAAGGTCTAAGGGAAAGGGCAGAAGAGGGAGGGCCTGCCTCTTCCTTCACCCCACAAATCCTGGCGAGGATGGTAGAAGGTCCCATTCCTTTCTGATCCCTTAGTTCCTCCAGCTACCCTTGAATGTGAGAGCATCCAAAAAGACAGGGGACCAGCAGCATCAGTGACCAGCTCTTCACTCATCATCATTGGTATGCACTGGGCATTAATTAGATGCAGAGCCCTGTACTAAGTGCTTGGGAGAGTATAATGCACCAGAGTTGTTATTATTATTATTATTATTTTTATTATTATTATAGAAGGGCTCCCAGACTGAGCCCCCTCCTTCCTCTCCCCCTCCCACCCCCTCACCTTACCTCTTCCCCTCCCCACAGCACCAGTCTATATGTTTGTACAGATTTATTATTCTATTTATTTTACTTGTACATATTTACTATTCTATTTATTTTATCTTGATAATGTGTTTTGTTTTGTTGTCTGTCTCCCCCCTCTAGACTGTGAGCCCGCTGTTGGGTAGGGACCGTCTCTATATGGTGCCGACTTGTACTTCCCAAGCGCTTAGTACAGTGCTCTGCACACAGTAAGCGCTCAATAAATACGATTGAATGAATGAATGAATGAATGAATGACTCGTTCCTTACCCACAAAGAGCTTACAGTGAAGCAGCGTGGCTCAGTGGAAAGAGCCCGGGCTTTGGAGTCAGAGGTCATGGGTTCAAACCCCGGCTCTGCCAATTGTCAGCTGTGTGACTTTGGGCAAGTCACTTACCTTCTCTGGGCCTCAGTTACCTCATCTGTAAAATGGGGATTAAGACTGTGAGCCCCCTGTGGGACAACCTGATCACCCTGTAACCTCCCTAGAGCTTAGAACAGTGCTTTGCACATAGTAAGTGCTTAATAAATGCCAATATTATTATTATTTGAGAATCTCAAGATAAAGTCCTCCTGGTCTTGGGGAAAATGAATTCCTCTTTCTCCCTGGCAGTTAGGACAGACAGCCCCACTATGGTGGTCTAAGTGCCTAAAGAGTCCCCATCTGAGAAATCTGTACCCTTGAAGCCCTTGAAATTCACCCCACCCTTTCCTTCCCAGCACTTAAGTATGTATCCACAATTTATTTTAATGTCTACCTTCCTCTCTGGACTATAAGCTCCTTGTGGGCAGAGACTGTATCTACTAACTCTGTTGGACTCTTCCAAGCATTTAGTCCAGTGCTCTGCACATAGTTAATGCTCAATAAATTCCATTGATTGATTTCCTCCTACCAATTCCTGATTTGGAAGAATGTACTATTTTTTTAAGCACTTGTTTAGCACTTATTATGTGTCAAGCACTCCTCTCCATCCAAACTGCTACCATGTTAATACAGTCACTCATCCTATCCCACCTAGATTACTCCATCAGCCTCCTTGCTGACCTCCCAGCCTCCTGCCTCTCCCCACTCCAGTCCATATTTCACTCTGCTGCCTGGATCATCTTTCTACAGAAACATTCAGGACATGTCACCCCCCCCCTCTTCAAAAATCTCCAGTGGTGGTTGCCTATCCACCTCCTTATCAAACAAAAACTCCTCACCATTGGCTTTAAAGCTCTCCATCACCTTGCCCCTTCCTACCTCACCTCGCTTCTCTCCTTCTACAACCCAGGCCACACACTTTGCTCCTCTGGTACTAACCTTCTCACTATGCCTCCATCTCGCCTGTTTTGCCGCCGACTCCCAACCCACATTCTACCTCTGTCCTGAAACACCCTCCCTCCTCAAATCCGCCAATTACCCTCCCCTGCTTCAAAGCCTTATTGAAGGCACCTGTCCTCCAAGAGGCCTTCCCAGACTAAGCCCCACTTTTCCTCATCTCCCACTCCCTTCTGTATCGCCCAGACTTGCTCCCTTTGCTCTTCCCCCCTCTCTCTGCACCACAGCACTTATGTATATATCTGGAATTTTATTTATTTATATTGATGTCTGTTTATTTGTATTGATATCTGTCTCCCCTCCTCTAGACTGTGAGCTGGTTGTGGGCAGATTGTCACTCTTTATTGCTGTATTGTAATCAATCAATCAATCAGTCATATTTATTGAGCGCTTACTGTGTGCAGAGCTCTGTACTAAGCGCTTGGGAAGTACAAGTTGGCAACATATTGTACTTTCCCAAGCACTTAGTACGGTGCTCTGCACACAGTAAGCGCTTAATAAATATGATTGAATGAATGAATGACTAGGTGCTAGGGTAGATACAAGGTTATCAGGTCCCAGATGGGGTTCACAGTCTAAATAGGAGGGGAAACAGGTATTGAATCCCCATTTTACAGATGAAGGAACTGAGGCATAGAGTAGTCAAGGGACTTGCCCAAGGTCACACAGCAGGTATGTGGCAGAGCTGGGATTAGAACCCAGTCTTCTCACTCCTAGGCCTGTGCTCTTTCTACTACTACTACTAATAATAATGTTGGCATTTGTTAAGCGCTTACTATGTGCAAAGCACTGTTCTAAGCGCTGGGGGGATACAAAGTGATCAGGTTGTCCCACATGGGGCTCACAGTCTTAATCCCCATTTTACAGATGAGGTAACTGAGGCTCAGAGAAGTTAAGTGACTTGCCCAAGGTCACACAGCAGACATGTGGTGGAGCCGTGATTCGAACCCATAACCTCTGACTCCAAAGCCCGGGCTCTTTCCACTGAGCCACACTGCTTCTCTAGGCAATGCTGCTTCCCCCTGTCTTACTTCTCCAGCCTGGACACCTACCCTCATTCCCCTCTAGACTGTAAGTTCTGTTGTGGGCAGGGAATGCGTCTTTTTATTATTGTATTGCATTCATTCATTCATTCAATCATATTTATTGAGCACTTACTGTGTGCAGAGCACTGTATTAAGCGCTTGGGAAAGTACAATACAGCAGTAAAGAGAGACAATTCCTGCCCATAACCAGCTCACAGTCTAGAGGGGGGAAGACATAGCAGTACAAGTAAACAGACATCAGTATAAATAAATAACATTACAGATATATGGATATATCTTGGTAAGGATTTATTACTCTATTTATTTATTCATTTTATTTGTTCACATTTCTTCTATTTATTTTGTTTTGTTAATATGTTTTGTTTTGTTCTCTGTCTCCCCCTTTTAGACTGTGAGCCCACTGTTGGGTAGGGACTGTCTCTATATGTTGCCAATTTGTACTTCCCAAGCGCTTAGTACAGTGCTCTGCACATAGTAAGTGCTCAATAAATACGATTGATGATAATGATGATGGAGATTTTTGAAGAGGAGGGTGACATGTCCCTGAACGTTTCTGTAGAAAGATAATCCAGGCTGTGGAGTGAAGTACAGACTGGAGTGGGGGGTGGCAGGAGGTTGGGAGGTCAGAAAGGAGGACTCTCCCAAGCCCTTAATACAGTGCTCTGCATACAGTAAGCGCACAATAGATTTGATTGAATGAATGAGTGAATCAACATGCTCAGAGGTCTGGTGTATGTATGGGAGGGGAGGGGGCAGTGAAAGGGAGGAAAAGGAGAGAGAGGAAGAGAAAATTCGACATTTCAGACCAGAAGGGGCCTTCAGTGGTCATCTTGCCCACCTCACAAGCAGAATTTGCATCTATCACGAAACCGCTACCCTGTTGGTACAATCTCTCATCCTATCCTGACGGGATTACTGCATCAGTCTCCTTTCTGATCTCCCATCCTCCTGCCTCTCCCTGCTTGAGTCTATACCTCACTCTGCGCCCAGATTATCTTTCTACAGAAATGCTCTGGGCATGTCACTCCCCTCCTCAAAAATCTCCAGTGATTGCCTATCAACCTTTGTATGAAACAAAAACTCCTCACTATTGGCTTCAAAGCTTTCCATCACCTCGCCCCCTCCTACCTCACCTCCCTTCTCTCCTTCTATAGCCCAGCCCGCACACTCCGTTCCCCTGTCGCTAACCTCCTCACCATGCCTCATTCTCACCACCGACCCCTGGCCCAAGTCATTCCTCTGGCCTGGAATGCCCTCCCTCCACACATCCACCAAACTAGCTCTTTTCTTCCCTTCAAAGCCCTACTGAGAACTCACCTCTTCCAGGAGGCCTTCCCAGACTGAGCCCCCTCTTTTTCCTCTGCTACTCCCTCCCTCCCCATCTCCCCCCCACTCTGCCCTCCCCTCTTCCCCTCCCCACAGTACTTGTGTATACTTGTACCTATTTATTACTTTATTTTATTAATGATGTGTATATATCTATAATTCTATTTATTTTGATGATATTGACACCTGTCTACTTGTTTTGTTTTATTGTCTGTCTCCCCCTTCTAGACTGTGAGCCCGTTGTTGCGTAAAGACTGTCTCTATCTGTTGCCGAATTGTATTTTTCAAGTACTTAGGATAGTGCTCTGCACACAGTAAGCGCTCAATAAATACGATTGAATGAATGAATGAATGAAAAGAGGACTTAAACCAGGAAGGCTTCTTGGAGGAGATGTAACTTCAGATAATATTCTTTGTCTGATCCACCTCCAAGGTTCTCCCCCTTCCATAAGACAACTCTCCCCTGGCCTCCCTCATAATAATAATAATAATGATGGTATTTAAGCACTTATATGTGCCAGGCACTGAAATAAGCAGTGGGGTGAATACAAGCAAATTGCATTGGACACAGTCCCTGTCCCACATGGGGGCTCTCACTCAATCCCCATTTTCCAGATGAGGTAACTGGGGCACAAAGAAGTGAAGTGACTTGCCCAAAGTCACCCAGCAGACAAGTGGCAGAGTCAGGATTAGAACCCATAACCCTCCAACTCCCAATCCTGTGGTCTATCCACTAAGTCCCACGTCCTTCCCCTGGCCTGGGATGCCCTCCCTCCACACATCCGCCAAGCTAGTTCTCTTCCTCCCTTCAAAGCCCTACGAGAGCCCACCTCCTCCAGGAGGCCTTCCCACACTGAGCCCCCTTTTTCCTCTCCTCTTCCCTATCCCCCCAGCCCTACCTCCTTCCCCTCCCCACAGCACTTGTATATATTTGTACAGAATTATTACTCTATTTTACTTGTACATATTTACTATTCTATTTATTTTGCTAATGATGTACACATAGCTATAATTCCATTTGTTCTGACGATTTTGACACCTGTCTACATGTTTTACTTTGTTGTCTGTCTCCCGCTTCTAGACTGTGAGCCCATTGTTGGGTGGGGATCGTCTCTCTATGTTGCCAACTTGTAGAAGCGGCGTGGCTCAATGGAAAGAGCACGGGCTTTGGAGTCAGAGATTGTGGGTTCAAATCCCGGCTCTGCCAATTGTCAGCTGTGTGACTCTGGGCAAGTCACTTAACTTCTCTGTGCCCCAGTTATCTCATCTGTAAAATGGGGATTAAGAATGTGAGCCCCCCATGGGCAACCTGATCACCTTGTAACCTCCCCAGCGCTTAGAACAGTGCTTTGCACATAGTAAGCGCTTAATGAATGCCATTATTATTATTACTTCCCAAGCATTTAGTCCAGTTCTCTGCACACAATAAGTGCTCAATAAATGCGATTGAATGAGTGAATGAATGAATAAGTCAGGAAAACACAAGCAGACCTCACTGACAATCTCATTTACCTTCCCTGAGGCCCAAGCGCCTTGCAAACGACCCATGAGGAGGTAAAGTTTAGGCTCCGAGTCCATCTTTTAAGGCATGTATGGATACAGAGGCCAGTTTATATGGGAAGAAGCCAAGCTACCAGACTAGGGGTCTGAGAGGTTTCCAGAAGTCCAAGGGAGGTCGGGTGGGAAGGGGAGGTTAAAGAAACAAGTCTGGATCTAAAGAAAATGCTGGGGTCAGCTCAGCAAAAGTCCTTGTTCAGGGACTGCTAGGCCTGGCTGCAAAAGCATGATTCCTCTGCTCCGGGGAAGGGCAGGAAAAGCTGGTGGACTTGCATCTAGTTCAGTGTCTTCCCTTTGGCTGCCTCAGGCTGGCTGACTTGATTTGTGGAATATATTGGTAGGAGACTGGGTCCTAGGAACTCCGGGCTCCAGGATGTTGTGAAAGGAATATCACAAGGGGCTGCCCGCAGAGGAGAAAGGAAAGGGGATGGAGGACCTGTCTGGGAGTGTCTCAGAGATAGAGAAATAATGTTCTCTACCATGTGGCTCAGTGGAAGGAGCACGGGCTTGGGAGTCAGAGGACGTGGGTTCTAATCGCGGTTCTGCCACCTGTCTGCTGTGTGACCCTGGGCAAGTCACTTCTCTTCTCTGTGCCTCAGTTACCTCCTCTGTGAAATGGGGATTAAGACTGTGAGCCAACCTGATTAACTTTGTATCTACCCCAGGGCTTAGAACAGTGCTCGGTACATAGTAAGGGCTTATTATTATTATTACCTACTCCTGACCACTCCACTGATTCACTGTTGATGGCACTACCATCCTTCCCGTCTCACAAGCCCGCAACCTTGGTGTCATTCTTGACTCCGCTCTCTCGTTCACCCCTCACATCCAAGCCGTCACCAAAACCTGCCGGTCTCAGCTCCGCAACATCCCCAAGATCCACCCTTTCCTCTCCATCCCAACCGCTACCCTGCTCGTTCAAGCTCTCATCCTATCCTGTCTGGACTACTGTATCAGCCTCTTCTCCGATCGCCCATCCTCTTGTCTCTCCCCGCTTCAATCCATACTTCACACCGCTGCCCAGATTGTCTTTGTCCAGAAACGCACTCTGGGCATGTTACTCCCCTCCTCAAAAATCTCCAGTAGCTACCAATCAACCTACGCATCAGGCAGAAACTCCTCACCCTGGGCTTCAAGGCTGTCCATAACCTCGCCCCCTCCTACCTCACCTCCCTTCTCTCCTTCTACAGGCCAGCCCACACCCTCCGCTCCTCTGCCACTAATCTCCTCACCGTTAGGCCTCGTTCTCTCCTGTCCCGCCGTCGACCCCTGTCCCACGTCCTTCCCCTGGCCTGGAATGCCCTCCCTCCCCACATCTGCCAAGCTAGCTCTCTTCCTCCCTTCAAGGCCCTATTGAGAGTTCACCTCCTCCAGGAGGCCTTCCCAGACTGAGCCCCCTCCTTCCTCTCCCCCTCCTCCTCCTCTCCATCCCCCCCACCTTACCTCCTTCCCTTCCCCACAGCACCTGTATATATGTATATATGTTTGTACGTGTGTATATATGTTTGTACGTATTTACTACTCTATTTATTTATTTATTTTACTTGTACATATCTATTCTATTTATTTTATTTTGTTAATTTGTTTTGTTTTGTTCTCTGTCTCCCCCTTCTAGACTGTGAGCCCATTGTTGGGTTGGGACCGTCTCTATACGTTGCCAACTTGTACTTCCCAAGCGCTTAGTACAGTGCTCTGCACACAGTAAGCACTCAGTAAATACGAATGATTGATTGATTGATTCTTCACCCTCTCCTCTCCCTTGACTGTGGGTGTCCCACAAAACTCATTCATTCATTCATTCAGTCATATTTATTGAGTGCTTACTGTGTGCAGAGAACTGTACTAAGCTCTTGGGAGAGTTCAGTACAACAGTAAACGGTCCACTCAGCCTGGACCCAATGGAAAGTGTCCAAATCCCCATTTCCAGCCCTGTCTTCTTACCTGCTTGATAATTGCTGATCTCCTACTGAACACCTCTAGATTTCTTTTTTCTTTTATACGGTAGTTGTTAAGCACTTACCATGCTCCAGGCACTTTACCAAGTGGTGGGGTAGATTCAAGGTAATTAGGTTGAACACAGTCCCTATCCCACACAGGACTCACAGTCATTTTACAGATTAGGTAACTGAGGCCAGAGATTTTCCCAAGGTCACACAGCAGACAAGTGGCAGACCTGGGATTAGAACCCAGGTCCTCCACCCTCCCAGGCCTGTGCCCTTTCCACGTGGCCACACAGGGGAAACAGCAGGACTTAGTGGATAGAGCACAAGTCTGAGAGTCAGAAGGAGCTGGGTTCTAATCGCGCCTCTGCCACTTGTCTACTGTGAGACCTTAAGCAAGTCACTTAACTTCTCTCCGCCTTAGTTACCTCATTTGTAAAATGGGGATAAAGAGTGTGAGCCCCATGTGGGACAGGGACTGTGTCCAACCTGATGACCTTATATGCACCCCAGTGCTTGGCACATAGTAAGCACTTCACAATATCATAATTATAATTATAATTATTATTCTCATTCATTTCCACCACCTCTATCAGCCACATCTCCTCCAAGAAGCCTTCCCAGTTTAAGTCCTCTTTTCATTCATTCATTCAATCGTATTTATTGAGCGCTTACTGTGTGCAGAGCCCTATGCTAAGCACTTGAAAAGTACAATTCGGCAACAGATAGAGACAGTCTCTATGCAACAACGGGCTCACAGTCTAGAAGGAGGAGACAGACAACAAAACAAAACAAGTAGACAGGTGTCAATATCATCAAAATAAATGGAATTATAGATATATACACATCACTAATAAAATAAAGTAATATGTACAAGAATACACTAGCACTTACATATTTATTCATGACCTCTCTCAGCCCTCAAGTCTATTTGTATAGGCAGTCATTCAGTGAAATTATTATGATTATTTTATTTGTAAATATTTTTATGTCTGTCTCCCCCATTAGAGAATAAGCTATCTGTGGGCAGGGAATGTCTAGTGTTTCTGTTGCATATTCTCATGCACTGACTACAGTGAAGCAGCGTGGCTAAGTGGCAAAAGCAGTCATTCAGTCAAATTATTCTGATTATCTTATTTGTAAATATTTTTATATCTGTCTCCCCCATTAGAGAATAAGCTATCTGTGGGCAGGGAATGTCTAGTGTTTCTGTTGCATATTCTCATGCACTGACTACAGTGAAGCAGCGTGGCTAAGTGGCAAAAGCAGTCATTCAGTCAAATTATTCTGATTATCTTATTTGTAAATATTTTTATGTCTGTCTCCCCCATTAAAGAATAAGCTATCTGTGGGCAGGGAATGTCTAGTGTTTCTGTTGCATATTCTCATGCACTGACTACAGTGAAGCAGCATGGCTAAGTGGCAAAAGCCTGGGCTTGGGAGTCAGAGGTCATGGGTTCTAATCCTGTCTCCACCACTTAGCTGTGTGACTTTGGGCAAGTCACTTAACTTCTCTGTGCCTTGATTCTTGAGTGATTACCTTGATTACCTTGTATCCCCCCCAGCACTTAGAACACTGCTTGGCACTTAGTAAGCGCTTAACAAATACCAACATTATTATTATTATTATTATTTTACCCTAGGTGTTCAGTGGTATTTATTGAGCACTTACTAGGTGCAGAATCCTGTAATAAATGCTTGGGAGAATACAACAGAGTTATATTGTCATGTTTCCTGCCCACAATGAGCTTACAATTTATAGGGGGAGACAAACATTAAAATTAATTATGGCTACGTACATCAGTGCTGTGGGGCTGAGGGTGGGGTGAATATCAAGTGCTTAAAGCAGAAGCAGTACGGCATAGTGAATATTCATTCATTCAATCATATTTATTGAGCGCTTACTGTGTGCAGAGCACTGTACTAAGCACTTGGAAAGTACAATTTGGCAACAGGGACAATCCCTACCCAACAACAGGCTCACCGTCTAGGATAGAGCACAGGCTTGGGAGTCAGAATTTCAAGGGTTCTGATCCCGACTCTGCCACTTGTCAGTTGTGGGGCCTTGGATAAGTCACTTCACTACTTTGGGCCTCAGTTCCCTCATTCGTAAAATGGGGATTAAGACTGTAAACCCCATGTGGGACAGGGACTTTGTCCAACCTGCTTGGCTTGTACCCACCCCAGTGCTTAGAATAGTGCCTGGCATATAGTAAGCACGTAATGAATGCCACAATTATTATTATTATTATTATACAAGGGCATTGGTGACACAGAAGGAAAGAGGGAGTAGGGGAAATGAAGCCTTTGTCTGAGAAGACTTTTTGGAGGAGCTGTGATTTTTAACAAGGCTTTGAAAATGAAGAGAGTGGTCGTTTGTCAAAGATGAAGGAAGTTCCAAGCCAGGGGGCCATCATGGACAGGGGGTCACCGGAGAAGATAAAAGAAATTGAGGTAGAGTAAGTTGGCATTAGAGGAGTGAAGGTGCTTTTTCCATGGAAACAACAGCCAGGCTATAACTATACCTTGTTCATGACTCTCCAGTCTCTGAACCATTGTTCATTCTTTCCCTCCTCCACTTTACTCCTCCTCCACTCAATCTGTTAAATCACATCCTTCTCCCATTTCAATGCCCTCTTAAAAAGCCACCTCCTCTGACCCCACCTACCTGGTTCTGCCACCTCTATCCAACACTTAAACACTTGGGTGTACATTTAATTGGTCACATTTGTTTTTCACATTTTTATCTATGCTCTTTCACTTTTACCTTATGCAATTTTGGAAATTTGTGCCCTCGCACCCCCATTAGAGCAGAAGCTCTTCAAGGGCAGGGACTATGGTTGTTTGCTTCGATTGATTGTTCCTAAGCAATGGAACGGTGCCTTACACCAATTGCTCTCAGTATGCAGTGCCGAGGATGCTGATGTGGGCGGATGGCAGTTGTCAGATAGGAGGGGAGGCTCAAGGTAAGGAGAAATCTCGTGAAGATAACATTTGGTAAACTGTGGGCTAGCAGACCCACGTAGGCTCATTAGCCCTCCAGAATGAATGAATGAACAAGGAGCTCATTCCCCTCCATCCCATCATTCTGGACCCTTGCACATCCTCTGTCTCTTCCCTCTGGGTATCCGGGATTCAGATGGCTGCTTTGCATCTCTGTCTTCCTGGTAAAGGGGAAATGGCAATTTTTTTTTCTTCCGACAGGAAGCCATTTGCTTATGTGAAAGTGGGAAATCGCAACGCGAATTGCAGTAACCCTTCAGAAACTCCTTTACCCATCACTTTCCCTGCACACGTGTTTCCCCCAGCTTCTTGGGACCATTCGGTTCATTGAGCAAGAGATTTCAGCAACCGCTGCACAATACCATTCTGAGCTGGCAACTGAGCAGAAGGACAGATTGTCAACAGAAGAGAAGTGACTGGTCACTCCCTAGCTGGAAAAAAGAGCTCTGGGCTCACCAAAGTTTGAGAAGTTTTCCTTTTGCATTCCCAGCTCCCGTTTCCATGAAATTGGAAAAAAAAGAAAACTTCAAGACCCTTTTTTTTAAAGAAGCCAAACACAAACCTATCAAATATACCACTCCCACTCAAAAAGGGGATTCAAGAACATTAGATGAGAAAACCCTGATGGAGCAAAATGGAGAACTTTTAACATTTGACTGCGACCATGGAGTTTAGAGAGCTGTGGGGCATAAAAAAAGTGTGTGAGAGAAGGGGAAGGAGTGGGGAGTCAAATCACAATTACAAAGCCGACAAAAAATCACATCTTTTCTGTTCTCACGTCCATGGTTTGTGGTTGGAAAAGTTATTTTGTTGGGAAAAATAAAAGAAAGGAAAAACAGTCCTGGGGCTTTTAACTCCTTGAAACTCATAACAATTCAAATCTTCCCAGGGGGTTTCCACCAACCTGGTTCATGAAATACCAATTTTACTTTGAAACAGGAGCACTTTCCTCCATTTTTGTCACATAAATTGTGACATAGAGACATGGCATTCAGACACACCAATCTCTTCTGGTCTGTAAGCCCCTTGCGGGCAGATAGTGCTTACAAACTCGATTGTACTGTAGCCCCTCGAGTGCTTAGTACAGTGCTCTGCACAATAAGTGCTCAATAAATATGACTGATTGAATGTTTGATTGATCAATCGCTTGCTAAACCCAAGAGTTTTAAACTCTAGAAACAGATTGTTCTCTGTCCCCACTTGGCTTGGATATTGAATGAATGAACAAGGAGCTCGTTCCCCTGTCTGCTGTGTGACCCTGGGCAAGTCACTTGACTTCTCTGAGCCTTAGTTACCTTATCTGTAAAATGGGGATGAAGACTGTGAGCCCCCTGTGGGACAACTTGATCACCTTGTATCCCCCCAGCGCTTACAACAGTGCTTTGCACATAGTAAGCGCTTAACAAATGCAATCATCATTATTATTATTATATTGGGTGAGGAGAGGGGGGGGACAGAAAAATTTCCAGTGGAGTTTTATCCCACTCTCCCTCTTGTCTCCCTGCCTCACCTGGGGTTGCTGTGAAGATTATGGACCTTGTATTCATCCAGAGGAAGAAATGACCTTAAGGGAAGGGTCATGCAGAGCCTAACTGAACATTCTCCCAGTATGTGGGGGGCTGGGAAGAGGATATACAAAACTCTGTCTCTCAGGAGGTCTCAGTCATGTTCATTCATTCAATCGTATTTATTAAGCACTTACTATGTGCACAGCACTGTACTAGGTGCTTGGGAGAGTACAGTACAACAATAATAATAAACCACACCTCAAACCTTCTTCCACACCACAAGGGGCTACCAGCCTCACAGAGTGGGGAATTTGGGAGCCTGGGGTTTGGGGGAGACGGCAGGGGTGTTTTCTTTGGCCAAAAATGGTGTATAAAAAGAAGCCAGGCAGAAGAAAACCTGCATCTTGCCCTCAACTTCTCCCTTTAGCCCTGCAATTCAAGAAAAGCAAAGAAGCAGCAGAAGCTGACCTACCATAAACTTCCACCCAGACAAACTAGGCATTCTCTTCACGCATGGCCACAGGGGAGACTACAACTAGAGGAGGGAGTGAAATGTTACATTCCTCTCCTTCCTCCTCAGAGCAGAAATGAGCTTTGCCCCCATTCTTCCTGTAGAGAAACTGAGGGCCCAGACAAATCCTCCTCCAAATCGGAGACTAGCCAAACCTGGCTTAGATCAGGCCTAAGCCTTCTCCCTTACAAATGACCGTGCATAGATCGAAGGGTTGATTCCCATGACTGAGGTAGTTATGGTCCAAGTATTGCTAACCTGATGGTGAAGTTTCCATGCCTTGGGAGCGGAGGGCTTATCGTGGCCTGCAACGCTGCTCCTGAAACTCCCAAATGAGGCAAAGTCTCTTCCCTGGTGCTATCAATTAACCAATGATATTTACTGAGCACCTATGGGGTAAACAGATCCTGCACGTAAAGGACCTATTCATGCACTTTGCAATGTGCCGCTGGCTTCCTACTTGCTCATTGCACTCCATGCTCCAACAGGAACTCGAATGGTGGGGCAACTGGAGGTGGGGAGAGAGTGAGTGGTCCTGGGCAAACCCCTAGCTCTACAATCAAGTCTCCCTCACAGGTTCTTCATCCTAAAGTCTCTGGTTCGAGGCTCAGCCATTCTGTCCTACGTGATACTTGGCGGTCATCGCTGTGTACCAAACCCTGTACTGAGTGCTTAGGAAAGCACAAAAGTAAGAGACATAAACCCTGCCCCCTAAGAGATCCCAATCTGGCTGTCAAGGGCACACTTAGCCATCACTCCAAATGCCCCCATGTGGTGCCCTCTGGGTCTGGATAGGGAATAGAGACCAGGACAATAATAATCTTGGCATTTATTAAGCGTTTACTATGTGCCAAGCACTGTTCTAAGCGCTGGGGAGGTTACAAGGTAATCAGTTGTCCCACATGGGGCTCACAGTCTTAATCCCCATTTTCCAAATGAGATAACTGAGGCACAGAGAAGTTAAGTGACTTGCCCAAAGTCACACAGCTGATAAGTGATGGAGCCGGAATTAGAACCCATGACTTTTGACTCCCAAGCCCACGCTAATAACTGTGGTACTTGTTAAGAACTTACTATGTGCCAGGCACAGTACTAAGTGCTGGGGTGGATACAAGCAAATTGGGTTGGACATAGTCCCTGTCCTACTTGAGGCTCACGGTCTCAATCCCCATTTTACAGACGAGGTAACTGAGGCACAGAGAAGTAAAGTGCCCAAGGTCACACAGCAGACAAGTGGTGGAGCAGGGATTAGAACCCATGACCTTCTCCCCCTCGTCCCCCTCTCCATCCCCCCATCTTACCTCCTTCCCTTCCCCACAGCACCTGTATATATGTATATACGTTTGTACATATTTATTACTCTATTTATTTATTTATTTTACTTGTACATATCTATTCTATTTATTTTATTTTGTTAGTGTATTTGGTTTTGTTCTCTGTCTCCCCCTTTTAGACTGTGAGCCCACTGTTGGGTAGGGACTGTCTCTCTATGTTGCCAACTTGTACTTCCCAAGCACTTAGTCCAGTGCTCTGCACACAGTAAGCGCTCAATAAATACGATTGATTGATTGATTGATGACCTTCTGACCCCCAGGCCTGTGGTCTGCATTATGCTGCTTCTATGACCTGCCAGGCCAGGCCCCTCCTCACTGTGCAGAGATGACTGCAGCCTGCTTGGAAGCTGGATGCCCTCCCTCTACCTCGCAGCAAACATGTCTATGCCCAACAATGCCCTCAGGGTCTGAGAGCGGCTCAATCCTGTGCATGCACAGTCAATCAATCAATCATATTTATTGAGCGCTTACTGTGTGCAGAGCACTGTACTAAGCACTTGGGAAGTACAAGTTGGCAACATATAAAGACAGTCCCTACCCTACAGTGGGCTCACAGTCTAAAAGGGGGAGACAGAGAAGAAAACCAAACATACTAACAAAATAAAATAAATAGAATAGATATGTACAAGTAAAATAAATAGAGTAATAAATACGTACAAACATATATACATATATACAGGTGCTGTGGGGAAGGGAAGGAGGTAAGATGAGGGGGATGGAGAGGGGGACGAGGGGGAGAGGAAGGAAGGGGCTCAGTCTGGGAAGGCCTCCTGGAGGAGGTGAGCTCTCAGTAGGGCCTTGCAGGGAGGAAGAGAGCTAGCTTGGCGGATGGGCAGAGGGAGGGCATTCCAGGCCAGGGGGTCAATGGCGGGACAGGTTGGAGGGCCGGGCAGGTGGCAGCGGTTAAGGGCACTGGGGCTTTGGGGGAGCTGGCACTCGCCAGAGAGTGGCCTCTAGCCTGGGCTCCGCGGTGAGGGCTGGGGACAAGAGCTAGGCCTGACCATGCGATTCCTGGCTCCTCCTCGGTTGGGCCCGGGCCACCAACAGGACCCCAACTCCCCAGGCTCACCTTCCTTACTTGCCCACCCTCTGGGTAGCTTGGCACGATCAGGAGCTCTCCCCCACCCCCAACAAGCTCTGTCTCCCCTCCCCAAGGGGGGCGCCCCCTTTCCCTGCGGCTCTCCTTCCCAGAAAGGGGAAGAAATGAATCTGAAAGAGAACAGGAAACTCCATACCCCAAAAGGGCTCCTCGTTAAGCGTGAGTTACGGGTAAGAGTAAAAATCCCCAGGCGCAGGAAACCCAAGCCAACCCTAAGTGACTCTGTCACCTCAGCAGAGCTGCAGGTGACATGGAGAGCATTCGGGGCTGTGTGGGAACCAGGGGGCACTGAGTGAGCCTCCTCCACAGGTCCCCGGGGACCCTCTGGACCCAGCCAGGCTCCCAGCAGCCAGCTCCTTTCCCCTCTCCCAAGGCTCCAACTCAAGGCCTGTCTTTTGAAAGCTGTGCCCTCGGGGGTACACCTGAGCCAGGAGAGATGCCCCTCCAGTCCACCGGCCCCCTTCCCCTCTCCCGGGACTCAGCTCAGCCTCTGGGTCGCACGGCTTCGACATGTCCCCTGCCCTCTCACCCTCCTCCTTTACTTCTCCCCCACCAACTCAGCTATCACCCTGCTTCTCTGCTCTCTCCTCCCCTGATTCCAAGAGGAAGAAAGGCCCCAGCTTACAGGTGCATAGGTCCATAGCATCAGGCAGCAGGGAAGCCCGGAGCAGCGGGAAAGGAGAGTGCAACTGGCCTGTTGCTAATCCTGCACCCTCAACTTCCTCGTCTTCGATTTGCAACAGGAAAACAACAACTCAGTCTGTGAGCACACACACATGCCTTGCCCGCCCACATGCACCGCATATCTCCGTGGAGCTCTGTCATGAACTGGGTGATTCTGACCCAGGTGGCTATTGCCAGGAGCTCCAACCCTTTTTCTCCCCGACGCCCAGACTATCCCTGTCCATCCCCGCAATCATTTTTTCACTTCCAGAAATTCCCACAAAGCAGGGAGGGATGCGGAATAAGATTTGAGACCCACCAGGTAAAGGAGTATGGTCCAGGGGTTAGAGACAATAGGGTTGGTCATTAGTGGGGGCAAAGGAGGCTGATCCATGCCCACCCCACCCAATCCCTCCATCTCTGACTCTGAGTTAGACATTTCTTCTTGAGAAGAAGCCCGACCTGGTGGAAGGAGCTCAGGCCCTGGGAGTCACAGGACCTGAGTTCTAATCCCAGCTCTGCCACTTGTCTGCTTCTTGTTGCCTCAGTGCCCCCACCTGCAAAGAGGGGATTCAATACCTGTTCTCACTCGATTTGGACTGTGAGCGTCATGTGGGACCTGATTATCTTGTATTTACCGCAGCACTTAGTACAGGGCTTGGCACACAATAAGCGCTTAATAAATATTATTATTATACACAAACCACTTCTTTTGTAGTCAGGGGTGCTGGAGGGAGGAGGTGAAGAGCAGGAAGGGACCCCAAAACTTCACAAGAAAGAAACACTTTTGGGTGTTTCTTACCTTATTAAAGACTTTGCGATCTCCCCTCGTCAACCTGCCTCTCTCCAGCTGCGGTCCCTGTTCCTGCTTTAGCTCTTTCCACCCAATCTAGGAACTCTTAAAGGGACAGGAGTGCCCAGCCCCAGGGGCAAGGCAAAGATAATAATAATGATGGTATTTGTTAAGCGCTTACTATGTGCAAAGCACTGTTCTAAGCACTGGGGAGGTTACAAGGTGATCAGGTTTTCCCACGGGGGGCTCACAGTTTTAATCCCCATTTTACAGATGAGGTAACTGAGGCCCAGAGAAGTTAAGTGACTTGCCCAAAGTCACACAGCTGACAGTCGGCAGAGCCAGGATTTGAACCCCTGACCTCTGACTCCAAAGCCTGTGCTCTTTCCACTGAGCCACGCTGTTTCCCCTGCTTCCCCACACTGCTTCCCCTTATATCCATATCCGTAATTTATTTATATTAATACCTGTCTCGGGCTCAGCAGAGTTAGAAAGCAGTTCTCCATCCCCACAGGGGGAGTGAGGCTGAGAAGGAAAAGGAGTCCATTTGAGGACTAAGTCTGGAGGTGGAGTTTGTGTCCCCCCTCCTCAGCAATTGAGCCATTCCCCCAAGTAATAATAACAATTATGGTAATTGCTTACTCCGTTCCAAGCAGTGGATTAAGTGCTGGGGTAGATACAAGATAATCAAGTGGGATACAATCCCTACCCAACAACGGGCTCATAGTCTAGAAGGGGGAGACAGACAACAAAACAAAACGTGGGGATAGGTGTCAAGTCGTCAGAACAAATAGAATTAAAGCTAAATGCACATCATTAACAAAATAAATAGAATAGTAAATATGTACAAGTAAAATAGAGTAATAAATCTGTACAAACATATATACAGGTGCACTGCAAATCCCACATTTTTCACCTTTGTCACACGAGGAAAAGAGTGCCTCCATTCTCTTTAAACCAGCTTCTCAGTCAGCTCTGCCCTCGGAGCTGGGCTTAGCTGGGGCAAAATGGAATAACCAGAATAAGAGATATACTAATCCCATGGCCCGCAAGTTGAACACTGTTTTCGTCCCCATTCTGTGGAAGGGGAAACTGAGGCCTAGGAGAGAAGGTGGTCAGGAACAGGGAGAAAAGGAAGACCCTTTTATAACCTCTGTTCTGTCTCTTTCAAACCCTGGGGTTTCCACCCAGATTCCCAGCTGCAAACCAGTCCAGCAGCCCCTTCCTGACCCAGTTTAGTTGGTCAGCAGAACCAGGAGAGGGAGGCAAATTGTCTCACAAACTGTAAATTCAGCTTCGGCCCTCATTCATTCATTCGATCATATTTATTGAGCGCTTACTGTGTGCAGAGCACTGTACTAAGCGCTTATACTAAGCCCCATACGAAGCCCTCCCTGCTCCACTTCCTGTGGCCTGAGTGGAGCACACCGCACTGCAAATCCCACATTTTTCACCTTTGTCACATGAGGAAAAGAGTGCCTCCATTGTCTTTAAACCAGCTTCTCAGTCAGCTCTGCCCTCGGAGCTGGGATTAGCTGGAGCAAGATGGAATAACCGGGCAGACCCCCTGCCCCCCGCTCCTGGCCAGGCAATAATAACAATAATGGTATTTGTTAAGCGCTTACTATGTGCCAAGCACTGTTCTAAGCACTGGGGGTAGATACAAGGTAATCAGGTTATCCCATGTGGGGATCAAATCCCCATTTTACAGATGAGGGAATTGAGACACAGAGAAGGCAGCTGCCACCCCAGATCTAGCTCCCTCAGAGACCCCTCACAACCAACTTGGGGGATTCACTGGGGAGACCCCAGTGGTACTCAAACTCCCTCCCCCTACATGTGCAACCATTTTTAAAAATGGTATTCGTTAAGTGCTGAGGTAGATTGAACTCATCAATCATCATCATCATCAATTGTATTTATTGAGTGCTTCCGGTGTGCAGAGCACTGTACTATGTGCTTGGGAAGTACAAGTTGGCAACACATAGAGACAGTCCCCCATGGGGCTCACAGTCTCAATCCCCATTTTACAGATGAGGTAACTGAGGCACAGAGAAGTAAAGTGACTTGCCCATGGTCACACAGCAGACACGTGGCAGAGCCGGGATTAGAAACCAAAGTCCTTCTGACTCCAGGCCCATGCTCTTCCCACTATGCCACACTGCTCCTGCCACAGCCACTGTCTGGTGGCTGAAAATAGCTTCAAGAGGAAGAAAAAGGGGAGTGTGGGCAAGGAGCAGGGGAATCCACCTGGTCTAAGGAGGTTGAGCCAGCAATCAATCAATCAATCATATTTATTGAGCGCTTACTGTGTGCAGAGCACTGTACTAAGCGCTTGGGAAGTCCAAGTTGGCAACATATAGAGACAATCCCTACCCAACAGTGGGCTCACAGTCTAAAAGCAAGTGAACTTTAGTCTGAGAGGACCCACTATTATCTTCCATAGCCTGGGTTAGCCCAGTCCCCATAACAGCTCCTGAGGAGTCCAGCTAACAACTCTGTGGGGGGATCTTTTCTCCAAGACCAAACCTTGCTCTGGTGTTACTGAGCAGGAAGCTCTATATGTTGCCAACGTGGACTTCCCAAGCGCTTAGTACAGTGCTCTGCACACAGTAAGCGCTCAATAAATACGATTGATTGATTGATTGATTGATAGAAGGAAGTCAGGGTCACTGCTGAAAGGGATCTCCCGGGGACCCCTGGCCTGCCTCCCTCTTCTCTCAGTCCCTCTAGGCAGAGGTGTGATCCAAGGTCAGGATCTTTGTTAATAATATTGTGAGGTTTTTTGTTTGTTTGTTTCCTATGGCATTTTGTTAAGCACTTACTATATATCAGGCACTGTACTAAGCACTGGGTAGACACAAGGCAATCGGGTTGGACACGGTCCCTGTCCCACACTGGGCTTACAGTCTTAATCCCTATTTTATAGATGGGGTAACCGAGGCCCAGAGAAGTGAAGTGACTTACCCACGGACACACAACAGACAAGTGGCAGAGCCAGGATTAGAACCTAGGTCCTTCTGATTCCCAGGCCCATGCTCTGTCCACTAGTCCATTCTTAATGGTGTTAATTAAGCATTTATTATATGGCAAGCACTGTAGAAGGTCCAAGTAAATCAGATTCCAGTACCTGTGCCACAAGGGGCTCACAATCTGAGAGTTGTGAAGAGCAAGTATTCATTCATTCATTCAATCGTATTTATTGAGTGCTGTGTGCAGAGCACTGTACTAAGCGCTTGGGAAGTACAAGCTGGCAACATATAGAGACAGTCCCTACCCAACAATGGGCTCACAGTCTAGAAGGGGGAGACAGACAACAAAACAAAATGTAGACAGGTGTCAAGTCATCAGAATAAATAGAGATAAAGCTAGATGCACATCATTAACAAAATAAATAGAATAGTAAATATGTACAAGTAAAATAGAGTAATAAATCTGTACAATCATATATACAGGTGCTGCGGGGAGGGGAAGGAGGTAGGGTGGAGGAGGGGGATGGTGGGGGAGGAAAAAGGGGGCTCAGTCTGGGAAGGCCTCCTGGAGGAGGTAAGCTCTCTAGTCCCATGTTACAAATGAGGAAAATGAGGCCCAGGGAAGTCAAATGACTTGTTCAGCGTCACAAAGCAGGACAGCTGGTGTAGCTGGAGCTAGACTCTACATCTACAGGCTCCCAGTCCCATGCTTTTTCCATTCATTCATTCATTCAATCGTATTTATTGAGCGCTTACTGTGTGCAAAGCACTGGACTAAGCGCTTGGGAAGTACAAGTCGGGAACATATAGAGACGGTCCCTACCCAACAACGGGCTCACAATCTAGAAGGGGGAGACAGACAGCAAAACAAAACATGTAGACAGGTGTCAAAATTGTCAGAACAAATAGAATTAAAGCTATATGCGTATCATTAACAAAATAAATAGAATAGTAAATATGTACAAGTAAAATAGAGTAATCAATCTGTACAAATCTATACAAGTGCTGTGGGGAGGGGAAGGAGATAGGGCGAGGAGGATACCACACTGCCTTTCTCGCTCTTTCTGAGGGTCTTGGAGTATCCCTGCCTGGGATCGAATGAAAAAAACAGCTCTAATAATAATAATAATAATAATAATAATAATAGTAATAATAATAATGGTATTTGTTAAGCACTTACTGTGTGCCATGTACTGTTCTCAGAGTTGGGGTAATCAGGTTGTCCCACTTGGGGCTCACATTCTTAATCCCCATTTTACAGATGAGGTAACTGAGGCACAGAGAAGTTAAGTGACTTGCCCAAATCACACAGCTGACAAGTGGTGGAGCCAGGAGTAGAACCCATGACCTCTGACTCCCAAGCCCATGCTCTTTCCACTAAGCCATGCTGTTTCTCTGCATGCTGCTTCTCTAGACTGTGAGTTAATTGTGGGCAGGGAATGTGTCCATTTGTTGTTGTATTGTAATCTCCCAAATGCTTAGTTCAGTGCTTTGCACAAGAATAATAATAATAATAATTTTGGTATTTGTTAAGTGCTTACTATGTGCAAAGCACTGTTCTAAGCGCTGGGGAGGTTACAAGGTGATGAGGTTGTCCCACGGGGGGCTCACAGTCTTCATCCCCATTTGACAGATGAGGGAACTGAGGCCCAGAGAAGTGAAGTGACTTGCCCAAAGTCACACAGCTGACAATTGGCAGAGCCGGGATTCGAACCCATGACCTCTGACTCCAAAGCCCGGGCTCCTTCCACTGAGCCACACTGCTTCTCTCAATAGGTACTCAATAAATATGATTGAATGAACCACTGCCGCTGAAGCGATGTGACCGGGGTTGGTGGGGTGACCTGGCATCAGGAATGGAGTTTGATCTGACAACAGCGGTGGCCTGGTCCATCCCATCTGGTTCATGTAGGGATTGATCCTGGAGGGGATGGGGGTGGAGAGTTGAGGGCAGAGGAGGCTGGTTAGCTCAGGGACATTCCAGAAATGAAAAGAGCAGGCCGCTGTGCAGCAAGCAAAATAATAATAATAATGATTTTTGCTTTTGTTAAGCACTTACTATGTGCCAAGCACTGTTCTAAGTGCTGGGGGGGGGGATGCAAGGTAATCAGGTTGTCTCACATGGGGCTCACAGTCTTAATCCCCATTTTACAGATGAGGTAACTGAGGCCCAGAGAAGCTAAATGTCTTGCCCAAAGTCACACAGCTGATAAGTAGCGGAGTCAGGATTAGAACCCGTGACCGCTGACTCCCAAGCCCGTGCTCTTTCCACTGAGCCATGCTGCTTCTCTAAGCACTCTAAGAATGACGGCATTTATTAAGCGCTTACTATGTGCAAAGCACTGTTCTAAGCTCTAAGAAGTGAAGCAATTCAGGAAAAGGATGATCAGATGAAAAGATCCCCCCAACCTTTCTCCCCACCACAATGCTCCTCCGCCACTCTAGAAATAAAGGTCCCCACTCTTCTCTCTTTCAGCGGCCTCCTAAAAAGTCAGTTTCTCCAGGATGCATTTTTTGATTAATCCCACCTTTCTGGGCTTGCCACCTACAATCTGCTTCAGCACTTAGAGATTTATCTGTTTCACTCATGATTATTTTTTTTATTCTTAGTTGTGGTACACAAGTCATTTTATGCCTACTACCTCCCTTGATAGGCTGGAAGCTCCTTGCGGGCAAGGATCATGACATATTTCTTCCCCCAGCTCCTTAGTTCAGTCCTCTGAGCCTGATGAGTGCCCTGCCAATACTGTTCAATCAATCAATCATATTTATTGAGTGCTTTCTGTGTGGAAGAGTACAAGGCAACAGAGCTGGTAGTTGCATTCCCTGCCCACAACAAGCTTACAGTCTAGATTACTGTTAATCCGATACTTTGGAATGTGATACCAAAAGACAGACCAATTCTGAGTTGTTTCCTCTTCCCTGCACCCCATAAACACCAATTCTTTGGTGAGATCTCAGATTCTCCATGGCCAAAGATGCTACGGGGGTTGCTGTGGGCAACTAGGTGGTGCAGGAAGCCTGGAATGTTATTATTATTATTGTTAATGCTAATAATAATAATTGTTGTATTTGTTAAACGTTTACGATGTGCCATTCATTCATTCAATCGTATTTATTGAGCGCTTACTGTGTGCAGAGCACTGTACTAAGCGCTTGGGAAGTACAAGTTGGCAACATATAGAGACGGTCCCTACCCAACAACGGGCTCACTGTACGAAGCACTGGGGTCAATGCAAGCAAGTGGGGTTGGACACAGTCCCACTGGGACTTGCAGTCTCAATTCCCATTTTACAGATGAGGTAACTGAGGCCCAGAGAAGTGAAATGACTTGCCCAAGGTCACACAGCAGACAAGTGGTGGAGTCATGATTAGAACCCATGACCTTCTGACTCCCAGGCCTGTAGTCTCTCCAGTAGGTCATGATTAGACTGTGAGCCTGTTGTTGGGTAGGGACTGTCTATATGTTGCCAACTTGTACTTCCCAAGTGCTTAGTACAGTGCTCTGCACACAGTAAGCGCTCAATAAATACGATTGAATGAATGAATGAATTAGTTGGTGTTGCTGGGGCTGTGCTGCTGTGGCCTCCTCTTGTCCTCACACAGGTGGTCAGTCTTTTCACCTCTTCCCCCTCCCCTCCCATCCCCACCACCACCAAGCCCCCCATTCCCACTTCCTAACCAGAAGATGGTGGATTCAATCACTTGGTAAATCATATTTATCAAGCGCTTACTGTATGCACAGCACTGTTCTAAGCGCTTAGGAGAGCATTCATTCACTCCAATCATATTTATTGAGTGCTTACTGTGCGTAGAGCACTGTACTAAGGGCTTGGGAGAGTACAACACTAAACTGACACATTTCCTGTCCACAATGAGCTTACAGTCTAGAGGTGGAAGAAAACAGCATTATAATAATAATAATAATAATGATGGCATTTATTAAGCGCTTACTATGTGCAAAACACTGTTCTAAGCGCTGGGGAGGTTACAAGGTGATCAGGTTGTCCCAAGTGGGGCTCACAGTCTTCATCCCCCTTTTACAGATGAGGTAACTGAGGCACAGAGAAGTGAAGTGACTTGCCCAAAGTCACCCAGCTGACAAGTGGCGGAGCCAGGATTTGAACCCATGACCTCTGACTCCAAAGCCCGGGCTCTTTCCTCTGAGCCACGCTGCTTCTCTAAGGAAGCATTAGCTTCCTTCCCATTTCTCTTGCAATCATTCATTCATTCAATAGCATTTATTGAGTTCTTACTGTGTGCACAGCATTATTCTAAGTGCTTGGGAGAGTACACTATAACAATAAATAGGTACATTCCCTGTCCACATCGAACTTACAGTCTAGAGGGGGAGAAATACATTAAAATAAATAAATTACAGGCATGTACATAAAGACGAATGATTGACTGATTGATGGATCCAGCCCAGCTCTGGAAGCTCATAGCATGACAGAAAACCCGGAGAAATTTTGGCCTCCAACCCAGTCCCGGGTGTCTGAGGAGAAATGCAGGATGCAGGCAAAGGAAGATGTGCTTCTGAAACCCCTTAATTGAACCAGAGTCTGCATTCCAGATCAGTCATTTCCATCTCAGCCTGGGGAGCGGGTTATTTCTTTCACCTACCCTCACCTCCAGTGTCCTTTGTAAAATCCCGGAGAGTCGTGTTTAGCGTTACCTGTTAGAATGCATCATTTCCACCCCACTCCCATAATGTTGTGCTCTGTGGCTCAGAATTGGGCCTTGAGGAAGCATTATTTCCCCATTTCCCCTCCCCTCATCCCCACTTGGCTGCTGGCCACTCCTAAGTCGGGGGCCGACCATCCAGAAGCCTCCAAAACCTCCCTGCCTGGTGATGGTAGCCCCCAGCCTCTTCCCAAGCCCCCCAGAAATGCCCCACCCCACCCCATCGGGGGTTGGGAGGAAACAGGGGTTCTCTGGTTGAGGACTCTGGCTATCTGACAGGGCAAAGAAGCAGCATAGCCCATTTGATAGAGCACAGGCCTGGAATCAATCAATCAATCATATTTATTGAGCGCTTACTGTATGCAGAGCACTGTACTAAGCACTTGGGAAGTACAAGTTGGCAACATCTAGAGACAGTCCCTACCCAACAGCGGGCTCACAGTCTAGAAGGGGGAGACAGAGAACAAAACCAAACATATTAATAAAATAAAATAAATAGAATAGATATGTACAAGTAAAATAAGTAGAGTAATAAATATGTACAAACATATATACATATATACAGGTGATATGGGGAAGGGAAGGAGGTAAGATGGGGGGATGGAGGGGGGGCGAGGGGGAGAGGGAGGATCTGGGTTCTAATCCCAGCTCTGCCACTTGTCTTCTATATGACCTTGGGTAAGTCACTTTACTTCTCTGTGTCTCAGTTCTATCATCTTTAAAATGGGGACTAAGACGATGAGCCCCTTGTGGGACCTGATTAGCTTGTTTCAACCCCAGGGCTTAATAATAATAATGATGGTATTTTGTTAAGCACTTACTATGTGCCAAGCACTGTTCTAAGTGCTGGAGTAGATACAAGGAAATCAAATTGTCCCACGCGGGGCTCACAGTCTTAATCCCCATTTTACAGATGAGGCACAGAGAAGTTAAATGGCTTGCCCAAGATCACACAGCAGACAAGCAGCAGAACAAGGATTAGAACCCACATCTTCTGACTTCCAAGCCTGTGCTCTTTCCACTAAGCCACACTGCTTCTACAGTACAGTAGCTGGCACGTAGTAAGTGCTTAACAAATATCAATTAAAAAAAAAAAGATCCACAGAGCAAAGGTGGGTAGGCTTCAGCAACCTGAAACAGGGCAGACAGTGGAGAGGGGAGGAACTACCAGAGGGAGAAAGATCTGGGGGCCAGCAGGGAGCTTCAGACACTGTCTGTGGGGTATGGAGGGCCCAAACAATGCTCTCTCTAACCATGCTCAAACCCTAGGCAACAGAGTTACTTCAACCACAACTTACCCTGCCAGACAGATAGGAGGAAGAAGTGAAAGGGGGATCTACACATGAGTAAGTACTTAAGTAGTAGGGTGGGTAAAATGTACACATAAATACTCGGGAGGGTTGAGTAAATCAGTGGTTTGGGACACAGAAATGCCTAAGTGATAATAATAATAATAATAGTATTTGTTAAGCACTTACTATGTGCCAAGCACTGTTCTAAGAACTAGGGAAGATACAGGGTAATTAGGTTTTCCCACGTGGGGCTCACAGTCTTAATCCACATTTTACAGATGAGGTAACTGAGACTCAAAGAAGTTAAGTGATTTGCCCAAGGTCACACAGCTAACAGGTGGAGGAGCCGGGATGAGAACTCATGACCTCTGACGCCCAAGCCCCGGGTTCTTTCCACTGAGCCACATTGCTTCTCTGTAGTTCTGGCGAGTATAACCTGGAGAGATTAGGGATTAACTGGGACAGTCCTCTTGGAGGAGGTATCTGATCTGATTACCTTGTATTCACCCCAGGGTTTAGACTAGTGCTTGGCACATAATAAGTACTGATGCTAAATGACAAATGCAGAGCAAAAGTGGCCTAGTAGATACAGCACTGGCCTGGGATTCACAAGGACCTGGGTACTAATTATGGCTCTGCCACCTGTCTGCTCTGTGACCTAGGGCAAGGCACTTAACTTCTCTGAGCCTCAGTTACCTCATCTGTAAAACTGGGATTGAGACTGTGACCCCATGTGGGACAGGGACTGTGTCCAACCTAATTATCTTGTATCTACCCCAGTGTTTAGTACATATAGTAAGTGCTCAACAAATACCACAATTTTTATTAACAAAGTAGATGGGATTTGAGCAGGGCTTTGAAGACGAGGAGACCTGTGTTCCGTCAGATTTGAAATGGGAGGGAGATCCAGGCTGGGAGAAATGTGTGAGACAAGAACAAATGAGGCACCGTGAGATGGGAGGGGGAAAAATCTGCAGCTAGGATTACACAACTCTCAAGGCCGTTGCTCTCTGGCATCAGCCCAACCGTGACTTTGGTGGGCTCAGTTCCAGAAACCCAACTCCCCCCCACCACTAGCCCTTCTCTGGACATTGAGTCTAGCAAAAGGAACAGGGAAGAATGGACCTTCTCACGTCTCTGCACCAGGTCACTCTTCCCTGAAGCTCCTTGTTCGGGACTTGGGGAAATTACTTTCCAAGCATGGATGGGAATCCGAGACCTTCTGACTTCCAGCCTTCTGTTCTCCTGCCACTACTTGTCTCAATTGCTACTACCACTCACCTCAATCAACCAACCAATCGATAATAATAATAATTATGCTATTTGCTAAGCGCTTACTATGTGCCAAGCAATGTTCTAAGCGCTGGGATAGCTACAAGGTAATCAGGTTGACCCACTCCCCATCTTCAAAGCCCTTCTCAAATCCCAACTACTTAATAATAACTGTGGTATTTGTTAAGCACTTACTATATGCCAGGCACTGTACTAAGCACTGGGGTAGATACAAGATAATTAGGTTGGACACAGTCCCTGTCCCACATGGGGCTCGCAATCTTAATCCCCATTTTACAGATGAGGTCGCTGAGGCACAGAGAAGTTAAGTAGCATGCTCAAGGTCACACAGCAGACAAGCGGCAGAGCTGGGATTAGAACCCATGACCTCTGACTCCCAAACTCTTTCCACTAAACCACGCTGCTCTCCTGGCCACGCTGCTTCTCCTGGCAGCTATTAGTATTTATTGAGCAGAGACTGGGCTGAGCACTTGGGAGAGCACAATAGAACTAAAAGATACAATTCCTGCCATCAAGGAACTGACCAAAAAATATTCCCAGGTGAGCACAGTCTAATGGAAACTGGTCGCTCCTCAAGGGCAGAGATTGTGTCTTTCCCTCTTCTACGTGTTCCCCAGTGCTCCAGTCGACATGGATTATTTTCGCTCTATCTCTCTCTTTCTAAAAGTGGTAGTTGCCCCTCTCAGCGGCCCCTCTCCACAGGCCAACGTGGACCTGAAAACTTCAGCCAGGCATGTCTCTGGAGGCAGCTCTGAGAAAAACCAGAGCCCCCAAGACACCGCACCCAAAGCGCGCAGCAATCTCTCAAGTGACGGGTCAATCCGGGGCCAGCCGCTCTTCTTCAAAGACCCCCGAGTTCTTCAGAACTCCTGCAAGCTCAGCTAAGAGACACCTTCCAGGCCCTCAGCTCCCCACTAGCACCCCCGGCCCCCCGCCCCTCCGTCCCCACTGGCTTTAAGTTGCTGTTATGAAAGAGCAATGGTGCGAAGTTCGTTGGTGAGAAAAACAGGAAATGGAGCCGGAGAGAAAAAGAGAGAGTGAGAGAGAAGCTGCAGCCTCTGCAGCAAAGAGAGCAGTAGTGGCAATGGCGGCAGCAGCAGTGGTGGTGGTAGCAGCAGCGGCGGCAGCAGTAGCGGCATCAACGCGGTGGCAGCAGCAGCTGCGGCCTCCTCCCACATCTTACCGCAGAGCACCGCTTTCCGTCCATCGGGGCGGGCGATGTTTACGGGAAAAGGGTGACGGTGCAGTCCCAGCAAGAGCCCCAAGTAGCTGGGGGAGAGTCCGGCCTGGGCCCCGACACGGGGCATTTTCCGGGCACCTTGGCCCTTTGGAGTTTTATTTGCAAAGCAAATGCAGATTTAGAGGCAAAGCAAAGGATCAGCCACCCTAAAAAGGAGATGGGGGGGGGGGTCCCTCTGGTCCCCGGGGCGGCCATTTGGGGAAGGCCCTGGACTACACAAGTAGAAAATGGGCCCTGGGGTACAGCTCTCCCTGAGCAGAGCAGGGGGACTTGGGAAGCAGAGGAATCTGGGTGAACTCCAGCTGTACCCTGGCCCTTAACTCGGCACATCTGCCTGGGGGCTCCGTGCCTCTGGAGGGGAAACACAGGCTGGGCTGCAGGAGGGAATAGGTCTGTTTATTGTTGTATTGTACTCTCCCAAGCACTTATTACAGTCCTCTGCACACAGATAGTGCTCAATAAATACGACTGAATGAATGAAAGGGAAGACCAGGGCTAATTGGAAAGGGTGTGCTGACCCATGAAGACACCTTCAGGGTTGAGTGAAGAGGAGCCAGTGGGGCGGTGCCCCCCGTGGGCCTGTCGAAGGCCTCTGGGACCACTTGGCTCCTGCCCAGATGGGAGGTGGTGGGAGGAAGGGGCAGAAGCAGGGTGAGATGGGGTGATCTGGCCTTGCCCCTTCTGTGCCCTGGTAGATGGTAACAGGAGGAAGAGCAGTGATCGACCTCTCCCTCCCCACCGTGGCTCTGACCAGGGCCGGCTTCAGACAAAGTCTAGAACGTGAGCTCGTTGTGGGTGGGGAATGTGTCTGTTTGTTGTTATATTGTACTCTCCCGGGTGCTTAATACAGGGCTCTACACACAGTAAGTGCTTAATAAATGCAATTGAATGAATGAATGTGGATGCGACCACCTCAGAGCGGTAATTCAGAGGGGGCAGTGGTATGGGCACGGTGGTGGAGAAAAGTGCCCAGCCTCAGCCTGCCCAAGTCAGACGTGAACAGAGATCTGGGAGGGGTTCTGGAACAACAGGGGTCAGGACTCCCCCAAAGAAACACGTTCAGTTCAGGAGTTCAAACAGACTTTCCGCATGATGTCATTTCATCACTCTGTGCACTTGCAGACTAATGTCCTGAGACCATGAGTGGGAGTGGATGGCAAACTCTTCCCGGCCTCAAGGTAGCCAAGTACAGGAAGCCCTCCACTTATGACATTTGGGGCTAAGACCAACAGCACTTACGACTTTCCTCAGTTCATACTTTGTTTCAGCTTTGCGGCTCATCCGTTTCTACCTAACGACCCAAATCTCCTCAATGGCGCTAGCTCCACTGGTGCAGCTGGTGTGGTTGCAGGGGAAACTGGAGTCTTGAGAAATTGGGGGAAACAATTTGCAAAGCCATGATGGGGAAGGGGAATAAGGAAGAAAGTTTGAAGGGAATGGAGTGGGAGAGGCCCAAGCGTGGAGGCGGGCAGAGGGAGAGGGCAGGTGTGTGCGTGTACAGGTTGGGGAGCAGAAGCATCAGGGAAGGTCAATGCATCCATTTTACTTCTAGTGAAATCAGTCTAGTACCGCGTTGTGGAACCTCTCTGATTCAATATAAATGCTTCAAAGTAGCTATATTACTCATCTGTAATTGACTGAATGCACAATTCTGGGTAATCTTAGAATGAATGAGGTTGCCTGGCTTTGGTTTAAAAACAAATCCTCTAGTTATCATCGGAGCCCCTATGACCAGTTCCGATTTCCAACGTTCAACTTACAACGCGGTTTTCAGGAACCAGTGACGTCGTAAGTTCAAGTACTGCCTGGATCTTAAATGAAGACTGTTCCTGACCCAAAGGAAATTGAAATAGCCAGCCCAAGACCCCTGGGTGGAGACCTCCAGGCTCCCTCAGAGATTCTCCAGCTCGGACAGAGACAGAGCACCCTGTAGGGCCCAGCCTCCAAGCCGTGCCCTGGGGAAGAAAGTGGCTTGGCCTTGGCCGGCAAGGTCAGGATGTTCAGGGGGCAGGGAAACCCCTCCACTAGCGTGGAGCACTCGAGAGGTGTGAGCACGCCAAGAGAAGCTCCAGAGAGAGTGGGATGGAGGATAAAGGAGACTCGGATTTGGCACAACCCAGTCGGAGAACGAGCAGCTGGATGGATTTGAAGAGAAAGAGAAAAGGCGGATGGAAGCCACCATCTCAAAACCCCAGCATCCTGCCCTGCCTCCCCTCCCCTCCACTTTCTTTTCCTTTTTGAGAATTTCCCAGAGTGGGAGGCATGTAGAAAGTACACCACAGCCTCAGCCCACACGGGCAGCATTTCCCAAACCCCTCTGGGTGCCCCTCCCGCTCCCCCCACCCCCCAGAGGAGGGGTCTGATGGGGCTTCCTGCCCCTGGATGGAGGGGCTGAGGGTTTCCTGGGTGCTACTGACTCCCCTCAAATCATCGCTGAAAGTTCTGCTTGCTCAGCCCGGCCCAGCTGAGTCTGTTGGGACCTAAATGACCACTTCCTCATTGGTAGGTCTCAGGTGCCCCCCAGGCAACTCTGTTGTACTCTCCCAAGTGCTTGGTGCAGTGCTCTGCACACAGTAAGAGCTCAATAAATACGATTGAATGAAATACTGTTGATTGACTGATTGGTTAGGGGAGAGGGGAACATGACTGACAGTCAATACCAGCCCATGGCGAGTAGACAGCACTGGCTGCCTCAGGCCCCATCTTCCTGGGGAGGAGACTGGATGGGTTGGGGCCAAACCCCTTCACTGACTGCCTCTACCTTGGGGCCAACAATGGGAGAGAGAGAGCAGTCTCTGGCCGCCCCCCCTCCCCCCCCCCCCTTAATAGACACCCTCCTTTCTCTGGGCTGACAGATAATAATACCAATGATGGTATTTGTTAAGCGCTTACTACGTGCCCGGCACTGTAATAAGTGCAGGGGTGGATACAAGCAAATCATAATAATAATGATGAATAATTATGGTATTTAAGTACTTACTATGTGCCAGGCACTGTACTAAGCGCTGGGGTGGGTATAAGCAAATTGGGTTGGATACAGTTCCCGTCCCACGTGGGGCTCACAGTTTCAATCCCTATTTACAGAATAGGTAACAAGCACAGAGAACTGACTTGCCCAAGGCCACACAGCAGATAAACGGCGGAGTCAGGATTAGAACCCATGACCTTTCGACTCCCAGGGCCATGCTGTATCCACTACACCACACTGCAAATGAAGTTGGATACAGTCTCTATCCAATGTGGGGTTCACAGTCTTAACCCCCATTTTACAGATGAGGCACAGAAAAGTGAAATGACTTGCTCAAGGGCACACTGCAGACAAGTGGTGGAGTCAGGATTAGAACCCATGGCCTTCTGACTCCTAGGCTTTTGCTCTACCCACTCTGCCATGTGTGGAGGACCCTTTGGGCAAAGAAGATTGAAGACAGGCACCCACTCCTTAATGGCTCTTCTTCTCTCCCCCAACCTTGCTGTGTCTGGTTTTATCTCCCTGACCAGCTGCTTCCATTTCTGCCTCACACAACTAGTGGGTTAGAGAGGCCTCTCTTCCTCCCCTCACTCTCTCTTCCTTATCTCCCCTTGCCCCTTGCATAAACCCAGCCTGCAAGCACACCCACAGCCTCTTCCGCCCCCTGCCACCCCCGGGTTCTAGTTCCAAGAAAAGCCAGAGCTGAAGGGAAGCCCGATCTGGGAGGGATGGGGGGGGAAAAAAGGCCAAGGGGACAGTCTGCGGTGTTCTCTGACCCAGTGCTTCTCGTTGAGGTTTTTTCGCTTATGGTATTTGTTAAGGACTTACTATGTGTCAAACACTGTTCTAAGTTGGCTGGACACAGTCCCTGTCCCTCATAGGGCTCACAGTCTAAGTAGGAGGGACAGCCGATATTTCACAAATGAGGAAACTGAGGCACAGAGGAATTAGGTGACTTGCCCAAGGTCCCGCAACAAGCAATTGGCGGAGCCGGGATTTGAACCCTGGTCCTCTGATTCTTGCTTTTTCGACTAGGCCACACTGCCGCCCCCTCACTCTTCCTTAGGGACAATTTCTCCTCCTCCGCAACGGGCCTGGGATTGGAGGGGCTACAGGCCAGGGCCAAGGGGTTTAAGCAACCCTTGCCCGATGTTTAATCTCAGCCAAGGCCCCCAGCTCGCTTCTCCGTTAAGAAAGGAAGGAAAAAAACCAGCAGCGACAGTTCAAAAATCAGCCCACCTCTCTCGGTCTGCACCGGTCTGTCCCTTAAACGGCGACGTGGTGGGGCGCCGCCTGGTGGACATACTGACTCATTGTCAGTGTGCACTGATGTTCCCTAAGGTTCCCCGGAGGAAGAGCATCTTTGTCACCGGGGTCCAGTGATGATGATGATTGGCATTTGTTAAGCGCTTACTATGTGCAAAGCGCTGTTCTAAGCGCTGGCATTTCTTGCTCCTCTATACTTGCCAAGACGCGCACTTCCAGTACACCCCATATGGCCACTAGCTTCTGGCGAATATCAGTTTATTCCAAATGAGGAAAGAGAGCGGTTGCCTGTCAGCCCACGAATCAAGCAAGAACTCCTCACTCTCGGCTTCAAGGCTGTCCATCACCTCGCCTCCTCCTACCTCACCTCCCTTCTCTCCTTCTCCAGCCAAGCCGGCACCCTCCACTCCTCTGCCGCTCACCTCCTCACTGGGCCTTGTTCTCACCTGTCCCGCCGTCGACCCCCGGCCCACGTCCTCCCCCTGGCCTGCAATGTCCTCCCTCCACACATCCACCAAGCTAGCTCTCTTTCTCCCTTCAAAGCCCTACTGAGAGCTCACCTCCTCCAAGAGGCCTTCCCAGACTGAGCCTCCCTTTTCCCCTCCTCCTCCCCATCCCCCTGCCCTACCTCCTTCCCTTCCCCACAGCACCTGTATATGTTTTGAACAGATTTATTACTTGTACATATTTACTATTCTATTTATTTTGTTAATGATGTGCATTTAGCTTTACTTCTATTTGTTCTGACGACTTGACACCTGTCCACATGTTTTGTTTTGTTGTCTGTCTCCCCCTTCTAGACTGTGAGCCCATTGTTGGGTAGGGACTGTCTCTATATGTTGCCAACTTGTACTTCCCAAGCGCTTAGTACAGTGGTCTGCACATAGTAAGCGCTCAATAAATACGATTGAATGAATGAATGAATTTTTCCTGCAGAATTATTTTGCAGACTGTTTGTAAGTATTTTTCAAAACTGCCTCCCTTAAAACAGGCATAATAGTCGTTCTTCCCAAAACTGTGGAAAGACCATGGGCCTGGGATTCAGAGGTCCTAGGTTCTAATCCAGGTTATGCCACTTGCCCGCTGTGTGACTTTCTGAAAGTCATTTAACCTCTCTGTGCCTCAATTTCCTTAGTAAAATGGAGATTAAATACCTGTACTTCCTCCCCTTTAGACTGTGAGCCCCATGTGAGACAGGGACTGTGTCCGACCTGATGAACTTGTACCTACCCCAAGTCTTAGAACAGCGCTTGACACTTAAATGCCAAAGCCGAAGAGCAGGGGTGAGGCATTCATTCAATCATATTTATTGAGCGCTTACTGTGTGCAGAGCACTGTACTAAGCGCTTGGGAAGTACAAGTTGGCAACATATAGAGATGGTCCCTACCCAACAGCGGGCTCACAGTCTAGAAGGGGGAGACAGACAACAAAACATATTAACAAAATAAAATAAATAGAATATGTACAAGTAAAATAGAGAAATAAATATGTACAAACATATATACATATATACAGGTGCTGTTGGGAGGGGAAGGAGGTAAATCGGGGGGGATGGGGAGGGGGAGGAGGCATGAGTCTACTCATTTCACAGATGACTTTCTAAATGATATTTGTTAAGCATTTACTATGTGCCAGGCACTGTTCTAAGCACTGGGGTAGATACATGATAATCAGGTTGGACACAGCCATGTACACATGGAACTTACAGTCTTAATGATAATAATTAATAATAATAATAATAATGGTATTTGTTAATCACTTACAAAGTACCAGGTATTGTACTAAGCACTGGGACAATAATAATAATAATAATGTTGGCATTTGTTAAGCGCTTACTATGTGCCAAGCACTGTTCTAAGCACTTGGGGGATACAAAGTGATCAGGTTGTCCCACCTGGGGCTCACGGTCTTAATCCCCAGTTTACAGATGAGGTAACTGAGGCTCAGAGAAGTTAAGTGACTTGCCCAAGGTTACACAGCAGACATGTGGTGGAGCAGAGATTTGAACCCATGACCTCTGACTCCAAAGCCCGTGCTCTTTCCACTGTTGGACACAGGCCCTTGTCTCACGGGCTCATAGTCTCAATCCCCATTTTACAGATAAGGTAACTGAGGCACAGAGAAGTTAAGTGACTTGCCCAAGGTCACATAGCAGACAAGTGGCAGAGCTGGGATTAGAACCCATTACCTTCTGGCTCCCAGCCCTATGTTATATCCACTACACCATGCTGCTGCTTAAAGATGAAGGCACCCAGCTAACTTGGGCACGCACTGTGTGCCTCTGGCCCATCACCTTCTCTCCCCGGGCCTGTTTTTTCCCCTTCAGGTAATTGAGGCACAGAGAAGTGAAGTGACTTGCCCAGAGTCACAGAGCAGACAAGTAGGGGAGGCTGGATTAGAACCTGGGTCCTTTTGACTCCCAGGATGAGGCTGTAGTCACTGGGATTCATGAAGCTTCTTCATGAAGAAGCACATGGAGTGACAGACCAAGATGCTTGTCCTTCCCAAGTGCTTAGTACAGTGCTTTGCACACAGTAAGCGCTCAGTAAATACGATTGATTGATTGATTAAAAGAGATCTGGTCACTCTGATTAGGGATGGGGGGCAGCTTGGAGGGTGGAGGGTGGCAGGTTTTCCATGATCTGCAGAAAGCTTCGAAGTGGAAGGAACAAAGGCCTTAAACTGGGCACCATGGGAAGGGGCGGCAGGTCGGGATCCATAGCTGAGCTAGGAGGATTGGAGCAGCTGACCCCGCCAGCGTCAGCATAATAACAATGATTAATAATTGTGGTATTTGTCAAGTGTTTACTAGGGTGCCAAGCACCGTTCTAAGCGCCGGGGTAGATACAAGGTCATCAGGTTGTCCCACGTGGGGCTCACAGTCTTCATCCCCATTTTACAGAGGAGGTAACTGAGGCACAGAGAAGTGACTTGCTCAAAGTCACACAGCTAAGTGGCACAGCCAGGATTAGAACCCATGACTTCTGACACTTAAGCCCGTGTTCTCTCCCCCTCCTCCATCCCCCCCCCCCCAGCCTTACCCCCTTCATCATCAATCGTATTTATTGAGAGCTTACTGTGTGCAGAGCACTGTACTAAGCGCTTGGGAAGTACAAGTTGGCAACATATAGAGACGGTCCCTACCCAACAGTGGGCTCACAGTCTAAAAGGTCTACCTCCTTCCCTTCCCCACAGCACCTGTATATATGTATATATGTTTGTACGTATTTATTACTGTATTTTACTTGTACATATCTATTCGATTTATTTTATTTTGTTAATATGTTTTGTTCTCTGTCTCCCCCTTCCAGACTGTGAGCCCACTGTTGGGTAGGGACCGTCTCTATGTGTTGCCAACTTGTACTTCCCAAGCACTAAGTACAGTGTTCTGCACACAGTAAGCGCTCAATAAATACAATTGATTGATTGATTGATTTCCCCTAAGCAATGCTGCTTCACCATGGTTGGGTCCCAGGCAAGACAGTACGACGGAGGCGGCAACAGATACAGCTGTGAGCTCTCCTCTAGATGTGAGCTCGCTGCGGGCAGGGGATATGTCTATTTACTGTTATAGTGTACTCTCCCAAGCGCTTAGTACAGTGTTTTGCACACAGTAAGCGCTCAATAAACACGATGGAACGAATGATTCCCGCCCTTGTGGCCTGGCCTCCGCTCAGAAGTCATGGCTCCAGCGAGAACCACAGGGGAGAGCCACAGCACAAAGCGAATTGCGGTCGTCTGTGGGAATAATAATGACGGTATTTGTTAAGCGCTTACTTTCATTCAATTGTATTTATTGAGTGCTTACTGTGTGCAGAGCACTGTCTTAAGCGCTTACTATGTGCCACACATTGTTTTAAGCGCTGGGGTAATAATAATAATAATAATAATGGCATTTATTAAGCGCTTACTATGTGCAAAGCACTGTTCTAAGTGCTGGGGAGGTTATAAGGTGATCAGGTTGTCCCACGCGGGGCTCACAGTCTTAATCCCCATTTTACAGATGAGGTAACTGAGGCCCAGAGAAGTGAAGTGACTTGCCCAAAGTCACACAGCTGACAATTGGTGGAGCCAGAATTCGAACCCATGACCTCTGACTCCAAAGCCTGTGCTCTTTCCACTGAGCCATGCTGCTTCTCAGCGGGGCAGACACGAGGTAATCAAGTTGCCCCAGGTGAGGCTCAGAGTCAATCCCCATTTTCCAGATAAGGTAACTGAGGCACAGAAAATAATAATAATGATGATGGTATCTGTTCATTCACTCATTCAATCGTATTTATTGAGCGCTTACTGTGTGCAGAGCACTGTACTAAGCGCTTGGGAAGTACAGGTTGGCAACATAGAGAGACGGTCCCAACAGCGGGCTCACAGTCTAGAAGTTAAGCACTTACTGTGCGCCAAGCGCTGTTCTAAGTGTTAGGATAGATATGAGGTTATCAGGTTGTCCCACTGGGGACTCACAGACTTAAACCCCTTTTTACACAGTGACTTGCCCAAAGTCACACAATTGACAAGTGGCGGGGCTGGAATTAGAATCCACGACCTCCGACTCATTCATTCAATCGTATTTATCGAGCGCTTACTGTGTGCAGAGCACTGTACTCTTGCTTTTCCCTCTAAGTCACGCAGGAGACGGGTGGAAAAGGGGAAGGAGGAAGAAGTGAGCTACTTTTATTTTCACTCCTACTCTCCCCACGGGGAGCTCGCTCCTACCACTCCTTGCTGCTGAAAAAACCACAGCACGCTATGCTTGATATTATACCCCCTCCTCCTCGACGACGTATCGTCCCTCCAGGCGATGTTTCTGTCCGAATTTTCAGGGGAGGAAACAGGCCCAGAGAGGGGAGGTGATGGGCCCAAAGGCACACAGCGTGTCCCCGGATTAACTGGATGCCTTTATCTGTTTGCTGTTGTACTTTGCCAGGTGCTTGGTACAGTGCTCTGCACACAGTAGGTGCTCAACAAATATGACTGAATGAACTCTATTATACATTATTTATTCATTTATATTAATGTCTATTTCTTCTACTGGACTATACAATCGCTATGGACAGGGAATATGTCTGCTTATTCTGTTGTACTCTTACGAGGGCTTAATACAGTGCTCTGTACTCAGTAAGCTCTAAATAAATAATAACTGTGGGATTTGTTAAGTTAGAGAAGCAATGTGGCTCAGAGAAGCAACGTGGCTCAGTGGAAAGAGCCCGGGCTTTGGAGCCAGAGGTCACGGGTTCGAATCCCAGCTCCGCCACATGTCTGCTGTGTGACCTTGGGCAAGTCACTTAACTTCTCTGAGCCTCAGTTCCCTCCTCTGTAAAATGGGATTAAGACTGTGAGCCCCTCAGGAGATAACCTGATCACCTTGTATCCTCCTCGGCGCTTAGAACAGTGCTTTGCACATAGTAAGCGCTTAACAAATGCCATCATTATTATTATTAAGTGGTACTATGTGCCAGGCACTGAACTAAGCGCTGAGGTGGATACAAGCAAAGTGGGTTGGACACAGTCCCTATCCCACATGCGGCTCCCAGTCTCAGTCCCCATTTTACAGATGAGGTAACTGAGGCCCAGAGAAGTGAAGTGACTCACCCAAAGTCACACAGCAGACAAGTGGTGGGGTGCTTACTGTGTGCCAGACACTGCACTAAACACTGAGGAAGATACAAGCTTATCAGGTTGGACACAGTCCTTGCCCCACAAAGGGCTCACGGTTTTAATCCCCATTTAACAGAGGAAATAACTGAGACACAGAGATGTTAAGCCACTTGACCAATCCACTTGCCCTCCATGGGCATCCCAACTAGTTTGGTTTGGAGCTCAGTATCACTTATCTCCCCTTACCTCCCCCTTTTTCTGTTCCCCAAATACCACCTTAACTCCCCGCGCCCTCCCACCCCTGCTGCTTCTCTGGGGCAGAATGTCAATCAGCCTGCGGACTTCAGGGAAAGCTGAGTATTGACAAGGGGTAGTGCAAAGTCAGTCAGTCAATCGTATTTATTGAGCGCTTGCTGTGTGCAGATCACTGTACTAAGCACTTGGGAGAGTACCATATAACAATAAACAGACACATTCCCATCCCAGAACGAGCAAAGCAACATTAACTTGTCTGGTCTGCTGCGTGACCTCGGGCAAGTCACTTTACTTCTCCAACTTGTACTTCCCAAGCGCTTAGTACAGTGCTCTGCACACAGTAAGCGCTCAATAAATACGATTGATTGATTGGGCCTCAATTCGCTCATCTGGAAAATGAAGATTAAGATTGTGAGACCCACGTGGGGCAACCTGACTAAACTGTATCTATCCCAGCACTGAGAACAGTGCTTGGCACACGGTAAGCGCTTAGCAAATACCATAATAATTATTAATACCATAATTATTGCTAACAGCCCGCAGGACCAGCACAGCCATGCAGGAAGCCCTGGCTCCAGGTATCAGTCCATAGCCAGGCAGCCGGTTCTGGCAGGTTTCTAATAATATTAATAATAATGATGATGATGGTATTAGTTCTAAGCACCGGTGCAAATACAGGGTGATCAGGTTGTCCCACTTCACACAGTCTTAAACTCCATTTTACAGATGAGGCAACTGAAGCACAGAGAAGTTAAGCGACTTACCCAAAGTCACACAGCTGCCAAGTGGAGGAGCAGGGATTAAAACCCACGAGCTCCGACTCCCAAGCCCGTGTTTTTTCCACTAAGCCACGGTGCTTCTCAACCTTCTAGCTGGAGGAGGAGGAGGAGAAGGATGCTTTCCTTACGTGCCCAGTTCTGGGGACAAGGGATTCACCCCCCAGCCTACTGCTTCTGCGAGGAGAAACCCGACCAGAAACCCAGACCAGGAATGGACGTGGAGAAATCACGGGGTCCCAGGCCTTTCCCTCCAGCACAGCAGGGAGAATGGAGCCTGGTCAGGGAGAGGAAGAGGGGTGAAGGCGCAGAGGTTATGAGACCGGAGGTCTCTTCAAACCTGAGAAGCATCAAGGAGAGGTCAGGGCAGATTATCTCCTCCCTAGTCTCTACTCCCTCCCTAATATCAAAACCGTCTTCTGGGAAACCTCTGTCCTTTCCTCTGATCGTACTTTGTAGACTCAGCCTCGTGGGTAGAGTCCAGAAGGAATCAGGGATTACATCTCCAGATGCCAAGGCTCCTGCTTCAGCAACCTTGGGTCTCCCCTTACCCGCTCATCATCATCAACCGTATTTATTGAGCGCTTACTATGTGCAGAGCACTGTACTAAGCGCTTGGGAAGTACAAATTGGCAACATAGAGAGACAGTCCCTACCCAACAGTGGGCTCAGAGTCTAAAAGTCTAAAAGTCACAGTCTAAAAGTCTTGCTCATCCCGAGCAAGTAACCACTTTTCCAGGGGGAGTGAGAAAAGGATGCCGAGTTATTGATTTCCACTAATCGCCCTGCGGGAGGGAGGGGGGCAGTTTGGGAAACCACTGGAGTGGTTCATTTTTATGTCAAACTCATTATGGGCAGGGAACGTGTCTGCTAATTCCATTGCATTGTACTCTCCCAGGCACTTAGTAGAGTGCTCTGAGCGCTCAATAATAATAATAATAATAATAATAATGGTATTTGTTAAGCACTTACTACATGCCAAGCAATGTTCTAAGCACTGGGGTAATAATAATAATAATAATGATGGCATTTATTAAGCACTTACTATGTGCAAAGCACTGTTCTAAGCACTGGGGAGGTTACAAGGTGATCAGGTTGTCCCACGGGGGGCTCACAGTCTTACTCCCCATTTTACAGATGAGGTAACTGAGGCCCAGAGAAGTTAAGTGACTTGCCCAAAGTCACACGGATGACAAGTGGCGGAGCCGGGATTTGAACCCATGACCTCTGACTCCAAAGTCCGTGCTCTTTCCACTGAGCCACGCTGCTTCTCTAGATACTAGGTCATCAGGTTGTCCTACGTGAGGCTCACAGTCTTCATCCCCATTTCACAGATGAGGGAACTGAGGCACCGAGAAGTGACTTGCCCAAAGTCACACGGCTGACAAGTGACAGAGCCGGGATTAGAACCCACGACCTCCGACTCCCAAGCCCGTGTTCTTTCCACTAAGCCACACTGCCTCTCAATAAATACCATTTATTGATTATAACAATCTCAAAACAAAGCAGCATGGCACAGTGGATAGAGTACGGGCCTGGGAATCGGAAGGACAGAGAAGCAGCGTGGCTCAGTGGAAAGAGCACGGGCTTTGGAGTCAGAGGTCATGGGTTCAAATCCCGGCTCCGCCAATTGTCAGATGTGTGACTTTGGGCAAGTCACTTCACTTCTCTGGGCCTCAGGTACCTCATCTGTAAAATGGGGATTAAGGTTGTAAGACTGTGGGACAAGCTGATCACCTTGTATCGCCCCAGTGCTTAGAACAGTGCTTTGCACATAGTAAGCACTTAACAAGTACCATCATTATTATTATTATTATAAGGTCATGGATTCTATTCCCGGCTCTGCCACTTGTCTGCGGTGTGACCTTGGGCAAATCACTTCACTGGGCCTCAGTTACTTCATCTGTCAAACGGGGATTCATTCATTCATTCAATCGCATTTATTGAGCGCTTACTGTGTGCAGAGCACTGGACTAAGCGCTTGGGAGGTACAAGTTGGCAACACATAGAGATGGTCCCCGTCCCACATGGGGCTCACAGTCTCACAGCCCTACCCAACAGCGGGCTCACATTGAGACTGTGAGCCCCATGTGGGACAAGGGCTTGTGCCAAACCCAATTTGCTTGTATCCACTCCAGCGCTTAGTACAGTGCCTCGCACAAAGTAAGAGTTTAACAAATACCAGAATTATTATACCCAACTTCTCTTCCCTCCTGGGGCCTACTGTTCGCAGCCACCTCCTCTCCTCCGGGACCCAAGTGCAGGACCGGCTATCGGGACCACCCAAGTGCCAACCACTGACAAATAGGAACAAGGACCCCGACAGGCCCAGTCCCTCTCCACCTGTTCTCCTCCTCCCACCAAGCCCCACAGACAACACCAACAGCTGAAGCGCCAAGCCAGCGCACAAATTACAAGGCTACGGGCGTTAATTGGACCACCTTGCTACCAAAGGAGTTCACACACCACACACTGTGCTCTAAGGACTGGACTTTGAACTGTACACGCTCCTTCAGTGAGACTCTTGGGAAAGAGCACTGTGTGGGAACAGAGGTGGATTCAGGGTGGGACACAAAGCCCCCTTCTAGTTGAATGCATAAGAATTACAGGCGGTTAAGACATTCCCTTCACCCACCTCCAACCCAGACCTTCCTCGCTTTCCTTTATTTTAAGAGAGATTGAGGGAGAAAGATTCATTGCCCTTTCAGTGCTGTGGCCAAGTGGAACGAGCACAGGTCTGGGAATCAAAGAACTTGGGTTCCAATGCTGGTTCCACCACGTTTGCTGCATAACTTTGGACAAGCCACTTAACTTTCCCATGCCTCAGTTACTTCTTCTGCAAAATGTGGATTAAGACTGTGAATCTTCTATGGGACAGGGATTCTCACTGTTTACTGCTGCATTGTACTTTCCCAGGCGCTTAGTACAGTGCTCTGCACCAAGTAAGCACTCAATAAATACAATTGAATGGTGAAAATCTTGGATCTACAAGATACAAGATTTAGTACAGTGCCTGGCACATAGTAAGTGCTTAACAAATGCCATAAAAATCCCCCAAACAAACGATATGCAATGTCCACCATGAGCCAGGCCAAACGCCTGTCCAGGCTAGGATTCTGCTTCTGATGGTGGCACCAAAGGATACTAGGGGAAACCAGGGGATGGTTGCCATTCTGGACATCCAACTATGTGTTTAGGGATGTCCCATCCAACACTGAGCTTTTCTTTCACAGTCCTGAATTTGTCTAAACCCTTACTGGATCCACTGATATTTTCAGCCATCCAAACTTTTGGTGGGAATAAATTCCACATGTTTACCACCCACAGTGTGAAGAAGTGCTTCTTTTTGCCCTGAAACCACTGGTTAGTCCCATCTCTCCACCTTCATCCACTTGCCAAATCTAAAACCAGGTGCCACACTTTTACCATGGCACGTGGGAAGCAACAAAGCCCAGTGGAAAGAGTGACCAGGAGTCAGGAGACCCAAGCTCCCAGCTCTTGCCCTGGTCTGTGGTATCCTTGGGCAAGTCACTGAACCTCTCTGGACCTCAGGTTTCATCTGTAAAATGGGGAGAAGATACCTTCTTTCTTTCAATCTTTGTTTGGGGCAGGGTCTGAATCTGATTGATTTGTATCAGGCCCAATGTTGGGCACTTTGTCAGTACTGAAAAACTCTAACGCATTCTGCCTGATTTTAGCCGGACTGCGGCTACTGGGTCAATATCCAACTGAAAAGCAGTGAGGCAACCCCATTTTTAACCATGACCCTTTACCAGGTTCCTCCTGGCCCACAGCTCCCATTTTTAGAAAACACTTTTTAGGAGCCATGATGTCCTAAGTATGCCCGCTCTCAGGAACTTAATACAGTGTTCTGCACACAGAAGGGTCTCAATAAAACACTTATTGAGAATTTAAGATTTGCTTTGAAGGCTTGGTGTCTTGTACGTATTTGAGGGCTAAAACCCCCAGTAACCACTCAGAACCCATAACCCTTGACTTCAAAGTTCCCTTTGGGCAGGGACCTGTATCTACCAACTCTGTTGTATGTTCCCAAGCACTTAGTACAGTTCTCTAAATATCACTGATTGATAAATAGCCCTCTTCTCCCCAGGTCTCAGCCGGATGGGAGAAACAGGGCCCAAAAGCAGTTCGAGGTGTTTGTAGATGGTAGAACGAAAAAGCTGCTTCACAGAGGCAAATCCCACAGAGGACTCCCTGTGGGATAGGGACAGTGCTCCCCGCCCCCCTCACTACCTCCTGAGCCAGGGTCTCTCAGCTCACCTCCTTCCTCCTCAGGTGGGAGGAACTCGCTCTGCATCAGGATGGCTCATAAGGAGCTGGGTCTGCTTGGAGAGCACCCAACCCAGCGCAAACCTCTCCCCTTCCTTCCTGGCTCCCAGGGGATGGTTCCAGCTCGCACCTGATTTTCCACAGTTAGGGGCGGATTCTGAAGTAAAGACAGTGGGGAATAAGCTGTGCTGAGCCCCAGTAAACAGGCACCGGGGTAGGGGGGAGCTGCAACGGAAGCAGCTTCTCCCAGTCTGGCTCCGCCAGGCTCACTTGGCTCCCTGGCTGAGGCCCCCTGAGGAGGTCCGGCTCCCCAGCTCTGGTGGCTCCTGGCCCCGCCGGTGAGGTAGCCCTTCTAGACACAGCTGTTCAACCAGGTCTCACAGCCACCACCCCCTGAAGCACCCCTGACTTCCTCCCTGCCTCTGCTGCAGTGTTGGAGGGACACCTGTAGACTTGGGAAGAATGGCGAGTGACCTTTGACCTGAGTAGGGGGGTTGCCACCTGCCCAGGGCCCAGCAGAACCCCAATCTGCACCAAGCACCCTGGGTTTTGTTTTGCCTTTGAGCAGGAGGAATGGAGATGGAGAGGTTACACCAGCTATGGGCGGGGGGGGGGGGGTCACGTCCCTCACTGGAAGATGTTGGGTTCTTTGCTGGCAAGAATCCTAAATCAGGCCACCACTCCCAGCCCCCTGTATGACTAAATCATCCACGACAGATGGAGGCCTGGGACGGGATGGACAGATGGAGACCTGAGCAACAGCATGGTGTAGTGGATAGGGCGTGGTCCTGGGTTCTAATCCAGGCTCCACCAAATGTCCGCTGTGTGACCTTGGGCAAGTCACTTCACTTCACTAGACCTCAGTTACCCCATCTGTCAAATGGGGATTGAGACTGTGAGCCCCAGGTGGGACAGGGACTCTACCCAACCCAATTTGATTGTACCCACCCCAGTGTTTTAGAACAGTGCATGGCACACAGTAAGTGCTTAACAAATACCATTATTATTATTTTTAGTTTTCAAAATACCTCCAAAGAGGGCTCTCCTCCATAGCCTAACATCCTGTTTCATCATCCACTGCAGTGAAGGAGACACAGGGAATGGCTTTCTTCCCGTCCCTTAAGTCCATTTCCCCATGCTTGACCTCACCAGAGCCGGGTCTGCCTTGCAAAGGGACTAATTGCCCTGGCCAGCCTTCACCCTTCTCTTAGAGGTTTGGAATGACCCCAACCCCTCTAGGCTCCACTCTTCATCCCTCTGCCCTACCCAGCATCATTCATCCCTCCATTGCCGGGGGCCAACTTCACCTCCTGTCCTCCATTCAATCACTGGTATTTACTGAGCACCTACTGTGTGCCGGGCACTGTGCTAAGCGCTTGGGAAAGTACAACTAATAGACAGAATCTCTGCCCTTGAAGAGCTTATCACCTAGTCTGGGGAAGACAGACATGAAAAGAAATATCTAGACTAATAATAGTAGTGATATTTGTTAAGGGCTTTACTATGTGCCTAGCACTGTTCTAAGCTCTGGGGGGGAAAGTTGCGGATACAAGGTAATCAGGTTGTCCCACGTGGGGCTCACAGTCTTAATCCCCATTTTGCAGATGAGGTAACAGGCACAGAGAAGTTAAGTGACATGCCCAAAGTCACACAGCTGACAAGTGGCGGAGTCAGGATTAGAACCCATGACCTCTGACTCCCAAGCCCATCCTTTTTTTCACCAAGCCACGTTGCTTCTCTAGGAAGTGAGAGTATAAAGATAGGTGCCACATGCCAAAGGGGTGTATGAGGGCTAAGTGCTTGGATCAGTACCACACCCTGCCCCCACATCCCTCCTGGATCCTCCGCTTTACTTTGCTCAGTTCTGAACCCCTCTCCTCACACTGTACCCCAAATTTCTGGGACCTGCCACATGTGAATAAAGATCAACATGGGAGTGGTTTGTTTCAAAATATTTTTTTTTTAGTTTTCTTTGTTTTTTTTTTAAAGAAAAATAAGTCATTTTTGCTCGAAACATGGAATAAACTAAAAACCGCGGGGCCACCGGTGATACCCACCGAGCGCCCATCAAAGAGACACCGTTTAGCACTTACACCAGAGAGGGCACCCTGGCCCAAGCGACTGAATGGGGCAGGCCCACAGCTCCCAGCCTCTCCAGAAAGCTTGGGGCATCCAGAGGCCAAGTCCAGGAGAGCTGGGAGAGGGTCCCTGCATCAGAGTCAAGCCTTGTGTTTGGGGGGAGTAAGCGAAGGGGTAAAGTGGACGGGAGAGGGAGGTAACCTCCACTGGCCAGCTGCAGGCTCTGCTTTCTGTCAGGGGGAAGGGGAGGGTCTCTAGTGTGGAGCTACCTTCAGCCCGAAAAAGTTCTTTATAGTGGGACTGAGACACGGTGATCCCAGCTTCAACTGTAACCTTTAGCCTACGGCACATGTCCAGGAACAGGTAATGGTTTTGGAATGTGGTGACTTCTCCTTGAAGCCACATACACCATCCCCCAGCGATGTCACAGTGCACAGTAGTAAGCTTCAAGAGAACAGGGAGTTGGGGACAGGACATGTAATGCTAAGGTACGGTTTTGGAAGGAGGCGCACTCATATAGCTGAGGAATCTCTCATAATCCAACCCTCTCTCCCCCATGACACACACACAAAATTAAAACAGCCCTAACCTAAACCCTGCCGTCGCACTGAAAGGGACACTTCACCATCAAATGACCTACAGAGCAGAAACCTTCACAAAAATAAAGTCTCTTTCCTAAACAAGTGTATGAAGACCAGTCCCTATCTCCACCATTCCCCTAAACCCATCCATAATTTAAGGTGGGGGCTTGGTCTCCTCCAAACCCAACTCCAGGAAATGAGGCAAAAAGTCAATCTTGCTCTGTCCACGGACACACAGGCAAACCCAGACAAACACACAGACAGTTCAGCATCAGTCAGTCCCTGCCTCATGCCCTGGCCCAGCATGGATTTTAAGGGCTCTTACGCTCTGTGAAAACAGGCCTCGGGCAGGGCCCCAATCCTCCTGTCCCTCATGCTGGGAGAAAAGTGGGGAGAGAAAGGGGGTGGACCACTCTCACCCCTGGCCGGCTGAAGGAGAAGGAAAAGGAAGTGGAGGGACTATGTTGCCAACTTGTACTGCCCAAGCGCTTAGTACAGTGCTCTGCACACAGTAAGTGCTCAATAAATACGATTGATGATGATTGACGATGATGATGATGGCCAGCTGGGAGGTCAGGGGAAGGGGCCTTGGAAGCAGCACCATGTTTAGTTCAGGCCCAGCAGAGCATGTGATCACTGGGGGAGCGGTGGGCTCATGCGGGCTCCTTGCTGGCATGGAGGGGAGAGGGGCAGAGTGTGTGGGTATGGGAAAGGGGCCCTTTATCAAAGTCTTGGTTGGGGGTGGGGGGGGAGAGGGAGAGAGAGAGAGAGAGAGAGAGAGAGAGAGAGAGAGAGAGAGAGTGTGTGTGTATGTGTGTGTGTGTGTGTGTGTGCGTGCATGCAAGCAATCCAGGAGTTGTCCCACATCAATGGGATTTGAGTAGAGGGAGACTGGCAAGGCCCAGGATGGGTGGCAGTGGCAGTGTGTGTGTGTACATCCACCCACACACTGGCAGGGCAGTGAGGGGAAAAAGGAGGGAAATAATGGGCATTCAGTGCACTCCCTGGCCTGGCACCTCCTGTAACAGGTGCTGATGTCACAGTAGAACTGTTATTCCCAGACCCCTGCTCCTGGCAATGTCCCACCCCACTCCCCCAAACTACAGACCCAATGCCCTGGCAGTGGTGGGCCAGCAGGTTGGGGGGGGGGGGGGGGGGGGAGGAAGGGGGGGGTTATCACATGCAGAGGAAGCAGGTCATCACCTGTCCCCTGAGCCCCAAAGCTGATCCACCAGCAGGGTCACAGCAGTCACAAGCCCAAAGAAAGGTGGGCACCTTCCCACCCACAATGGGCACTGGAGGGGGCCTTCCAGTGGGGAGGAAAGGCTGAGGTTCATCCAGATGAGTGGCAAAGTCTCCAAATGCCTGGGGAATCCTGGTGTAAGGGAGCCAGAGGACTATAGCCCCGATCCACAAGAGAGAAAGACCCCTCGGTAACTCACAGGCAAGACAACGTGCACTGTCCGGGGCTCACACCCCCACACCAAGTCACTGGAGCTGGTGCAAGCTGACTTGCTTCCCCTCCAGCCCCAACGGCTGACCCATTTTCCCCAGCTCAGGAAGCCAGGGCAGAAACCCCCAGGAGGCTAGCGGGAGGCAAGAGAGCCACTCCTCCACCCCCCAAGACCCTGCCTCCATGCTGAGGGTCCTCCCCAACTGCCCACTGCCCTCAGCAGGAACCAGGAGCAACGGTGAAAGCAGCAGTAGCAGCTCGGACCCCGGCGTGGAGCCGTGAAGCCCACACAGCCCGGCTCCTCTGGCTTGAGGGTCCCTGGGGGTGGGGTGGGGTGGGGTGAGGAACGACTGCAGGATGAAGGGCTGAGTTAGCGCAGACTCTGGTACAGGTAAGCTGAGGTGAAGAGAGCGTTGGCGGCCAAGCTGACGGCCAGGAGACCTCTGAGGAGAGAGCTGCCAAGGCGACCTTAGGGGGCGAGAAAGGGAAGTGGTTAAGGAGGGCAAATCCGACATTCCCACCCAGCCCCATCTGCATCCCTCCCTCCAGTCTTCCTATTCCTGCTTCCCAGTCCTTGCTTCACGTGGTCAGATTAGCATATGGGGGTTATGGGATGGACGGAGGGACAGAGAGCCCTCGCTTGGGTCTGCTGCTTGTCTGACAGGGACATGTGAGTTCTTGTAGCCCCCATTCCTGACCTCTCATCTTGCAACTGGGGGCAAGACAGGGAACTCAGGCAGGCTGGCAGGGAGGTGAGGGGAGCAGCTCAGAGCCAAGGGCACCTCAGGCAGCAGCCAATCAGGAGCCCAACTGGCTCAAGGACAATCTTAATCTAGACAACCTCAGCCTAACTCTTCTCTGCTTCCAGCGATCTGGAAGTATCTCCCCAGAGTGGCAGCCGCTCTCCCTCCAGCCCCAACGCCTGATCCATGTCTCCCAGCACAGGAAGCCAGGGAAGAAGCCCCCAGAAGGCCAGCGGGAGGCAAGAGAGCCACTCCTCCAGAGAAAGATTCCCCTCAAGACCCTGCCTCACTTAGTGCAAAATAAGATTTCACTTTGTGCAAAATAGTTTCCACCTGTGCAGACCTGGAAGTTGGGGGCAGAAGGTGTTGCAAAAGGAGCATGACATAGTAAAATTTTAGGTGCCCTTGATCTCTGGCCTCTCTGCAGGAGGCCACAGGGACCCATCCAGGTTGCTGGTCCAGCTGGGAGGGAGGGGTCTTCCTCGGTCTTCCCTGGGAGCTGGGGGGACTGAACAGATCCCAGAGCAGGGGCTCAGCCCCATCTCTTCCTTCCTGAATCCCCAGACGCTTATTTTCTGGGAACTAGACTCCCCCGGTCTGTACCCTGAAACTCAACCTAGTCAGAGTAGCTGTGCCCAGTTCCACTCCGGGTACATTCCGAGTACAGCTGGCCTCCCAGGGCCGGAAGCCTCACCTCTCCAGCTGCCCACCTCCTCTGGGCAGCCTTTGGTGGTGGTGTCCACCACACAGGCTGATGAGTGCGATGAGCTGTCTTCTTTCTTGCCCGAGTGGTTGCTGCAGACGCTGCCACCCTCCATGAAAGACTTCATGTCTGGGAAGGCACAGAGAGACCCTCAGTAGGCACTCCGGATCAGTGACCACCACCAGTGCCAGAGGAGAGCTGGCCAGCCCAAGTCACCAGGTCCCAGCCACTGGGTTCCCCCCTTTCACAACTTATGCCAAATCCATCTCACCCTCTCAACCAACTGCCTTGCAGCTACTACCTGAGTGGGATGCAACAGCTGCTCATGACAGCTAATCAGCAGGGAACAGAGAGGAGCTTTACGGGCTACTGAAAACTGTAGAAAGGCCCCTGCACCCTTACCTCTTCCCCTCAAGTCGCGCAGAGAGAATAGTTCCTAAGGAAAAGGCCTGCTGGGGAGAGGGGGGAGTGAAAGGCAGCTGGATTTCTGAGGCAGTGTGGGGTGTAGCTACTCTCCTATTCCTGTTCCATGGCTATAAGCTCACTATTTTTCCCTGGGAAATCAGTCTGGGGAACTAGGCTAGGGCTGGGGAATTGGGTAGGTGGGCAGCCCTACTAAAGCATGGAGCTGAGAGCACCCAGGCTCAGACAGGGACCTCCCACCCACCTACCTCCCATTTCCCTCCAGGACTGCTTGGCCTGCTAAACCTAGAGGGGTCCCAGCCCCAGGAGGAATGAGGCCCTTTTGTGGTGGGGCAGGGAGGTCTTGGGGAGAGACGTACCTGGGGGGAGACCCTGCTCTGGCCGGCCTTTGGTGGAGCTCCGGGCCAGCTCCACGGTGAACATGCTGCCGTCGGGATGGGCGGGTTCGTCTGAGCTGCTTGGGGTGAGGGAAGCCTCCCCGGGGGATGGGAACAGCAGCAGCTTCTGTCCCTTCAGGTTGAGGCGGGCGGGGCTGATGAGGGGCCGGCGGAAGCGCAGGGAGCCGGAGCTGGAAGCCACAGAGCCGGCCACGGAGGGGGCCGGGGACGGTAGCGGAGAGGGCGCACAGCTCCCTGACAGCAGAGAGAAGTAATCTGGTGAGGAAAAGAGGGGGTGCTTAGCTGGGTGGACGGGTTGGGAGGAAGGGGTGGGAGACCTGCAGGAGAAGGTCAGGTCAAAGGGAGCAGAGGTGGACCGTGAAGAAGGATCTGGAGGGCTAACCGGGAGCAGCGTTCTGGGAAAGTCCAGCCTGGGCTGAGAATCCCTGTCTGTCCAGCCCTACCTGGCTCCCAAGGAATTCCTGGAGACAGGGATCAGATCCAGGCCTTGAGTCTGGCGGGAGGAGAAGGGTGGTATTGTGTAGAATTCCTTGAGGGTGAAAAGTCCCAGCATTCCTGTTGCTGTGTCATGGCCCTAGAGCAGAGGGTTTGTTTGGGATGCGTGGCTCCCAAGCTCAGGACCTGGTGGCTGCCTCGAGCCAATGCACTGTTGAGACCTGCATATAGAGTGCTCAGGGAAGCTTGTGGATTCTGCAAAATTGTTCCTACCTGACATCAGGTCTTTCCTGTGCAGAGTTGGCGGGCAGGTGCCTAAGGTACTGCACAAGGTGTGCAGCATGCTAACATTAGATCCCCTTGACTCATCTGATCTCCATCCCCTCCTGGAGATCACAGGGCCCTAGCCAGATTGTTGGTCCAGCTGCAAGCCTGGGGTGAGGGGTGGGGAGTGTAACCCCAGCCCCAACCCACTGGATGAGAGGGAGGCGCAGATTCAGATTTTCTGAGTAGCGGCTGGATGGCCCTCTGGGAATAGAGCACAGAACAGCCCGAATACAAAGTGTGCTCGCCACCTTAGGAAGTCTGCCCTATCTGCCAACACTGCAACACAGCTGCAGACCCCAACCTGCTCCAGGACAGAGGGTGTGCCTGGTGGTGATGATACCACCACCCACCTAAGTTCCACCTCTGGAGCTGTTAAAATGCACACTGTACCCCTGATTCTGCTAGACCCTGCACCTTGACTACACATTTGGGAAACTGGGAATGCTCTTCCAACAAAGCTTATCTGTCTGGATGGACTGTGACAGAACTTTACAAGGGACGGCCGTGGGGCTGTATGCACGGTGGACCTGGGGTTGCAGCAAGGGGGAGGAGGGCTAAGCAGCCCGGAAGAAAAGAACTCAGGGCTGAAAGGAAAAACCAGACTCTGAACCAGAATGAATGCCAATGCAATGGGAAAGTCAGAGCAGGGTTGTGAGTGTGAGTCTCTGTCCACCCAGCCAGACCTCAGCCTGCCCAGGAGCGGAGAGCTGATGCTTGGGGACCCTAGAAATGGAAAGGAAGGCCCGGCTCGCCGCTGGCCAGCTGTAGCAAATGGTTTTGCCTCTCTGTGTCTGTTTCACCAGGCTGCCACAGGGAAAGAGCCACCTTCCCCAGGAAGGCAACGGAAAGTGCTTAGGGAATGCCTAAGCAGCGGCTTCTCTGCCTGCCACTTTTGGGTTCCCTGCCCCTTCTCCCTCCACCTCCCCCAAGACACCACATACCTGACCCAGGGGCCTCTCTGGTCTGGGATGCCTGGGAGGGTGGGCGGCTTCCACTGAACAGATACCCAGAGTCTGAAGGGCAGAGGAAGAAGCAAAAAGATCATTCACGCATTCATTCAACTGTATTTACTGAGCACTTACTGTGTGCAGAGCACTTGGGAGAGTACAATAAAACAATAACACATTCCCTGCCCACAGTGAGTTTACAGTCATCAGGGCCAGCCCAGTGCAGGATGCGCCTGATGACTCTGGGGTGGAGGGGTGGGGGCCAGGGCCCCAGAGTCAGCTGCCCCTGCGGAATTGGGAACAGCACTACGAATGCCAGTTGTAGCGGGTTCTTCACACATGGAGAAGTGATGGTCTCATCTTGAACAGGGGATGAGACTACTGTAAGCTCCTTGAGGGGAAGGAATTGTGCCTGCCAACTCTATGATACAGTACTCTCCCAAGGGCTTAGTATGGTTCTCTGCACACAGTAAGCACTCAATGAACACCACTGATTGATTGATAGGAGGCGACAACTGTCAACCCCTTCCAATCACCACCAACCAATTAATAGTATTTACTGAATGCTTACTATGCACAAGAGAACTGTACTAAGTGCTTGGGAGAGTACAATACAACAGAATTAGCAGATACTTTCCCTGATGCTTCTGTCACCTGTCCACTGGGCAAGAGCTGGCTGCTGAAGGAGAGCTGGGTGGTGGTGGGGAGGCGCAGGGGAGAACAGGCCAGACTGTGTGGAGGTCAGGGAGTGGCCTTGGTGACCTCCACCAGGGATCAATCAATCAATCATATTTATTGAGCGCTTACTGTGTGCAGAGCACTGTACTGAGCGCTTGGGAAGTACAAGATGGCAACATATAGAGACAGTCCCTACCCAACAGTGGGCTCACAGTCTAAAAGATGGGGAAGGTGGAAGTGGGGGAAAACGGCTAGGGGCAGTCGGGAGGAGGAGACTGGGGAAGAAGGACAGGGAAGGAGGTAGGGGTAGCAGGGGAGGAGATGGGGGAAGAAGGTAGTAGCCGAGATCTGCCCTTCCCTCTCCATCCAAACCGCAGCCACGTTAGTACAGTCATTCATCGTATCCTGATTGGATAACTGTCTCAGCATCTTTTCTGATCTCCCAACCTTCCTGTCTCTCCCCACTTCAGTCTATACTTCACTCTGATGCCCAGATTATCTTTCTACAGAAGCGCCCTGGGCATGTCACCACCCACCCCCCTCCCCGCACCATCAGAAATTTCCAGTGGTTTCCTAACAACCTTCGTATCAGGCAAAAACTCCTCACTATTGCCTTCAAAGCTTTCCATCCCCTTGCCCCCTTTTATTTCACCTCCCTTCTCTCCTTCTACATCCCAGCCTGCACACTCCACTCCTCTGCTGCCAACTGTCCTCTCCTCCAGCCTGGGGAGCCTAAGACAGAGAGCCAACAGGGCCCTTGTTTCAGGGTGACACCTTCCTAGCCTGGGACTCCCTCCCTACTCCTGCTGGGACAAGGACGGGGAGAAGGAGGGGAAGGGGAAGAGGAGGACAAAACTGGTCTCTCCACTTTAGGTCAGGCCCAGCACCTCTCTTTCCCCTGCCCCAGCTGCAGCATCTCCCTGACTCTCAGCCATGACCAGAGCCAGTCTGAGCACATCTCTAGTGGGCCTGGTGGCCTGATAAGAGGAACCCAGGGCCCCCAGAGAGCCTCCACAGCCTGCCTATATTACTTCTCCTTGCCTCAGTTTCCCCATGGGGAGAGGAGGGCTCAATCCCCAAAGGGCAGTCCATTAGAAGCCAACCAGGAACGGAGAGCTGGTGGGTCTGAGGCCACCCCAGGGGATTTGCTTTTCAGGCCGAGACCAGAGGGGAAGGATGTGAAGGAAACCCTGAGGCCTGGGGACGAGCCACCTTAAGACTTGCGGTTCGCCTTTATTCTGGCTTCGCCTTTATTCTCCGCACAAACCAAAGCTTGGGTTTCCAATGAAAGATTAGGAGCAGGAATTGTTCTCTCTCTGAAGTTAAGACCCACTCTTTCATCCTGCAAAGGGTAATTATGCTGCACCGAAAAGGAGGAGGAGAAGAAAAAAAAAGCAGTGAGCAGAAATCCCTCCAGCTGCTCTTGCCACCAAAGTCTGCCTCCTCACCTCCAGCTGCAGGGACCTGGGGGAAGTCGGGGCCGGGGCCTCGGATTCTGCTAGACGCCCCCAACATCTCTGCTCCCATCCGAGATCCTGGCCACTCTGCCCCTGGATCGAAATCCAGTTCTGAATCTCTTCCTCTTACTTATCCTTTCTCTTGTCTCACGTCACTTCAACTTGCGCTTTTTGCTCATCAGTGGTATTTATTGATCACCTACCAATCATATTTATTGAGTGCTTACTGTGTGCAGGGAACTTTACTAAACGCTTGGGAGAGTACAAGCAACAATATAATGGACACACTCCCTGCCCTCAATGACCTTACAGTCTAGAGGGGGAGACAGACTTTAATATAAGTTATGGATATGTACAGAAGCGCTGTGGGACTGGAGGTGGTGAATAAAGAGAGCAAGTCAGGGTGATGCAGAGGGGAGTGGGAAAAGAGGAAATTAGGGCTTAGTCAGGGAAGGCCTCTTGCAGGAGTTGTGCCTTCTTCAATATGGCTTTGAAGCAGGGGAGAGTAATTGTCTGCTGGATCTGAAAAGGGAGGGCATTCCAGGCCCGAAGCAGGATGTGGGTGAGAGTTTGGCGGCGAGATAGATTAGAGGGAGATACAGTGAGTATACTGGCGTTAGAGGAGCGCCAAGTGTGTGGGCTGGGTTGTAGTAGGAGAGTAGCGAGGTGAGGTGGGAAGGGGCAAGGTTATTGAGTGCTTTAAAGCCAACGGTAAGAAGTTTGTTTGATGTGGAGGAGGATGGGTAACCACTAGAGGTTACAGAGGAGTGGGGAAACATGGACTGAACATTTCGGGTAGAAATGCAGAGCACAGCAATAAGCGCTTGAAAGAGCATAATACAAGACAGGTGGTAGACCTGATTCTTGCTCACAAGGAACTTAAAGTTTAGAGGGAGAGACAGATATTACAATAAGCAACAGATAAGGGAAAGGCAGAGTATTAGGACATGCACATACGTGGTAGGGTGCTGGGGTGAGTAACCAAGTGCTTAAATGGTCGTCTCAGGCCAACCTATTCACTGGGCCTCATTCTGGTCTCTCCCTCTGGTGACTTCTTGCTCACGTGCCCCTTCTCCCCCACCACTCAAATCCACTGGATGACAGCTCTCTCCATCAGCATGGCTTAGTGTATAGAGCACAGGCATGAGAGTCAGGAGGACATGAGGTCTAATTCCAGCTCCACCACTTGTCTGCTGCACGATCTTGGGCAAGTTACTTAATTTCCCTGTGCCTCAGTTCCCTCACTTGTAAAATAGGGATTAAGACTGTGAGCCCCATGTGGGACATGGACTGTGTCCAACCTGATTACTTTGTATCTGCCCCAGCTCCTAGAACAATGCCTGGCACATAGTAAGCACTTAATACCATTAAACAAAAATCCTCTTTTGAAACCCCACCTCCTCCCAGAGGCTTTCCTTTCCCAATGAGTTTTTCTTCTCTAGTTACAACCTCCATAATTATCATCTCGGCACTCAGGCATTCCCAGCTCCCACAACATATGGGCGGGCAGATCGAATCTGAGCACTTATTTACTCATCCATCCTTCCATTCTTTTCCTTTCTACCTGCAAATGATTTTGTGCCTACCTCCTTGCTTAGACTGTAAGATCCACTTGTATACCTGTTTATTCAATTGCAAGTTCGCTTATTTCTCCTGATCACTCAATTTGTAAAGATTCGTTCTGATGTAAGTGGGTTGGCAACGGATCTCTTGCTTCTGCTGGACTTTCCCAAGGACTTAATACAATGCAGGGCATTCAGTGGAGCTCAATAAATACTATTATTACACTGTGAGTGCAGGGATTGTACCTTTATCTCTACTGTACTCTCCCACGTACTTAACACAGTGCTCTCCACCCAGAAGGAGCTCAATAAATACCAATGATCAAAAGCCTGAACCACCCTAATCCTCATGCCAGCCTGAGCACACCTTCCACCCTAAGAACTGCCACAGAAAAGAGGGATGGAGAACAGGGTGCCAGCTGAAGCTCCCAGTAAAGGTCCATTCATTCATTCAATCGTATTTATTGAGCGCTTACTGTGTGCAGAGCACTGTACTACGCGCTTGGGAAGTACAAGTTGGCAATATATAGAGATGGTTCCTACCCAACAACGGGCTCACAGTCTAGAAGGGGGAGACAGACAACAAAACATGTGGACAGGTGTCAAGTCATCAGAATAAACAGAAATAAAGCTATATGCACATCATTAACAAAATAAATAAAATAGAAAATATGTACAAGTAAAATAGAGTAATAAATCTGTACATATATATATACGGTGCTGTGGGGAGGGGAAGGAGGTAGGGCGGGGGGGGATGGGGAGGAGGATCCTTGGAAAAAGGGGGCACAAGCCTGTAACCTTGGTGTTATCCTTAATAACAATAATAACAACGATATTTGTTAAGCACTTACTACATGCAAAGCGCTGTTTAATAATTATGGTACTTGATAACAGCTTACTATGTGCCAAGCACTGATGTAAGTGCTGGGGTAGAGAAAAGCTAATCTGGTTGGACACAGTCCCCATCCCACATGAGGCTCACACTTTTAATCTGTATTTTATAGATGAGGTAACCAAGGCCCAGAGAAGTTAAGTGACTTGCCCAAGGTCACAGAACATACATGTGGCAGAGCCAGGATTAGAATCTAAGTTCTTCTAACTCCCAGGCCTGTGCCCTATCCACTAAGCCATGCTGCTTCTCTTCCTTTCTCTTCCTCTCTCATTCAAACCATATATTCAATCTATCACTAAATCCTACTGGTTTGATTTTCACAACATCACTAAAAATCCATCCTTTCCTCTCCATCCAAACTGCTACTACACTAATCCAAGCATTTATCCTATCCCACTTGAATCAGCCTCTGTGCTGACCTCCCTGCCTCCTGTCTCTCCCCACTCCAGTCTGTACTTCATTCATTCATTCAATCGTATTTATTAATAATAATGGCATTTATTAAGTACTTACTATGTGCAAAACACTGTTCTAAGCACTGGGGAGGTTACAAGGTGATCAGGTTGTCCCACAGGGGCTCACAGTCTTAATCTCCATTTTACAGATGAGGTAACTGAGGCACAGAGAAGTTAAGTGACTTGCCCAAAGTCACACAGCTGACAATTGGCGGAGCCAGGATTTGAACCCCTGGCCTTTGACTCCAAAGCCCGGGCTCTTTCCACTGAGCCACGCTGAGAGCTTACTGTGTGCAGCGCTTACTTAGTACAGTGCTCTGCACACAGTAAGCGCTCAATAAATACGATTGATTGATTACAGAGCACTGTACTAAGCGCTTGGGAAGTACAAGTTGGCAACATAAAGAGACGGTCCCTACCCAACAGCAGGCTCACAGTCTAGAAGGGGGAGACAGACAACAAAACATATTAACAAAATAGAATAAATATGTACAAGTAAAATAGAATAATAAATATGTACAAACATATATACAGGTGCTGTGGGGAGGGGAAGGAGGTAAGGTGGGGGGGGATGGAGAGGGGGAGGAGGGGGAAAGGAAGGAGGGGGCTCAGTCTGGGAAGGCCTACTTCACTCTGCTGCCTGGATCATTTTTCTACAAGAATGTTCAGGCCACATTTCCCCATTCCTCAAGAACCTCTGGTGGTTGCCTATCCACCTCTGCATCAAACAGAAACTCCTTAACATCGATTTTAAAGCACTCAATCACCTCGCCCACTCCTACCTCACCTGACTATTCTCCTACTACAACCCAGCCTGTATACTTCACTCTTCTAATGCCACCCTCCTCACTGTACCTCGATCTCAATCAGGCTGCTGACCTCTCGCCCACCTTCTGCCTCTGGCCCTCCCTATTCATATCCGACAATTACTCTCCCCACTTTCAAAGCCTTACTGAAGAAGGAACATCTCCTCCAAAAGGTCCTAAGCCCTCCTTTCCTCTTCTCCCACTCCCTCCGTGTTGCCTTGACTTGCTCCCTTTAGTCATCTCCTGTATATACGATATATGTTTGTACATATTTATTACTTTATTTTACTTGTACATATTTATTCTATCTAGTTAATATGTTTGGTTTAGTTGTCTGTCTCCCCCTTCTAGACTGTGAGCCCACTGTTGGGTAGGGACCATCTCTATATGTTGCCAACTTGTACTTCCCAAGCGCTTAGTAGCGTGGCTCAGTGGGAAAAGCCCAGGCTTGGGAGTCAGAGGTCATGGGTTCAAATCCCGGCTCCGCCACTTGTCAGCTGTGTGACTTTGGGCAAGTCACTTCACTTCTCTGGGCCTCAGTGACCTCATCTGGAAAATGGGGATTAAGACTGTGAATCCCCCATGGGACAGCCTAATCACCTTATAACCTCCCCAGCGCTTAGAACAGTGCTTTGCATATAGTAAGCGCTTAATAAATGCCATTATTATTATTATTAATTTTAGAGAAGCAGCATAGCTCAGTGGGAAGAGCTTGGGCTTTGGAGTCAGAGGTCATGGGTTCAAATCCCAGCTCTGCCAATTGTCAGCTGTGTGACTTTGGGCAAGTCACTTAACTTCTCTGTGCCTCAGTTACCTCATCTGTAAAATGAGGATTAAGACTGTGAGCCCCCCATGGGACAACCTGATCACCTTGTAATCTCTCCAGCGCTTAGAACAGTGCTTTGCACATAGTAAGCGCTTAATAAATGCCATTATTATTATTAGTAGTAGTAGTAGTAAAGTAATCTGCACACAGTAAGCGCTCAATAAATACGACTGAATGAACAAATCTCCCGACCCAGCTCCACAATAGTTATATACATATCTGTCATTTATTTAATGTCTGTCTCCCCCTCTAGACCGTAAGCTTGTTTAGGGCAGGGAATATGTCTGTTACATTGTATTCTTCCAAGCGCTTAGCACAGTGCTCTGCATATAGTAAGCACTCAATAAATTCAATTGACTGACTCAAGAAGCCCAGAGCCTGCCTGATCCCCAAACCCACCTCCGGGCCCAAGTTCACCACAGCACTACCCAGCCTCCCAGATTCGAACGACCAAGAGGGAGCCCCCTCTCCTGGGTCTCTCCAGCTTCCCCCACCCACCCCGAGACCCCGCAGCCAGTGCGGTGTTCCCTCTGGCCTTACCTGTGCGCGTCAGGGAGGGGATGGTGCCCAGCGAGAGGGCCCGGTTGAGGCGTCCCGGGAGCGAGGACGAGGACGCTCGGCGTGGGGATCGGAAGAACTGCTGGCTGGACAGCTGGAGGAAGCTGGGAGGAGCCGGGACGAACAGAGAAGGTGACGGGACGGGGCAGCCGAGCCCGTTGCCGCTAGGGAAGAGCACCTTGGAGTCGCCGGAGAGGTACCTGCCAACGAGACGCGTGGCCCGAGGGGGTCAGCCCGGCCGGGCCCCTCCTGGCCCCCAAAGCACCGAAGTAGCATCCCCCTCCCTCGGGGCACTGGTGTGTGGTGGGAGTGACGGGCCGGCCCCTGGATGGGTGCTCGCGGGAGCAGGTGCGAGTTAGTTGAAGCAGGGTGCAGCCCTGTCCACATTCACACCGTTAGGAGCGGGTGGCTGGGAAGGGCTGGGTGAACCTCGCTCCCCCCACACCCTCCCCTCCCAGGGGACTCGCTCACACGAGGCCTCCCTGCTGGTGCCAGGCAGACTACGTTTGCTACGGCCACACAGGTCTCGATTTTAAAGTGACACTGTCACCACCACCGACCTTCCTTCCTGAGTCCTCCCACCTCACCGCCCCAGAGATGACCACCATCTTCAATGGCATTTGAGTGCTTACTCTGTGCACAGCACTGTATTAAGTGCGTGGGATGGCCAAGAGCCTCCCCAACACGTCCCCATGTCCTCTCTAACTCTGCCCCATTCTCAGAGGAGCAGGCACCATTCCCCGGTCCCCCTCTCCGGGTCTGTTCACTGGGACCGCGGGGTCTCTGGGGTGAACTCAGCTGGGACCAGTGCTGACCGGCTCTCTGCAGGAGGCTGTGGACGGGGCCACGGGGCCTTATTGGTGGCCGGGGCAGAAGGTCAATTTGCCCTACCCCGCCATTTTCCAAGGGCGTTCCAGTGCTGGCCCGATTCCACACGGCTCCCTCAGAGTTCAAGACCAGCCCCTCACGAAGCCCACTCAGGGATTACCACCCTCCGTTCCCTGTCAGCTCACTGTTGGCAGGGAACTTGTCTACCGACTCTGCTGCGTTGTACTCTCCCAAGCGCTTAATACAGTGCTCTGCACACAGGAAGCACTCAATGAACACAGCTGATGGATTGATTGATGAGCCTCTCGGGCCTTGGGCTGGCTTCCTCCAAGGCTTAGGTCGGCCCCAGCTTCCCAAAGCGAACTCTGGGCCCTGGGTGACAGTGTCGCTTTAATTTGAGAGCAGGACAAACCACACAGGGGGACTCCAGAAGTCCCACAAGCCACAGTTCCAACCATGCGCTGATTAAGGCGACTTGGTTACGAGAGGCCGGGGCGGGGAAGAGAGACCCGGGAGATTAATACGTGATTAGTCTGCTCCGCTGGGGGAGTTGCGGGGGGGTAGTAGAGGGTCAAACCTTACCTCTGGTCCCACGGGACAAGTGAGGCTGCTGAGACTCTGAACTCAGCCCCCGGGGTGGACGTTTGTCCAGGCCACAGAGCGAGGCTCAGGCTGTGGTCATGTGGGCAGCCCCGGCCCTGGGCGGGTCGGGACGGGCCTGCTTGGGAAGGAGGGTGCCCCGGCCTGCGTTTGGGCTGCCTCAGGTCAGTGCTACAGTTTCCACTCACACGTGCTCGTGGGATTGAAATATTTAAAAGAAAAAGTTTTTAAAAAGGAAAGCGTTCACTCTGAAGCATAGAAGAGGGGCTCTGGGTGCCCTGGGAGTTTTTCCAGATGCCCTGGAGGGCCTGGCTAGGAAGGGAGATCAAGCGCCAAGCCCTTGTGTACCCTGTCAGACTCCTTTTGGTTTTTGGGGTGGGGGCTGCTCGGGCTCTGCTTAGGCGGAAGCCACCTTGGAAGACAAATTACCAGTGGCATCAGCGCTGGGACCGGGAAGGTGGGGGGCATTCCTGGGGACCAAAACGGAGCTTTGATCTCATTGGAAATGGGAATACGGAGGTGAAGGGCACTGCAATTTGGGGGTGCCCGTCTCCAAAAACAAGGACGAGAGTTCACGAAGGAACTCCAGCAGCTGGAGAAGAGTCTGCTTGAGCACACATCTACTCCCTCCTGACCAGGGGCCGTTGCTGCACCAAGGGTAAAGGCCCAGCCTGGTTCCCTGTTGGCCCCTGGGCTCTTCCTCCAGGCAGTGTTCAAGAATCCATCCAGACACAGACTCTTTGTTGTTCAAGCCCCCTCCCCAGTCCCTCCAGCCCCTCTACTCTGCCCGCCCCCACCCGGACTGGGTTCCTATGTGACTCACCCACCCTTGGAAAGGTACAGTGAGGAGACCAGAGACTTTGACAAGGCATAGCAAGAGGAAAGAGAAGGGGCCCTGCTAGTACCACGTTTCTCTGCCCTCTTGCCCTGGCAGGGTGGGGAAGAGGGGGCTGGGGGAGGCTCTGAGCCAAAGCCGTCTCCAGGAAGAGGCAGATGGCCTGCCGCCTGCTCTCTCACCCCACTCCTCGCTACTCTGCGGTTTGAGCCTGGGGGCCACGACGAGACTCAGGTCAGAGTCGCTCCACCTGGGGAACTTCAATCTGCTCCCCTCCCATCCCCCCAAAGGGAAAGACCACTCCCCAAGCAAGAGATCAGCTCAGCTGCAGATCCAGGGTAGGAGGAGGAAAGAGTTGCCCTCCTTCCTTTGAGGTCAATCAGAGGCCAAGCGAAAGGATCTCTACCCTGGAGGACTCCCGGCCAGGCAGCCGTCCCTCGTGGCGGTGGTAGAAAGGAGAGAAGCCAAGGGATAGGGCGCGGGGGGCTTCCTTAGGGTCTTGGCAAGGGGACCAAGTTTCCCTCCTGGCCATGAGACTCCTTCCAGCAGACCCCACTGCAGCCCGTTCATATGGCAGCCTCGGGTGAGAAACAGGTCGATGGGATGAAAGAGCAATGGGGTGGCAGGCAAGGAAAGGAGGTAGAGCAAGCCAACTTTGACCATTCTCCGCAGACAGGATCCCTTTGCACTCGAGGCAGGCGGGAGACAGAAACGGGGTTCTGAACAGCAGCTTACTGTGTGGTGAAGGGTGAGGAAGAGGCCAGGGAAGAGAGCAGGGCTGCGCGGCAGGGAGGGGATGAGGACAGGATTCGGGCACCGTAACCTGCTCCCCCCGGAGCCAACGCCCCCAACCCTCGGCGTGAAAGCGCGGGACAAAAGATGGGACGTAGAGTCGAACGGTTGGAAAGACTCAGGGCCGTGGAGGCATTTATTTCAGATTTGGTAAGGTGAACAGGAAAGCGTCTACAGGGGCGGTGTTTACAGCGATCAGAGGGCCACTAGACAAGCGGGTAGAGTTCCACTCCACGACTGGCTACTCAGAAAATGGAACAGGTCACAAGACACAGGGCTGAGCCAGGCTGGGTGAGGACCACATCCCTGGGGGAGGGGGAGGAAGGGTGGTTGGGGGGATTTAAGGGGGCGCGATATCCCCAGAGAGGGGAGTTCGATCTGTCCCCGGCCACCTAGGTCAGCAGCTTGACTCACGGCCCCCGCAAGCAGCCTCTGGAGCCCCGAGACCAACAGACCCCTTCCTGCTTGATTCCTGGACCTGAGAGGATATGGAAAGCAGCAGTGGGGGTGGGGTGGGTGAGGACCCCTGAGCCCTTGCTAATCGCTAAGCCCCATTCAACACCACAGGATGGAGCGGCTGGCTGAGGGCTGGGCATTCTGGTTGGCCGGCGGCCCCAGAATGGTCCGGCCTCTGTCCCACGTTCCAACAAGCCTGGCTGCTCCCTGACAAAGGGATTGCTCAATAACCATAAATAATTCCTCATAAATACAACAAACACACACACACACACACACACAGAAAAACGATTCACTTCACACCAATGTCAGTCTACACTATAACCCAATGGGATCCAAAGGAAAACAAGCACAGCAAAACGACCACCAATGACCCCCTCCGCCTGCCACCGCCTTGGCCAGCCCAATGTACTCTCCAGACCTGGGGAGAAAGGGTTAAGTGGGAGGAGGGAATTGAGGGAGCAGCGGCTACGATTTCTAAAGTACCAAAGGCAGGTGATTTCACATAAGGACACCCCCCAAGATGGTTGAGAAGGCCACCTCACCATCCCAATAGATGGGCATCTTGTTCCAGTGGGCTTGCTGCTGACAGATTTCACCAACAACCCTCAAAGCCGCCAGGGCACCTCCTGTCCCTTGCTTCCCGGCAAGCTAAAGTGGAGGAGGCATTTCCCCTTTTCTGGAGCATTTCTCCCTCCCTGGACACCTGAGCTCCTGCCTCCTCACCCCTCAGGTAACTGACCTGCATGCCACTAATGAGCCGGCCAGAGGGATCGGTGCCCAGAGCTGGGGGAGACCAGGAGGACAAATTTGGACTTGGGTCCCAAACTAGCTTGGGCCGAGGGGAGAGAGGATGGGCTGGGGCCTGATGGGCCTCCTCAATTCCAGCCCCTGAATGAGCCTCTACTCCGGGCAAACCGGAACCCCCAAGATGAGGGGGCTGCCCCTCCCTGCCAATGGGACTGTCTCCCCTCACTCCTCAAACCTGCACTTCCCCTAGTAGGGTGGCCTATCCACCCTC